>NC_092747.1:38026247-39226247 GCF_047496795.1 Chiloscyllium punctatum | reverse complement strand
GCATCTCAAGATTGCTCATTTGCTCTCTTTATGCACACTCACTTTGCATTTACTGGGATGCTCCCCTTGGATAGCCTTGCCTTACCATGCTTCTATCTTACCTTGCTGTTCAGCACAGACAGAAAGCCAGGCAGCTTGCCATGGTTATCAGCAACTTTCAGTCAAGGGGTCAGACATGTTGCTATATGGCACTGTGCTACATTGATTTCACATGTACCTAATGTGGCAGCAGCTTACATGGCAAACCCACAAAGTACTTGAAGCAAATGGCAATGATTGAAGGTGTAAGGGAAGTAGCCATTAGTCAAGGCCAAGGGGACTACTGCTGTCAGGAGATCCTGGGACAGTCATTCAAGTACTTCACCCGACATCAGAGCAAGGGTGTGGACATGGTCAGTATGGAGATATGGCTAGGCCTTGGGCATGGTCAGTTGGCAAAGGGAGAGATTGATTGATTGAAATGGAAGTGAACGTTAGTTCTGGTACAGTGTGGAGAAAGGTAGTGAGGTAATTAATGTAGAGTCCATGTGGGGTTTAGTGAATGCAGGCGAAATTGATGGGTGGGAGAAAGTGAGGAAAGATATATGCAATACTGAGAATGGTAGAGCATGAACCTTGGTGGGAAGTGTATGCAGAAGCAGAGATAGAGTGAGTGTGAGAGATGGTGCCACTTATCCTGGTGGAGTGGAGATGATTAATGATGTCCTGGCAGGATTGCTGTGGATTCCTCAAGATCATGGGCACTGCACTGACTCAGGTGGTAAGATGATGGGGTCTGGTGTCATGGTGTCCTCTGCCAGCAGGAAGAGGACAGCCCTCTTTTGAAGCCCCTCATTCACCAGGAACTCCAGGTCATAACCTGTAAGTGGTGCATGAATTTCCCTTTTACCTGCCAAGTCCAGGGCAAGTCTCACCAACCATGCAAGGTAGGCTCTGAACTGTAGAGCTTGACCTAACACTATTTGGCCTTTTAAGATAAACATAAAAGGTAAAGAGTTTAGAAGACTGGGAGGCAGGTGATCTCATAGAACCCTCTAACAATCTGACAGGATTATACAGGATAAATGTAGTAAGGGTGATCCTGATGACTGGGGAGTCCTGAACTTACAGTCCAAAGATACAGAGTAAGCCATTTAGGACCAAGATGAAAAGAAATTTCTTCACCCAGAGAATGGTGAGCCTGTGGAATACTCTGCCACAAAACGTAGTTGAAGCCAAAGCATTGAATGTTTTGAAGAAGTTAGATATAATTCCTAGGATGAAAAGAAACAAATCCTAAGGGGAGAAAGCAGGAAGCGGGTGCTGAATTGGATGATCAGCCATGATCATTTTGAATGGCAGAGCAGGATTGAAGAGCCAAATGACCTTCTTTTGTTCCTAATTTCCATGTTTCTATGGTATTGGAACCAGGAATCTTGGGATATCCTAGTAGTGGTGAGTACTTGTGTGTATGGTGAGTGGAAGAATTAGGTTACCATAACGAGAGAGGTTCCACAGGAACACGGTACCTGGTTAATGAGGTGAGTCGGGGATGGTAATGTGTGAAAAGTGCTCGGCCTGATGGAGTGAAACCCTCCATGAAACCTGATGAAATTGACACTTAGCCAATTTCTGGTAAGGGCTTCTGCCATCTGTATCTCATTTTCCTTTAGGTCATTGGGATCTTCATGTTATTCTGCACAATAATAAATAACTAGAGGTCAGGGTCATCACTGTCACATTGAAATTCCTAATCTGATTGTGCTTTGTGTGCTGAGGTCAGAACCTGCACTGATTCATAACGTTTTATCTCACTGTTTGATATTTATAATGGATTGCGTTAGGCATTGAGGTGAACAGTGATGATACTGAAAGAGAAAAATAATAATGGGAGAAATGTACTTTACTATTTGCTGCTGGACATTTGATCCAGGATTAAATTTTGTTCAGTAAGGCAGCTCATATTCATTGTGCTTATATGGCCGTATGCACTGGCAAGTGGTCATTAATATGACTTGGCTCACAGTGCCAATGTTATTTTGTTTCTTCAGCAGCTCACAGGCATCAGTCATGATTATGTCCTCTGTAATGATGTGTCAATTTTCTTATGTTACTGGCTTATAAAAAGTTGAGTAGTAAAAGGATCCTTAGTGGGAAAAGCTTTAGAGTAGCTTTATATTGCATCCTCCGCAAAACATTTAAAAGTATATTTGTTACAACTTAATCTGGAGGCGAGGTCCTGAACGAATGGCCGTTTTTACTGCTAACATTAAATGTAGCTGTGTTTGTCTTTGGTTCTTCTGAGGCTTTCGCATCAAATTTAGAATGTAAACTCTTTGATGATGATCTGGGAGTCTCCAGGAATTAAAAATTAATCAGCTGGACACTGCAGCAAACCACTGTGAGAAAAATCGCAATAAAATGCACATCTTCTTTGGAATCCTTTTCATTAACAATGATGTGTGAATAGGTAGGATGAGGAAATCTTACATCAAATATGTGAAAGAACATTTCAAACCAGACTGTAATTTCCCAATGCAATGAACAATAAAATGCACATTGTGCTTTCATTTCCGATGCATTGATAGCACAGCACTGTACAGAAATGATCTTCCATGTGAACGTTTCCAGCAATAATGAAATCTTACTGATTATGCATTTATATCTGCAAATACTTCACTATACATCAAGACATCAGGAGAAGTTTGATGGAATAGCTCAAGTTAATAAATACTGAATGTCTTAAGAGTAGACAGTAGGTATTAAATGAGTTATTTTCAGGTTCTCAAGCTCTAAACATCCCAGGGTTCAGTGCTGTGGCCTCATCTATTTATAAGTTGTATAAGGTGAAGGGACCAAATATATAGTTGCTAGATTTGCTGATGATGTGAAAACAGGGAAAAAGGTATGTCGTGAAGAAGATGTAAGATATGCAATTTTCCCAAGCATTGATTAACTTTTGCCTTTCGTGAGAAAGTTGGAAAAATCGCGTGAGAGCAGCAGTGAGGCACTTTTTGACATTGAGAGCAAAAGGCCTGACCAAGTGTTGAACAGTGAGAAAAGCTTCTTGCTAGTGAAGATGACAGGCTATTTGCATACATTAACATGTACTATCATCTCATTATTAGTTAATCTTGTCTTATTCAAATCCATATTTGCATTTTCCCACTTGCCAGATAGAGTCATATAGAGGTGTATAGCACAGAAACAGAACCTTTCGTTCAACTCGCCCATGCTGACCAGATATTAAAAATTAATTAAGCCCCATTTGCCAGCACTTTGCCCATATCCCTCTAAACCCTTCCTATTTATATACCCATCCATATGTCTTTTAACTGTTGTAATTGTACTAACCTCCACGACTTTCTCTGGCAGCTCATTCCATACACTTACCACCCTCTGTGTGAAAAAGTTGCCCCTTAGGTCCCTTTTAAATCTTTCCCCTCTCACTCTAAACTTACGTCTTCTAGTTTTGGACTCATCATCCCAGGAAGACAGTGACAATTTCGATGTGAAAGTCAGAGTGGTAAGGGGGATTTATCAGGAGCCACTGTGACAGGACGGAATGTGGGACACTGGGACAGCGTGCTGAAATGCAGTGGGGATAACGTTTGAAAAGGTTGATAGTGGTGGTGCAACTCAACATAGAAGGAGGGGAGACAATAGAGCAAGGGAAGGGAAGGAAAGGAGCAATGTGTGAAGAGGGTCATCAACAGTCAGCACCACCTTGGCTTTGGTAGGGGGATAGTGCTATGCTCTGTCTGATATGGTGACCCAATATGCTGGGACTGAGGGATGAAGTGTTGACACTAACAGATTGGGAAAGTCCTCACGGCCTCGCAATCCATATTCCTCTATTGCCTGCTGATTCATGTTTCTTTCAAGATGCCTCTTAAAGGTTGCTGTTGTATCTGCTTCTACCACCTCCTCTGGCAACACATTCCAGGTATTTACTAACCTCTGTGTAAAAGAAAAACTTGCCTCTCGCATTTCATTTTAAACTTTCCCCTTATACTTTAAACCAATGTCCCCTCGTAATTGACATTTCTAACCTGGGAAAAAGATTCTCTGACTGCCTAACCTATCCATACCCCTCGTAATTTTGTAAACCTTTTTTCTGGTTGCTTCTCAGCCTTGGATATTCAAATGAAAACAAACAAAGTTTGTCCAATCTCTCTCCATAGCCAAAACCCTCCAATCCAAACAATATCCTGGTAAACCATTTCTGTCCTCTTTCTAAAGCCTCCATGTCCTTCTGGTAGCCTGGCAACCAGAACTGTACACAGTATTCCAGTTGTGACCTCAGTAAAGTTCTGTACAGCTGCAAAATGACTTGCCAATTTTGATATTGTCTGCCCTGAAGGCATGCATGCTATATGCCTTCTTGATTGCCTTATCCACTTGTGTTGCTATTTTCAGGAACTGCGACCTGTATGCCTGCATCCCTCTATGTTGATGCTACTGAGGGTTCTGCCATTTTCTGTATACTTGTCTCTTGCATTAGATGTTCCAAAATGCAGCAACTCACTTTTGTCCAGATTAAATTCTATCTGCCATTTCTTTGCCAAGTCTCCAGCCTATCTATATCCTTCTGCATCCTCTGGCAATCTTCCTCACTATCTGTAACTTCCCCAGTCTTTGTGTCATCTGCAAACTTACCAATCAGGCCACCTACATTCTCCTCCAAATCATTTACAATCATTCCTCCATATTCATCAAGGTTCCCTTCCTGAGAACCCCCACAAGCTCGTTTAAAAATCACAGATACCCGAAATTTGCCTGCGGATGTTGGATTATGTTGTTACTTATCTTTTGGCATGGATAGGCGAATTTGTGAGTCATGATCTCGTGGATACAGAGGATTTACTGTATGTGTATTACAAACAACAGAGGTCCCAGCACCGATCCCTGTGGAACACCACTGGTCACAGACTCCAGTCAGAAAAGCACCTTCCTACTGTTACTCTCTGTCTTCTATGACCAAGCCAGTTCTGCGTGCATCTTACCAGTTCGCCACAGATCCCATGTAGCCTCACCTTCTATATTAGCTTGCCATGAGCAACCTTAACAAAGGCCTTGCTAAAGTCCACGTAGATAACATTCACCACCTGCCCTCATCAATCAGATTTCTCACCTCCTCCTCAAAAAAAACGCAATAACTTTGTGAGATACCATCTTCCCCACGCAAAGCTGTGCTGTCTATCATTAATAAGTCAATATTTTTCCAAATATAAATAAATCCTGTCCCTAAAAACTTTCTCCAATAATTTCCTTAACACTGACCTAAGGCTCACCAGCATGTAATTTACTGGATTATCCCTGTTGCCCTTCTTAGACAAAGGAAGAATGTTGGCTGTTCTCCAGTCCTCTGGGATCTCTCCTGTCACAAAAGAGGATGAAAAGATTTTGTATAAGGCACCTGCAATTTCCTCCCTTGCCTCTCTCAGCCTTTTGGGATATATCCCATCAGGACCTGGGAACCTGCCTACCTTAATGCTTTTAAAACACCCAACATCACCTCTGTTTTTATATCAACATGCCCTAGAATATTAATTTACCCTTCCCGAGACTCACCGTCAACAATATCCTTCACCTTTGTGAATACTGATGGGAAGCATTCATTAAGGACCTCGCCCACTTACTCTGGCTCCATGCATAAATTCCCTCCTTTGTCCTTGAGTGGACCTACCCTTTCACTAGCTACCATCTTGCTCCTTTTATACCTATAAAAATACCTTGGGATTTTCCTTAGTTCTGCTTGCAAGGATATTTCATGGCCTCTGTTAGCCCTTCTATCTCCTTGTTTAAGTTCTTTAAGATGAAGAGAAATCTTTTTTTCCTAGAGGGCCTTTGGAATCCTCTTCCCCAGAGAACGATTGGGGCAGAGCCACTTAATAGTTTTAAGGCAGAGGTAAATGGATTATTGACTAACAATGGAGCTGTTGGTTGGCTTGAATGTGGAGTTGAGGCCACAGTCAGCTCACCCCGTAGTGCAATGAACCATGGAGCAGACATGCAGAGCTGATTAGCCTTCCCCTGCTTCTAATGTATAGGTTTGTATGTATCATGATCTGTTATACAGTTGTACACTTTTCAAAATGTTCGTGATGATGAACCCTTCTACTCTTGTATGTTGAAACTGTTCATTGCTTCAATAGTTTTATAAGTAGGGTAAATGTTGAAATAAATAATGTGAAAATAATACTGGTAATCCCAATAATACATTGTGAAAAATCCCTAATAGCATGCTCAAAGGTTCTTTTCAAAAATAATTCCAGTGCTGGTTGAGCAGGAATAGTAATCCAATCTTTAAAATATGATTGATTTAATAAGCACAGGAGTAGGAGCCAAAGAGTCTGGGTTGCAGTACAGATACTTCCATTCAAAGTGGTACAACTCTAAGCATTAAATTGCATTTGGATATGCAGTTATAATTACAACATAAAATACCACTACAATATGATATTTGTACTTGTATAAGAAAACAGTGTGAAATAAGATGATAATGAAGTTATCAAGCAGTGGCTTGATCCACAGTTTATGAGTAAGTGACATAAGGAGACTGTATTTCAAAGCAAAAGCAATGATGTGGAGTAATGCCATCACCATCTGAGGGAAAGGTTCTCACTATCCACCTTATCTAACCCTCTGATTATCTTATATGCCACAATGAAGTCACCTCTCAACCTTCTTCGCTCTAACGAAAACAGCCTCAAGTCCCTTTGCCTTTCCTCATAAGGCCTTTCCTCCATACCAGGCAACATCCTATTAAATCTCCTCTGAACTCTTCCTAAAGCTTTCATGTCCTTCCAAAATGCAATGACCAGAATTGGACACAATACACCATGTGCAACCACACCAGAGTTTTGTATAGGTACAACATGACCTCATGGCTCTGAAACTCAATCCCTCTGCCAGTAAAAGCTAATGCCTTCTTAACAACCCTATCAACCTGGGTGGTGACTTTAGGGATCTATGTACATGGACACTGAGATCTCTTTGCTCATCTACACTCCCAAGAATTTTACCGTTAGTGCAGTACTCTTTATTCCTGTTGCTCCTTCTAAAATGAATCACCTCACTCTTTTCTGCATTAAATTTAATTTGCCATCTCTCATCCCAACTCTGCATCTTATCTATGTCCCTCCGTAAACTGCAACCTCCTTCAGCACTATTCACAATTCCACTGACCTTAGTGTCATCTGCAAATTTACTAACCCATCCTTCTATACCTTCATCCAGGTCATTTATAAAACTGACAAACAGCAGTGGCCCCAAAACACATCCTTATGGTATACCACTAGTAACTGAACTCCAGGATGAACATTTCCCATCAACCACCGCCCTCTGTCTTCTTTCAGCTAGCCAATTACTGATCCAAAGTGCTAAATCACCTTCAATCCCATGCCTCCATATTTTATGCAATAGCCTACCATGGGGAACCTTATCACTAATGTAAGTACAGATCTTATCTTGCTATATAGTAACAGTGGCGGTGAGAGCCACAGAACCAGAGACAAATGACAAGGAGTGCCAGTGGCATTACAACATTATGGTGAAGGACCAAGGCTATCTGACCAAAGAAAGTGATGGACAAATCGAAACAGTGGCCCAGCAGCAGTACAATGATGTGGGTGCTGGAATTCAATGCCCATTTTGGCATCGAATCATGGAAGCGCAAAGCCTACACAAAGCTGACAAATCCTGCTCCTCTGATCTGTTTGCTTTCTAAAGTGCACATTCTCATCCATCCTGGGTAACCTTTGATTCCTTTGCCTAACACAAAACCATCTACCTCTGCCCTAAAAATATTCAATGATCCTGCCTTCATTGTCTTCTGAGAGAGAGTTCCTCAGCCTCACAGCTATCTCAGACAAAAGGTCATCCCCAGCTACTCTGAAAGGGTGACCCCTAATTTTAAAACTGTGCCCCTTAGTTATGGACTCACTCACAAGGTGAAACATCCTTTCAGCATCCACTTGATTAAGATGAATCAGGATCCTTGTAAATGTCAGTCAAACTACCCTTTGCTCTTTTCTATTACAATGAAAACAAGAGCAAAACATTACAGTAGATGGGACGTCAAGTGTCCAAACATTTAAAAAGTCTGATGAACAGGATGAATTCTTTGCGAGGGGTGTAACAGGCCCACTGTCGGCTTTTGGTCCTGTTTGCAACTCCACAAAATGAATTCTGGTGTGCAGATATCATTGGTAATGGTAAGAAAATTAATTTTAAATTGGATACTGGGAGAGAAGAATTGATTCTTCAGGATAACACACCATGGTTGGGGACCCAAAGTTCTCAGACTGTTTTCCATTCAACTTAGGCATTAGAATCAGAAGGAGAGGGCAGATACATGCTGCATTTTGCGACAATGAGACAGAAGTCATTGAAATCCCTAACCTTTGTTCACCTTCATTAAGTGGAAATGCTGGAACGGCTTTGAATATTTTTTGTTTAGCATCCACAGATGACGCTGAAGTTAGCTCAGTGTGTCAGGACTCACTCTCTTCATCTGTCTCAGAAAAGAGGTTGCAAATTATGGGAAAGAAAGGTGCCAAAGATGAGGGTAATCAGCCTAAAGAGACATCCCAGATCTTAATTTTCTCTCTCAACACAGAAAGGCACTGAACTGGCCGTATTGAACATTAGCTCTGTTTCTTTCTGCACAGATGCCATCAGACCTGCTGAGTTTCTCCAGCATTCTCTATGGATAGTATCCTATGAGCAACATGCAACAAATCCTTATAAGAATGTGCAAAGAAGGCCAAGGTGAATATGATGCATTTTTGTGAAACACTTGCAACCTTAGAAATAGCCTATCAAGAGGTTATTCAACAACTGCACGCAGCTAATGATAAGCCATCCCAACAAAATGGAATGCTTCATCCAACTGGGAATTGACTGTTCCCAAGTTGGCAACCTGCATAAATGACAGCTGAAATGTGAATTTGAGACTAATCAACAAGCCAGGAAATACTTGAGAACTTTTTCATGAAACAAGGAGAGGCCCAAACTAGCGCTTCAAGAGCTGAGGAATACCTTGGAGGAATTCAAGATTGTGCATCAACTGAGCTCAACATATTAAAATAAAGGATGTAGATGTTGGTCTGTGTCTGGTGAGGGGACCAAGAAACAGGAAAAGGAGATGAAGACCCAACTATACACTGAGGGTTCTGTCCATTGTGTTCTGTTGCACCATCACTGTGCTAAATGGGATAGATTTCAAGTAGATCTAGCAGCTAAGACTGGGCATCCTTGAGGTTCTGTGAATCTTCAGCAGCTGCAGAATTATACTCAAACATGGCCCAGTTTAGCCCCCACTCTACTATTACCATCAATCCAGGAGATCATCCTGGTTCAATCAATGAAAGTGCAGGAGTCTATGCCAAAAGTTTCACCAATTTGGAACTGAGTTTGGAAAAGAATCATTCATTTCCCAGCAATATCTAATTTTTTTAAAGTACCTGAGTTCCAGAGGTGAGGTAGGAGAGTCGTACCTGGCACAAAAAGAGACAGTTGTGCTTTCTGGAATTCGGTCATCTCAGCTCTAGGACATCTCTGCAGGAGTGGTGTCCCTAAACCCAACCACCTTCAGCTGCTTCATCAATGACCTTCCCTCCATCATAAGATAAGAAGTGGGCATGTACACTGGTGATTGTACAATGTTCAGCACCATTCGCAAATCCTCAGATACTGAAGCAGTCCATGACCAAATGCAACAAGATTTGGACAATATTCAGGCTTAGGCTGACAAGTAGGAGGTAACATTTATACCATACAAGTACCAGGCAATGACTATTTGCAACAGAATCTAAAGATCACCCTTTGATGTTCAATGGCATTACCATCACAGAAACTCCCACTATTAACACCTTAGGAGTTATTGAACTAGCCTTATAAATACTATGGTGACAAGAACAGGTCGAAAGCTAGGAATACTTTAGTGAGTACCTCACCTCCTGACATGCCAAATCCTGTCTACCATCTCCACGGTGCAAGTAAGGAGTGCGATGGAATACTCCATTCTTGCTTGGATTGGTGAAGCTCCACCAACACTCAAGAAGCCTCCCACCATCCAGAACAAAACAGTCCACTTGATTGGTACCACATCCACAAACATCGGACCACAGGAACAGAAGCAAGCTGTTCAGCCTATTGAACCTCCCTGTATTCAGTATCATGGCTGATCAAATATTTCACTGCCTTTTACCCACACAATTCCATGACCATGTACACCATTAGCAATCAGAAATCTATTAATCTCTTCCTTAAACATACTTGAAACTAAAAACTAAGCTTCCACAGCCCTCTGTACTAAAGAATTCCAAATTTCACAACCCTCTAAGTAAAGTAATTTCTCCTCATCTCAGACCTAAGTGGCATCATCCCTTATTTTTAAATTATACCTTCTGATCCAAGATTCCCCAATCAAAGGAAACAATACTGTGTCTACATCTACCTTGTCTATCCCTTTAGGTATTGAGTAAGGTTCAATGCGATCACCTCTCACTCTTTTAAACTCTAGAGAATACAGGGCCTGTTTACCTAACCTCTCTTCATAGGACAGTTCTGACATCCTACAAACATGTCTAGTGAACCTCTGCTGCACTCCCTCTTTAGCAATGATATCCTTCCTGAAACAAGGAGACCGAAACTACATTTAGTACTCCAAACATTCATTCCTTTCACAATTGATGCACAGTAGCAACATTGTGTATCATCTACATGATGCACTGAAAAAAATACACTAAGGCTTTTCAGATAGCACCTTCCAAACCCATGACTGCTACCATCTAGAAGGACAAAGGCAGCAGAGACATTGACATACCATCACCTGAAAGTTTCCCTTCAAACCATCCTGACCTGGATACATATCTCTAGTCCTTCAGTGTTGCTGGGCCAAAATTCTGGATCTCCCTCCCTTGCAACACTGTGGGACTACCTACATCAAATGGACTGCAGTGTTTCAAGAAGGCAGCTCACCAGCAGCTTCTCCAGGGCAATTAATGATGGGCATTGAATGCTAACCCAGCCAAAAAATGAACTAGTAACTGGTTCTGTATAGACTTTTAAGTTATTTTAAGTATTTATTCCATTGCTAGTGAACACGTTTGTTTATTTTTGGTGATGAAACCAGGTTCAGATGTATTGATAGAACTACACCAAGTGCAGATTCACCACAGTGACTCCAAACCATGAAGCTCAAAGTTCTGCAGCCTTTGAAGCTTCCTACACATGTACTGATTTTGGTCACATGAAGTGTTCATGAGTCCCCACATGCCACAGATGGGCACTGTAAATGGCTGAGCTGACCTTCCATAGCTTAAGCTAAAAACTGAGATGGATGCATTACATTTCATATAATGAAAACATAGCAGTCGATTGAATGGTGAAGCTAGGTAGGAATGAGCAACAAGCATGATGAAGATGAATGGAGAGTCTGTTGGAGTCATTGCAGAACTGGCAGATGTTTCAGATGTAGTATTGAGTGAATTAATAAACATCAATACCAATAAATTATTTAAAATTTGCATGTTGTTAGGGCTGAGGGTGGGAGAGGGAGTAGCTGGGTTGGAAACCCATGTAGGTTATTGAAGAGGGTCTTCTTGAATGAACCCCAGACTTGGAATAAAATATTGGGAGCAGAAGGTTGTGTAATGTTTATAGAGGGTGGAGAATAGGTGGCCAGCTAAGAGAACGAATTTACAAGTGATAATACCAGGTTTCATTGGAAGATTGACAGACGTTAGGGGCAGAGACAGGCAATGTTATTAAGATGATGTTTGATGATCTTTAGAGGAGGTGGGGTCTTAGACTCATATGGGATTGAACAGGAAGCAAATAGTCTGGTTCAGTTGGGGACTATTGACAAGGAAAAGAGTTGCATTTGGGACAAGAGTACAAAATAAATTGAGAGGTGCAATTAATCTCACAATACCACCTCTAACTCAAGATGGTCAGCTTCTTGGTTTTTCTGAGAGTCCAACCCTGTATGGTCTGGATGCAGGTGTGCGGTGGACAGAGTCCAGAGTGAGAATGTTAAAAAGTGTATCTCTGATACCGAAAAGCCTTGGCCTTGTGCCAGTCAGTGATTCATCTGTACATAAGACCTACTGACCATTTTAAAACTGTCCCTCACCCTATCCCCACAGCCCTGTCACTCTCACTCTCTTATCCTCTTACCTTCATTGCCCTCAATCATCATCAACTTTCTAAGCAGAGCTCACAAGCCATATATTACCAAGTTGAGGCCTTTGAATAGTCTATAAGACTTCTTGACTAAACGAAAGCCTCTTCAATACAATGAAACAAGGTGGATGCTGGAGATCTGAAACAAAACTGACATTTGCTGGAGCAAATCTGCATGTCATGTCAGAAGGGTCACTGGTCTTGAAATATTAACTCTGTTTACTCTCACACATGCTACAAGACTTGCTGATTTTCTCCATCCATTTCTGTTCTATTTATTTCAGACCCCCTCTTCAAAGCATTTTCAGAGCATTCATGTAAACAATGTCAAGCATGTGTAAAATGTTTAAGTATGCAGTCAAGAGCCAGTAAAACCCCCAGAGTAAACAGACTTCAGAACTCCTATCTCAAGAGATGTCTGAATTGAATACATAAACAGAATGGGAGAAGATGAAGCATTTGCATTTGGTTACTATACTAGGCTACCTTTTTAATAATGTGAAATATACTCTACTTTTTTATCCATTAGATTCACCTGAAGACTTTTCTGTACTTACAATATTGATTTTTCACTTACCTGATTTGCTAATTCACAAAAAGAACAATCTGGCCAACACAATATTCAATCTACCAATCTTACAGCACTATCATAACTGACACAACTCATGTTACATCATTTCATGATGAATTATAAAGGAAACAAAATAATTTTACTCGCCTTTTAAACACTGCCTATCTCTTATCCCTGGTTTATGCCTCATATCTCTGGGATAAATCCAAAAGCTGCTGAAATTTGGCCACCTCTATGAAAATTAACAAGCGTAGTTGGTGTGAGTTCTAAATGAGCACAACTATGCCTCTTTCATTAGAGTGAATGAGTCCCTGAGCATTCTCCCTTTCCCGTCCTCAGGAAAATTGATATAGGAGGGCTACGAAGTGGGATCTCCAGCCACTGCGCCTAGTAGCCATTTTTTTCTCATTCCTGTCAGCATACAAGTCAGCAAACTCCAGATCTTCAGTTATCCCAGTATATAGTTCAAAGCATTTATGAAATGATCAAGATTGGATATAATACCAACAAATGCAATGGAGTCGGGGCAGGTGAGAGTTTTAGAACTCAGTATTATCTGAATACAAGTGAAGCAAATTCTTTTGGTGCTGTCACCAATGGGAACCAGAGACCAGCTGAAGAAGAGGCGAGGACTATGGAAGAATAGAAACCATACAGTGGGGGAAGAGTTTCACATAATATCCTCTAATACAATCACTGCAGTGCTTTATCCATTCTCATGCTTCTGGACCTGTGCGGTTTAAATCGTCAGTTACACATCTCCCTTTAATGCCTCCTCTCTGTTGTTCTGCTCATTGAAACTGCCTTAATTTGGTTCCATTCTTATCTATTCAATTGTTGCTAAAGTAACTTTGGGGTTATTACCTCAGGTTTCAATCAAGCACCTAATTTTGTGTCTTTCTCATTGGTACTGTACCTTGGTGGCATTAGCTGCAGACATTGAGTCAGCTTCCAAATTTATATTGATGACACTCTCATCTTACCTATATTTCTCCTCACTGCATCACTGCTGACTTGTGGAAAGAGCCAATCATCCTACAACTGAAAACTGGCACATATGAAATCTTTGGCTTCAGCAATTACCACAAACTTTATACTCTTGTCATTAATTCCTCTCCCGTCTCCGGGTGAACTGAACGTTGCACGGCCGCGGTGGTCTATCTGACTGAGAGCTGAGCTTTCAATCCCCATCTTCTCTGTCACAAATATTGCCTATTTTCACCTCTATTGTTTGCCTGCTTCTACTTCTGCCTCAGCCTTTCAACTGCTGAAACTCCTATCCAAGTATGAGACCTGATGAAAACCATGAATCTGAATTATTAGCTTTTACATATGACATAGACAGTTGAAACACCTTCAGTCACAAGTAATTTTAAAATATATATACAGGAATTTCTTTTGGTATGCTACTTTCTGCCATTCAAAGTTGTTTTTGCTCAACTTTTCCTTCTTTGATCATTTTTGCTGTCATTGTTCTCCATGGTTTCATATGTGGGTGGCAAGGAGGCTTAACAGTTAGCGCTGCTGCCTCATGGTGTTAGGTGCTCTCGTTCGATTCCAACTTTGGGTTTCCTCTGGGTGCTCTGGTTTCCTCCCACACTCCAACAATGTGGAGGTTAGGTGGATTGGCCATGCTAAATTGCCCATAGAGTCCAGAGATGTGCAGGCTCGGTGGATTAGCTATAGGAAATGCAGGATTATAGATTAGTGGGGTGAGTCTGAGTGGGATGAACTTTGGAGGGTTGATATGGATCCAAAAGGCCTGCTTCCACACTCTAGGGATTTAATGTGGGAAGCAAATGTCTTTTACAGGAAAATGTGAATGTATGTGGGACCTATATACTTTAACGTATTGTGCTTTAACTGGATATTTATATCTGTTAAAAATTATATACTTGTACACCTGTTTGTTGATTGCTTTAGGATGCTTTACAAAAACATTGTACTTTAATAGCATGCTGGTATGTTACACTAATTGCTTTGCTTTGTTTGTCCAAGTTAGTTGTTTACATGTGATTCAAATATGACTTGTGATCATTTATTATTCTTCTCCTCTTGTGCTTTTATGAAAAGGATGTGATTTTGCTGCACCCTTGTGTTGACCTTCAAAGTGATATGAATATGGAAATGATTAATTTTAAGAATCCATAATAATAACATTGAAGGGAATTGCACAATATTTAAACCATTCCTGTTTGAGCTGTGACAAAAAAAAAGCCATGATTCAAATGATTGGTTTGGCAACTTACTAAATTAAAGAAAAATTTTGCTTTACAGCCAAGGCTACAGGCGGAAAGAATTCTATAAATGAAACATTCATGCTTACTGCTTTTCTAGTGGGATCTGCAACGCAATAAGCCCACCATCTGCCAACAAGTGTATAAGGGACAGCTGATCCCAGCTATACTCCTGCCAATGTATGATCGTATCAAAGAATTATCTATTTAATGCATCTGTTGAAGAGTTTCCATCTTGTGCTGAGGTTGTCAGTGCTCTGGAATCAGTCCCATTTATTCTACAGGGCAAAGTTCATATCACTTGCACTTACAGAAAGCATTGCACATTCAGAGGCCTCCAAAGGTGCAGTTGTTCTGGCTGCTAACTTCCCCAATCAGTGGTGGAATGGCTTTTTTAAAAAAACATACCACTTTTGGTCTGGCCTAGTAGAAAATTTTGACACTGATTACTGAACTTTATGGCTTTGTAACTATGGCAGGATATCATTTTAAATCAGAATATGTAACGTGGAGAAAGTCTCGACTGAAGACTAAGTGATCATGAATCAGGAGACCAGTTTGAATGTGATCATTTATGTATGCAGGCATATAGACAACAAAGACAAATTCCTACATTTTATGCTATAAATAAAGATATTCAAATGTTAACCCATATTTTCAGAATCATTCCCATTCTCTCCATTTCAATTGACATGCTCCCCTTCCTCCCAATCATCCTCTGGAGCCTCTGTGTCCAACCTGCCAAGTTGATGTCTTGGCCTCTCTGTCAGGGTGACTCACTCTGGGCAAAGAAGATGAGAAGTTTCAACAGTGAAATGGGGCCAGGAGTAATATCATAATTTGTCCCAATGTTTATGCAATTGCCATACAGAGGAATTCAAAAGTATGTAATGGAAAATGAGAGCTAGGTCCTCACCAATTGCCAAGGCTCCACTAAAAACACCTTCTGTACCCATGAGCTCTGTTACATCAGGCCATAAGCCGTCTGATTCCACTCACCATCTTGTTTTGGTACAATTCTTTTGCTGTCGCTGAATTGAGATTCTGGAACTCCCTTCATGGATGGCCTCCATCTGCTTGACTGTTGTTCTTTCAGTGCATCTACTACAAGTTACAAGTCAGGAGTTTGCTGAAACACTCTCTAGTTGTCTGGAAGATTGCAACTCCATCAACACTAAAGAGACTTGACACCATTCAGACATAACAGCCTACTTGATTGGTACCACATCCATCGTTCACGCTGTTCCCCACTGGTGCCCAGTGCAGCAGATGTACCATCTACAAGCCACATTGCAACAACTCATCAAAACTACAGTCTTTGCCCGCACCTTCCAGATGGATGCAATGGCATTGCTTATTTATATGAAGTGCAAAGAATGTTGTACTGTTAGAAGAAAATGTAGAATGTGAAGTGCAGATACCAGATTGCTTTTATAATAGTCCTACCACATGAGAAATTCTTTATTCCTGCTATAGTATTTGGAGATAAATACAACATTGATTATCATAATCAACACTTTCCATTGACTTCTCAGTCTTCTGAATAATTAGACTCTGACAATGAGATTTGTACAGTATTCAGTATGCAACACACTCCAATCAAAATATTTCCATAACACTTACACTGACAACTTTGCAGTGTTATGAAAATAGCCTCTGTGCTATTATTTGATATGTACATTAAAGATTAATTCACTTTATTTTAAATGACCCTTGCCTGCATATCCAGAGATAAGGAGAAGTTGAGTCCGATTTTTGCTCCTGAGGCCAATAGCTTTGGAAGTTTCCTAGTTCATTGACCTGGTATGAAATTGAAGACCGCGTTATGTGCAATATTAATTTGAGAGGTGGGGGGGGGGGGGTTGCCATATTGAAATGGACTCACTGACACTGGAAGCAAATCAGAAGCGACCACACTGTTGGGCAAGTGGTAAGATAGCCTGTCTCAGCTCTCTGAAACTCCAACCAAGATGAATAAAAGGCTTTAGGGTCCTCCAGCTTTTACCCTTCACCCTCCCCTCCGTGACCCATGTGCCCTCATGCCCTTCTCTATGGCTTCTCAGTCTCCCATGCCATTTCCCTCCAAACCCTTCCTATTCATATACCCATCCAAATGCCTCTTAAATGTTGCAATTGTACTTATCCTGCTAATAACCCTGAATGCCCTCACATGCACTGTGCCAGCTCCATTCTTCCTCATAATCCCCAAACCCTTTCTATAGCCTTTCTCCCAGCATCCACTATGGTTAGGTCCCAGGAGCCATGAGGAGATGACAAATGCTTGAATATATAACAAGTTGGGAGAGCTCTCACCCATACACACCTGGTTACAGAATTATAGATCAGGGCATTGTTTGGGTGTAGAAGAATGCTGTTCAGCCCACAGGGTCTGCTCTGGCCCTCCTGAATGATAAAGTGTGATTTTTCAGCCACTCTCCCCTTCTTTCCCTATAACCTTTCACATTATTTCTGATTAAAAATCATCTAACACCCTCTTGAATGCCTCGATTGAAACCGTCTCCACCACATTTCCAGACACTGCATTCCATACCCGATACACTCACCGTGTGAAAAAGATTTTTCTCACACTGCATTTGCTTCTTTTAAAAATATCTTCCCCCTTTCAAGCTACCTGCCTCAGTAGCACAAATCAGACCCAAAGTCATCTTGCCTGCAAATATGTGGGGAAGGGTCACTTAAAATAAAATTAATCAACCTCTGACACTCATAACTGAATAATAGCACATGGGTGATTTTCATAACATCCCAAAATTGTCAGTGTAAGTGCAATGGAAATATTTTGATTCAAAAATGCTGAATACTGATAGAGTTATAGAGTCATAGAGATGTACAGCATGGAAACAGACCCTTCGGTCCAACCATCCATGCAGACCAGATATCCCAACCCAATCTAGTCCCACCTGCCAGCGCCCGGCCCATTTCCCTCCAAACCCTTCCTATTCATATACCCATCCAAATGCCTCTTAAATGTTGCAATTGTACCAGCCTCCACCACTTCTTCTGGCAGCTCATTCCATACACGTACCACCCTCTGCGTGAAAAAGTTGCCCCTTCGGTCTCTTTTATATCTTTCCCCTCTCACCCTAAACCTATGCCCTCTAGTTCTGGACTCCCGGCCTCAGGGAAAAGACTTTGTCTATTTATCCTATCCATATCCCTCATAATTTTGTAAACCTTTTTAAGGTCACCCCTCAGCCTCCAACGCTCCAGGGAAAACAGCCCCAGCTTGTTCAGCCTCTCCCTGCAGCTCAGATCCTCCAACCCTGGCAACATCCTTGTAAATCTTTTCTGAACCCTTTCAAGTTTCACAACATCTTTCCAATAGGAAGGAGACCAGAATTGCACGCAATATTCCAACAGTGGCCTAACCAATGTCCTGTACAGCCGCAACATGACCTCCCAACTCCTGTACTCAATACTCTGACCAATAAAGGAAAGCATACCAAACACATTCTTCACTATCCTATCTACCTGCGACTCCACTTTCAAGGAGCTATGAACCTGCACTCCAAGGTCTCTTTGTTCAGCAACACTCCCTAGGACCTTACCATTAAGTGTATAAATCCTGCTAAGATTTGCTTTCCCAAAATGCAGCACCTCACATTTATCTGAATTAAACTCCATCTGCCACTTCTCAGCCCGTTGGCCCATTTGGTCCAGATCCTTTTGTAATCTAAGGTAACCCTCTTCGCCGTCCACTACACCTCCAATTTTGGTGTCATCTGCAAACTTACTGACTGTACCTCTTATGCTTGCATCCAAATCATTTATATAAATGACAAAAAGTAGAGGGTCCAGCACCGATCCTTGTGGCACTCCACTGGTCACAGGCCTCCAGTCTGAAAAGCAACCCTCCACCACCACCCTCTGTCTTCTACCTTTGAGCCAGTTCTGTATCCAAATGGCTAGTTCTCCCTGTATTCCATGAGATCTAACCTTGCTAATCAGTCTCCCATGGGGAACCTTGTCGAATGCCTTACTGAAGTCCATATAGATCACATCTACTGCTCTGCCCTCATCAATCTTCTTTGTTACTTCTTCAAAAAACTCAATCAAGTTTGTGAGACATGATTTCCCACACACAAAGCCATGTTGACTATCCCGATAGCAATGCAAAATAATTATCAGAGCCTAATTATTCTTTTATGAGGAGGAACAATTTCTCACTGTTAACCTGTCCAGACCTCTCATGATTTTAAAAATATCACTCCTATCTCCTCTTAGCCTTCTGATCTGCAAAGCAACCAGTCCCAACTTCTCCAGTCTAACTGCATGGCTGAGGTTTCTCCTCCCTGGATCCATTCTCAGGAACTCCTGCATTATCTCCAATGCTGTACACAATACACCATGAAAGATCTACCACATGTCTTATACAGGTTAGGCTGAAGATGGTGCGGTAATTCACTTGTACTTCACTCAACCTAGTCTACTATATTCCCGGCTCACAATGAAGTCTTCCCTGCATTGGGGAGACCACTTGCAGACTAGGTCACTGCTTTGCAGAACACCTCTGCTCTGACTGCAGGAATGATCCCAATCCTCTGGTCACTTATCAGTTCAATACATCATTTTGCTGTCAGTTGTCGTGCTGTTTTAGTGATGCCCAACACAAACTGGGGGACAAACACTCATTTTCTACCTAAGTATTTATACCCTTCAGGTCTCAACATGGAGTTAAAGAACAGAAATCTCTGGTGAAAATCAGCACATCTGACATCATCTGTGGGAAGAAAACAGAGTTAACATTTCGAGCCCAGTGACTCTTCATCAGAAGTGATCATAGCTAGGAAAATGTAGTATTTATGCTGAAGATGAAGTTGTGGGGTGGGCAGAAGGGGCAAGGTGAATAGATAGGTGGAGATGGAGCCCAGGATGACAGAGAGAGAGAGAGAGAGAGAGAGAGATATGAAAGGGGTAGGTAAACAAGGAGATTATGGATTGCGGGCCAGGACAGATAAAAAGCTGAATAAGTGATAATAAGAGCTAAGAGTAGGGGAAAATGGGTGAGCTGTACTGAAAGCAGCTCATATAATGCCATAAAAAAGCTAGGTGGTTGGTGGAAAAACACATGCCATAACAGGACCAGGTGTGGGGTGGGTAAAAAACATGAAAAGATGGAATCAGGTTCTAAAGTTGCTGAACTTGATGTTGAGTCCAGAGGCTGTGGATCTCCAAGTTGAAATGAGATACTATTCTTCAGGCTTGTGCTGAGGCTCAGTGGAACACTGTAGCAGGCCTCAGATAACATTGTCGGCATAGGAACATGGTGGTGTGTTGATGTGGTAGGCAATTGGAAGCTCAGGGTCTTTCTTGCGGACAGAATGTAGGTTTTTTACAAAATGGTCATCCAGTCTACATTTTGTCTCCACAGGGTAGTATAGTGAATACTGCAGATTAGAACAAATGAAGTGCAGGTAAGTTGTTACTTCACCTGCAAGGTGTGTCTGAATACTGAGGAAGGTGGAAGTAAATGGGATGGTGCTGTGGGGGTGTGGGGAGACTTTGGGAGTGGAAGAGGAATGGACTAAGTTGTCCCGGGGGAATGGTACCTATGGAAGGCTGACAAGGGAGGGAATGGGAATATGTGTCTGGTGGTCGCATCCTACTGGGAGTAGCAGAAATGGCAATTAATGCTTCCTAGATGTGGATGTTGATGGGATGATATGGGGACCAGGTGGGACACTATCCCTTTTATTGGAGGGAAGAGAAAGGGTGAGGGTAGAAGTGCGGGAGATGGATCAGACATGGTTGAAGGCTCTGTTAACCACAGTGGTCAGGAATCCTCGGTTGAGCAAGAAGTGGGAGATTTCAGAGGGCCTCTTGTTGAAACTGGCATCATCAGAACTGGTTTGACGGACATGGAGAAACTGGGAGAATGGAATAGAGTCTTTAAAAGAAGTAAGGTGTGAGGATATATAACTACAAAGACCCTGGTTAGGTCCTACTCTGAACAAGAGCATAGGGGCTGAGGGGTGACCTTACAAAGGTTTGTAAACTGAGGGGCATAGATAAGGTGAATAGCAAAGGTTTTTTCACTAGGACTAGGGAGTTCAAAACTAGATGGTGTAATTTTAAGGTGAGAGGAGAAAGATCTTAAAGGGACCTGATGGGCAATCTTTTAATATAGAGGATGGTTCATATGTGGAATGAACTGCCAGAGGTAGTGGTAGTTGGAGACACAGTTACAACATTTGAGACATTTGGATAGGTGAATGAACATGAAAGATTTAGAAGGATATGGGCCAAGTGCAGGCAAATGGGACTAATTTGGTTTGGGAAGCTTGGTCAGCCATAGAAGAGTTGCTTAAAAGGGTTTTGTTTCTATACTGATGACACTTATAACTCTGACTATATTTAGGCACCACACCTTAAGAAGGATATATTGGTCTTGGAGGGATTACATCATGATATCTGGTCTTTGAGGGTTAAGTTATGAGGAGAAATTACTACTGCTCCTCCACTTTTACTCCTTTCCTCCTGATTCACGAGTGAAGCCATGGAGCTGATGCTTGCTGCACTCCCCGAGGAGCCATTGGCCTCACCAGTATCTAAAGTGGAAAACCAATTCTTGAGCAGGAGCTTTCTGCCTGCAAACCCAGTGATTTGAACATCTTTCAGAACATGCTGCCCATGTAAATTTCCATTTTGTGGATGCATCACAGTCTGTCCAATTGCCCCTCAGGTTTTGAAACCCAGAGCTCAGGTTTCTATTTTTGGTGACATTCCCTACAGATGTGTTCACAAAGGTCATGTGATGTGTCTACAGTTCTCCACATGCCTCAGGATGGGCATTTGGCATGACTGAGCTGCCCTGCCATATGAGTAGGTTCACTTTTGTACTGTTAACATAAACGGAAGAATAAAGTCTGATGAACTTACAGTTCTCCTATGAATGCACTCTTTTGATTCCTTTTTAAACTCAACCTTCTTGAGCAGCTTTTCAACATCCTTTTTCAGGAGGCTAACAAAGATACAAATTGAACATGCTAAAGGCCTGTCCCTTCCTCACCAAACTTACAGTGATTTCATTCTGTCCCATATCCTAAACACTCACAAACCTCCATTCAGCAAACATAGCAATAGCAAGTAATTCTTTGATAGCCTCTGTCAACAACATGTGAACTCAGCCCCCTTCCCCCCCTACAGAGAGAAGTGATATTGGAGCTTTTGAAAACTACTGAAAATGTATTGCTGGAAAAGCGCAGCAAGTCAGGCAGCATCCAAGGAGCAGGAGAATCGATGTTTTGGGCATGAGCCCTTCTTCATTCCTGAAGAAGGGCTCATGCCTGAAATGTCGATTCTCCTGCTCCTTGGATGTTGCCTGACCTGCTGCACTTTTCCAGTAACACATTTTCAGCCCTGATCTCCAGCATCTGCAGTCCTCACTTTCTCCTTTTGAAAACTAACCAAGCATTCATAATGTGCTCAGTTTTAAGAATGACTCTAGGGAAATGTCAGTGAAGACAACTTTTCAAACTACAGGAACAGATGCCTGTTGGCCTTTTCTACTGATTGACAAATGGCCTGTCTGTCAGTACACTCCAGAAGCAAGTGCAATTTTTACTCCAAGTGAAAGCTGCTGCATGTTTTTATTTTAACTTTTAGTCGGGCTTACGGTTTAAACTAACTTCAGAGCATGATGTTTAAATCAATCTTATTCACTCTTACTCTTACATAAATTTCTACAATTTGATGTCCTTGCAAAGGTGAAAATGCAGTCTGTTTTAATTTAGCACACGATTCAAATGGCTCTGCTAAGTTCGTGTTTCACGCCTCTGTAATTTACGACTGTTTTCTTCCTGGGCTGGCAAAACTGGGATCTGCTGGAAATGAAGCTGAACCTCAGAGTCCTGCTATTTTTAAGGGCCTTTGGATTTGGCAAGCTCTGCAGCCTTCTATTCTCGCATCATTTAAAATGATGCCAATGGTAGACTAAGTAAATCTGAGCAAAATCTAACAGCAGTTATTTTAGACAAGTACGGATGATTTGCGATTTTGTTTCCTTCACTTTGAGGGGGGGGGGGGGGGGGATATAGGAAATTTTCAGAACAATTCATCATGAGACTAAATAGTTTGGTAATATTCCATGTTGTACATGGCTTGATAGGCCAGTTTCTTGTAACTAATTTTGTAACCTAAGGAACAACAATACTATTTATAACTGTCTTATCTCACATGAGATGCTGATTGAAACAATGTTTAATGCAGTTATTTAAAGCAGGTTAAACTGGTGATATAGCTGTTTGGAAAATAACTGGTTCAGGAAAATGCAGAACATTTATGTTTAGTGTCACACAGTCATATTGGCGTTTTGAAGCTCATTCACATGGGAATGTGACTGTTGGAACACATTTAAAACAACAAGAGTCCGTAGCTGAGTATTTTCAGTTGTTAATAGCGGAGTGTAGTTTCTGGGCAGGGTTGTAGTTTGTAAGTCAGTTGTAACGCTGAATCAACTCCAACATTTATTGAACTGTGGTCAGATTAATTCTTTGAAGGTTGTGATCAGCTTCCAAGTCAGCAGGGGTGACAAATATCCAAGGATGTCCGAATGTGCAAGGCATTTTTTTCTGCTTTGTCATGTTGCTAGAATTCTTGTTTTACGATTTTAGTTTCAATTGAATGTTGAAGTATTTCCATGTAGCTTGTACTTGTTTTTTTTTGCACACGACATGAATGAAAAATGGGGTTATGGATACACTTGTGTTGAAAGCCCAACAGTTGTTATTGTTTAGCGACTATCAAATCTTATCATATTTATACAGTAGCGGTGACTTCCAGCATAGTGTGATAATCCATGTGAAGCCGTTTTTCATAAGGCTACTTAACATTCCTTAAGCCGTACTACGCAACTGGGTTTTTCGCTTTGTAATCACTCACCTGCAAAGTCTACTTTTAAGGGACCTTTGATAAGCCATATTGTTGCTACCATAAGAATCAGTGTTATCTGTGACCAGGTAAAAACAAGGATTACAGATGCTGGAAGCCAGAGTCTAGATTAGAGTGGTGCTGTGATCATTCTGTGACCATTCCATGCTGCTATAGGTGCCGAGCAAAGTCTCACTTGAGTTAATAGTATCCTAAAGAACACCTCAATGGGTAAAATTAAATCTCAAAAGCTGTCAGTTATGTTCTTTCTTGAAAATATATGAAAATAACCATTGCTGCATACCTGAGACAGCACTTGCTTGTAGATGATACACTTGAGGTAGGCTATAATGTAACCTCAGTAATAGTATGTTGTACCCTGCTGGAAGGCTCGATCCTCCACAGCACAAATCATGGTACTGTGCATGAGCCTGATTCCTGATGAAGGGCTCTTGCTTGAAATGTCGACCCCTCCTGCTCCTTGGACGTTGCCTGACCTGCTGCACTTTTCCAGCACCTGACTCATGACTCTGATTTCCAGCATCTGCAGTCCTCACCTTCTCCTGTGCTACTCCCATCATGTGGCTGTAAATTCTGTCTGGAAGTTATACGCAGATTCAAAGAACCCATTCTGTACCATGGTAGCAGTAGTGGAGAAACCAGTTTAAGGTTCACAGTGGTTTTTCTCAGAGGAATCTGAAGAGCTGCAGGGCAAGGTTGAATGACCATGGGGCAAGATTGATCAACCCAAGGCAAGGATAAAGAACCGAGAGGGAAACATTCTGGAGCTCAGTGACTTGAGGATTTGCCCAGAGTATGGTGAAGTAGTTGAAGACTTAGCCAAGTGACATAAACTAAGACATAACATTAAAAAGACAACTTGGTTTAGTGGGCCCAGAAGTACCTTCCTTTCATAAGCCTTTTGATGTTGTTGAAGTAGTAATATAAGCATTAAGATGGAAGTGGTGGAAACCCTGTTGCACATGTATAGAACAGCCTTTGAAGTGGCAACAGCTCCAGCTCAATGCTTTCTTAAATATACTAGGTTCCATTGCTGAGGCGATCCTGATCAGATAAGGTTCCAGTCAAACTTCATCAGACTTTTAGTCAGACCTAGTGGCTTTGATGCCTTTTTCAGTCCCAAGAACCTTTATTTAATGTGCCTAGTCCAACCAGGTTTCCCAGCAGCCAGTGGTCCATGGCAGTATGCAATGATCATTTCAAGCAATGATGTAACATCGGAGGTGAGCTCTTTTACATGTTTACAACATACAGACTGATTTATTGCTACAGTACAGGCAAGAGACAAAGCGTGGCACCAGGAGATGATTTTTCAAAAATCCAGTGATCAATCCAAGCCCAAAATTGTCTGCCAGCCAACAATGAGAAAAAAGATGGTTCAAAGGGTTAGTAATGTGTTGCAAGAAGGTGACGTTTCTCCAAGGATGTGCTTGGAATGAGTAAAATATAATAATGGAATTGTTTGATGAGATGGAGAAAGCAGACGTGCCCAATGGATTGATGACTCATTTCCCATACTGGCTGAGGTTACAATGAAGGATTCTCCCCTCACCTGAGACATGGTGACCCTCAGGTTAAACCACTACCAGTCCTCTCTGTCTCTGTCTAATTTAAGAGCAGCCCTATGATCAGGTAAGGACTGTGGCGACTTTCCTTTTTATCAACAATTGGGCTGGGCACAGAAGATACCCCTGTTTGCAGCGTGCATCCTGTATTATGTCAGAAAATATAACAAAGCAATAACAGGAGCAAGAATGTTGAGGACAAAATCTGAGAGTCCTGTAAACAATCCAACCCATGAACTGACAGTAATTTCAAAAGAGAGCTGAATTGAATCTGAAATTTTGTTGCAGGTGGTGGTGATGTTGGGGGATTTTAAAAGGAGGTAAGCTGTCTCTTGATAGAAACTATTTACAATGCAGCTTTTCACCAACTTCTTCATTTTCCATTTTCTCTTCAATGTTTATCAAGAGGTTGTATGTATATTTCCACTTTGCAAGGAAAAAAAAAGCATTTTAAACATCCTATCAACTAGTATACAAAGTTATAAATTATATCTCAAATTTTTCTTCTTCTGTTTTCCAAATGTTTTGCTTCCCCTCCTCCTTGATCTTTCTCCATTGCCTATTTCTTCCTTTCCCTCTCTCTTTTGAATTGGTTGGATCAAATCAAACACTATCGCATAAACACTCTTTATTGTCAAAACCAGTCACTCCAGAATCACGGAGAGCTCAGGTCATCCACTGTTACTTTTCTCCACTGCCAAGAATCTCCCTCCTTAACGCTCCTACAACCCTATCTCGAACAGATGCCATCAGCTTAGATTCCTTTGTCCCTAAGATTGAGTTAGTGGTCTCTTTTGCAGGTACAGGTACAACGGTTAATGGAAAAGGGAGATATGATTTGGCATTTATTGTGAAAGAAATGGAATATATAATTAGGGAGGCAAAGCTACAACAGGTCAAGGCATTGGTGAGACCGCACCTCAAGTATTGTGTACAATTTTGGTCCAGTGACTTGTGGAGAGATATGGTTGTATTGGAGCCAGTTCACAGAAATTTCCCCAGATTGATTCTAGGGATGAGCGGCTTGTCTAATGAAGAGAGATTGAGTAGTTTAGGTCTAGAGTGTCTGGAGTTTAGAAGAATTAGAGGAGATCAAATTGAGGTATAGAAGATGCAAAAGGGGATTGCCACAGTGACACAGTGGGGATGTTTCCTCATGTGGAGCAATCTAAAGTGAGAAGTCATAGTTTTAAGGTAAAAGGTATTAGATTTAAGACAGACATGAGGAGAAATGACTTCTCTCAAAGGATTGTGCATCTGTGGTGGATGCTGGGACATTGACTAAATTTGTAGAGGAGATAGATCTTTTATTAGTAAATGGTTGATGAGTCATGGAGAGTGGGTGGGAAAGTGGAGTTGGGGATGATGAGATCAGCTATGATTGTATTAAATGGCAGAGCAGGCTTGAGGGGCTGGATGCCTAGTCTGGCTGCTGGTTCTTATGTTTCTCCCCCCCCAGATTCATGTATACTGTCTCTGAGTTCATCTTGTCCATGGGGCACCCTTCTCCATTTTACTCCCATTCCAATTCCTATGAAACTGAAGATCACTCAACTTTAATTACTTCACTCTACACGAGCTGCATTGTAAATAGTTTCTATCGAGAGACGGCTTACCTCCTTTTAAAATCCCCCAACATCACCACCACCGGCAACAAAATTTCAGATTCAATTCAGCTCTCTTTTGAAATTACTGTAACAGTTTTAAATTATCTTTTTGTACCAAAGTCCTTGATCATGATTATACCTCCTTATTTTGTGACTGTATGCAATGCTATACTTTTCACTGTACGATAACGATTGCTTGTTTCGATGTATTTCAGCATCCGTTGGCTAAATGAAATCTCTTCAGCAATGAAATTTAAATCAGCATAGATTCTCTGATTATAAATTTCTCCCTGCTACTCCTTTATGCCTGAGGTTCATAGCTACTCATTTGCACTCTTTATTTACTTTGCAGCTGGCTTCTCTCTCCCACCCTTAACCCCTACCCCAGCCTGGTTTTCTTGTATATAGGATTCATGGGTGTGGGCTTGTGCTCGTACGTTGTTCATGTTTTAACCTACGGTATTCCTGCTGTAGGTTGAGGCAGAAGGTAACAATCCATACTGAGTACTAGCATTTATTCTGACAGTATCCTAGAGTGAAAGTTAATTAGCTTGTGTCATAGCACAGATAGAGGGAAATAGATTAGCTGAATGTTGTGATGACTCTACCCACCATACATGGCTTCACACTTCAGAAATAAAACCAAGGGAGTCACATATTTTAGACGAAATGTCTTTCACTGCAAGTTTATTATCAGCAGCCGGATCAAAATGACAGTTTTAATGCTATTCTGTTCTTTCCTTCTACCTGACATTTAGTGGTGCTTAATAAATTCCATCTTGGTAGTGACCAAAACGCTCTCCAAACAAAAAAATTATTAGTTTAGCAGCTTCTGGTTTGATTTCATATAGAGGATTTCTAATCAAGTTTTTACATTACCCTGGTGAGCTCCCGTGGCTTTCCGTAACAAGTTAATCAATAAATTGCAAAGTGTCTGTCACTAGATTCCAGTAAGCTTCAATAGATTTTAATGAACTTAGGACTAATTATCATTTTAACTCTTTATATAAGGAAACCTGATGATATTTTTGTCTGAATATGGTTAAATGTTTTAACTCTTACGTAGTCATATATTTAATGTTAGTATTTTTGATTTTCTGGCTAAATGTTACGAATTTTACCAATTTTCTTCACATTTACTTATTCAGTTTTCAGTGATAAAGGATGGTTGCTTAAAAATGCCAGCAAGAAAGGAAAAGAAAGAATCTTTTTCCTGATGGATCTGAGCTATTTTTATATGTCTTTACAAGGCCCAGTGGCAGCATAGCTTTTCACATCATAACCGGAAACTGACACTAAACCAGCAATGCACAATGAAATATGATGAGCTTTTAGCAAATTCTGCTCATTTAGAACACGCTACTTTGCTGTTCATGACCTCAAATGAGATTGTGGTTCAGATGAATTTCATAACTTTAAGGTTTTTATATGCAGCGTATTCAGCCCTTTTCCCAAAGGCATTGCACTCATAAGTAGTGCTAGGAGTACTGTTACATATCATAAGGTTATATGACAGGGTTACCTAAAGGAAAAAGTATTTACTATGATGGATAGGAGAAACACAATGAATGTTACATATGTGGGTGGCTGTTGTATCTCTAGATGTGCAGAAAGCCTTTGTCAAGATATTTCATAGAAATCTGTTGAAGACTGTAAAGGCTGTGGCATCAGAGGAGCAAAGTGAATGGGAAATTGGATTAAAAACTTGTCAGAAGGGAGAAGGCAGAGAGTATGATTTGAGGAAATGTATTCATAATACTTAGGGAATAGTAGCATCCCAAATGGTTCTGATCTGAGATTGCTTTTGCACATTGTTTATGTACATAATGTGGATTTAAGGCTAGGGACTGGTGTCCAAATTTGTTGATATTAAAATAAGAGAGACAGTGAATAGTTTTAGGGGGCAAAAGAAGTTGCAAAGGCATAGTGGCAAGATGGTGAATCGGGCAAAAACAAAATTGGCAGTTGAACTTGATGTCAGTCAGTGTAAGGATTTCTTTTATTCACTTGTAGAATGTGGACATTGCTGTCTGGGCCAGCCTTTATTGCCTACCCCTCGTTACCCTTGAGAAGGTCGTGGTGAGCTGTCTACTTGACTTGCTGCAGTGCACATGCTGTAGGTAGACCCACAATGCGGCTAGGAAGGAAATTCAAAGATTTTGACCCAGCAACAGTGAAATAATACAATATATTGCAGTTAAATAGAATTGATGTAACTATTATCCTATGAATGGGAGAAAACCACATTAAAGGAGGACCTTGAGTGACCAAAGCTATTTAAACCTTCTTGGAATACTGAATTTTCTGTCAAGAGGTCTTGAGTATGAAAAAAGAGATCTATTGGTGAGTCTATGTAGAACCTTAAATCATAATTTAATATAATTTGTACGTGATATTAAAATACGACAATTTGAGGGTCTATAGTGTAGTAATGTTGTTAATGGAATGAAGAGATTACAAATACAACTCATTGCTATGAGGAAATGTAAATACACAGGAAAACTTGATTTAATAAAACTGCTTAACATGTCAAAGGGTGGGGCAGACTAAGTAGAACCAGACAGTTTGCAGTGATCAGGGAGTTTGGAAGAAGAGATTTTGAATATATATTTATAAGTCAACAGTTTAAGGAGCAGGAGAAACTGTTTTACAGACTCAAGTTGTAAGGACTTGGAAGGCTCAATGTTTGTTTGGCTTGTACTGAAACCGGACAGTGTATTCTGGCTGCCAGAAGTATGAAAGAATTTGCTGAAATGATAACGTTAATCTTTCTCACACCAACTTGTAAGACAAGAACCACTAATTGCAAACAGAACAGGTAAAAGATTAAAAGCAAAGTACAAATACACATGGACTGAAATGCTTCAGTACAGGAAAGAGAAGGTTAAAAGATAGGCTGGAACTCAAGAGTCAAATGCAGATTAAACAAAGCAGTTAACATTGTCCCTATTCTCTATGGGAGCTTAATACCTCTCACCCCACAACTCAGACATAAATCTTGTCAAGGCTTCCCAAATTTAGGCATTGATAAGAACATGCCAACCTGAAGGAGCATTCAAACAAAAATCAACACCCAATTTCAAGCTGTGCTCACACATTGAAGCAAAACCTGGACCTAAACAATCTATGTCCAAAAGATGGAAACCTAAAAATAGCAACACTCCCAGGGCAAAAACAAACTGACAGCCAGTGAGACCATGCATTCAAAGAAAGTTAATTATTAGTAACCAGAGATTCTTCAGACAGAAAATGAGGTAAAAAAATAGAATTTTGTGGTGTTTTTTCATAACTCCAAATACACAATTCACCAGATAATCTTTTTCAGTGGTGTGAGCGGAGTGAAAAATATTGACCGACACATCACCCTTGACGTATGGTTAACTACCTCATCTAAGTGGCAGCTCTTTGGACAAAGCAGTAAAGCATTAGTAGTCCAAAGAAATGTCAGTCTAAATTATACTCTTATTTCTGCAGTGGGTCTTGAGCCTATGACTTTTAAATTCAAAGGCAAGAATGCTACAAGCAAACCAAAGCTGACAGTAGTCTAGGAGCTTCTTTTTCGAAGTTACTATGTAGCTAAATCTCAGGAAACCTGGGGGATTCCAGTGGAGTCTGTTAAGTCTGGTGTAACAATCTGGAAATTCCTGGGTCACTGTTCTAATGGTATAAGCATACAGAACAGAACTGAAGTCTACAGAAATCAGAGATGGATGAGCCCATCAGAAAAACAAATTAATAATGTCGTCAGGATAAATGCAGGATGCAATCAGCATAGGACCAGATCTGCCAAGAGATTTTGGAACATGTGTGTTGTGAGTTGAGCAAAAATAAAAATTATCGATTTAAAGGTCTACCTGCAAATATGATGCCAAAGGAGGTTTTTGGCAGAGGAACTAGAATTACTGGAGCAAGAGTAGAGAATGTGATCATCTAATTTGTCCAAGATGTTCAAAGGGTGCTGACCCAAAACTGAGAGTGGAGAAGAGGCTGGTACTTGCGAGAGCCTGAAACAGGTGGAAGGAAGTGTGTGCTGTGGCTGTGAGTCAATGCTCCTTAATCCTCTAAGATATACTGCAGAACACCACTGAAAATCATGACTATTGTCTACTCTACTGCTGACAACACTGATGACCGCTCATTCATGTCTTCATTCATCTTCACTCTTGCAAGAAGATCCGAGTCACGTCATCAAATGGGAGAGATGTGTAGAGGACGAGTTGAAAGGGGATGGAACACAGAGCCCTATGATGACCTGAGAGACATTCTACATGTTGCAGGGAAGCTGGAGGAGGAGGGAGCTGCAGCAACATCTGTAAACATGCCTCAATTTCACGAGAGATCTAAGAAGGTTAGTCATCAGGTTTAGTAGGAGTTGTGGGGAGAGGGAGATCATGTGGAATGATTGTCAACAGAATTGTTAAGTATGCAGAGCAGTATAAAAATGTAAGAATTGCTCGACAATGAAAGAGCCAGGTGGTCCATTTTGTTTGAGTACCAGTCATCTTGGCAGAAACATGTCATAGTGATAATTGTGATACTAATTAACAATGGTATTGATTATTTAGTTTATAGCAGATCCAGGCAGGAGATGGGCAAACCCCCAGTGGTGGAAAGCTTTGGAAATTATTGGCTCAAAAGTACCCTGTTTCTCCAAAATATGCTTCTTGCATATTATGTCTCATCGAACTAAAGAATACTTTATTTACTCTTTAAGATTTTTCTGACTCTGTTCATCTATGCATTGCTAGTAACCAGAGTTCTTTCCCAGGGACTGATTTTTATGTCCTAGAGGTTGTTTGTCCAGAGAAGATAGCACAGTGATATCGTGTATCAGCTGTTACAGAAGCCTTCAATCTTTCCCGGGTTCAGCTGCTAATGGCCCCATGACGATGAGTCAATCGTTCCTGGATTTGGAAGCATGGAGGGAAATGCTATCTCCATCTCAACAAACTCATAGTTTGTAATATCAATTTATATCTCAGGCCCTAGCCATTTTGATAATATGCAGACAAAATGGCACAATTTGGTGAGAAAAGAAAAATCGCATCCACGTAAAGGTTTGCTATATTAACAGAACCAAAGTAATTTGTCATTATTAATCTTGCTTCGTTCCCTGCTATGACAATGGATAATACGTAATATGCTGATGTTGACACTTAATGTTTGGATGTGATGTCTATCTCTGAGGAATAATGCTTTGTTTCTCATAGTTTAGTGAGAGAAAGGAGACCTTTGGTGGCCTGATATTAGTACTCTCTGTTAAAGCATGTCAGATGAGTCTGCCTCTTGAGTCTGTTGCAGCTGTTTCCATTGTCTGGGAGGGCTGGTGCTTTTTCAACTCACCCTGAAGTTGAATAGAATTTTGTCATGCTGGCTCCCAGAGACACCTGGCCTATCGGTCCTGGGTGGGGATTTTCTACAGACCACCCAATAGCAATAGAGAGATTGAAGATCTCATAGACAGGAAGATTCTGGAAAATTGCAAAAGTAGCACGTTGTGGTTATGGGTGCTTTCAACTTTGCCAATATCGACTGGAACTTCCTAAGTGCAGATGGTTTGGATGGAGCCATTTTTGTCAGGTGTGTTCAGGAGGGTTTCCTTACTCAGTATGTAGACAGACCGACAAGGGGAGAGGCCATTTTGGATTTGTTGCTCGGCAACGAGCCAGGGCAGGTGTCAGATCTCGCTGTGGGAGAGCACTTTGGTGAAAGTGATCACAACTGCCTCACATTTAGCATAGCCTTGGAGAGTGAAAGGAGCAGTTACTGAGGGAAGATACTTAATTGGGGAAAAGGAAATTATGATGCTATCAGACAGGAGTTGGGAAGTACAGACTGGGAGCAATTGTTCCACAGAAAGGACACAGCAGACATGTGGAAATTATTTAAGGAGCAGTTGTTGTGAGTGATGCACAAATTTGTTCCTCTGAGACAGGTAAGAAGGGGTAAGGTTAAGGAACCTTGGATGACGAGAACAGAGGAACTACTCATCAAAAGGAAGAAGGCAGCTTACATAGGGTGGAGGAAGCAAGTATCTAGCACAGCTTTACAGGATTACAGGCTTGCTAGAAAGGAGCTCAGATATGGACTGAGGAGAGCCAAGAGGGGGCACGAAAAAGGCTTGGCAAGATGAAGTAGGGAGAACCCAAAGTGTTTTATTCATACGTGAGGAATAAGAGAATGCTCAGGGAGAAGGTAGGACCGGTCAGGGATAGTGGAGGGAACTTGTGCATAGAGTCTGAGCAGATAGAGGAAGCCCTAAATGAGTTTTTTGCTTTGGTTTTCACCAAGGAAAGGGAACTTGTTGTAAATGAAAACTTAGAGGAGCTGGGATACAGTCTTGACCAGATCAATATTGATGAAGTTGATGTGCTAGAAATTTTGGAAAACATTAAGATTGATAAGTCCCCAGGGCCAGACCAGATTTATCCTAGGCTGCTCCGGGAAGCGAGAAAGGAGGTTGCTAAGCCGCTGGTGAGGATATTTGCCTCCTCACTCTCCACAGGAGTTGTACCGGAGGATTGAAAGGAGGCAAATGTTGTTCCTCTTTTCAAGAAGGGTAATAGGGAAATCCCTGGCAATTACAGACCAGTCAGTCTCACGTCTGTGGTCAGCAAAGTTGTGGAAAGAATTCAGAGGGATAGGATTTATGACTATTTGGCAAAGCATACTGTGATTAAAGGCAGTCAGCATGGCTTTGTGAGGGACAGGTCATGCCTCACAAATCTTATTAAGTTCTATGAGGAGGTGTCAAGACAGGTCAACGACAGTCAAGCAGTGGATGTGGTGTATATGGATTTCAGCAAGGTATTTGATAGGGTTCCCCATGGTAGGCTCATTCATAAAGTCAGGAGCTATGGGATACAGGGAGATTTGGCTATCTGGATCCAGAATTGGCTGGCTGACAGAAGGCAGAGAGTAGTTGTAGATGGAAAGTATTCTGCCTGGAGGACAGTGTTGAGTGGGGTCCCGCAGGACTCTGTTTTTGGGCCTCTGCTCTTTGTAGTTTTTATAAATGATGTGGTTGAGGAGGTTAAGGTGTGGGTTAGTAAATTTGCAGATGAAACAAAGATTGGAGGTGCCATCGATAGTACAGAGGGCTATTGCGGGCTGCTGCATGTCATAGACAGGATGCAGAGTTGGGCTGAGAAATGACAGATGGAGTTCAACCTGGATAAATGCGAAGTGATGAATTTTGGAAGGTTGAACTCGAATGGTGACTTTAGGATTAAAGACAGGATTCTTGGCAGTGTGGAGGAACAGAGGGATCTGGGTGTGCAAGTACATAGATCCCTCAAAGTTGCCACCCAAGTGGATAGGGTTGTTAAGAAGGCATATGGTGTTTTGGCTTTCATTAACAGGGGGATCGAGTTTAAGAGCCGCGAGGTTTTGCTGCAGCTCTACAAGTCCATGGTGAGACCACACTTGGAATATTGTGTCCAGTTCTGGTTGCCCTCCTATAGGAAAGCTACAGAGGCTTTGGAGAGGGTGCAAAGAAGGTTTACTAGGATGCTGCCTGGACTTGAGGGCCTGCCTTGTGAAGAAAGATTGAATAAGCTCGGACTTTTCTCTCTGGAGAGAAGGAGGAAGAGAGGAGACCTGATTGAGGTGTACAAAATAATGAGAAGAATAGATAGAGCCAATATCCAGTGACTTTTCCCCAGTGCAGGATTGACTGGTATGAGAAGTCATAGTTTGAAGATATTAGGAGGAAGGTATAAAAGAGATGTCAGAGGTGGGTTCTTTCCGCAGAGAGTTGTGAATGCATGGAATGCGTTGCCAGCTGTGGTGGTGGAAGCGAAGTCATTGGGGATATTTAAGCGACTGCTGGACATGCACATGGATAGCAGTGAGTTGAGGGGTTAAGTTACTATATTTAATATTAGGATTAAGTCTCGGCACAACATTGTGGGCCTTAGGGCCTGTTCTGTGCTGGGCTTTTTTATGTTCTATGTTCTATCAGAAATTCCTGGACTGGTAAAAGGTGTGAAAGTTGGTAAAAGGCTGGTAGAAGTTATGCCCTGCCCTGACCCATACATTTCTCTGTCCCTTTTCCTGTTCACTGCAAATGCCATGTTAGTTTCCAAACAAATACATCCTACCACCACTTCATTTGAAACATCGCTATGAATCACTATGTACTTGCTGTTTGCAAATGACAGGGCTCTCTGTCTGATAACACATACCTTCTAATGTTTGTAAATGAGTGCATCAATTAACATGTCGGTTCAACTGTTTGCAACAGGCACAGTACTGACCTGATTCAATCTGACCAGGCTTGCAAAAAACATCCGAACGTAGTTGCCAATATTAGCTGTGACTCTGTGACTAGCAACATATGCTAATCAATATTGATTGCACTAAGAATTACATTGACAATTAATTGAAGATTATCTGTCAGACTTTCAGTGTGTCTCACCCGTGCACGCTAGAAGTCATGTAAATATAACATTTTTATGCAGACAGAAAGAACATGTCTGTGTATTGTGCCTTTTTCAACCAAACAAAACTTTCAAAGACAACCATTGCGTGGTGCATTCCCTCTGGTATAAGTGATTATTCCTTTTGAGATTTAGTTTTCTTGTCATTCTGTCCTGGTGAGTTCAAGGTTTGATTGCTTGGCTTTTTTTTTAGTTCAGCAATGTTCTGGTTTTGTGCTGCCTATTAATCATATTGATTGCTTGTAAGTGCAAGATCTTTCAGTTGCAGGTGCATTTAACCCAAAGTAAATGGTTATTTTTTACCTTCTAGCTATTCCATCCAGAAAAATCTACCATCCCTTTTCATAGCTTCTAGTTTTCTCCTAGTTTCTCTAATACTTTTCTCTGAACCGTGACAACCCTCTATTTCTGCTGAAAGGAAAATGTAAATTTTGTTTTGTGAATTTTGTTGCATTGATTGTTGGAACAATAACAAATCGTATATTCAGCAGAAATGTCTGATCCAATGTGAACATCTCTTACTTGGCAAAAATTCACCTGAAAGTTCATAGTTTAACCTATTAATAAATGTCAGCTTCTCTGATGATGCAGAATATTTGCTTGAATAGCATATTTTATAATTGCTTATGTTTATGTGAATTTATTTCAGGACATCAATTAGACTACCACTTATTCCACTTGTTCTTGGTTTTAATTTCATTAGTTGAACTGATTAGTCTCATTGAACTCAGGTTTTGGATATGGAGGAAGAAAAATAATTGGAGTAGGACAAAATCATTCCAGTCTATAGCTGAAAGAACGCATCAGTTTTACGTGCTCCAGGCATTCTTTAGCAACTGATAAAAGTTCTGGACAGTTGACAAAAGTGAAAACCACCCACGAATAACGTTATTTCAAAATGGTGCGGCATAGTGGTTAGCACTCCTCACTCTCAGCACTAGTTCAATTCCAGCCTTGGGTGACTATCTGTGTGGAATTTATACATTCTCCCTGTGTCTGTGTGGGTTTCCCCTTGCTGCTCCGGTTTCCTCTGACTCCTCCAGTTTCCTCCCACAGTACAAAGTTGTGCAGGTTAGGTGGATTGGCCATTCTAAATTGCCTGCAGTATCCAGGGGTGTGCAGGCGAAGTGGTTTATCTATGGGAGATGTGGGATTACAGGGATAGGATTGGGATACTCTTCAGTGGGTTAGTGTGGACTGAATGGTCTGCTTCCACACTGTAGGGATTCAATGAAAAGGACTGTTATTTACTCTGTACCCATCAAAAGAATTGCATGCTTTTAAATAGATGCAAGTCAGATGTGTTTTATACCCTTGCATCTCTTGAATGTAGGTGCTTTGAGGGGATAAATGAAAGTTTATTATTTTTATTGTTAGTACATTTTTCAGAAATGTTGCCTACATCTACGTGTGATTCCACAGACATAGATGTGGATACATTATATTTATTTTTCTTTGGTACTGTACTCCAAGTTTATTTTTATTCTGAATGTATTCTGTTGCAAATTAAATTGTCAGAAATATGACTACTAAATTGGTAAAAAGGCAAACCAGATGGATCTGCTCTTTAATAAAAACAGAAAGTGCTGGAAAATCTCAGCAGGTCTTGCATTATCTGTGAGGAGAGAAACAGTGTTGGAGTTGCTGTTGGTATCATGCTTCCTCTCCTGAGGAATATCTTTTGCCAATGAGGCAATTCCTATGCTTGGCAGTGCCACAGAAGATCAAACTAGGAGTCCCAGAGAGAGGGGATGTTTGGGCTTAGAAATAAAGCCAAGCTTCCCCACCCCCACCTCCCCAAGTATGCCCCTATCCAATGCCCTTGCTCTTGTGTCGTGATAAATATGGATACTACCCAGACTAATTAAACACCTTTTCAGCATTTTACCTCACTAAGTCCTGGAGCAGAACATTAAGCCTTCTAAGTGGGAATAAAGGAACAGAGGAATTGAAAAATCAGCAAAGAGATTCCAAAGAAGATTGAAATTGGACAGGACATTAACAGGTTGTGAAAGAGGGTCATAAGTCCAAAACATTAAGTCTGTTTTCTATTGACAGACACTGCCAGACCTGCTGAGTTTTCCCAGTAATATCTGTTTTTGTCTTTTAACAGAGCAATGTTCTCTTTAGGCTGTGGAAGGTGGTTCAATTTGTGCATCACCATGTAGTTAATTCCCTCTCAGATGTCCTATCAGAAAGCAAGTCTCAGTGTTTATTTGTTTCAGCTCAGCCTATTTGTAGGTCTGAACTTTTTTTCTGAGTCCGAGAGTCATGGGTTCAAGCCCAAATTGATTATTAGGCACATTAACATTAGATCTCATACAGTTAGTAATAGACCACTGGAGGCTAGTTGTTATACATTAGTAAACTTTTTTTTTACATAGACGCATATTTTGTTTCTAACTGTATTTATATACAGGTCATTCTGCTATAAAAGCATGTTTCATCAGCACAGATTGGCTATAACACGATTGACCAATTGTGGACATTGTATGGATAACACAAAGTTTCTACTGAATAGGTATAGTGATTTTCTGTTAGCGATCTTCTACAGCGTATTTTTCTTTAGTGGTTTTCCATAGCATGAAGTTGCAGAGGAATACAATTGTCACGTTATAGACAATATATTATATTGAATGCAGATGAGTCCCAATTAATCTGAATTATCTGAATATAATTCACACTCAATTGAGATATGCAATTAATAATTGATATTTCTTGAGTATTGCTGAAAAGAATATATTTTGTCAAAGCTTTACATCTTGCACTTATTAGAATGATTCAAAAGAGTACGAATTTAACAGAAAACAACATTCATATTTCATGAAAGGATTATTTGGCAAGTGGACTCTGATGACTGGAGGATCATCCCTTTATCTGTTCACAATGCCAAAGTATTTGTTACAACCAGCCCATACTTGCAAAGAGCAACGCAGTGTCAAACATTAAATGTGATTCTGCAACTGGGCAACATTTGCTGGATAATTTTGAGTTTGCAAGGAATTACACAGACAGCGAATTTAGGCTTATCAGTTGAGCCCACAGTATGGTAAACTTGTATATACTAGAAGTTATTGATACATAGGGACCTGTTCCTTTGAGAATGCACCCAATAATGCTGATTGACAGTTAATAGTCAAACTTTGTTTAAATTTTAAGATCAGACAGGTTGATATTGATTCATTAGGGCACTATCCTGAGGAATAAACCCTTGATTGGCTATGACTTTTTAGTTGAGTCCAGATTGCACAGTGTGTGTACATGTTCTTGATGTCTGCAAGGAGCAGATCCCTGGGTATCAATAACTTCTAGTATATACAAGTGCACCACCATACTGTGGGCTCAACTGATAATCCTAAATTCGTTATCTGTGTAATTCCTTGCAAACTCAGGATTATCCAGCAAATGTTGCCTAGTTGCAGAATCACATTTAATTTCGACACTGCATTGCTTTTTACAAGTATGGGCTGGTTGTAACAAGTACTTTGTCATTGTGAACAGCTAAAGGGATGATCCTCTAGTCATTAGCATGTGCAGCCCTGGCATCACTCTGGCACTGAAATCCATTTATCATATGCTGAAGGTTACGTGTGTTAGGTATTGTGATGTCTTCTTCACAGCAGCATCCTTTAGTAATGTGTTGCGACAGCATAATAACAGTGTGTGTTACAGTGAGCTTCAGATGTTGTTCAAACTTGTGAGATACCTTATCCTTCCAGGATGATCTGAGACTGGGCACTCAGGAACAAGAAGGTCTTGGGGCTTCCCAGGAGTTTGCACAATAGCAGTGCAAATGTCATTTTTCTCAGAATGGTTTAATGCACCCTCTTTCAGCATCAACTCATACATTGTACAATTGACCTGACCTTATTTAGCTAGTTTCTCCTTTATCGCGGCCATTCTTATGGTGTGAATTCGCTGGCTGAGTGCAAGATGTAAAACCTCAAAAAATGTTTTTTTTTTCAAGGATGCTCAGATTCTACCAAATGACTACAGTTGGTTCTGCTGTAACACGTGTTTGTTCAATGCAAATTGGCTTTAATGTGGTTGAAGAATTTAGACCATTATTTGTAGAACATGAGCTTTCCTTATCTGTATTGGCTATAATGCGATTCCGGCCCCATTAGTTTAAATGACGTGGCTATTGCATGATTTTCTTATAACGCAAGATTGCACAAGAACAGAACTATCGCATTATCAGAACCGACTGTAATAATATTTCAGTGTGATAGTAAGGCATTGGTACAGTGCCAGAAATGCTGCTATTTGGGTGACATGTTAAAACCTAATCTCGTGGGTGGAAAGGATACTTAGTTCAGGACAGGGTGTTTATCTAACCAATGCATCTGTTTTTAACAGTAGCGTTAAAAGAAGAATAACTGGTTCCTCATTTTATGTGATGGGATTGGAACCTTCCTATTTATAACAGGCTTCGTTATACATAGTGACTCAGTTGTACTTTGCAAAGTCCTCAGATTTAAAGAGATTTATTCTTCTTTGTCAAAGTTGCTAGAGCAATGTAAGATTTTGCATTCTGTCAAGTGGTTCTTGCATTATGTCAAATGTTTTCAATCCAGGGAATTATGGGGGAGGTGGCGACGTGACTTAGATAAAGGTCTTCCTGTATTGTCACAATATTGATTATTTTCAATTCGTTGTATAAATGTATGAGACTCTAGGGCATGTAATGTAGGGCAGATATCTTCAATCGTTGGTATTGCGAGGGTTATCCCTGACTTCAGGAGTACCCATCACCTGTTTCAAAACTGTGACATTTATCTATTTTCTGTTCCCGGCAACAACAGATTTTTGGCCTTTTTGAGTGAGCTTAATTAATCAGAGCTGAATTGTAGGCTGTTTTATGTTGCGGACTTGTGTCTGCTGGGAACCGAATTGAATCTGCCTGGACTGATTTTAATTTAGCTGGTCAGACATCAGAGCATGAAGGCTGTATCCAGTGAACTGGATTCACATTCAGGCCTGAGAAACTATAGAATGATATTCTGCAGTGCAGTTGCACTTTGTCCATCGAGACTCATTCATCTGAGATTCTTCACATCTATTATTGAAGGCAAATCTTATCCATCACTGCTGTCAGAAGTACATTTGAATGTGGATAGATCATTAGGTAAAGGGTGGATTGTAATCTAATATTAACAAAATACCCCCACACAGAAATAGTGATAATTTTTACCATCTGTTGACTATGATTGTCATCAGTTTCTTTACTATTCTTGCAGTTGTGGATATGGTGCATTAGAAAAGAAATAATCAATGCCACCGTGTTTAAGCAAGCTCATTACAATGTTGGCTCCCAGAGGTGTCATGTGAAAGTCTTTTCTTTTGTATACAGTATTGCTGTGAATTTTGCATGCCACTGGAGTTGCCTTACTTTATCCAGGTGATAAGCATCTTAGATGAGCTCTTTAATGTTAGTCTAAAAGAAGAAGAGAGACAGAGAAGAGGCAATGGTTTGGTGAGTATACAGAAAACAATCTGTGCAAAATGTTCAGTAACTCTAGAGATTTCTGTTTCAATGCAATGCTGGAATTGACATTACTTCATTGCTGTGCATTTTCTGCAAAAAAATCCTAGCATGATGCAAACCTAATAATGAGAATTTGAAATGGTAATATAAACCACAATAACACTATGGTATAATAATTATCCTAAACAGACAGTGGGTGCTGTCTATTTGACAGTTTATGGCCAGAGTAGCTAGTGGCAAATCCCTTTCTCATTCAAAATTCACTAATTCCCAATCACTGATGCAGGGATCAGAAGTTTTCTAAAGTTATTTTTGCTTGGGTTATGGCATCTCTGGTAAGGCTATCATTTATTAATAGTTCATCATGTACAATGTGAAATTGCCAACACTAGTTGCAAGTACTACAATATTATCCATTTATACAAACATCTCAGGGCCTACGTAAACTTTGTTGACATAAACAGGTTGTTGCTTACCAATCCAAGAAGGCGGTGGTCTGTTGGTATATGGGAAATTGCCAACGGTGGCACAGTGGTTAGCACTGTTGCCTCACAGCGCCAGAGACCTGGGTTCAATTCCCGCCTCAGGCGACTGACTCTGTGGAGTTTGCATGTTCTCCCCGTGTCTGCGTGGGTTTCCTCCGGGTGCTCCGGTTTCCTCCCACAGTCCAAAGATGTACAGGTCAGGTGAATTGGCCATGCTAAATTGCCCATAGTGTTAGGTAAGGGGTAAATGTAGGGGTATGGATGGATTGCACTTCAGCGGGTCGGAGTGGACTTGTTGGGCCGAAGGGCCTGTTTCCACACTGTAATGTAATGTAATCTAATCTAATAAAAAATGCGGCTGTCAAAAATTCTTCCTTTTCTGATCCTAATTTTGAGAAGAGAGTAATGATGTCACATGGTGAAAATCCATTGAAGCTGTTAGCATTAGCTTCAAATAAGATTGCATGCAGCAAACCATTCTGGATTGTTCGCTGCTTGCTGCTTTACCATATCCCAGACTTTCTTCAGGATATTTATTACTTGAATCAAATCTACAATTAAGTTTTTACCAATTTTTCATTTTCACAGATGATTTTTATATGGACAAGCATCATGCAGCAAAAGCATTTGCAATTTCTAATGATACATTGGACCATCACTGAGTAATTAAAGTTGAATTGAGTGGGAGAGAAAGCTTTTAGTCCTTTGACACTAGGATGGGTAACAGAGTTATCTTTAAGTAATGGCATTCTGTGTTTTTGAAAGTGCATACAACATTCAAGTTGTTGAACCCGCAAAGTAAAAATTATTGTTCAAAGTTTGTGAGAAGATTTGTGGCTTGGATGCTTGTTGTTGTGGTTCTGTTCGCCGAGCTGGGAATTTGTGTTGCAGACGTTTCGTCCCCTGTCTAGGTGACATCCTCAGTGCTTGGGAGCCTCCTATGAAGCGCTTTTGTGATCTTTCCTCCAGCATTTATTGTGGTTTGAATCTGCCACTTCCGGTTGTCAGTTCCAGCTGTCCGCTGCAGTGGTCGGTATATTGGGTCCAGGTCGATGTGCTTACTGATTGAATCTGTGGATGAGTGCCATGCCTCTAGGAATTCCCTGGCTATTCTCTGTTTGGCTTGTCCTATAATAGTAGTGTTGTTGTCAACAAAAATTGTTGTTGTCAGCTCTAGGCCTTTTGGTTTGCTTCGTAGCTGACTGGCACACTGCTGATGTGGTTCAAGTACCTTGGCTCTTTGAACTTGCTAATGAGTAACCACCATGTTTTATAGGTCTGGATATGTTTGTGGCAACCATAAGTGACAGCCCATCATTTAGTTGCTTTAACACCAACTACAGCTTAGCCCTTGGCACAGTAGGTTTTATCCGGTGTGCATTTGTAAAAGTGGGCAGTTTTGTCTGCATTAAAGATAATTGTGGCATTACATTCTTGAATAGGTTCTTGATTATGCCGATGTCAGCCATCCAAATGTGAAGTATCTACAGGTGAACCTTGCCCACAAAGCGAGTTGTAAATGTGGTTGTGCCATGACTTAAACTGCGAAACCCCCAGCCATTGCTAAGGGTAAAGTCATCTCTATCCATTTACATTCCAAAGCTTTCAGTTTTCTCCATAAAATCTTCTTTTGTCAATGCAATGCTTGGGTCACCTTTAACTGTATTGTTATACCAAGTGAAGAGCACCCCCTTCCAATCATGGATTTTATTTTACAAGTTGCATCTTTTTAGTGTTAATATTCCATTTTACGTTATCGTCTTTGATTTTTTTTCATTGCCTTTGTTCAATCATTCAGTGTATTATGTTTGACATTGAATTCAGCATGAATTTCTTTGTGTGTTATTCCTCCATCGAGGGCCCTTGATGCTTGGTTTCAAGTTCCTGAGAGTTAATTTTTTTTGCCAGTTAACTGGAAAAACTGGAACTGGAAATAACTAAAACATGTGCCTTTTTAACTGCAGCATGTGCTTCAGTCTTCAGAGGATTAGTGTGCCTTTTTATTCTTTAAATTGTTATTAATTTTTATTTGAAACATTAACTCTGTTGACCTGTATGTGTTATTTCAAATAGAGGATATTACGATAGGAACAAAGACTGCTTATCTACTCAACGGGTTATTCCTATATGTCAGCACTGACAAAGTGAGGGACAAATTGCAAAGGCAAAGAGAAAATGGATTAGGATTTTTTTTGTGTGGTCAACACAAACAAAATATCAACTAAGGGCATAACATTTTCATGCAGAGAGTGGTGCATGTATGGATGAGCTGCCAGAGGAAATCGTGGAGGTGGGTAGTATTAGAACATTTAAAAGGCATTGGGATGGGTATATGTATAGGAAACCTTTAGAGGGATATGGGCCAAATGCTGGCAGATGGGACTTGGTCAGATAGGGATGTCAGATAGGTGAATTGAAGGGCCTGGTTCTATCCCTTATGACTTTATTAAGTGAACTTGAAATAACTGGATAGCCATGGGAAGGTGGTATATAAACCTTATGCTATTTGCTCATTTCAAGGGCCAAACACTGCTAACAGACATGATCATAACATTAGGACAGATGAGTAGCCATTTAGACCATCTTAGTTCATCTGCTTAGAGAGACCTAAGATGACGTGTCACTGGATTCAACCAGATCATTGTGAATCCTTCCATTTCAACCACCCAGAAGAGGTTTGGAACTTTGTATCATGGGATTCTGAATACTGCAGTATCTCTGACTCCAACGTTTTGGACATTCACCTTCACTTCTCATTATGATTGGCATTAAGACTTTCATCTCCTTTGGCTACATTCTCCAAGACATTCTTCTTAAATGTTTCAGTGTTTCTCCTTCTACAGTGCTCAACTCAGCATTCCTTTAAGTTCCAGACTATTAATTCTTGGTTTGAAGTAATTTTCTGTACTTTATTTCTTAAAGTTGTCATTTTAATTGCACTAATTGATTTCAAAAAGTTCAAATAATGAAGGTTAGCTTCTTCTTTCCTGTTGCAATCAGCAATTTTACAATCAGTAGTTCATGCTGTGAGTTGTTTCTTTTTATGTGGCTATCTCATGAACTTAACAAAGGGATTTAACAAGGTATAATGGTGGGGGCATTGGCTACCATTCTCCATCAAACACAACAGCCCCACAATATATGATCCCAATATGCAAAGACCAAACCTTTTGTCTCTATTTAACCAAGCTGCCAATGTTAAACGCCCATTAGCTGTGAATTGGTAGTACTTGGGAACTGAACTGAACTTGGATCTCATTTGTACTCATGTATGTAAGAACAGGCTATAACTGCAGTTGTTGGGTTTGAGGTGCACAATATGTGTGCATTTGCAAATGAAATCTTGTAAGCGTATAAATACTCAGTTCCAGATCTACTCTTCACTGCCTAGATATCTGAGATCTAATACCCCACCACGTGGTCTTAAACCATGATTCTGACTTAGAGGTGGGACGCTATATGACTGAGCCAAGGTTTACTCCTCTGTTAGGAGTATTATGTTTTTAAGGTAAATTGTTGGTCCGTTAAGGAACTGCACAATTCTCCTTGACAATCCCTGAAGAATTCCATTTAAAGTTCCTTTAAAAGAAAGCTTTCTGAAATTAATTCAGAACTTGTCTTTTTATGAATGTGCTCATTGTCCTACATTGACTTTGAAGTAGTGACCCTTTCACCTTGTATGCCACGTTTAATGCACTTCTAAAACCAATATTATTGTGAGGTCGGAGACACAGGCAAGCTAGTTTTTCTCATCTCTAGTTGTTCCAAGAATAGTAAGAGTCAATCTTCTTATCTCTTCCCTGAAAGAAAACATACAGTCATAATACTAAAGGAATTTTTTCACTGTTATACTGGAGTATACAACAAAACTATTACTATTATCAACCTATTAAACTATTATTAGTATTCTTCCTTTTATATGTTGATTTTTTCTCTCTGATGGCCTGACTACTTCTAACCCACTTGTCTATTCATTCTAGTTTTCTCTCCTCACCTTTCTTTATGATAATCTTGTATTTCCCTTTATTATTTCACTTCCCATCACCTTTGAAACATTTGAAGTCCAGTTTGTTTATTCTGCTTGTATAATTGTTGCTTATATAGCTACCTGGTGCATGCTGAGCATTAATGCTGTTAAAGCTATTGAATTTTTCTACAATAGTTGAAATGTTAAATATTGTCCCAAACACCACCCTATTCAGTTTGTTTACTCAATTTCTTGAATTTTGTCTTTTTGAGGTTGGTAGCTGGGCGTTAGCTTCTGGAGCATCCAATCTCCGATCATATCAAACATACTTGTGTGATGATTATTATCAGGTAAAGATTAGATTAGCCTGATTGTTCCATCTTGCTCCATATTTCTGAAAGCACAGATTTATAGAACCTGGTGAAACTACAGAAATGATTTGAACACTGGTCAACTTAATGTGCTTTGAGATAAACAACCAGCCTTCCCAATACTTTTAGATAAAATACGGCAAAGGCTAAAAATCTGAAATAAAAGCAAAACATGTGGCAAGTCCATCAGTGTCTGTGGATTGAACAGGTAATATTTAGGGCCTGTGCTTTTGATCTGAAAACTGGTTTCAGTTTGTTATTTGTTCACTGTCCAAAGCATGATTTAATTGTTGATATGCCAATGTTGATCTATTGAATGTGGATTTAAACAATTAATGGAATGGCTCTACTCTATTAAAGATGCCTTTAATAAACTTGGTGGAGATTTGGATGGGGCTGGAAAATGTTAGGGGCATAATGTTCTGAGATTGTAGGTCAGAGCTGAGAATCTTTTTTGTAAGATGCAGTCATTGCACACAGAGCTTCTAGTTACTTAAGAGGAATTCTCTCTGAAGACACTGAAATAAAAATACAATATTGCAGAAGCTGGAAATCTGCTGTAAAAAGGGAAAATGCTGGGGAAACTCAGCAGGTCTGGCAGTGCCAGAGTTTATGTTTCGAGTCCAAAACTCACCTTCTGAAGAATAGTAGAAAGTCAACCGGTAAAACAAAACAATAGAAACAGTGGAAGAGTAGAAATCTAACCAATAGATATTAGTAAACAACTAACCTGAGAGTGATTGCTGATCCCCGTAAATGGGGTGACCACTCCCCCTCCCACCTCAGTTGAGAGAGTTTTCTATAAATGGTGAGGGTTGGGGGAATTCTGCATGTTGTTGAACAAAAGTTTAGCTATGTATGTTTAAGAAAAAGTGTTAAATAGTTAAAAATGGCAGTACTTGTACGTTGACAGATGTCACAGTCCACCTTCCCTGCATACTTCTGGTACACGCTCCTAATTCCCATGGCAATGCCATTAGCTGGATAGAATTTGATGTGTATTGTGTTGGAAGTATGTGTGAGTAGTGCAAACAACAATTTTTGTATTAAATTGACATCTGAAATGCCAAAACTACACCCGGTTTTATGGTCACAAACAAAAATAGAAGTTGCTGGAAAAGCTCAGCAGCTCTGGCAGCACCTGTGGAGAGAAATCAAGTGACCCTTCCTCAGAACCAATCCCAGTTTTATGATCCTGGACTACAGATTCTGATTATTGTTCTCACTTTATTCAGAAGGAAAGTACAAAGATTTCTGGTCAAGAGCAATTTTCCTTTCAAATTCTGCTATATATCTGATTTGTGGTTTACGGTTTTACATTTAATAACTTGAATGTGCACTTCCAGCTCTGTGTTGGGAGCACTAAAGATTAAACTTTACCCAAAGTTCTTTTAAATATTTTGCCCAAGTATTTCCCTTCTGTACCTCAAACCCAGGCCTGAGCTCAGTTACCAAGGACTTCTTAGTTTCCTTTTTTCTGAGGATCAATGGCCAGCAACTAATAAATAGTTCTCATTCTGTGCACAGCCACGTTGCTTCTTAAACTAGGACAGTTGTGGTTTCAGCCACAAGCTTAAACTACTCACTCAATGTCCTTCATGAAATTTGGGAAACATGCTGTGGTGAATGCAAAATATAATGGTGATAAATAGAGGGATAATTATACTTGCCTAAATGAATTTTGGGGTGAGGGAGTCATATCTAACTTTAGATCACATCAGGTACTTACTTTGATTCAGTGCTTACCCTCAGTGTAAGCAGTCTGATTTCAATTCTGGTATTTCTCCACAGATGACTGTGACATTAACCAGTACATTCCTTATATTGTAATTTGATGTTGTCCAATTTACATTTGGTTTCCTGACTCATTAATTTCCTAATTACCACTAGAGATTTGTAGATAGTGGAAAAAAATTTTAGAAAGAAAAATTCCTTCCATAATTCCTCCAATTTGCATTGTTATCCTTCATTCCTGAGGTATCCCAGGATGTTAACCTACCCTGAGGACAGTTAAATTTAATTAGCAATTTAAATGGCATGCAAAAACTGATTTTTTTTCTCCAAAGTAGGTTGGTAGTTGTGACAAAATAGGTTCCGTATTTATGATTTTCTTTTCAGTATATGTTCATTGAAATGAAAGGCTTGTTTAAATGTTCTCCTGCAGTCAAAGTGAAGGAGGGCTTATGTTGTTTAAATATATTGATTGCAATTAATTTGCATTTGCACCTTATACCAAATGAACTCAAAAATGTTTACAGCATTATCTGATGAATTATGTTCCTATTATTAGTAGCTGTCTTAATCTTAATATCATACCGGTTTAGTGTTTGTCCACATTTCACTGCTGCTGTTACATTTGGGTATCAGGGAGGTATCAGTGTAAAATTTCAATGTCACCCATGTTCAAAGTGATTTGCTTGTGCTGCCTAGTGATTGCGTGCATATCTCTGGGATCAGCTTTCTTAATGCACCTTATTTGTAGTTGGCTAAACATGGAAAGGGTACTGTTCCATCACATCCAAGGTGACCCAAAAGGTATAACAGATCAGTTGGCTATGGGAAGTCAAACATATAATCCTGTTGGTAGCATTTGGCAAGCTGCATCAAAGGGAAAGCATCTACCCTGCTGAATATTTCAATGCGTTACAGAAAATCTATCTCACCTTTCATGGGAGGAGGGGCCAGTCTCTGTTTATATGCTGTTAAACAACCTAAGCTCCATATGTCATGGTATAAAATCATTTTAGGAGCAGTGTAACTGAAGCAGAGCTCTGGCCACTGTGCTTAACATTAACTTGATGATTACTGATTGCTAACCACTGCACTGGTTTCTATCTATGAATGCTTTGTGTTGTTTTATTTAATAGATAAACTTTACAATAAAGCAATTCCACTATTTTAGAGAATCAGTGACTGAATTAACTGATGTGTTACACTTTTAGGAAGTGTGGTGACATTAACTCTTTGTACACCCAGAAACTTTTATCTATGTACATGTTGTTCCACAATATCCGTATCATAAAAGTTTATTTTTGTAAATATCTGACCCATGGAATTGGAAATCTATAAACTGCAATGTATCAATCATGTTTTGCAGCTGAATATGGAATGCTGCATCTAGGTAGTTATATCCATGTACTGTTGAATGCTTGTACCACCACCTGTCAGTTCCACTCCAAACCATACCCAGTCCTGATTTGGTAATGCATTGCCATTGGGTCAAAATCCTGTATCACCCTTTCTAACAGCACCGTGGGTGTACCGAAACCATCTGGATTGCAGCAGTTCAACTAGGTAGCTTGATCCAATCTGTCAAGACAATTAGGGATGAGCAATAAATGCTTCCCTAGCCAGCAATGCCCACGACCCTTGAACAATTACAAAAAATGACAGGGCTGCAAAAGCCACAGGGCAAGCCGGGATTGTTGGGACAGACTCCAACACTGGAATCTTGGATGATTTTACAGATGAAATAGTTGCCTTCAAAGTGCATTCTTGCATAAGAGCAACTTCTTTTTCTCAGGGCCATGTAGCCTCAGACCTCACTACAGCTTTGTGTTAATCATGCAGTTAAAGCTATGTTCAAGAGTTGAGGTGAAATTGACTACCCCTAGTTGAGTATGGCATCAAAAAACTGCGGCAGAAATGAAGTCAATGCGCATGGAAAAACGAGCCAAAATCATAGTCATTATTGTGTTTTTTAGAGGCCAAATATCTTATCCTCAGGACCTCACTGCAGGACTTCCTCGGGTGGAGGATGTTCACTGATGACAGGTCAATATTCACACACCTCGGCTACTGCACATGTTTGATGTGGACAAGTGGAAAGAAACATTTGTCCAGATGTATGACAGGAAATGACCATCTCCAACAAAAACAGAGCCTGTGCAACTTTTTTGTGATGCTCAATAATATTACAATTGCTGAATTACTCCTCACCATTTACTACAGGTCATCCCAGTGACCAGAAGCTAAACTGGATCAGCAGTGCAAGGAGAGATGTGGCTAGAAGAACAGGTCAGAGGTTGGGGAGTTTTGCAGTGAGTAATTCAGGACATGATCCCCCAAAGCTGTCTACTATATGCAATAGTTCATGAGCATGACGGAATGCTCTCCACTGGGTGAATGAGTGTAATTTCAAAAACACTAAAGAAAGTTGACGCCATCCAGGAGGACTAGGTGGCTTTGATTGATTGGCCATCTGCTATCTTTAACAGTCATTCCCTCTATCACTGGAATACACTCTATAGTATTTCCAAATTACACCGCAGCAACGTAACCATGCTCCTTCTATAGCCCATGCAAGGATAAAGGCAACAAATGGATGGGAAGAACACCAGCTCCCAAGTTCCCTTTTAAGCTACACACTATCATTACTTGGAGCTATATCCTTGACTATCACCTGAGTCAATGTTCTATAATTTCCTGATATACCTGCAGCAGATAAACTACAATAATTCAAGAAGGTGGCTCACCACCCCCACCTGAAGGACAAATTAAGGATGGTCACCAAATATTAGTCTTGCCATTGACATTGACATTTACATCCCATTAAAATAATTAAGAATGGAATTTATAATGTCTGCTTTATTTGACTATGTGATATTGTTGTTTCAGAACCATCCCGTTACTGTCATCTCTTCCTTAGCTGGGTAATGTAAGCTAATCTAATTAATGAACTCTATAGATGTAGAGCTTCAATTTAAGTAAAAATGTAAACAGTGTTTTTGAGGTTAAGATTGGTTTCTGGTACAAATGAAATAAGGTGTCCCCTAACTTTTTTGGCAACATTCTTGCCCCTGAGTCAGAAGCTTATGTCAGGTTTTGAGGATATAGTCTAGGTTGCCATGCCAATGCAGTAATGTGGAAGTGCTGCGCTATCAGAGGAGCGCACCTTTTGAACGAGATGTTAAGTGGTGATCTCACCTACCTGTGCCAGTGAAAGGAAATAACTCCAAGGCCCAAATTGACAAGAGTGATGGCAGTACATAATAATTAACTGGAAATTTATTTTATTTGTTGTTATGTAGGATTTTTCTGTCTAAAATTGACTGCAGGTTTACCTACAGAACGTTTCTATTTCTTTAAAATCTAGGAAAGTGGACCTCACGAATTGTTTGTTTAACTCAGCGTCTATGTTTACAGATGGCAGGAAAGAATGAATAGATTGTTAGATGCCTTAATGGATAGTAGGAAGGAGTGTGCATTCGTTGTGTGAAACAGCTCTACATCTGTTCTGAGGGCTAAGGCTGTTTTTCACTTTCAAATTGAACTGGATACAGCTTTGTTGTATTATAACTGACTTCAGCTGACATGCTGCAATGTGTAATAGGATATGACAACATCAAAATAGATGCATTATTGTTACCAGTCGCATGTATGTGCCTAGTTCTGAGAATTTGTACCAGTATGGCCTTTTCATGAAATACACCTTTGTATTCTCTGGTGGTAGAAAGAAACTGATGGCTAGAAAATGGCACTTTTGTCAATTCGCAAGAGGTTTCACACTTTGCAAACCACCAGTAGTGCCCTCTTTCACAGAAAATGAAAAAGCAAGAAGGGAAGTAAGATAGCAGCAGAAGCAGACTTGGCTGCATCAGACCAAGGCATACCTATTGGCAGTGATGGGAAAGAACTCACTCCACAGGCTCTGGTTCAGTAGGGACGTATTGCCATCTGTTGTGCGGAGTCCTGCAGCCAAACTCTATCTGAAGGCCAATACTGCCTGTAATAACTGATTGTGGCACTTACACATTATACCTCTGCCATAAGGGGAGTTTGAAATATCAGCCAATTTGTTGTCCAATGATATATCAAACATCTGACAGAAAATTACTCAAAACTGGCATATTCATTCTCTGTGAACATCAATGCTAGCGTGATAGGGCTGTCTTATTTAACCATGCTGCTGTACAGTTACATTAAGGGAAGTAGGCCGCAAAATCAGCACTGTAGTGAAACTAGTTTTGGTGCAATGTTTGCTTCAAATTGGGTCCCCTTGGCATGTATATGTTCATGTCAGCATTTCAGTTTGTTTTATTATTGTCACATCTACCAAGATATTGTGAAAAGTATTCTTCTTTGTACTATTGAGACAAATCATACCTTACATAAGTACATCAGGGTAATAGAACGGAATGCAGAGTATCGTGTTACAACTACAGAAAAGCTGCACAGAAAGATCAACTCTAATAGATGAGAGGTCCATGTATTCGTCTCATAACAGCACGGAAGAAGCTGTTCTTAAATCTGATGGTACATGTTTTCAAACGTTTATAGCTTCTACCCAAATGAAGAGAGTATAACTGGGATGGGAGGGGTCTTTGGTTATGTTGGCTGTTTTCCTGAGGCAGCGGGAAGTGTAGACAGAGTCAATGGAAGGAAGACTGGTTTTTGAGATGGATTGGAATGTGTTCACAACTCTGTAATTATTTTGCTGTTGTGAGCAAAGCATTTGCCATTCCAAGCTGTAATGCATCCAGATAGGATATTTTCTATGGTGCATCTCTAAACATTGGTAAGACTCATTGTGGACGTGCTGAATTTTCTTTTCCTTTTGAGCTTAGCATTGGTATGCTCGTGATAGATACCATTTTGAGGAGGTGTGGAAGCATAGGCCAAATTGTAATATCAGCATGCAACAAAACATTGATGCCAGTGCTGTTATTTTCAACACTATTTCCAAGTAATGATGGTGTGTAGCTTAAAAGGGAACTTGGGAGCTGGTGTACTTCCCATCTATTTGTTGCCTTTATCCTTGCATGGGCTATAGAAGGAGCATGGTTACGTTGCTGCGGTGTAATTTGGAAATACTATAGAGTGTATTCCAGTGATAGAGGGAATGACTGTTAAAGACAGCAGATGGCCAATCAATCAAAGCCACCTAGTCCTCCTGGATGGCGTCAACTTTCTTTAGTGTTTTTGAAATTATACTATCCTCTGATAGTGCAGCACTTCCACATTACTGCATTGGCATGGCAACCTAGACTATATCCTCAACTATATACAGCTAACATCCTTTCTTAGACATGCTCAACTCAAAATGATTATAAGATTCATACTGAACTTGAAATGTTAACTCTGTTTCTTGTTCCACAGATGCTGCCAGACATGCTGAGTTTCTCGAGCATGTACTGAGTTTACAATTGAAAATGTGTTTGGCAGAAGAAAGGAACCCACACTCTAATCAGAACAGTTTTCAGGGAATTTTTAAATACTGTCAGGTTAGTTGATGATTCATTTAAGTGAAATCCACTGCTTAAATTCTAAAGTTTCCAGCCTTAAGCAGGATTTAGTAAAGTCGCCAGTGAGCTTAGTTAATTAAAGACAGGCCTTTAAATGATTCCTCTGTAATTGGGTCAGCTTGGGCTTAAGTGTTAGTTACATATAAAACTAGCCAACTTTGTGTGACTTACAAAGCATGCTGAGAATTGGTAATTAAGGACATTTGGGGAAGCAGGGAAAGAGACATTCCTTTAGTTTTGTTTTGCTTTTTCAAAGGTTTACAGCCTCCAGGTATTGGTTCTTACTCTGCTGTAAGTGAAGGTGCTATTCATTTGGTAAATATTTATGAATTGACTAAGGTTTCTTCTGTTCCCAAGTTCAAAATAGTCTAGCAACTGGTAGTAAGATTAATACAATGTATAAAACCAAAAGTAAATACATCCTTGAAAATAATAATTAAGTAGTTAATTAAAACACATTAAGGATGGCAAGAGGGCGATGTGTCACAGCTGCAGGATATGGGAATTCCTGGATCCCAGTGTGGTGTAGGGCAAATACATCTGCAGTAAATGTTTAAAGTTTGAATAGCTTTGATCAGAGTTTATGAGCTGGAGGCTGAATTACAGACACTACAATACATTAGGAAGGGGGAATGTTTCATGGGTTCTTCAGAACAGGAGAGAGTCACACGTCTTAGTATAGCATCATCTGATTTGGTCAGTATTTAGAAATAGGGGAGTGTGATTGCAAATGAGGCAGTTAAGGGGACCCTGAGGTCAAAAGTGCAAGAACTTCTTCCTTTGTTTCCATCCAATAGTTTTGCAGTTCTTTCTACCTATTTGGATGAGATGGGAACTAGGGTGGGAACTAACCATGGAACCCTGGTACAGGAAGCCATTCAAGTAGGGAAACAAAAATAAATGTAGTAGTTGTGGGGGACAGTATCATCAGGAATTGACTCAGTTCTCCTGAGTAAAGAGTGGGAGTACAGATTACTTTGTTGCCTGGTAAGTGTTAGGGTTCAGACATCTGCTCAGGGTTAGAAAGGAACATGTATTGGCTGGGAAGGATCACTATCTAGTGCCAAAGACAAAGACAGGCCTAAGAAAAAGTGAGAGACTAGGCACCAAATTACGGAGTAGAACCTTAAAGAACAAATCTTCTGGATGCCGGGCCATGCACAATTTAACATAGTCAAATCAGAATAGCGAGGTGAATGTGTGGCTCAAAGCCTGGTGGGGAAGGAGTAGGTTACAGTTCATGGGGCACTGGCCTAGGGATTGGAACTGTTGGGAGGGTCTCCATCTGAACCATATTCAGGTCGCTGTTCTTGTGAGCCACATAACTAGGGAATTAGGGAGAATAACAAACCAAATAGGGAAGGCAATGAGGGATCTAATTTTAGAAGGTGTGCTAATCAAAGAATGGAGGCAATATACAAAGAGAGCTCTGAACCTGACTCTTTTGGGCTCTGTCCGAGTTGTGTTGGGGCTATCTTGAATGATTGTCTCTGCGAAACCTAGCAAGTTCTCTCAATGAATCTAACCAAACTCACCTCATCGCAGCCCATGGTGTGTCTCACATCTGATTTCCATACACTGTGCCCAGAACAACTCGCCACTCAGCGGATATCCCGGAATTCACCAGCATCCTGTGTGCCTACACCATCTTTAAAAGCTCACTTGAAGCCAATCAAGCACTGTCAGCCCAGAGCTGCCCTGCACAGTTAACTACATTGACCCGAACAGGGGAATTTGGCAACTTGCTTTACGGGTAGGGTTCGAGAGGTCTTTCTCGCTGCAGTGTTGCTAACATGGGACTTAGTGCTCCCCCAGGCCCTCTGAATGCTTCTTTCTCATCCAGCTACTGTAGAAAGATTCTCACCAGATTGTCTTCCCATACTTTCTATTGAGGTGTCAGTATCTGGACTGAATGGTAGGTGTGCAGGAGCCAACCTTGCCAATGCTTCCTCTGAGGCTCCAAGGGGATGACTTTTGGGGAGCTGGCCATCTCCATGGGAGTAGTGGAGATACTGACTGTACATGCAAAAAGAGAGAGAATGGTCAGAAGTGATGTGCAGTAAATGACTGGCAGAGGGGTTGATGTGTGATGTTCGATGTAATAAAGAAGGTGCTTATTTACTAGAACATGGATATCTCAGCATCCCAGCAGGAGTGGTCCTAGTTTTCTCCTGCAAGGGCAAGGATTCTCTGCTTGTAGGGGTGAGGAGTCTAAAGTCAGGCACTCCTCCACCTCCAGGCCTTTTCTGCCTTGGTGTGGCCTGTCTTCTCCTGGAATGAGAGAAAGGCAGGGATTGAGTGAAGTGAAGCTGTTAGTGCTGGTGCAGGGAGGGTGAGGTGAAGAGGTGTTCTGAGGTATTGAGGAGGTATTGCAGAGGCCACACAGGGCTAGTGCTGTGGGAGGTTGGGAATGGGAAGAACAAGTGAGGGAAAATGTTGGAGGGAACAGTGAAAGTGGCAGAGAATGAACCTTTCAAGGAGGTGTGTGCATGAACAGAGAGCGAATGTGAGGTTGCAGAGAGAAGAGTGTGTCACTTGCCGTGGCACAGAGGGGATAGCCAATGACTTTCCTAAGCCAATGCTACTGTTTCTCCAGACCAAGGAGACAGCATTGATCCACCTGGGCCCAAGTTGCCAGCATCTAGTGGCATGACCTCCACTGCCAGACCACTGGGAAGACAATGCCTCTCCCCTGCTCCACCTTGTTGATCAGGACCTCCAGGACTCAGTCAGAGAATGGGTGGCATGGTGGCTCAGTGGTTAGCACTGCTGCCTCACAGCGCCAGGGACCCAGGTTTGACTCCAGCCTTGGGCGACTGTCTGTGGGGAGTTTGTACATTATCCCTGTGTCTGCGTGAGTTTCATCCGGGTGCTCCGGTTTCCTCCCACAGTTCAAAGATGTGTAGGTCAGGTGAATTGGCCATTCTAAATTGCCCGTAGTGTTAGGTGCATTAGTCAGAGGGAAATGGGTCTGGGTGGGTTACTCTTCAGAGGGTCGGGCTGGACTCGTTGGGCTGAAGGGCCTGTTTCCACATTGTAGGGAATCTAATCTAATCGCGTTGCCATTTTTTCCTTCTCAGACATATTTGGAAAGTGTTCCTGACCAAACAGGGCAATTTTGGAATGCCAATGCTCATCCAGGTGCACAGCAGACTCTTAGAGATAGTGTGGGCTGTGATGATGTTGTGGTTCTAAGAGCTGTTCCTATCCTGGTTTCTTTTAGAGAGAGATTGAGAGGGAGAAGTGATGAGTGGTCTATGAGAACATAAAAAAAACTTGTGAGGCCTAGGGGTTTTTTTAAAGTTGGAACAATAGTAGCAGCCTGACTGGGTGTGGTCAAGCTCTCACAAATCCAGGAGTTTTCATTGGCGTTCAGCAGTTGCTGTTGTGGGCTTGAAGAAGTGGAAGCTATCCTTCCCTTTCTTGATTACAGACAAAAGCTGGTGATTCTCATTCTAGGCAGCTGAGTGCATGTGAAACAAAACTTGTTTTCTAAATTTTCCTTTTTTGCCAAACAGTGTGTTTAATGGATGTTACTATACACAACAGCAGGTGGGACTTGAATTCGGGCCAGAGGTATGTACACTACCATTGTGTAACAAGACAAACACGAACTATTAGGAATATGATGAGCATTTCAGAGCAGGAGAATGTAAAGGAAGAGCAGAATGAATGGAAGGGGCCAGCACCTCTCTTTCCATTCAGATTTCTTTGATCTCCTCATTTGATTATGAGCTCACTTAGTTCCTGCTACAGCCTGAAGGCTTTAGCAGAGGTATAGCTGGGTTGTACATGGTATAGGCTAGTTTTATAATACTGACCTGGTTCTAGACCCTGCTGAGGCACGCTACCACTCAGGAGTACATGTAACACTGGGCTGCACATTACTACCATTTAGTTTAGCAAATAGTGTGAACTCTGTCTGGTTAACAAGAATGAGCCATAAGTTAATCATAGAATCCCTACAGTGTGAAAATAGGCCATTTCGCCCAACAGTCCACACCAACCCTCCAGAGAGTAACCCACCCAGACCCATTCCCCTCCCCTATTACTGTACGTTTCCCCCTGACTAATGCACCTCACCTACACATCCCTGAACTCTATGGGCAATTTAGCATGGCCAATTCTCCTAACCTGTGCATCTTTGGACTGCAGAAGGAAATCAGAACACCTGGAGGAAACTCTCACAGATGCGGGGAGATTGTGCAAACTCCACACAGACAGTCACCCAAGGCTGGTATTGAACCTGGGTCCCTTAAGCTGTGAGGCAGCAGTGCTAACCACTAAACCACCATGCCATCAGGCATCACAATTCCTGCACTGGATTTCTGGTCTTCTCCAATATTTTCCCCAGCAGATTAACCATTCACTAACATCTGTGTTTGAAGAAAAAGACAGCAGAACTCATAGTGTCTTTCAAAAATTTCAGGATGCTCAAGCTATTTCGGCACCAAGGGGATGCCTTTGAAGGATATCAACTGTAAAATAGGGAATGCTTAAGGCCGTTACTTGGTATGGTAATGTTAAGCAGATTTCCTCAAGACTGCCATCTCCTTTATTATTCTCCTCCCTACCCACTACTTTATGGGAAGGTTCTCTGAAAGTGACACGCAGCACCACCCCATTTTACCTTAATTCTCAGGACATGAACTGAAGTGCTTCTTCCGTCAATATGAAAGGATGCTATTCAGAACTCATCATTTCATTGCAGTCATTCACCTTCAGTCACCTGAGATCGTTGGTCTGTGAAAAATGCAGCCCTTTAAAAATTCCTGACAATTTTCTGACTGCCCAGACAGGCAGCTCATTGTGGTGGGTAAAAACTCAACTTGATTTCATCATTCGGCTCAAACCTTGAAATTCTGGTAGTACCATCTGTACCACCAGTAGCTTGGCTGAATCCCCAGTGTAGATAAAAATGTAAACTGTATTTTCAACAGGAAAACCACCATTCCTTGAAAGATTAGAGAAATATCATCTGCACTTCTCATTGACTACATTCTTCAAAGAGCTTCAGTTTATAGCTATCATAAAGGAGTTGTGAACTTACTAATTACAATTTTCAGTTCTAAACATGTGATTTACTGACTGCATCTTTGCTAGTTGTTTTTTGCTGAGTATCACAACAGGAGAAAAGTGAAATGCTGATGGGGAAAACTGAACACTGGAAACTATATGTAGCAATATCTGTGCTTAGCATTTAGTGACAACTTTGAAAATATAGTACCTGGGCAATCTATAGTTATTAAAGAATTTCCCCATGTGGATGGATTTAATAAAAAGCAATTAAAATGCAGTAGTGAAATGCTTATGCATAATGTAAGATAAACAGTCTGAATTATATCATGGAGCACATGGGTTGATGTCATAAACCAGAGTGTAAAGTGAGGCCACTTCTAAAAACATCACCTCTTCACTGCTATCTTTATTTTCTGGTATAAGCACTATCCTAAATATCTCCCATAAATTCATAACATGATTCTGTCTGATCCTGCAAGCAGACATTTATGATGAATTTTTCTTTTTGCAAGATTTTTATTTGTACTGGGAAAGCTAGCAAACTGTGAATTATACCATTTGAAGCACACAGAGTTCTCTGGTTTGCTCAGTGCTCTGATTCCAGCTGATGTTATTGCTGGACAAGTCAGATGGCAAACTGAAATCTGGCTTGTTAGATCATAATAAGGTGGTCTCTCGCTGAACATATGCAATGTTCCTGAGTTGGTTTCAACCAAGTAATAAAACTGAAGTTTATTATGCAGAAAAAATAAAGCTACAGTAGAATAATCCAAATTGTTTATATATAATACACCTTTAAAGACTTTAAAACATACAATAGAAATATAGCAAAATAAAACGAAGAACTGCAGATGCTGGACATCTGAGACAAAAACAGGAATTGCTCAAAAAGCTCAACAGGCCTGGCAGCATCTGTGGAAAGAAAGCAGAGTTAACATTTTGGGTCCAGTAACCCTTCTTCAGAACTGACAATAGCAGGGAAAGATGCTGAAGGCAGGGGTTGAGAGTGGATGTAAAGGAGTGAGTGATAGGTGGAAACAGAGCCCAGAGGGACAGAGGACAGTTAGGCAGACAAAGGGATGGCTAATGGTAAGCCAGGGAAGGGGATAATGAGGGACTATGAGTGGGTGAAAATGAGTTGGCAGTGCTAAAAGCAGCCCATGTGATGGCAAGGCCAGGGCTGTGAGAGTGGGCAAAGGGCGTAGAAGAAAGTATTCAGACCCTAAAATTATTGAACTCCATTGTGAAGGCTGCAGGGTTCCCAAGTGGAAAATGGATGCTGTTCTTCCAACTTGTGCTAAGCCTCACTGGAGCACCGGAGCAAACCTGAGCCAGCAATGTTGGCCAGACAACATGGGGTGTATTGAAGTGGCAGGTAACAAGATGCTCAGGGTCATTGTTGGGGACAGAGCATAAGGGTTCCACAAAGTAGTCACCCAGTCTGCACTTTGTCACCCCAGTGTAGCAGCAAATACAGTGTAGCAGCGGCCTAGATTACGTGAAGTGCAGGTAAATCCCTGGAAAGTGTGTCTGGGGCCTTGGATGGTGAGGAGGGAGAAAGTAAATGGGCAAGTGTTGTACCTTCTGTGATTGCATGGGAAGATGCCGTGCGGTATAGGAAGGTGTTGGTAATGGAGGAGGTGTAGACCAATGATCCCTCGTGGATACCTGACAAGGGAGAGGAATATGTGTTCAGTGGAGGCCTCCCAGCATTTCTGCCATCTCTGGAGGGATGTTGTAAACTGACCAATGGCAGAATTGTCAGCATTCACCGGCACCAATTGCTTCCATTTTCTAATTAGGTGTGGAGAAGGGCACAAAATGGTTTTTTTTGAGGGCCTTCTAAAAAAATTTCTCAGAGGCTACATTTTGATGTTTGAGGACTTCTTTTTTATTCTTGATCATTCACTTATTAAATGATGCAGTTCCACAGTGACAATGTCTTCCGCATTTCTGTTGACATATAGGATGTGTTTTGTGTAAGAATGGTGGACTGTAGCTTTAAAAGTCTGATCATGTTGCATCATTAGCTATTTTGGGTGGGAAATGGCTTAGTCTAAAGTTGCTGCCTTTAGAGTGAATTGCTCCATAATAAAGCTCCTGCTCCTTCCTGGAATGTAACAGTATATTTGGACTCACACAGAAGCAGAATTAGAATAATTAATAATTATCCTAAATAATTATCAACCCTCCCCAATAAACATAAAACAATAAGACACAAGCATGAATTTATTTGACCCCACAGTATTTAGAGTCATAGAGATGTACAGCACGGAAACAGACCCTTTGGTCCAACTCGTCCGTGCCGACCAGATATCCCAACCCAATCTAGTGCCACCAATGAGTTATGAATCACAGATTTATTACAGTACAGAAGGAGGCCATTTGGCCCATTGTGTGCCTGCGCCAACTTTATTGTTTAGTGTGGCGCCATTACCTAGTGCCAATCTCTTCACACTGTTACTGTCCAATTCCATCTTGAATGCTGCAATTGAAGTGGCCTCCAGTACATTTCCAGGTAGTGTATTCCTTGGCATAAGTTAACAGAGATGCATTAGCCACGAAAGTTTTTTTTAAATAAATGAAATACAAAAAGCCATCAACCTGACACTTCTCCCACAGACTGGTGAGGTCATAGCTAAAGTGTTTCTTTCTCATATACACAAAGCTGAAAGATTTCAATTAACACAGTGTTCATTATAATAGCATCCACTACCTTTTTGCTTCACATGGCAGGTCCTGAGCATATGAATTAATCAGGAAGTTTCACATTCTTTTGCAAGGAATTCATTACTGTAGTGATTTCAAGTATTCCTCACACCTCATTAGTTGAGTATTCATTTATGGCCATGGTTAAAACTGTTTCTCTCCTTTGTAGCCTCCCTCTCACAATCTTGCAGCTTCACTCTTTTCTTGCTGCCACTTCTCTCTTGCCGCCACCTCTCTCTTTTTGTCGCTACCTCTCCTCCCCCACTTGTAGTTCTCCCTTCCACTTTTCAGCCTCTCCCACTTTTCCCTCCTTGCAATCTAGAACACTTTAGCCCTTTCACAGCCTCATCCTTATCTCCTTCGCATTCTCCCCTCTCCTCAATGCTGTTGCGGCCTCTTCCTCTTCCATTCTTGCAACCTCATCTCCTTCCCCCTTACAGATACACTCTTTTCTTTGCTGCGTCCATCTCTTCCACTTTATAGGGTTCACATTTGTCCCTGATTTGCAATCTGCAAATCTATATCCTCCACTATCCCACCCCACAGCTCTCACATCCACCCCTTATCCACCCTATCATCCTCACACTCTCTCTATCCTGAAGCATCTCCCTTTTGTTTTGCAGCCTCCCTTTCTGTGGTATCTTTTATCTACTTCCATCCCTGACCTCAGTGCAGAGGTGTGCAGATCCTGAACTTGAATCAAGCAAGTCAGTCAGAGAAGTGATGAAACTTGTCAGTGAAGAAGCAGATTTTGGAGATATTTTTCATAATCTGGCGATACGGATTAAGCCGTATAGGCTTAAGTGGCAGTGCAGTGCTCTGATAGTGGAAGGTTTCTATCACATGGTGAAACAGAGGCAAGAGGCTGCTTAGTGAGCCAGATGGAGAAGACTAAGAGAGCAAGCTGAGATGTTGAACTGGAGGAAATTGGGGAACGATGGTCTAACAGAGCTATTTGTAATAAAAACATAAACTTATAACTAATCTTTGGAGAGTCAATACTAACCAACACTTTTGATATGAAACCCAATATGTTACAGTCTTGATTTATTTGTAGCCAGGAGCATTTACTATTGTAGATAATTGTCTCTATACTAATAGCACTAATTATTACTTTTGCTTTGAAATATTTTTCCTAACCACCCATATTTGAATTCTGTTCTGCTGAATTTACTTTTTTTTTGTGTTTCAAAATTGTAAATTTCAATAATTGTATTTAGTTGCTCAAATATATCAAAGAAACCACAAAACTTTTACAAAGGAATTTTAATTAAGAACAATTTAAATAATTTCTCACATTGTAATGAAAGTGAATCTGCATGAGTATTAGAAGCAATTACTGCAGATGCTGGAATCTGTGCTGAAAAACAACAAATTCTGGAGATCACAACTTCAGCTAATATGAAGAGTCATCTACACTTGAATCGTTAGCTTGCTGTCTCTCCGTGGATGCTGTCTGAGCTGCTGTGATCTCCAGCATTTGTTGTTTTCAGCATAAGTATTATACATGTACAATTACATTTAATGAAGATTATTGCTGCTAGGTGTGGATTTTATTAAGAATGTTCTGTCCCATGCAGTAATAAGTCACATATTTAAACCTGTGATTTTCCAGATGGCAAGTTCTTGATCTTAAACTTATACAGGGATGAGGAAAACCCCAAAGGTCATTCAGTTGGCTTGTGAACAACTAAAACAGAACATTAACAGAGGCCTGAAAGCAGACAGGCAACAAAGAGACTTTGACAAAGTAATAGGAAATAAATTTCAATAAAATTGGTTGAGTTAAAAAGTTAAAAATCACATCACAATACAAATTGAGGCTAACTTTGATGCACTTTGAATTGTATTTCCAAACATCAGCTGATTAAAGAGCTCAATCAGAATGAAGATGTGCTTAATGAAAAATACTGGCATTTTTACCTCCTGACAATCAAGTTATTCTATATTGACAAAATGTTGTGAAATTTGTGTTAAGAATGACTAACACAGCTGAATTAATTCTGTTTTTGTTCAGGACCTCACCAGCATGTAGCACTTTCTGCCTCAGAGGACAAGCTACTAATAAGCTCTAGGGGGCTTTTATCAATGCTCTTTTTGAATAAAAGAACAAATTAGTTCACTAGCTGGCTACCAGGAGAGTAAGCAGTTGATTTGACAAGCTTAGTTTATTACTTTGATGTTTTCTTTCTGCTTCTGGGAAAACTCTTTGTACATGATTTGAATATTTCCTGATGACATATGGTGAATAAGAGAGTAGGAATGGTTTGATTGCAAGAGGGACAGAATGAAGAGTCTTTGCTGTATCGCTATACAGCATCCACACAATATCACAGCAGCTTATTTTAAAGAGATGACTCTGTGTGGAAACTGAGCTAAAAAATAAACAGAAAGCGCATGTAATATACCACCTAATAATAAAATGTGCATAATGCTAGTGTGCAGATATGGTTTCTAGACCACGGCAAGCACATAAAATTGTTAGAAGAAGTGACTGACAGGATGAAGAATGGAAATGCCTTTCAAAGATGTTCAGATGAGAGAAGGAATTTTAAGTCATCACTCTTGTCTGGCAGTATCGTATGAAGCAATAGATGATTCCAGCACTGATGAAATTAAAGCAGAAGAACCATTTGTTGCTGTGGGACTGCTGACACATTTCTCAGTATGTTTGGGTCTCAGCTTGATGACAACAACAATGCTACCTTATGAGGAAAGCATTGGAATACAGTCCATGGTCTATTTCTTTTTCTCAAAACTGTCAAAGTTGCTGTATTATCCAAAAAATTTCAGTTACTAACCAGGTCATAATAATTTAACTTTTTTAAAAATTTCCTATTGGTCTTTTATTCTGTAAATATTTCTCCTATTTACCTTCCATTTGAAAATACCCGATGAACAATAGTCAAATTAGCCGCTATTACCAACCAACAAACTTGCAGTTTTCCTGTGAGGTGCCTCTTTGATTTGTATTGGCCCATGATCCAATTTATTTTGGGCTGTGTCTGACTCCGAATGTGATCTCCCCTTCCTGACCACGTGAAACTTATTGATCAAACATATAGGACTGAGATAAAGAAAACTTTCTTCACTCATTGAGAGTGGTGAGACTGTGAAATTCTCTACCACATTAAGGCTGTGGTAGATCAGGAAAGTAAATATATTTAAGAAAGATTTTTCTAGATACTGAAGGCATCAAGGGGTCGGGGTAGAAAGGAGTAGTATGATGTTGAGATGAGGACGATCAGACATGACCGTATTGAAGGGAAGAAAAGGTTCAGTGGGCCAAATGGCCTCCTCATGCTCTTATTTTCGATGTTCCTATATTTCCACAACAGTCCTTATGACATCAAACCAGTGGGTGGTGCTTATGGCACTCAATCAGTATGTGCCCTTTCAGATCCTTTTAGAACCACATACAATATTTATCCCCAAGCTTTACTGCTTGTCACATTATTGTGATACATTTGTTTATATAATTATATTTACCACGATCCTATCTCCTTGCCAAGTCTGACTTTACAAATGTAGATGACCTGAATGTTTTAATATTCTCCCTGAATAAGTTCACTTTATACTTGGAAGACTGGTAACTTGTTGGGCAGAAAATAATTGTTTTTAACTCTCTTTCTTATAGCCTAAGGCCTTCAGATTTCTTTGATCTAGAAGAGCTTAATCTCTTGGATTCTTTTCACAGAGCACATCATCCTTGCCAGTTTTTTTGTAGTAAAATCTTTGGACGTTATTGATCTCTTCTTCTGATGGTGTTGTGTGCATCATATCTTTAGTCTTTGACAGTGAAATGTTTTCTCAATTTGCTTGTAGATTGCGCTGAAGAAGACAGCCTTATTATTTAAATTTGTTGATCAGTTTGGACTTTCTCTTCCTTCTTCAGCAATCGAACTACTGTTGAAACTAACAGCAGAAATCTGAAACAATCACAGAGATTGCTAGAGAAACCCAAAAGGTATGGCAGCATTGATGGAGAGAGAAACAGAGTTGACATTTTGAGTCCAGTATGACTCTTCTTCAGAACACTTACTAGTTGTGTGGCGAGTGATTGGGAAGTGGCAAAATTCTGCATAGGGACAGGAAAAGACCATACGGGTCATCAAACCTGCTCCAGCCCTCAGATCATGGCTGACCTGCGACCTCAATGCCACCTTCCCACATTATATCCTTGCCACTTAATGTCATTAGTCTCCAGAAACCTATCAATTTCTGTCTTGAATACACTCAATGATTATGCTTCCACAGCCCTCTGCAGTAAATACCAAAGATTACCACCCACTGGGTAAAAAAAAAATCCCTTTTCATTTCCATCTCAAACCCTGTCTGCTGAGATTATTTCCCCTGGTTCTTGAGTCACCAAACAGGGAAAACATCCTGTCTACTTCCATCCTGTTACACCCTATAAGGATTTAATAAGCTTCAATGAAATCATCTTTCATCCTTTGAAACTCTATGGAATACAGTCCCACTTTCTTTAATCTGTTTTCAGAAAACTATCCTACCACCCCAGGAGTTAATCTGAACATCCATTGCACTACCTCTATGGCAATTGGACCATAAAATCATAAGACATAGGTGTAGAAATTAAGCATCGAGAGTGCTCCACCATTCAATCATAGCTGATAGGTTTCTCAACCCCATTCTCCCCCTTTCTTCCTGTAACCTTCGATTCCCTCGGCAATCAAGAACTTACTGTCTTGAATATACTCAATGACGTGGCCTCCCCTGCTTCTGTGGCAACTATAGATTCAGCACTCTCTGGCTAAAGAAGTTTTTCCTTATCTCTGTTCTAAAAGATCTTCCCTTTACTCTAAAGCTATGCCCTCGGGACCTAGTCTCCCGTGCTAATAGAAACCTCTTTCAAACATCCATTCTGTCCAAGCTGTTCAGTATTCTGTAAGCTTCAATTAGATTCCCCCATTCCCTGATACATGACCCTAAGCAACGAGGAACATTTCATTCAGCCAGATTGGGTTGGAAATACTGACCTGACCTATGCTGTGTTAGTTTCCTTGATGGTCACCCTCAACCATTATGATACGTGGTAAAAACAATGACTGCAGATGCTGGAAACCAGATTCTGGATTAGTGGTGCTGGAAGAGCACAGCAGTTCAGGCAGCATCCAAGGAGCTTCAAAATCGACATTTCGGGCAAAAGCCCTTCACGATGAAGGGCTTTTGCTCGAAACGTTGATTGCGAAGCTCCTTGGATGCATCATAATACGTGGTCCTGGATGATGTCCCATACAGTGAATGCGTACCTATTCACATTATCATTTGCCTTTCACTCATCAACAGCACAAAGAACATGAAACTGAGCTTTTATAATACAGTAAGAGGTTTGACCACAACTTTGTAACTTATACTATGTGGTGTCATCCACAAAGCTGCTTTCACTGACATTGTTTATAATCATTGACTCATCTACATTTGATGCCTTGATGGAGAGAGTGCAGCACTAGTGAAGGATTATGAATGACCTGGTCATCCTGCTCCATAACACAGGCTGATTGAGTTGTTCAATGTTGCACAGCATGCCAGGTGGGAAGAAATGATAACAGTGCTCAATTTCACAACAATCGGAAGTGCTGGAACTTGATTTACTATCTTATAGCAACCCAAAAAGCAGCTACACCATTCCACCCATCAGTCACCCCCAAAAAGAATTGCTCTTCTTCTGCTCAACAAAACGAGAAAACTGTTAGAAAATAAAACGAGACGCATCATCGACAGCAAACTAAAAGTGGACTCTGGTTGAGGTGTTACCATGGTGAAAATAACCATTAATAGTGATTGAAGGTTAGCAGCTTGGCTTTGTTATAATTTCATCCTGGTCATTTGACTCTGATTACTCCAAGTATTACTCAGAGGAATGAGTCAGCGAATGTCAGGCACCTATTTTGTTGATTCAAAACAGATGCAGTGCACCAACATGTTCCTTCTGTCTGAAAGGAGCAGGGCCAGTGTATTCACATATGCAGCTTTCAGTACACCCAAGTGCACCACACTGCGATCCCAACTGACATTTCCACAATGGTCATCACTTCTCTCATATTCAGGATTATCCAGCAAATTGCAGAATCCTGTTTAATTTTGAATTGAATTGAATTGAATTTATTGTCATGTGCACTGAGGCACTGTGAAAAGCTTTGTCTTGCGAGCAATACAGGCAGATCACAGAGTTAAGTAGCATAGATAAGTAAGTAATAGATAAACAGTGGCAAAAGCAAAAACACAGGTACAGGCAAATGTTAAGAATTTGTGAGTCCATTCAGTATTCTAACAACAGCAAGGTAGAAACTGTTTCAAAACCAGCTGGTGCATGTGTTCAGGCTTCTGTACCTTCTCCCCGATGGTAGAGGTTGTAAAATAAACATTGCCAGGGTGGGATAGAACTTTGAGAATGCTAGCGGCCTTTCCTTGACAGCGAGCCTGGTAGATGGATTCAGTAGATGGGAGGTTGGCCTTTGTGATTGTCTGGGCTGGTTCACCACTCTCCATAACCGTATCCAATATTGAATGGTACAGTTGCCATACCAAGTAGTGGTACATCCAGACAGAATGCTCTTGATGGCATACTTATAAAAGTTGGCAAGGGTATTCGCTGTCATGCCAAATTTCCTCAGCTGCCTGAGGAAGAAGAGATGTTGTTGGGCCTTTGTAATCAATGCATCCACATGGAGAGTCCAAGAAAGCTTGCTGTGGATGACCACTCCCAGGACCTTGACTCTCTCCACTCATTCCACCTCAATGCTATTAATGTGTAGGGAGCATGAGTAACATCCCGCCGAAAATCAATAAAGAGTTCCTTGGTTTTACTGGCATTGAGAGCTAGGTTGTTCTCAGTACACCATTTTTCCAGGTCTTCCACCTCCCATCGGTAGTCTGTTGTAGTCTCCCGTTGCCATCTGAGATTGGACCGACTATGGTGATGTCATCAGCGAACTTGTAAATGGCATTAGTCTGATATTTGGTGACGCAGTCATAGGTATACAGTAAGTATAGTAGGGGACTGAGTACGCACCCCTGGGGGCCTCCAGTGTTGAGTGTTAGTGAATGAAATATTGTCCCCAGTCTTCACTGATTGTGGCCTGTGGTTTGTGTGTTTTTATACTATTGACTCTTGATTTCCAATACTCTCTTCCCATCAGAGTCATAACAAAGTAAGGAGGCTGGAATATCCACTTACCTCCTTGTGACCATGGTGTTGTCATTCCCCTTCTGATTGCCTCTAGCACTGTCTCCTCCAATGGTGAAACCTCATAGAATTGTGCCTTTCTCTTCGCAGTTAGTAGTAACGTGTACTGAAAGAGAAAGATTGTGATTGTAACTGAGTGAATAAGCAGGTATGTTTGTGACTATGTGATGCCTTATACAATTGAAGAATGGTGAAATATGCCTGAGGGTTCAGTACTGCCTGTGAAGGCCACAACAATGTCGACTCTGTGAATGTTAATGTATAGTCAGAAGAAGTGCGTTAAAGTTGAGATGCTGGTGGGGATGCAGTTAAAAAATGTGTTTGTGAAATAGACTCGTGATTACTTGAGACAAATGGCTAATTCTTTGTGGTAGTAGATCCATGTCCTGGAATCAGGGCCCATGGTACAAGCATTCTTGGTGATCTGACATGTTATTTGCCGCTGCAGCCTCCTTCATCTCTGTGCTTACTGGCCTTCTTTCCTCTACCTGCCTCTCCGAATCTTCCCTTGGTCCTTGAAGAATGCTGATTGGAGCTTTATGTCAGCCAGCCCATTCTGCATTTTTGGTGTAGGCTGTAAGAAAATTGCTTCTAACTGGTACTTGAGTGCAAAACGTATATTTAAATAATAGTAATTAACAATCAGACCCCAAAACGTGGGTTAAAATCAGAATTCTTTTGGCTTTCCCCCAATCCTCAGAATACCCTTCTGGGATTTAATGTGATTATAAATATAAATTATGCTCATCAATCAATCAAGTAGAATATGTCAATTTCTGGAATTTTTGACATCCATTTAGGTAAGATACATCACTGATGTATGGATGAAGTGTAATGCTAGCACACAAAGATGCATTCCTTTTTTATTCTTCCATGGAACAAGGCCAATATTTATTGCCCAGAGGAAGCGACAGTGGTCTATGTATTTGAATCGCTCCATTGTAGAGGTTTGACATTAGGCACTATCTAACTAGGCCACTGTAGGCAACAGTTTAAAAATAAACCATATTTGTGTCAAACTTGACTTACATAAAAGCTAGACTGGGTAATGGTGACAAGATTCCTTCCCTAAAAGAGATCAGTGAATCCATTTTTTATTTACAACTTTTCCAACTGTTTTACAGTCACTGTCACTGATTCTAACCATTTTGACACAATTCATATTCTCACTGAGCCATGTCACATTGTGTTTTCTCAGTTATTTGTCCAGAATTCTGGATTATTCATGGAGTCATAGTGTCATAGAGATGTACAGCACGGAAACAGACCCTTCGGTCCAACTCGTCCATGCCAACCAGATATCCCAACCTAATCTAGTCCCATTTGCCAGCACTTGGCCCATATTTCTGTTAAACCCTTCCAATTTGTAAACCCATCCAGATACCTTTTAAATGTTGTAATTATACCAGCCTTCACCATTGCCTCTGACAGCTCATTCCATACACGCACCACCCTCTGCATGGAAAAGTTGCCCCTTAGGTCCCTTTTATATCTTTCTCCCCTCAACCTAAACCTATGCCCTTTAGTTCTGGACTCCCCCACCCCAGGGAAAAGACTTTGTCTATTTATCCTATCCATGCCCCTCACAATTTCCAGTTACATAACCACTGCAAAGCATCATTAGGTGATACTGGGTATTTTCCTGTATGCTTTTAGCTGGCAGAAAAACAATCAGATGGCATCAGCTGTGATGCCAGCACTCTGCCATATAACATCATATGACTGCAGATGTCCAGTGAGAATGCTGACTGTGCAGATTCTTGGTCTACTAGCATGGAGTGTTCTCAACTTCTAGATAACTAGAAGGACAGAACATTTTTGTCCTTCAACTACTAAAGTGGTGTTTTCTGTTTAGCAACAGTCTTCCCAAAAAAAATGACTATGATCATACAACTCATCGCATACATGCTCAGAGAGCTAATTGATGTGGGATCTCATGACTGTAAAAGTGAGGTGGAGTAATGAGCTATTATTTCAAGTCTTGTCTTTGCTTTCTATTGCACTTTTACATTGAGAATCCGCAAAAGAATTAGAAATTGTTCCAAACATGCTCTTTACATTTTAGGTGTTTTTGTCAACTCATTATTTATTCAGATAAGAATTTCACATCACGTTGTCCTCTGACAATCATTCTGGATGTGAATTAGGAAGAATGGGATCTTTGAGATGTCATGCTGGGGTTTTCTGGATGGAACACTTCCTCTCCAGGTTGTTGTTAGGTTATTTTCCAGTACACAGTGAAGTGGTAGAATCAAATAGACTCTGATTTCTAACATGTTGAGAGTGTGTTGCTGGAAAAGCATAGCAGGTCGGGTAGCATCCGAGGAGCAGGAAAATCGACTGGAATGATGAAGGGCTCTGGCCCAGAATGTCGATTTTCCTGCTTTTTGGATGCTGCCTGACCCGTTGTGCTTTTCCAGCAACACACTCTCAACTTTGATCTCCAGCATCTGTAGACATCACTGTCTCCTATCTGAATTCTAACATGTGGAGTTTACTTACCATTCTAACGGGGTTAGAGCACCAGAATCCATGAGAGAGAGCTATGCACTGACCAAGAGTTTTATACTAACTGAGAGAGAGATGAAGTTTTACTGAGCAAGAGACAACTAAATGATGACAGAGGGGATTTGGATGGAACAAGAGTGCCACAAACCAATGGAAAGATACAGATTGAGGGTGAGACAGTGAGAGAGAGCTAAACATCAAATGGACAGAGCTAAACATTGACTAGAAGTTATTCTAACACAAAGTCATGTATCCTCTCTACCTGTCAAAGGAGTTTCACTGAGAAAGATAATGACAAATTTAGTGCACCTTGCTTATTCGGTGAGGTTATTGGCTACGAAATTTACTTCAAATGCTGGATTTTTAGCATAATGTTGCACTGGATTTATCCCTCTCCTTATGATGGAAATGGAGTGGATGAACAGTTAAAATTAGGGAAAATGCTAAATTCTAACCTGGTGATGAAGGTTGAGATATTAATAGGTAACTCAGTGGGAAATACACTAATGAGATTATGATCAGAGCGAGGAGTTAAAATAATAACCAGAATCTGTTCCTCCTGAGTTTCAATTCTATTAAAATTGACCCTCCAAATTCACCAGGAATTAAAGTTGGGTTGAGATCTTACAGAAAGAGACTTCTGTGGAAGGATGTGGAAACAAAAACTTGAGGCATAAATGCAGTTCTATTTGCAGTTTGCAGTCCTATTCCATCACACAGGCATGCTGTTGTCAACGATACTGATGCCGCGAAATGTGACATAATGCACTCTGGCAAGGAATAAATACTGTTCTCCAATTCTTCCTTGCAGCTAGCACATAATGAGATTAACAGAGGTTTAGGAGGGTTTACCCACATACACACTTTGCAACAGATTAAGGCTGTCCAAGTGAATGAAAGACTGGAGATAGAACAGAAAAGATATGTATACTCATCGATTGTATTAATCAGAGAGCATCCAATGAATGAAAAGAGACCCCAGTATGCCTCACAGGACATAAACAGGTTGGTAGAATGGGTGACCACGTGGCAAAGGAAATTTAAGAAATTATAATGTGTGAAGCGATTTATTTTGGTAGGAGAATGATTTGATTTGATTTGATTTGATTGATTTATTGTCATGTATACCAAGGTATGCAGTCAATATAAAATTAAGTTCACAATTCTTAAGGCGATGCAGGAGCAGAGGAAGCTGAACGTATATCTGCGTAAGTCATTAAATGCGACAAGACAGATTGAGAGAATGTTCAATCAAATGCACAGTTCTTAGGCTTAATTAATTAGAGTGTAGTGTACAAAAACAAAAAAGCATAGAACACTGATTCAGGAAAAAGTGAGGACTGCAGATGCTGAAGATCAGAATCCTGAGTGTGGTTCTGGAAAAGCACAGTAGATCAGGCAGCATCCAAGGAGCAGGAGAATCAATGCTTTGGGCATAAGCCCTTCATCGGGACTCCTGGTGAAGGGTTTATGCCCGAAACATCGATTCTCCTTCTCCTCAGATGCTGCCTGACCTGCTGTGCTTTTCCAGCACCACACTCTCAACTAGAACACTGATTCAGCCTCAGCTGAAGTATTTCATCTAGTTCAGGGTGTCACTTTAAGAAAGACTGAAGAGTGGAAGACCTGCAGGAAACAAATCACAAGATTGGTTTGAGGGATCGGAAATCTTAGCCACAATGTTAGATCGAGAACATTTGGTCTGTTTTCCATGAAGAAGAAACGATTGCAAGGAGGTTTAATGGAGATATTTAAAATAATGAAGCAGTTGGACAGAGTAGATAGAGAGAAACTGTTGCCAATGATGGAAGCATCAAGCACAAGAGGACACAAATTTAAGATAATCATCAAAGGAAGCTGTGGAGACATGAGGAGAAACGTTGATGTAGAGTTTAGGATTTGGAACACACTACCCTCAACAATTCCAAGGGACCAAAGTTCAGTTGAGGCATTTAAGAGACACTGCATTATTATCTGAAAAGGAGAACTACAGGCAGAAGACAGGGCAGTGGGACTTGATAAATTGCTCCGTTAGGGAGCTAGTATAGATATGACAGGCTGAATAGCCTCCAGCTGCACTAGAACAATTTTGTGATTTTGTTTTGCTGCAAGAAAATATAATAGACTCTGTTGAATGTAAAACATGTTCCACAGTACCATTCCAATTTATCAATGTTCAAAAAATACTAACCTGTCCTCTTTTTAGGCTCATTCTGGGAAGTTGGTGCTACTGGAAAAGACAACATTAATTGTCCAAACCCAGTTTTTTAAAAAATTGTCTTTTCTGAGACTTGGATATCAGTACTGCTAGACTAACATTTATTGCCCATCCCTAATTGATCTTGAGTAGGCAGGAGTGAACAGTTTTCTTGAACTGCTGTAGTCTATTCTGCTGCAGGTATCCATATACTCACAGTGCTGTAAGGAAGTGAGCTCCAGGATCAGCTACGGCTGGCTGAATTTACATTTTTCTGGAGATAGGCTGAGATACTTTAAATTTTTCCTTTAAGCTGTCCACTTATGATAATAGGATCTTTCTTCGGGTTTACAACTTAGAAAATTTGATGACAGGGGTTTCAGGAAAGAGAGAGAAGTAAAGACATTTGTTTCAGATGAGTTGTCTCTTTGACTTCTTGTGTTCAAAATCAGCATCTTTCTTCAACCACAAGCTGGTCATGTCTCCTGTCTGTGATAATGTTACAGACTTGATGTCTTCACCCAAGCAGCCTGTTCTTTGTAAAATGAAATATTGTTGCTGTTGAAGCCAGAGACTTCTGTTTTGTCAAGTAATCTTTCCAAAACGTTAAATATATATATAGACATATGACAGTTAATGATAATATTTTGGATTGCCATCTCAAGAAGTGAGTTATCTTTGATACTTTTCACGATAATCTTTAACAACTAAAAATTAATGAATCTTAAATGCATTCTACATATCCATTTCTAGTTGTTTAGTACCACAGAATTTTAGTAATATTGAAAAAGACACATTTGCCAAAGCTTATCATATTACACTCGACATTTCACAAGAATACAAATTTAGGACAAAATCAACATTTACATTGCATGAGAAGAAAGTGCTGATTGGTTGATAAGTAGACTGGCAGAAGTGCAATAATATTGTATACATTCACGCTGACTGATAGGTAACAGCTAGACTTTTGGAGTATTGTGCTCCATTCTGGGCACCTTACTTAATGAAGGATGCTAAAGTCCTGGAGAAAATGCAAAAGAGATTCATAGAACTATACGAGGAATGAGGGATTTTAGATACAAGGAAAGATTAAGGAAATTGGGCTTATTCTCCTTACAGCAGAGAAGATTAAGAGCTAACCTATTGAGGTGTTCCAAATTCTGAACAATTTTGACAGAATAAAGAGGATATTTTGTTTCCGCCATTTAGTATGTCAGTAACTATTTTGATGGTCTTACACAAGAACCTTTGAAAAGTTGATTGGGAGAGACTGTTTACCGGCTGTCAAAAGTGAATTAATGAGAGCTCAAGGCCAGTATGTTCCTATTAGAATGAAGGGTAAGGCTGTTAGGAGGAGAGAACCCTGGATGACAAGAGTTACTGAGGCTCTGGTCTTGAATATGAAGGAGACATTTGGCATGTACAGACAGCTGGGATCAAGTGAGTTCCTTGAAGAGCATGGAGTGTGTTGGAGTACACTTAAAAGAGATCATGAGGGCTAAAAGGGGAAATGGCATTGACACATAGGGTAAAGGTGAATCTAAAGCGATTCTACAAGTATATGAAGGTCAAAAGAGTAACTAGGAAGAAAGTAGGGCCTCCTAAAGATCAGCGAGTTCATCTAATGTGGAGCCACAAGAGGTGGGTGAGATTCTAAATGAATCTTTCTCTTCGGTATTTAGGGTCGAGAAAATTCTGGATGCTAAGGAACTTGGGAAAATAATTAGTGATGTCTTGAAGAGTGTCTACTTTACAGAAGAGGAGGTGTTCGAAATCTTAAAACATATCGAGTCCTAGAGTCATAGAGTTGTACAGAATAGAAACAGACTCTTCGGTCCAATTCATCCATACCGACCAGATATTCTAATCTAGTCTCGCCCCATTTACCAGCATTTGGCCTGTGTCCTGTTAAACCTTTCCAATTCATGTATCCATCCAGATGCCTTTTCAATGTTGTACTTGTATCAGTCTCCATCACTTCCTCTGACAGCTCATTCCATACACTCACCACCCTCTGTGTGGAAAAGTTGCCCCTTAGGTCTCTTTTAAATCTTTCCCCTCTCACAAACCAATGCCCTCTAATTCTTGACTCCCTCACTCTGCAGAAAAGACCTTCTCTATTTACCCTATCCTGCCCCTCATGATTTTATAAACCTCTATAAGGTCACCCCTTATCATCCGACACTCCAGGATAAAGAGCCCCGCCTATTCAAACTCTCCAACCCTGGTAACATTCTTATAAATCTTTTTAGAACTCTTTCAAGTTTCACAACATCCTTCCTATAGCAGGGAGACGAGAATTGCACGCAGTATTCCAAGAGCGTGACTAATATCCTTTACAGCCACAACATGACCTCCCAACTCCTATACTCAATGCACTGACCGATAAAGGAAAGTGTACCAAATGTCGTCTTCACTATCCTATCTATCTGCGATTCCACTTTCAAGGAGCTATGAATCTGCACTCCCGATGAGTCTGTCTTTTTGTTCAGCAACACTCCCCAGGACCCTACCATTAAGTGTATGAGTCCTGACTTGATTTGTTTTTACACAATGCAGCAGCTACCATTTGTCTAAATTAAGTTCCATCTGCCACTCCTCGGCCCATTGGCCCATTAGATCAAGATCCCATTGTACTCTGAGGTAACCTTCTTCGCTGTCCACTACACCTCCAATTTTGGTGTCACCTGCAAACTTACTAACTATACCTCCTATATTCATATCTGAATCATTTATATAAATGACAAAAACTAGTGGACCCAGCACCAATCCTTGTGGCACATCACTGGTCACAGGCCTCCAGTCTGAAAAGAAACCGTCCACCACAACCCTCTGACTTCGACCTTTGAACCAGTTTTGTATCCAAATGGCAAGTACTCACTGTATTCCATATAACCTAACCTTGCTAACCAGCCTCCCATGAGGAACCTTCCTGATGTACATATTGATCATGTCCACTGCTCTGCCCTCATCAATCCTCTTTGTTACTTCTTCAAAAAACTCAATCAATTTAGTGAGATGTGATTTCCCACATTGTTGACTATCCCTAATTGAGATAGATAAATCCCCAGGACTTTGTTGGAAGCTAGGGACAAAATTGCAGGGCCCCTAGCTGAGGTATTTGTATCATTGAAAGCCACAGGTGAAGTGCCAGAAGATTGGAGGGTGGCTAATATTATGTCATTATTTAAGAAAGGCTGCAGGAAATGCCTGGGAACTACGGACTGGTAAGCCTTACATCCGTGGTGGGTAAGACGGGATACTGAAAGATATACAAGCATTTGGAGAGGTAAGGACTCACTTGGGATAGTCAGCATGGCTTTCTGCCTGGGAAATCGTGTCTAACAAATTTAATTGAGTTTTTTAAAGGGGTGACCAAGAAAGTATATGAGGGCAGTCTGGTCGATGTTGTCTGCATGGACTTTACCAAGGCCTTTGACAAGGTACCACATGGTAGATTGTTGAGTAAGGTTAGATCTCATAGGATCCAGGGAGAGCTAACCAATTGGATACAAAGTTGGCTTGACAGTAGAAGACAGAGGGTGGTGGTAGAGAGTTGTTTTTCAGACTAGAGGCCTGTGACCAGTGGTGTGCCGAGTGCAGTGTTAGTCGTGATTTATATAAATGATTTGGATGTGAACATAGGTGGTATGGTCAGTGACTTTGCGGATGACACCAAGATTGGTGGTATAGTGGCAGTGAAGAAGGTTATCTGGGAAAGCTGCGAAGCCTTGATCAACTGGACCAGTGGGTTGAGGACTAGCAGATGGAGCTTAATTTAGACAAATGGAAGGTGTTGTATTTTGGCAAAGCAAACCAGGATAGGACTTACACAGCCAATGGTTGGGCCCTGTGGAGTGTTATCAAACCAAATAATCGAGGGGGTACAGGTTTATAGCACCTTGAAAGTGGAGTCCCAGGTAGACTGGGTGGTGAAGAAGACTTTCAGTATACTTGCTTTCAATGGTCAGAGCAGTGAGTACAGGAGTTGGGATGTCTTGTTGTAGCTATACAAGATGTTGGAGAGGCCACATTTGGAGAACTGCATGCAGTCCTGATCGCCCTACTATAGAAAGGATATTATTAAACTAGAAAGAGTTCAGAAAAGATTTACTAGGATGCTACCTGGACTGGAAGATTTGTGTTATAAGGAGAGGTTGGATAGGCTGGCACTCTTAATCTGGGCGCGTAGGAGACTACGGGGTGATCTTAGAGAGGCGTATAAAATCATGAGAAGCCTAGATAATGTAGATAGCGCACAGCTTTTCTCCATGGTAGGGGAGTCTAAAACTAGAAGACATAAGTTTAAGGTGAGAGGAGAGGGATACAAAAGGGTACAGAGAGGCAATATTTTCACACAGAGGGTGGTGAGTGTCTGGAATGTGCTGTCAGAGGTGGTGGTGGAAGCGAGTACAATGTCATCATGTAAGGAACATAGACAGGATAGGTATGGAGGGATATGGACCAAACGGAGGCAAATGGAATTAGTTTAAATCATGAAAACTGGGCAGCATTGGCAAGTTGGGCTGAAGGGCGTGTTTTCATGTTGTAGACCTCTATGGCTCTATAACTAGGGGCCACAACTACAAGATTATCAGCGAGAGATTTAGGAGTGAGAATGAGGAAAAACTTCTTTACTCAGAGTACTGTTAGAATTTGGAATGTGCTGCCTGGAAAATTGGTGGAGGTGGATTACTAGGAGGTTTCAAAAGAGAGCTGATATATATTTGAAAATTATAAAGGTAGGGGGCAACAGAGATAGGGTTTGAGAATGGGACTCACTGGGTAGCTCTTTCAGGAGCTGGTACTGATATGGTGGGCTGACTGGTTCCTTTCTGTACTGTGATACTAGTTTGTTCAATTTTATTCCTGGAAGGTTCACTTTGATTGGTCAAGGGCATTGCCCTGAGAAATGAGCCTGTCAATGGCTGTCATCTATTTGTTGAGTTGAAGCAGGTGTAGTGCATGTCTGCAAAGGAAGGGCCCTGTGTATTAACATGTGGAGCTTCTAGTGCACAAAAATGTGCCACACTACAAGCCGGACTGACAATGCTAAATGGATTATCAGCATAATTTCTCTCACATCCAGAATTATTTCACAAATGTTGACCAATTGTAGAATCACATCTAATGTTGGACACTGTGCTGTGAGTTTTGCAAGTATGGACTGGTGAGGGACAGTCAGTACCTTGTTTGTTGTGAATAACTGAAGGGATATGCTGATTAATATGATCCACCAGTCTTTGAGACATATGGCCTATTATCTGGTATCACACTGGCACTGGAATTCATATACAGTACTGCATAACTCATTTGTACAATAGGCAGAACATCTCTTTGGCTTAATGGTCGCATTCTGTTAGTGGCAACAATCGCTTGTGGTGCTCCTGCATGGTAGCAGTGTGAAACAGTTAGCTTCATCTGTTGCTCCAACCTTTGAAATACCTACCCTTCCAGGGTAATCTGGGGTAGACTGGGCAGTTCTCAGACTAAGAGAGGCTGTCTTAGGACCTTGCATGAGTTTGGGTGTTAAACAGTGAGAAATGACCTGATTAGGACAGCATTACGTTGCAGGGTGGCTTTAATGCAACCAATTGCAGCATCAAGTTTGAACAGTGAACAAACGGCTCAAGCCCAATTTTTGAGGTTTCTGATAAGACCAATCTTAGAGCACGAAGAACTTTTGGAAACTCAACTTGTGTATTGACCAGTGAAGGTAGGTTTCTATTGAACATCTGATCAACTTCTCAACCAAGTCATTGAAGAAATGCAGCTCATCTAATCACAGACTACCTGCCAACCAATCAGCATTCTCCTCTCACACAGTATTGTATGAATGTTGGTGTTTGCCTTGAACTTGTTCTTGTGAAAAGTCCTGATGAGTGCAAGATGAGAACCTTTGACAAAATGTTTCTGTTCCTATTTCTGTAGAAACTGAATGCTTAACAAGAATGATGGAAAACTCAATTTGTTTTGGTTGAGAGAAAAATCTTCGTCTATCAGATGTAGAATTTCACAGCTAATTAATTGCAGATTATTTATTGATAAACGGTACATTTATTTGTTTTGGAGGCCCGTACATCAAATGTATGGGAAGCACACAACCCCTGAGCTATCAAATACTGATGGCATTAGAATTGACTGAGGCAGACTGCACACATGACAATTGAAACCATATATATTGTGTACTATTAGTTTTGACAAGGCTGCAATATAATCCCAAGGTTCGGGTGACAATTTTTAACAGATAACTCCTTAGATTTGTAAACTCATATGAGGTTCAATCAAGTTAGAGTTTTGCAGTCATTCTCAGATATTGTTCCATATATAACTGTCAGACTTTTACTACATTTCAGTTATGAGGCCTTCCTGTCATAGTTTGAGTTTGACATTCCCCACCGATCTCAGACAGGCCATAGGGAGGCTATATCTGAGGGAAGATATTTCAGCATGAGGGGAAAACTCAGTGCAAAAACTACCTGCACATTTTTCCTAGTAGCTTAAACAAAGGTCTGCAGCAGACTAACTGACTGATCTCTGGAAATGGTGTGTGACAGTGGTGGATGGAATGCAACTTTTTGTATACAATATGAATTCTCTAGCTTATACCAGTTAATTTACATTATGTTGGTCCTTGGGCAGATGATTCCTGTGAAGTATTGGGAAGAAAAAGATGGAAATTACCGCAGCCACACTAATTTTTATCTGTCTGGTATTACAATTCCGATGAGAAACTAATCAACCCAAATAATAATACCAAACAGCACCCAAATTAAGAAATTACCAAAACGATGATTTTTTTTCATAACTGTCATTTTAACACAAATCAAAACTAGTGAAAATTTAGTTTGTATTTATTGGCAAATAATATTTAAAGTAAAAGGTTACGTCTGCTTGTAAATAGCTGATACAATAAAAATGCATATTGCACAATCACAAGCACTGACATTGATCTCCACAGAGTAACACCACATGTAGTTTCAAAGTTCTCCAACATGGCCATTTGTTAGTTGGATGGTGCACTTTCCCACTCAATCAGTTTAAGCATTTGATAGATGCAGTTCATCTCCAGAGACAGTTGTTATCTGAATGGCACAACCCTGCAGAACTTGGTGCATGATAATTTTGATGGTATTCCATTATTTGAGAACATTACTAAACCCTATTAAACCGTGGTGCGCTCTGGCAAATCTGAAGGAGCAGCATTAAAATAGTCCAGTTTGCAATTTCTGCTCCTGTCTTCAGCTTTCTGGTATGTTTAACTATATAACACATGTACAACTCCTTGTACATTTGAATTCTCTGTTCTCCTCTGTGCTGCAGCTCCCCTTTGTCAGCAGCTATTCTTTGTATCTAGCAGCCTAGCAGGAAAGACAGTGGAACAACAATGGCAGGAGTATCTGGGATTAATTCAGGATACACAGCAAAAATTCATCCCAAGTAAAAAGAAGCATGGTCCAGGGAAGATGAGGTAACTATTGCTGAGTAGGGAAGTCAGGGATAGAATAAAAGCAAAAAAAAACAAATATTGTGGCAAAGGGTAATGGGAAACTAGAGGATTGGGAAGCTTACAGAGACTAGCAGAGGGCAATAAAAAAAGAAATAAGGAAGGAGAAGATTAAATATGAGGATAAGCTAGCCAGTAATATAAAGGAAGACTGTGAGAGTTTCTTTAGATATCTTTAGGGCAGGACAGAGGCAAAAGTGGACATTGGACTGCTGGAAAATGACACTGGAGAGATAGTAGTGGGTAACAAAGAAATGGCTTAGGAACTGAAGAAGACACGAGTAATATCCCAAAAATTTGAGAGTGAGGGGGCAGAGCTGAGTATGTGGCCATCACCAAGGAGGAGGAGCTAGAAAAACTGAATGGCCTGAAGGTGGATAAATCACCTGGACCAGATGGACTACACCTCTGAGCTCTAAGGGAGATAGCTGAAGAGATAGTGCAAGCATTATTGGTGATTTTTCTGGAATCGCTAGAATTAGGGAGTATACCAGAGGACTGGAAAATCGTTAACATGATATCCCTGTTTAAAAAGGGAGTCAGGCAAAATATGGAAAATTACAGACTAATTAGCCTAACCGTATTCGTGGGTAAGATCCTGGAATCCATTGTAAAGGATGAGATTTCTGAATACTTGAAAGTGTATGGTAAAATAGGGCAAAGTCAGCTTGGCTTCATCAAGGCGAGATCATAGAGTCATACCCGTCCATACTTTGGTCCAACCTGTCCATGCCGACCAGATATCTCAACCCAATCTAGTCCCACCTGCCAGCACCCGGCCCATATCCCTCCAAACCCTTCCTATTCATATACCCATCCAAATGCCTTTTAAATGTTGCAATTGTACCAACTTCCACCACTTCCTCTGGCAGCTCATTCCATACACATACCACCCTCAGCATGAAAAGTTGCCCCTTAGGTCTCTTTTATATCTTTCCCCTCTCACCCTAAACCTATGCCCTCTCGTTCTGGACTCCACAACCCTCGGGAAAAGACTTTGCTTATTTATCTTATCCATGCCCCTCATAATTTTGTAAACCTCTATAAGGTCACCCCTCAGCCTCCGACACTCCAGGGAAAACAGCCCCAGCCTGTTCAGTCTCTCCCTATAGCTCAAATCCTCCAACCCTGGCAACATCCTTGTAAATATTTTCTGAACCCTTTCAAGTTTCACAACATCTTTCTGCATGCCTACCAAATCTGCTAAAATTCGATGAGAAAGTAACAAGCAGGTTAGACCAAGGAGAGCCAATGGATGTTATCTATCTGGACTTCAAGAATGCCTTTGACAAGGTGCCGGACAGGAGGCTAATGAGTAAGATAAGGGCCCGTGGTGTTAGAGGCAAGGTGCTAGCATGAATAGAGTCTTGGCTGTCTGGCAGAAAGCAGAGAGTGAGGATAAAAGGGTCCTTCTCAAGAAGGTAATTGTTGACAAGTGGTGTTTTGCAAGGCTCAGTGTTGGGACCACAACTTTTCACTTTATGCATTAACAATCTAGATGAAGGAATTGAGGATTTTATGACTAAGTTTGCAGATGATACAAAGAAGGACAGTAGCATTGAGGAGGTGGGGAGGCTGCAGATTAGGAGAGCGGGCAAAGAAGTGGCAGATGGAGTACAATGTGGGAAAGTGTGAGGTTATGCACTTTGGCAGGAAGAATAGAGGCATGGACTATTTTCTAAATGGGGAGAAAATTCAGAAGTCTGAAGTGCAAGGAGACTTGGGAGTTCTAGTCCAGTACTCTCTCAAGGTAAACTTGCAGGTTGAGTCAGTAGTTAGGAAGGCAAATGCAATGATGGTATTTGTTTTGAGAGGACTTGAATGTAAAGGCAGGGATGTACTTCTGGGGCTTTAAAAGGTTCTGTTCAGATCACATTTGGAGTATTGTAAGCAGTTTTGGGTCCCATATCTCAGGAAGGATCAACACTCCATGAAGTGGGTCCAGAAGGGGTTCACAAGAATGATGCCAGGAATGAATGGCACATATGAGGAATGTTTGAGGACTCTAGGTCTATGGGGGGATCTAATTGAAGCTTACAGAATCCTGAACAGCTTGGATAGAATGGATGTTTGAAAGATGTTTCCATTAGCATGAGAGACTAGGACCCAAGGGCATAGCTTTAGAGTAAAGGGAAAACCTTCTAGAAGGGAGATAAGGAGGAACTTCTTCAGCCAGACAGTAGTGAATCTGTGGAATTCATTGCCACAGAAGACTGTGGAGGTTAGGTCATTGAGTACATTTAAGACTGAGATAGATAGGTTCCAGAGTATCAAGGGAATCGATAGTTATGGGGAGAAATTGGGAGAATGGGGATGAGAAACTTATCAACCATGATCGAATGGTGGAGCAGACTCGATGGGCTGAACGGCCTAATTTCTGCTCCTATGTTTTGTGGTCTTATGGTCTGTCTCAACTTTCTTACTGATGATACTCCTTCTAGGTTGCCAGTCCATCAATGTATGCTTATATTGGTAGTTAGGTATAAGTTGTAAATTAGTTCCATCATATTTTAAGTGTTATGTGCTCCATGAAAATTTCTGTGCTGTACTTAAATATATTTTTTAAAAATGATAAATTTCTGCTGATTTCTTAAAACCTTCAACTGTTGACACCATAAGTTGTTATACTCCAATTAGTCCCTGATAAGCTTAAACCTAATAATGAGGTCGTCTGGCTCTCAGGGAACAGGTTACATTAAAAGATATTTGGACTTCACAATTGAATGATCTGTTGTCCATTACACAAACTATTGCTATTAAAGAATAGGATCAGATAATTATCCAAAGTGCTCAGACATCTACTATTTTAATTACATAATTGGCTGCTATTTTCTTCATGCTGGTTCTGTTGACTCTCGATGATTGTCTTACAATGTAGTCTTATTAGATTATGTTTTCTTTTTCTGATACTTTATTTTAAAACATGGACTTCTCTTTTTAGAAGGTTTTTTTAAAAAAAATTGTATGTTCTTTGTGATGCTCAAATAGGGTTCATATCGTGTAAAAATGAATTATAGTATTCACTGATCTAATACTCTTCCTATTGGCAATCTGCTTTAATCAGCAGACAGAATTTCTTTCTCAGGTGAGGCAAATTGTTCTTGAATATTAAATAAAAGGAAGCCCTTTAGAACTAACAGCACTTTCCAGTTGAAGCAGCAGGCATTTTGTTCAGGTTGGGCTTGATCTCTGCAGACTATTGTTCACTATGTTGATTAAGTGCTCAAGAAACCTTGACAAACATCTGTTAACTTCAATTGAATGTAAATTCCAATGAACCAGCAGCAAAGGGTTTTTATTGGCTGTGCAAAATGGTAAAAGTGAAAAATGGTAACATTTTTAAGCCTCAGTACAATTTAGAACATAGAACATAGAACAATACAGCACAGAACAGGCCCTTCGGCCCACGATGTTGTGCCGAACTTCTATCCTAGATTAAGCACCCATCCATGTACCTATCCAAATGCCGCTTAAAGGTCGCCAATGAATCTGACTCTACCACTCCCACGGGCAGCGCATTCCATGCCCCCACCACTCTCTGGGTGAAGAACCCACCCCTGACATCTCCCCTATACCTTCCACCCTTCACCTTAAATTTATGTCCCCTTGTAACACTCTGTTGTACCCGGGGAAAAAGTTTCTGACTGTCTACTCTATCTATTCCTCTGATCATCTTATAAACCTCTATCAAGTCACCCCTCATCCTTCGCCGTTCCAACGAGAAAAGGCCGAGAACTCTCAACCTATCCTCGTATGACCTACTCTCCATTCCAGGCAACATCCTGGTAAATCTTCTCTGCACCCTCTCCAAAGCTTCCACATCTTTCCTAAAGTGAGGCGACCAGAACTGCACACAGTACTCCAAATGTGGCCTAACCAAAGTCCTGTACAGCTGCAACATCACCTCACGACTCTTGAATTCAATCCCTCTGCTAATGAACGATAATACTCCATAGGCCTTCTTACAAACTCTATCCACCTGAGTGGCAACCTTCAAAGATCTATGTACATAGACCCCAAGATCCCTCTGTTCCTCCACCTGACCAAGAACCCTACCATTAACCCTGTATTCCGCATTCTTATTTGTTCTTCCAAAATGGACAACTTCACACTTGGCAGGGTTGAACTCCATCTGCCACTCCTCAGCCCAGCTCTGCATCATATCTAAGTCCCTCTGCAGCCGACAACAGCCCTCCTCACTGTCCACAACTCCACCTATCTTTGTATCATCTGCAAATTTACTGACCCACCCTTCGACTCCCTCATCTAAGTCATTAATAAAAATTACAAACAGCAGAGGACCCAGAACTGATCCCTGCGGAACTCCACTTGTAACTGGACTCCATGCTGAATATTTACCATCTACTACCACTCTCTGACTTCGACCGGTTAGCCAGTTTTCTATCCAATTGGCCAAATTTCCCTCTATCCCATGCCTCCTGACTTTCCGCATAAGCCTACCATGGGGAACCTTATCAAATGCCTTACTAAAATCCATGTACACTACATCCACTGCTCTACCCTCATCCACATGCTTGGTCACCTCCTCGAAGAATTCAATAAGACTTGTAAGGCAAGACCTACCCTTCACAAATCCGTGCTGGCTGTCCCTAATCAAGCAGTGCCGTTCCAGATACTCGTAAATCCTATCCCTCAGTACCCTTTCCATTACTTTGCCTACCACAGAAGAAAGACTAACTGGCCTGTAATTCCCGGGGTTATCCCTATTCCCTTTTTTGAACAGGGGCACAACATTCGCTACTCTCCAGTCCCCTGGTACCACCCCCGTTGCCAGTGAAGACGAGAAGATCATTGCCAACGGTACTGCAATTTCCTCTCTTGCTTCCCACATAATCCTAGGATATATCCCGTCAGGCCCGGGGGACTTGTCTATCCTCAAGTTGTTCAAAATGTCCAACACATCTTCCTTCCTAACAGATATCTCTTCTAGCTTATCAGTCCGTTTCACACTCTCCTCTTCAACAATACAGTCCCTCTCGTTCGTAAATACTGAAGAGAAGTACTTGTTCAAGACCTCTCCTATCTCTTCCGACTCAATACACAGTCTCCCACCACTGTCCTTGATCGGACCTACCCTCGTTCTCGTCATTCTCAGGTTTCTCACATACGCATAGAATGCCTTGGGGTTATCCTTGATCCTATCCGCCAGGGATTTTTCATGCCCTCTCTTAGCTCTCCTAATCCCTTTCTTCAGGTCCCTTCTGGCTATCCTGTATCCCTCCACTGCTCTGTCTGAACCTTGTTTCCTCAACCTTATGTAAGCCTCCTTCTTCCTCTTTACTAGACATTCAACCTCCCTCGTCAACCAAGGCTCCCTCACACGACCATTTCTTTCCTGCCTGATCGGTACATACATATCAAGGACACGTCGTATCTGCTCCTTGAAAAAGTCCCACATTTCCACCACATCCTTCCCTGACAGCCTATGCTCCCAACGTATGCTCCTCAAATCCTGTCTTACAGCATCGTAATTTCCCTTCCCCCAATTGTAAAAACTTCCTTGTTGTGTGCACCTATCCCTCTCCATAACCAAGGTGAAAGTGACAGAATTGTGGTCGCCATCACCAAAATGTTCACCCACTAACAAGCCCACCACTTGTCCCGGTTCGTTACTGAGTACCAAATCCAATATGGCCTCCCCTCTGGTTGGACAATCTACATACTGCGTTAGAAAAGCTTCCTGGACACACTGCACAAACACCGCCCCATCCAATCTACTTGATCTAAAGAGCTTCCAATCAATATTTGGGAAGTTGAAGTCGCCCATGACTACGACCCTGTGGCTTCTGCACCTTTCCAAAATCTGTTTCCCAATCTGTTTCTCCACATCTCTGCTGCTATTGGGGGGCCTATAATAAACACCCAACAAGGTGACTGCACCTTTCCTATTTCTGACTTCAGCCCATACTACCTCCAGAGGCAGATCTCCCTCAAACTTCCTTTCTGCAGCCGTTATACCATTTCTAATTAGCAGTTTCTTTACAGAATCACTGTTGCAGATTGTTGACTTTGATTCTTTAAATTTCGGAGATGCCGGTGTTGGACTGGGATGTACAAAGTTAAAAATCACACAACACCAGGTTATAGTCCAACAGGTTTAATTGGAAGCAAAGCTAATGTGCTTCCAATTAAACCTGTTGGACTATAACCTGGTATTGTGATTTTTAAAATTCTTAAATTTGCTCACTTGTGGTGAATGAATGAGAAAATTTGTAATAATGAAATAGAAAAGAGGGTAACATCTTTATTAATTTACTGGACATCTACATAGCTGTTTGGTAAGATTTATGCCATTCTCTGTTTATTGTTAGTTAATATTGCCCAGTATATGTTTCATTGAGACTGGATGGAATATGTGCTAAATTGAAAATGTTGAGACAAATACAATGATTTAAAATGATATTGTTATAAAGGCTAGAAATTGGTACCTCAGATATTTTTGTTAAAATTGATGAACTAAGAAGAATGACCAAAGTTCATAGTGTAGAACAGTACCGGTGCTAAACAGATTAATGATTAAATTACACTGGACTTTAAATTCACAAAGACTATTAAAGTTATGAACAACTGACAAAATTCAATGCATGCTACAGTTTTAGGAACATTAGAACATAAAGTTTGCTATCAAATTTGCTGCTCCAAGATTTATTTAGATCATGATCGATCTATATCTCTATATACAGCTTTTGGTCTGCTTCTCTTAGTATCCTGATCTGACAAAAATTCAATCGTTAGTCCTGGAAGCTCCAATTATTCCAGCATTTCCACATGAGGGATGAGTTCTGCTGCTGTCTAAGTGAAAGAATGCTATTTGGGTTTAATTCTAAATGACCTCACTCCATTTCATTTCTTCGTCCTTGTTCTGGATCGCCCCAGTAAAAGTAGTACCTTCTCTTTAACTACATATCTAACAGCTCAATTAGATCAACCCTCAATCTTCTATACTTCAACAAATAGAAACAATGTTCTTGTAGCCTGTATAGTATGCTGTCCCCTGCCCAAAGCTAATATTTACTGCTTGAGCTGAAGTACCCAAAACTAAATATCCGCTGATGGGGTCTGACCAAGGTTCCATACAAGGTTTTATCTTGCTCTCTCTTTTGTATTCCAGTGCCCTTGAGCTAAAGGTATCTCCAGTGGGAGACAGTGGCATAACAATGATATCATTGAACTGGTAATGATCCCAGTTATGGGACATGGGTTTGAATCCCACCAGAGCAGATGGTAAAATGTGAATAAAATCAAACAATCTGGAATTAAGAACTAGCTTAATGGCTGTGTAATTAGTTATTGCAAAGATCCACTAATGTCCTTTCACAGAGAAAATCTGCCATCCTTACCTGATCTGGTCTACATGTGACTCTGAACTGGCCAAACAAGCTGCTCAGTTCAATGGAATAGGCAGTGAATGCTGACCTAGCCAGTGACACCCACATCCATAAATGAATCCAAAGCAACAATTTTTAACTGCTTATTATAACTTGTAGATGTACCTAGACTTCAATAATATATGATGTAAAATTCAATATAATATTCAATTTTCATTTGTTCTTAAACTGCTGTATAGAAGCATACAATTACTTCCATTTAGAATAATCAGAATATATTGCTATGAACATAATACACTGTGCAGGGGAGTTAAATTGTTTGGATGCTGGCCGGATGGTCTGCAGTGTTTTTTTGTGTGGTACATTCTTATCTTTAACAAAAAGGAAGAGTGCATTCAGCCCCATCACAATTTTCAATGATTAAATCTTTTATTTATTTACATTTTAGACTAATCATTTCTGACGTTCCATATTATTTTATGGTGGTACTGATTCCATCTTGCCCTGTATTTATAAGTGTTGCTTCTCAGTCAGTGGGCCCAAGTGCTCTCCCTGTATTAAACACTTAAGCATATTTAATCAATTGCCTCTTTGTTGCTAACCTATTTTTCAGACACAAAGTAGTACTGAAATTACTCAGCTAATTCAGCAGACGTCTGCTTTAACTATGATGGAAATAAGGGGGACTATGCTGAGATCCAGGTTTACTAAGTTGTGAAATTACATGGACGTTTCTGGTTAGAAGGGAACTTGCAGAGATAGGGCTCAGGGCATGGACTCTTCCACCAACTTGCAGGTTAAAAGTTCTCACTCTTTTAGGAACCTGGCAAAATTTTGCCAAATGAGAGAAAGTATATTAGCCTCCTAAAGACTACACATGGCTGACATATGAAGGATCCAGATATGGAATTTGGCTTGCTTCTCTGGAGAATCTTGAGGACTTCTGTGTTAGAAGGGGCTTTCTGAAGGTAGGTGGGTGGGTTGCCTGCAGGTAGTTCTTAGATCTGTCTATTCTTAGAACTGCCTGTTCTTAGATCCCTGCATTTCTGACAGAGTCACCATTCTAGCTTTCAGCAGGTACAATTCTGTCATAACTGCCTGGAGCATGGCCCATGAAAATATTGGGACCAACCTCTCTGCTAATGTGTGCTGCTTTATTTTTGATATTGTAAGGCAGAATCAGTTGAATGACATTTATTTGCAAGGAATTCATTATCATAGTGATTTGAAGTTTTCTTGACTCCTAATTAGCCAAGTATTCATTTGTTGACCGGTTTCAAATTTTCCTGTCTCCTTTATAACCTCCCCTTTCCCTGAAACAAGCAACTTCCCTGCCAACCTTGCAACCTTTTGCAGCTTCCTCCTACCTCCTTACACATCTATCAATGCCCTTCTCCCCATACTCCTCTGTTATAGGCCAGACATCAGATATTAGATATCCTTTTCAATACTCCAAGCAAAAAAACCTCTCAGATGTGAACAGTGCCCAGTTATTAAAACTGCTTTGTTGTAAAACAATAAGCCATTTTCAGAAAATGTGTAGAAGCAGCACACAACTACAGAGGAGTAAAGTACCCACATAAAGAGGTAAATGAGATAAAATAGTAGAAGCCAAACTCAAAGATTTCCAGTGGAAGTTATTGACCTAGACCAAATACTTTGGCAAGTGAGTCTTGGTTGACAAAACACTGCTCACAGCTGACAGGAATTCAACTACAAAATCCAGGGGCATTGCACATTATGTTAAAAATATGCTGCAGGCAGCCTCCCATCATAGGAGACATTAAAGGTATTAGGGAATCTATATTTTCTTCACAACCAGAAATTCTAACTCCTAAGTAGAAAGGCATGCAATGATCTCAATCTTTTTCAATAGCTGACAGTGGTTAAATAACAAAAGGTCAACATGCAACCAGTCAAGGAATAGTTAGTTGAAACATAGCTGATTGAGAAATAGCTGCTTCTAGAAGATTTTACAGGGTTCCATAATCTCATGGCAGAACGTCAACAAAAATGTAGAATCTCTTGAGGTTAATTACATTGGAGTAAGAAATTTGTTGCAGACCCTCAAAGAGATTGAAAACTGTGACTCCACTGGTTTGATGGAAATATTTTCCATGGCTATTAACACTTAGTAGATTTCCCATTCCAAGTGCAGGAAACTTTGGGAAGAAAGGCAAACAAAGAGGCAAGAACTGAACACTACTACCTAAGACACTTGAAACATCGGCAGCTGAATTGAGTCAAATTGCAGGATAGCACAATGAGCAAGTGGTTAGGACAAATTCAAATCACACTTTAGTTGCTGAGATAACTAGAAGGACAAGTTCAAGGAGAATATTCAAGCTCCGTCCCTTCTGAAGAAGAAGACTAAGTCCTCTTGACTGTCTTTCTCGTAATGTAGAGTTAATTCTTACAATCCAACTTGACAAGATTCTTCTCTTTATTCTTGCACACTCTGGACCATATAATACTCTAAGCAATCCACACACTTAGAAGTTATGGACAACAACACTCAACTTTCATGTAGTTACTAGTCCTATCATTAGTTTGTTGGAGAAAAGGTCACATGCTTTCCGCTACATCCTGTTATTTCAATAATATCCATCTCTCTAACACAGAAAATGATTCGGAGTGAAATATAAATCACACCTTGGTGTGAATGCAGAACTCTGAGAAACTGTGGAATATCTTCCAACTTGTACTGAATTTACATGAAAATTTGATAGTGTTGTAAACAATTTTATAGTATCAGATTCCAAATCAATCCATTTTGTATTTTATGGTGGTAAGCACATGCTTATGACTTGGAAGGAAAGCAAATATTGATCTGTCATACTGCACTACATGTTGATTCTTACAAGTGAGGTAATCACATTGATGGGTTATGGAATGAGCCAAAAGGTCAATATTAAATTTAAAGAGTCAATATTAATCTTAAAGGATTGCTATTCAACAAGTTGCATTTTAATGCTGTAAAGACTTACGCAGATTTCCAATGTCTAAACATAACTTTGATTTTGAGTTGATTTTGGTCACTGTGAGAGTTAGGATGCCATCTTTACAAATGTGTTTTATATTTTTCTATAAAATTAAACAACTAGATGGGACTTTGCGTTACAATTTACTCACCACCTTTGCCAAGAGAAAACCAAAAGATGTCTGAATGATTTTAAGGGGTGCAATGATACATGTGCACCAGAACAAAACAAAACAGAAAAACACTGATGGTTCCGGTTATTAGACAAGGATCCCATAAAGGTGGATTTTGTGGCATGTAACTGCTCCAACTTACTTTGGTTCAAAATTGTCACTCATTTGCCATTTCCCCACATGTTGCTGATGAAAAATGATGAGCACATGATTAGCATTGCACATTGGGAAGAGACAAGTTCTTGAGGTGGAGTGATCCTGAGACGTCCTCATGCACCCCTGAAAAGACATCATAAATGGGTTAACAGAAAATGTGAAGACACCTCCTGTTGACTTGCTTAAAGAATAGAATAAGAAAGAGGAGGCAAGACAGCAAAGTGTACGCTAAGAGAGAAGTTCATTTCTAATGATTAATGATGTAAAAAGCTTATTTATTTTAGTTTGTAAATTCAAGCTTGGCCCCCCCACAATGCTTCACTCCTCTGCAATGGAAACTCCCACAATGCAATCCCCTCCTTCCTTTTGATGGGACTAATTCAGGTTCCAATGTTAGGCCTTTGCTCCACTCCTCAGCTGCCTTCCCACTGTGAAAGTTGTAACTGAGATAAATGTTAAGGAATTTTTAAAAGATCTTGATTTTAAATTTGGCAGGCAATCATCTGTTCAAGGTTAATGGACCACAAATCCTTTCCTTGCATTCCCTTCCAAACTTGCAGTTAAAAGCAGTGTAAATTTTATGTTTGGAATGCTTGTTTTTTAATGCTGCAGGTAGCCAACTCTTGTGACTTTGAGATACTGCAAAAAAAAGTGTTGAATTTTGTTTTGCAAACCGCAATATGCATTCAAAGTACTCTCTGGATAAAATAAGTAATTATTCAGAACTCAGCAGTTCTCAATATAGGATGCCGATCACAAGCTTATGAATGGCATTCCAGCAAAAGATTCAGAGAACACGTAAAATGGAAGGAATGCTGTCCATGTTCTATGTGTTAGTAGGAATAATTCTATATGGTTCAAACAGAAATTATTTTTATGTTAGATTTTTATGCCTTTCCCTGTGGAGGGTTTGCTGATGGAAACATTTAATCAGTTGGGCCATTCTGTCTTTCTGTCAAGACTAGAGTGGTGCTGGAAAAGCACAGCAGGTCAGGCAGCATCCAAGGAGCAGGAAAATTGATGTTTCGGGCAAAAGCCCTTCATCAGGAAAGCCCTTCATTCTGTCTTTCTGCCCTGTCCCTGATTATGTGTGGACCACAATTGTTCACAGATGGTCATCATGTCACACTGAAAATTGTGTATACGGTGGGCAGCACGGTGGCACAATGGTTAGCACTGCTGCCTCACAGTGCCAGAGACCTGGGTTCAATTCCCACCTCGGGCGATTCTCTATGTGGAATTCACATTCTCCCCATGTCTGTGTGGGTTTCCTCCAGGTGATCCAGTTTCCTCCCACAGTACAAAAATGTGCAGGTTAGGTGAATTGGCCATGCTAAATTGCACATAGTGTTAGGTGAAGGGGTAAAAGTAGGGGAATGGGTCTGGGTGGGTTGCACTTCGGGGGGTCGGTGTGGACTTGTTGGGCCGAAGGGCCTGTTTCCACACTGTAAGTAATCTAATCTAATCTAACTCCAACAACACAAGAAGCTTGATGCAATCCTGGAGAAAGCAGCCTGCTGGATTGGCATAACTTCCACTACCTTCAACATTCACTCCCTTCACCACAGTGGCAACAGTGTGTACTACCTACAAAATACACAGAAATAACTCCCAACACTCCCATGACAGTACCTTTCAAACCCGTGACTACTCCCATCTTGAAGTACAAGGGTAGCAGATATGTGGGAATGCAACCTATCTGCACGTTTTCTTCCAAGTCAAACACCATCCTGACTTACAATTATATCCTTGTTTCTTCATTCTCACTGAATCATAATTCTGGAACACGCTTCCAAACTCCACTGTACTCCAACAGTTGCAGCAGTTCAAGAAAGCAGCTTACCACCACCTTCTCCAGAACAATTAAGAATGGGCAATAAATGCTGCATAACAAGCGATGTCCAAATCCCATGAGCTAATAAAAAAGTATCTGTGACCCATTTCAATGAGTTAAAAGTAAACTCGCCCTTATTCTTGGCATGATTGCATCTTAGACATGTCCAAATGTGTCACCACGTGTCGCTCCCAACTCTATGCTAGCCTCTCACTGCCCTGATGTTCATTTGGCAATAATTTCTGTAGTGCAGTAACATTTTTGTGTCACTGTTTCACAGGGCCTGCAGACAATATTTCTGGCACTCCTGCTGAGCACAGGAGCTTTAAGCAGATTGAAACTACAGACAGCAACAAAGGATTGCTCACTTGACCCTATCAGATTTGCATCCTTCCTACCTCTATCTGCATAAAACATGCCAGCTTTCTCACTTCTACCCCAAGGAGATTCACTGATAAGTTTTACCCTTTGGGAGTACTTACAAATTGGACCAAGAAGACCGAGCTCCCCATGGGTTTCTCTCTCTTCTCGTGTTTTGAAAAGATAATGAAGACATCAAAGAGCCATATTGGAGCAGCTTAAAGTGAATTCTCACTGAAAATATTTCCAACACGTTGATACCCACTCCACAGGATTTTCAGACCACTGAGGTCTTGTATAGATTTCTCAGTCTGTCAATTATGCAGAGGTTTGCTCTTTTCTCTGTAGATTTATAGGGAGGTGCACCATCTGTTCACTGATGACCCAGAGCCCACTCCCAGCATAATGTGCAGCAGTCAAAATGCCTTGAATTATTTCGACACTGGATTGTTCCTGCTAACTGCAGATGATTGTTGTGACAATAGTCAGGCTGCAGCATGGTGTTGTGAGAAAAAGTCATTTATGCTGCGTTTGTGCAGGGCTCTTGATTCATTTGTTTCTACGAGAAACAAAGAACAAGTAACGCAATGTTATAGTTCAGCAAGGACCCCAGCTCCAAGGACCAACTAATAGCACACATGTGGCTCCAACAGTGACCTCCTCTCCCCCACTCTGCTCAATTATATTAAGAGGAAAGGATTTATTTTTATTGGTGCATGGCTAGTGTGTGATACTAATACATTATCCAGTACCTTAATGTGCACTGCTAGGAAGGCTCTTATGTGCCAATCCGTAATACCATCAGGAATCCTAGATTACATATCAGAAAGATTTCTCTGAAATAATCGATGTCCCCTAGTACTATTGACTGAGTTGCTCCGAAAGACTGGAAAGATTTCAAATATACAGAAGTAATCTGAAGTGATCTTAAAAATCATTTAAAATATTAATTGGTGTAGAAAGGATTAATCCAGTATATTACTTTTAAACAAATGGTAGGAATTGGACATCAGAACAAAGGTTCAAACCAGTAAACTTTGCCTGTGGGACTGATGTCTCTAAACGGTGAGTTGCCAACACTACAAATTGCTGTCTGGGCACAGAACAATTGACAAAAATCTTGGAATCATTGAAGAAATAGTTAGATGCTGCAACAGGTCAAATGTAAAGTCACCATAGCCCTGGCAGACTGTAGGGCTGTTTCATCATTAAGGAGAGGGAACTGGTGATGATTTAACCTGATGTTCACACACTTCAGGCAAGGGGAGAAGTTGAGGAGAGCCCTTCACAGTAACTTCAGCCAGTGCAGGGATTAAACCGGCATAGTTGACATTTATTCTGCACTACAAACTGGCCATCTCGCCAACTGAGCTGTATCACGACCAACATACATTGTTCCTGCTTTTTGAAACAACCTGATCAACCTGATGATTGAGGACAGTGCTTCTTATGGCAGTTAACTTGTTTGGAAAGTGACTTACTTGCTCAAATAAAAACTGAAGGGAATACTGACTTGGAGCCAAATCAGCATGGGAAAACAAACTCAGATATACTCCTGGACATGTTGCTTTCAGTAACACGCGTGTTGGAACAAAAGCAGAAATTGCTGGAGAAATGCTGCAGATCTGGCAGTGAAAGCAAAGCTAATGTTTTGAGTCTGGTCACTCATCATCAGAAGAAGAGTATGCTGATATACCTCAATCCAGTTAAACAGAAACAATAAGAAGCCAACTGCAAGATGTTCTTGATTGAAAGGGAAAGCAATATTATTATTTGCTAGCCCTGAAAAAAACAATAATGATGTAACATCAAATACATACATACATATGCAAGTAAAAGTTAAAAAGGGGAGAAAGTTCATTACAAAGAGGAAGACAAAAGAATATGCAGCATAATTTATTGTGTTCTTGAAGTATTAGGTTTGAACCTGAGAATATGGTCAGTTCGGGACATTTTGGATCAATGGTTGCAGTGAATATTCTAGATCTCCTAGAATTCTTTTGTGTTCAGATGTTTCTCCAATTTGTTTTGTAATTGGTTGCTTTATCCTTCTTGATAGAGAAGAGAGAGAAAGCTTTCTCTACTTCCTGTCATCGATCTATTTCCTTAGCTCTCTAAAGCAGTTGTTCGAAATAGTTTCATGCATGTATGCCTGTGACTAGATTTATTGTCCCAAGGCTGGATAATTGTTGTTGACTTGTTTTAAAACAGATGTACCTCCCCTGAAGGTGTAAATCAGACATGAACTACAGGTTTCCTTATGCCCAAATGCTTTCCATCTATTATGAAAAAAATATTAATTTCAGTACAGACTGGTTTCCATTTTGTTTTGATGAATAATGTTATAGGTCATAATATAAAAGAGGCAGTAGCAACATTGGTATAAAATTGACTGAGAAAATAGAGAGCAATGGACAATGAATATTTTTCATAGTATAGTGGAGTTCCATAGGGGGTGGTATTGGGACCCTTACTTTTCCTGATAGATCTGGATCTTAATGTGTAAGAGACATTTTAAAAGTTCGAAGTTGATATGAAACTTGGAAGAATTGTAAACTGTGAGGACAATAGTATGGCACTCCAAAAGGACATAGACAAGTTTATGTAGTGGTAGCAGATAAGGTCCAAGGCAGAGAAGTGTGAGGTGGTGTACTTTAGTAGGAAGAAGATCAAAAGATAGTATGAAATAGGGAGTACAATTCTAAAGGGTACAGGAGCAGAGGTACCTGGGTGTATATGCTCACAGATCATTGAAGGTGACATGACAGTTGAGCAGAGCAATTAATAAACCATACAATGTGCTTGACTATTAATAGGGGCACAGAATACAAGAGCAAGAATGTGATGCTGAACATGTACAGATACAAGAAATGTTAGATCATGGTTGAAGTAATGTATACAGTCATAAGTGCCACATTATAGGAAAGTTGGGAATACATTGGAGAAAGGGCAGAAGTGATCTACAACAATGATTCAAGGGCTGAGAAACTTCAGTTATGAGAATAGATTAAATAAGTTGGTGTTCTTAGATAGAATTAGGCTGAGCCAAGAGTGGATAAATGTTTTCTAAATTATGAATGGGCTGGGTAGAGTAGATAGGGAGAAGCTGTTCCCACTCATTTAAAAAAAACAAGAATGAGACAGCATAGATTTATAGTGATGTGCAAAAGGAGCAAAGCTTTTTCACACAGCGAGTAGTTAGGGTATGGAATGCAAAACCTGTAAGTGTGGTGGAGGTCGGTTCAATTGAGACATTGAAGAGGGCGTTGGATGATTATTTAGATAGAAATGGTTTGCAAGGTATGATGACAAAGCAGGGGATTGGTGCTAAATAATGATTCCTCTTTGAAGAGCAGGCACGATGGGCTGGGTGGTCTGTTTCTACACCAGAACGATTCTGTGATTATGAATTCATGGTTTCATGAAGCTTGCCTCAGCCTGTGTTAACTACGGACAGTTTTACACCAGAGTTTTCTCATTTTTGAAACCACTTCTGTCCATGATAGTTCAAGATATTAAAATCTTATCAATAGTTAATATTGAAAATCAATGGTCCAACTTTTATCATATTCATAATAGTTTTCACCTAGCATTGAGGCCAATAGAAGAGAATGATTTTATTATTCATCTACAGTGACTAGTAAGTATTGATATATTTAGGTTTTTTAAGAAAGCTGATGGTAATTGCATGGCATTTGGGTTGATGAGACTCCATGTTGTCCTTAGTAGAAGAAGATTGGAACGGATCACAGTGCTTTATGTAGCAGCAGAAATGCCATGTATTAAACACTATTATTACAGTGATATTCATGAACTGACTAACAACAAATAAATCCACTTATTACAGTATATACTCGAGTCATAGTCAATCTCATGGAAATGCAGACCCCTACTTTTGGCCAAACAACCTGGAATTTTCCACATATCTCATGTAAAAGTTGACCTTAGTTCTTCACAGATAATAGATCATCACTGGTTTATGAGTCAGTGTGCTGGCTGTCACGTCCCGCTCCAGAATTCCAGTCTGCCGGTTGTTCCGCTCTGCTCCCGGGTCTTCCAGTCCGCTGGCTGTTGTGATCCCCTCCAGGTTTTCAGAATTACCATAATTCATTGTTTATTTCTCTTTATTCGTTCAGAGATCAGTTAAGCTTCTGCTAATGATACAGTATGATTTTGACAGGCATGAATTTCAACCCCTCAAAAGTAGCATCCATATAATTGTTGACCCCATAAATTTAACCTTAAAAAGTAGTAAACATTTTGATTATTACTCTAGTATATACGGTATTTATTTTTTAAAAAGTCCGTTCCTTCTTATGCTGTGGACATGAAATATTTACTATTGTCCAATAGTAGAGCTGAGAAACAGTACTCATTTATGTATGCAGTAAATCATTCACACATTCACCTTCATCAATATTTCCTTCATTTCAGACCATCAAACAATGCAGAGAAGTTTTACTACTCTGTTGCCTGGTTATGTTTTGGAGTATATCATTTATTTGTTCCAGGATTTTACATAGCAATTTTTAAAATCATTTAATTTATGAAAGAGACTGCAGTAAATGTAAATAAAACAATTCTTGCACTTCTTTTAGTTGCCATGTGTACATCTGAATCTATAATACCCAATAAACAATTTAGAACCTTTAGTGGGAAATGAATGCTTTGCGGTTCGGAGAAATACAATCTGATTATAAATGCAATTTACAGATTAACAGGCAAAGACTACTGGCAATAAAGATGCATTGAATTTACAGAGTCTGAGATCAGATCTCAGGCCATGTGGCATGAAACTTGTAATTATCATGTTGTTTACCCAGATCATAGAATAATTGCTATGTGAAGTGGATCAGGTCATTGCTGAGCAGGTGCTGAGCTTTGCTGATGACACCTTCCATCATTTTACTGATCAGAATAGACTGATGGGGCTGGGATTGGCCAAGTTGGATTTGTCCTACTTTTTATGTACAGGACATACCTGAGCAGTTTTCCACATTGTTGGGTAACTGTCAGTATTATACCTGTACTGGCGAGCTTGGCTAGGGGAGCCAGAAGTTCTGAAGGACAAATCTTTGCTACTATTGCTGGAATGTTGACAAGGCCCATAACCCTAGCGGTATCCAATGTCTCCAACTGTTTCATGATATCACATGGAGCAAATTAAATTGGCTACTACTGGCATCCGTGATGCTGGAGACCACTGGAGAAGGTCAAGATAGATCATTCACTCGGCACTTCAGCCTGAAGATTGTTGCAGTAAGTTATTTAATTGGCCATCGCCATTCCTGACAGGATGGGCCAGGACTGAAGAGCTTGGATCTGATCTGTTGGTTGTGGGATCAATTAGCTCTGTCTATCACTTGCTGCTTATGCTGTTTGGCATTCAAGTAGTCCTGTTTGGTGTCTTCACCAGGTTGACACCTCATCTTCAGGTATGCATTGTTCTGCCCTTGGCATGCCTTTCCTGCACTCTGTATTGAACCAGGGTTGATTCCTTGGCTTGATGGTAATGGTTGAGTGGGGCATATAGCATGAGATTACAAATTGTGCTGAAATACAATTCTGCTGCTGTTGATGGCCCACAGTGCCTCATGGATGCCCAGTCTTGAGTTGTTAGCTCTGTTTGAAGTCTGGCCCATTCAGCATTGTGGTGGCACCACACAACATGATTGGCATTATTCTCAATGTAAAGACCGGCCTTCATCTCCACAAGGACTGTGTGGTGGTTGCTATTACCGATACTGTCACAGATTGATACATTTGCAACCAGCAGATTGGTAAGGATGAGGTCAAGTATGATGGCAGCACAGTGACTCAGTGGTTAGCACTGTTGCCTCACAGCACCAGAGACCTATGTTCAATTCCAGCATTGGGAGACTGTGTGAAGTTTGCACATTCTCCCCGTGTCTGCATGGGTTTCCTCCGGGTGCTCCAGTTTCCTCTCTCAATCCAAAGGTGTGCAGGTCAGGTGGATTGGCCATGCTAAATTGCCCATAGTGTTCAGGGATGTATAGGTTAGGTGCATAAGTCAGGGGTAAATGTAGGGGAATGGGTCTGCGTGGGATACTCTTCGGGGATTTGGTGTGGACTTGTTGGGCTAAAGGGCCTGTTTCTTTGCTGTAGAGATTCTTCTTCTATATTTTCTCTCTAATTGGACCTGCCACAGACATAGTCTAGCAGCTGTGTCCTTTAGGACCTGACCAGATCAATCAAAGTGCTGCTGCCGAGCCACACTCGGTGATGGACATTGAAATCCCCCACGTGGACGCCCTTGCGAACTTCAGTGCTTCCTCCAATTGTGGTTTAGCATGGAGGATTGATTCATCAGCTGAGGGATAATGTCACATGGTTATCAACAGGAGGTTTCCTTGTTCATGTTTAACCTGAAGCCACAAGACTTCATGAGGTCCAGAGTCAATGTTGAAGACTCCTAGGGCAATTCCCTCCTGACTGTATACCACTGTCCTGCCACCTCTGCTGGGTCTGTCCTTCCGGTAGGACAGAATATACCCAGGGATGGTGATGGTGGTGTCTGGGACTCTGTAAGGTTTGCTGTGGCAAAGACAAAGACTTGAAGCAACAAGTATACACACATTAAATTATGACATAATTAACTTGCAGTGGCATTGTGGCTCAGTGGTTAGCACTGCTGTCTCATAGCGCCTGGGACCCAGGTTTGATTCTAGCCTCGGGCGACTGTCTGTGTGGAGTTTGCACGTTCTCTCCATGTTTGTGTGGATTTTCTCCAGGTGCTCTGGTTTCCTTGCACACTCCAAAGATGTGCAGGCTAGGTGGATTCGCCATGCCAAATTGCCCTGTAGCATCAAGGGATGTGCAGTCTTGGATGGGTTAACCATGGGAAATGTGGGTTGAGTCTGGGTGGGATGATATTTGGAGGGTTGTTGTAAATTTGATGGGCTGAATGGCCTGCTTCTACACTGTAGGGATTCTATGGTTAACTGTGCTGGATATGGGGCTAGAATAAGCTAATAGCAAGTTAAAAGGAGTTTTGTTCACGAGGAGAATAAGATTGTATAAGGCTCAAGTGATTTTGGGGAACAAACTGCCAAATCTTATTTCGGTGAAGAAAGAAATGAAAGTGTTTGCCTTGGTGAATTGTGTCTAGTCATTTGCTTAATATATCTGTAAACTGGAGATTAATTGATTTTCTACAGCACCTTGGGATGAGCCATTCGTGTCAAAGCTCACTACTCTGATAGCCTTGACAAGAAGTGGTGAAGGGAGCTGGAGGTCAGATTCCACAAGACAGCATTACTTTCTTTGCCTCTCTAGTACAGTGGAACCTGCAAAGGTTTTCCCTTGAGCATGCCAAGGACGGTGTACCTCTGACTATTGACAGAGCTCATGGACACGGGCTGATGCATGGTTGTTGTGCTGGGCTGCAGTTAAAATGTGCTTGCTATTCATGTACGTTGCTATGGTGACATGAAACAGATTAGTGCCATTGCTCTGGTTTATACTGAGTGTGTGCAGTTTGAACGGTTCCCACTGAGTGAGGTAATTTATCATTGATGCTTCACCAGTTGATTTATTGTGTGCTTTCATGCTGAAAAATTAGTACCATTTTTTAAAAAAGTTATTGCCTTGTAGTCTACAGTTTGGAAAACGTACATAATGCAAGTGATGTTTGCAGGTATTGTACAATGCAGAATTGTTACTTTTGTGCTTTTGATAGATAGAATCAAAATCTACAAAACATTGGAGTGTTTTTGATAAGCACAGATTGCTATTCAGTTACATCTTGGCTGACCTGTATCTCAATTCCGTTCACCAACATTCCATGATACATCAAGTGAATAGATTTGTACCTAGCTCAGTCTTGAGAGCTCCAATTATTCTTGCATCCATAATCTTTTGGGAAGATTTTTACCACCTTTTTGTAAAAGAATTAATGTTTCCTGATCTTCCTTCTGAGTTATCGAGATCTATTTTGCGGTTATAACTGGAGGGGGTGCAAAGGAGAGTATTGCCACAGTATTCAGCTATGAGGAGAGGCTGAATGATTTCAGATTTTTTCTTTAGTGCAGAAAAGGTTATGTGAGGCATGAGCAGGGTGAGTAGAAAGCAGTCATTCCCCTTAGTTGAAGGGTCAGAAGTGCAAAACAAGAGGATTAGAGGGAATTTGAGGAAAAACCCATTTTGATCCAAAGGGTGATGGGATCTGGAATCTGTGAGGGTAGCTGTGGTGGGAAACCTTTAAAATGTACTTGGATGAGAACTTGTAGTGTCATAACATTCAAGGCTATGGGCCAAGTGTGGGAAAATTCGACTAGTGTAGGTAGTAATATATATTGACAGTGCAAACTTGATGGGCTGAAGGGCCTTTTCTGTACAATATGATCCCATAAACCCTTGTTCATGACTCCTGTGCTTGCTGATATCCTTTCTCTTCATCTACCTTTTAAGTTCCTTGATCAGATCGACTCCCAGTCCTCTAGAGTGAAGCTAAACATATGCAACCTATCATCAAAATTTTACTAATTTAAAAGATTTGTATAATACCTAAAACAGGTAATCGCTTTAGATACATGACAATAGATCTGTTTTAAACTGGAGTGGTTGCATTGCCAGTTTTGAGATCATTACCTGTACAATTCATTGAAATCGAGACCACTGTACATCTTCCTGATTGATGGATGAATTGTCCAAACCAGTGTCACTTATCTTTATAGATAAATCTGGAACTTAACCAACCTGTGGCTCGAGCAAATTGACGTCCAAACTGTTGCAAAGTTGGCTGTAGAGCTGTTTGTTGTAGCTGGGAGTATCTTGATTCAACTTGCTCCATCACAGCCCGTCTGGAAGTCATATTATAAAACTAGCTAAAATATTGATTACGCCGTTTGATAAATCTGTGTTGGGGTCATTCAGTTTTCTCAGGCAATATTTTAATGGGCATCATCGGGACTAGACATTCAAACAATTGTTTTAAATTGAAGAGATCAGTCAAAAAAAAATCTACCCGATGTTAATCTTTTTAACAGTTTGATCGTTAACATAAACATTGCAGCTGCAGTTGATTTCAAACTTCAAGCATCAAGACCAACTGCTTACTGCTTCTGGCTGTGCTACAAATGTACAATGTATGGCAGCAAGCAAACAGTATTCCTGGATGTAGTACAGTCTATAATTTGTGCCCACTCTTCAATGTGTCTTTCCTGTGGAATAGCAAATGTTAAAATTGTGCAGATTAAGAAATATTCAAATTTATTTTAGACACCTGGCTGACGGCCAAAGTTATGGAATAAATGAGGGGGCCAGAATAACAGGTAGTGAAAGAAACGTCCAATTTGCAGAGACAGCAACTGATGAGTGATAAGCAAACAAGATATAGAAAAAGAACATTGTCTTCTGCTGTTTTGTCTAGTTGTAGAATTTTAATGAAATATTTGTAAGGCTTGCCTTCTATAAATACATCGTACTCCACTGCGGTAGCTGACGATTCCCTTCCAGCAGCCCCAACACTTACCCCACCCCCACCCCAACAGCAGATGTCGCCCACACCCCCCACAGCCACACATACATGTATACATCTACTCATGCACATAGGCACCCTGCATCTTTTTGTTACCTTGAAGCATCCTCCCAAGGGATTGCTCAGCATTCAATTAGAAGTTCCCAGGAAGGGAAGAGGGCAGAGCTGACCTCTTCTTTTTCCTCACGCTGAATTGCCTTCTCTGTTGAAATCACAGGAGATTTATTCTTAGAGTAAGGAAGTGACGTAAATTTCAAAACAAAAATATCTTTGCTGTATTGAGGAAGAATGTGTTGTTTTTAAAATGAAAATGATTCAAATCTAATCAGCTCTCTTGGAAGTGTCTATTCTGAGTTGCATTCTTACTATGAAATGTGTTTGAAATTTTGGAGCAGGTAGAGAAGATATATATCACAGTGTAAATGTATTTAGTGATTAGGTAATCACCATGGATGCAATCTGTCTTTTGCACTTATGTTGCATATGCGTGGGGCTACATACGACACAAAGGAAATTAAATATATTCACTGTGAAATATGATTTTATGAAAATCTATTTTTGAAAATATTTAGAATTTTCTATCCATGTTGAAGGATAAATTAATTACCTGATTTGTTGAAGCAAAATTCCTTTTTGTTTGAACTGGAAAATAAAGCGTTTTGCCATAGTCCATTATTCTAGCAAAAAGAAAATGATAATTTCTTCACATGGCTGAGACAATGAGGCTGCCTTGATCCTATACCAACTGTATCATTTGAACATGATTGGTACCTCAAGCACAAATTAAAAGTTTTTTTTCTATTCAGTGCAGTTTCAAATAAAAATCATTTTCAATATATTTCCTAGGAAAATTATTAAATCAGATACTTTGGCCATATAGATACATATTCAAAGGGAGGGATACCCCTTACATTATGAGGGTGAAGATTTACAAAAGAATAGATCAAATGTGATGAGGCTTTCTCAAGTCAAGTTTAAGTCCCAGGCTATAATATGATCTCAAGTGATCATCCCAGAGAATATTTTAAGACCGAGGCCTAGCAAAAAGAAACCAGGACTCTGGATCTGTTCTTATTTTTGATAGATTCTATTTTTGCTGAATGGGCGAGGGAAAGGGATAGGAAGTGATGCACAGATCTAATCCAGCAGGGGGATTTGATTTCCGCGCAGAGTTTAAATAGAAGCTATATTTGTTGGAGAGAGGTCTGCTTCCTACAGTGTGTAAATTACGATTTGTAAGATCAGGCATGAATGTGCAGCAATCAAGCTGTAAACTAATTTAAAACCTCTATTCTTTAAATTTAGAAAATAAAAGCCAGCTGTAATTTAAATTTGAAGGAAAAACACAGCATTGGCAATTTCAATAGCTATTTGTTGATATAAGCCTTCGGCTGTCATTACAATATTGTCGTTGCTTGACCGTTTCTATAATCCTCCAGTATCACAGTGGGGACCTGATTATTTATAGTTTAACTGATAGCTCCAAGAGTTTGTTAAGGGATTGATTTTCTTTAATGTGGGGCTATATACATGATGTGTGTTTTTCTTGGAATGAAAATCTGGTCATTTGAAATTGTTTCTTTCGAGGAAGGTGTTCCATGTCTGGAATCTTTCCAACATTGTGTATGTGGCTCCATAGTGAACATTTTGAATCCAGGTTTCTGAACTGGGCCTTTCCTGGACAGTGATATTGACAGAGAGGGCATTAACAGGAATCCTGGGCACAAAGTATATTTATTTTGTCCATTCAACGGTCATCAAAGGTGTATGCTCTGATGAAAACTGATGTTGAATAGGGTGGGCACAGAAATAATAGCTTGAATAGATGATTTGGCCTCTCAAGGCTGCCCTCCCACTCAATATAATTATGTTTCATCCTCTACCTCAGCCTTACTCAATCTTTCCCCCTTGTATCCCTTGATTCTCTGAGAAAAGTTAAGAAAATCTATTTTTCTCAGTCTTGAGTATACTCAGCGAAGGAGCATCCATAACCTTTAAGGGTAGATTCATGACTCTTTGAAAAAAAAAATTCCCCCAATCACATTCCTAAGCCTCTTACCCTGAAACTGTGCTTCTTTATTCCAGATTCCCCTGTCAAGAAAAACAACCTTTCAGTCTCTATTCTGTTCAGCCTCTTCATAATCTTGAAGGTTTCAATTACCGATTAACTCTCGGTCTTTTGAACCTTTAAGAATGTTACCCAATTTACTCAGCCACTCATCCTAGGACAAGCTTTCCAACCCTGGACTAATCTTGTGAACCAATCAGCCCGTTCCCAGTGAATTGCCTTTCATAAAGTTATTGCAATGTTGGGAGTAGCTTTGTGACTATTATTAGCTATAAATAACAAAAATACACACATAAGAAACTCTCCATGGTGGATCCTAATGTTCAAAGCTGTCCAGATAAGGGGAGAAGCAGCTTTGAAGGAATTGCCAAGGGGCCAGACATGTGACAGGAACGAATTTCTGTCTGGTGATGATCTTGACACCGATACCAGGTTTGGAATAATTTATAAACCTGGAGAGAATATGCTGTGCCGGTAAACACCTTTAATCTAATAATTACCACTGAGCATGTGCATAAGGAGTTACGTCACAAGGACATTAAATCACATGGAACAAGGGCCTGAGTCTGGAAAGCTCCAGAGATGTCCTTTTTTTTACCATATCCTGTGAATATAGTGAGTTAATATTTATTATTAAACAAAACCACTGACAAGGGTTTGAATCAGCTTCCATCATCACATCTGACCTGACCTGACCTTATGTCCCTGTTTTTGCTGCCGAAAACTTGGATTAACACTATGCCTTTTGCAAAATGGAAGCATGAAACACAGAGTATCACAATAATTTAGATAGCATCCTGTGCTATCACTTTGGAAAGACTGAACGACTTATATTAGTAATCAATTCCTTAGACTCCTGAGACTGGTTCGTTAGACCCAGCAGTGAGGCTTGTGCTGGACTGAGCAGGCATAGGGACCAGTGAGTTTATCCAGTGTTTCTATCAGAAATCCTATGGTAACTCTGAAATCTTTCAGAGCTTTCCCCAAATTGCAGCCGGGTGCCTACTCCTTTACTCCCCACATGGTTTGGAGCATGCAAATTAGGTGGAAACTTGCTTATTTCATGCTCTTGTGAAATTGCAACACTCCCAAAGCAATTAACCGTCAGAAATAGGAACAGGAGAAGACTGGACAGCCTTTCAAGCCTGCACCACCCTTCAATAGGATCATGGCTGACCCGATGTTCTTCAGCCTCACTTTCTTGCCTTCCCCATAACCCCTGATTTCCCTACTAATCAAAAATCTATCTACTTCAACCTTATCTCTGTGGCAAGGAGCTCCAAAGACTCTCAACGCTCTGAGAAGAAATTCCTCCTTATCTCAATCCTAAAGTGGTGCCCCTTTATTCTGAGGCTATGCCCACTGTTATCTATGAGGGAAAACATCCTCTCAGCCTGTCAAGCCCCTTAAAAATCCTGCATGTTTCAATGAGATCACCTCTCGTTCTTCTAAACTCCAGTGAGTACAAAACCAACTTGTTTAACTTTTACTCGTGAGACAATCCTTCCATATCAAAGGTCTTCCTGTTGAACCTCCTCTCAACTGCCTCCAAGGTAAAGACTTCTTTCCCTCAGTAAGGGGACCAGAACTGCTCTCAGTACGACAGATATGGTGTCACTAGCACCTTGCACAATTGCAGTAAAACTTCCCTGTTCTAATACATCAACCCCCTTGAAATAAGGATCAACATTCCATTAGCCAACCTGATTACCTGCTGCACCTTTGTGTTAACTTTCTGTGCTGAGATTAAGAAACACTGAGATTCAGTAAACCGCGGAACCAACGTTTTCTGCCCAATGAATGGTTTTAAATAAGAATTCAAACTAAATGTTGACAGGGGTAGTTTCTTTTGTCACTGGCAAAACTTTAACTCTAGCCAAAAATGCTCAGCAGGTTTTTAGTGACACCCCCCTCCCCAGCATAATCCGTATTATGGCCATGTTCTGCCCTTCATTTGGGAGAGGGCAGCTATGGATTTTTAAGTGCTGAATAAATACTTTGTTAGTTTGATCTGAGGCAGTGACATTTTCGGGGTTACACTGCAAAAGCTCGAGCGTTGTAGTTGCATTTAATTATTTATTCATTGTGGCACCTACCGTATATTGTTGTCAGCACAGCTGCTCTTTGACATTCTAGAGATGTCTTTGCTGTGTTCAGAAAGGTACTGCATTAAAAAGAAAAGGAAACTAAGAGAGATAACCAAAAGCCACAACAACAACGATTTAAACTGTAACTGGTGGAATTTGAATTCTAGTACAAGGTAAATCACAGTAAAATTTTACTGATATTGCATCAAAATTGAAAATTATTTGATCTTGCCATGATCAGAGGTGAGTTAGTGATGCATGAATAACCAAGGGATGGTTTCTGTTCCTGTACTAGACTTTACAATAGAGGCTTATTTTCCTGGCTGTTGGTCTTTTAGGTTGGGTGTTAGAGCATGAAATTAAAGCTGACTCTGTACCTGTAGTTTTAAATTCCGCTGGGTTCATCAGGTATTTTCTTGCAAGATGGTGGGTAAAAATAGTTTGTACACTTGGCTAACGCTCTGAACGGAGAGATTGATGGTCTGTTTCTGTATATGTTTTTTACAGGTTCCACAAACCAACTGGTCACGTTTTGAAAGAATCTGAGAAAATCTTACAAGAGGAAGTGGAGCGAAAAGGATAAATAAACTGGTTTGTTGTGGAGTGCAAAATTAGCATTTAAGGGATGGCAAAGTGAACAAATGAATATGAAAGAAAAGATACATGAGTGAAAAAATCCACAGTGAGAAAAAGTTTGAAACTCTTGTAAAGCTCCACATTGGCTGAGGAAAGAACATTTTATCAGTACATTCTGTCTCATGAGCTACTTTTATTAACAAGTTATCATTGTCAAGGCGAAGTATATATTACTTTCCATTTTAGGGAAACCGAGACATTGGAGACTTTTTCATCACTAACAATTCACAAGTAATCCAAGAATATAAAACTGAAAAGGGAAGGAAGACTGAAAATGACTTCTTCAGTTCAGAATAGCACATTCTGCACTGACAAAGAAGGCAACACAAAGGAAGTAGAGAATAACAATCAACAACCAGTAGGAACAGATGGAGACACCAATGCAAATGAAATAGCATCACAGACTCTTCTAACGGAAGAAAGACAAGAGAGCCCTAACCTAACAGCTGGTATTGTGAATGAGCATCTCCACATCACACGGAACACAACCATACCAGAAGAATTTCTGGCAGACCCTGTGAGCCAAGGTAGGGAGTCTCAATCAGCTGAGGTCGGGAATCACTCAAACAGAAGCAGAAATCTGGAGTTTTCAGAGCTTCGTATGTGTGATCAAATTGAAACTGTTGAATTGGATAATACAGAATATGCCCAGCACCATGAAAAAGTTTGCAGCTTGCAGTTCCCCGCAAAAGAAGATCAGAAATCTGGTACAAGTAAAATAATTAGTGTTTCTCAAATTCAAAAGGAATGGTATACCCTGCGAAGGCAGCCTTATGCTGCTGGATCTGCTGCAGAGCATCAATGGCTAAAGAAAAGTGTATCAGATGATGATGAAAAAATGCACAGTATGCAATTGCCACATGAGGAATCTTCATCTTGCAGTTCACTACAGAAAGCTACTAAGATGGATGGATCAGTAGACACCAGTGCATCCAAAGATAATGGTATTGGGTGTTTGCCAGATGGTGTCACAGTGACTGACCGTTGTACTGATTCATTGAACTTTCAGGAATTCTACATAGATATCAATAGTAGCACTCATGATTCACAAAGGGAATCAGAAGATCTATTCAAAACTATTTCTCCATCTGATCCATCTGACTTGACCTCAGTTGAAACAACTGGATTTCATATCAACTCAGTTACCTCAGAAAATAGAATGTCAGCCCCAAAACTGCAAGCAAATGTAGCAAGGCCACTTAACCTTCTCAGTGTAAGTCCATCACATTGTGAAAATATAGTATCTACCACAGCTTCAAGTAATGATCTATTGGTGGCTATAAATAAACCAGAAACCCAGACAAACCTGAAAGTATTATCTGATCAATGTAACACAATTGATGCACACAGCGCTACAGTTAACCCGCAGGAGAGTGGTGAATTTTTGCCTGAAATAACAGTTCAGAGCAGGAGAAGTATTTCTGAAGTAAAGGAGAGAATTGATCCTTGTGATGTTAGCCAGCAGTCACTCACTCTGCTTCCTGCAGAGACAGCCAAAATAGAGAGCTCAAAAGAACAATGTCTTATAAGTCCCAGTGTTGAAGAAGACCAGCCCTTAGTCCAACAGGTGGAATGTTATACTGGTGATAATCCAGTACCTGGAAACAATTCTTCAGTATTAATGAGACCGGGTTATAAAAACAGAATTGTCAGTCCATTACAAAATGAATTATATAGTATTCACGATTTCACAGAAGCAGCTGAACGTCTTGGAAGTTCCATTTCCAGTGCTACTAGTAATGTGGCCAGCATGAAATCTACTGTTTCCAAACCTCCAAGCACTACCCACCAGGCAGATAATGACATTGAAAGGGATAAACTGCCAGTGACAGGAACTAATGACCTTTCAAAGCAAGAATTTATCAGCCTTCATGAAGCATTTGAAATTATTGATGGCAGGAAAGAAGACAGAAGGCAATCTTTTGGGAGTGGCAACATTTCATCAGAACACAAAGCAGTTGACATGAAAAGCATTTCTAGTGTGACAGAAAAGGACAATTCTGAAACCCTTAACATTGCACAATCAGAACTGTCAAAGCACCATCCTTCTGTGTTAAGTAGAGATACAGGCATGGGTGCATTGCCAAGACAAGGAGTTAGTCTTGATCAGAATGATGGTGATTGTTCTGTGAAAAAGACAGACAGCTTTTCGCAAAGGAAAAAAAATGAAATAAATAGCAATGTTATAGTAATTGGAGAAAAGCAGCTCACAAAGATTTCTGAAGAGCTCCAGCACTCTGAGAACCCAGTAGTCTCTCAGACTGTAAACCCTGCAATTGCTACTTGTGCAGAGGTTCAGCAGCTGGTAAATATGAAAGCTACCAGTCAGTCCTCCGATTCTGGTTTTAAGGAAACCTCGCTGCTTAATGCTGGGACATCGTCAGAATCTTCGCCACCACACCCAATAGGGGACATGCAGACAATGAATTCATTCTCTAAAGCTTCTGATAAAGTTGTTTGCAGCAGTGGAATCCCAAAACCAATACTACAGCATCCCAGGACTGTTCTAACAGATAAAGGAGAGATAGAAACAAATTACCAACCCATGCCTGAAGGAAAGACTGAAGCTAAACCCATTCCTAAACCCAAATATGTAAGACCTAAAATTATAACATACATTCGAAAGCCACTTCAGGTAAAACCACTTGATGCTATCCATGATGCTCTGGGACTACCTCCAAAACTTTCTACGTGGACTGAATCAGTTTCTAAACCTTGCATTTCTAAAGAACACAAGACCTCTGTGTGTGAAAATAAACCTCTCTCTGTGCTCAGTGTTCCTGGGTCTGCTCATGACAGATACAGACCAGAGTTGCAAAGAACTAAGATATATACAACTGGATTAATGGTGTCTGGAATCAAACCTCCTACTCAACAGACATTTCCCAGAATGATGGGAAAACCATTTCCTCCTTGCAGTGATGTTGCACCACAGAAAGCTCCTGAAACATTTACTCAGGAACGCATTTCTGAGGTAAGCTCAGTCGTGAACATGTTAAATTATGGGTGTTTGAGTTATCAAAGACAAATTTCAATTGGTTAACTTGACATTTCTCTTTTCACATTATCATCTTGTTAAGACAATAAGTGTTAGCTGGGTTTTAAGGATTATTCAGCCTGCCATACAAAAAGCATCAGCTGCATTAGGTAGCTAGATGGGAAAGTATTGAAAAGCAAATTAATGCAAATGTTGGAAGTCTGAAACAGCTTCAGAACAAAACATTAACTTTGTCACTGTCTCCCCAGATACTGCTTGATGTGCTGAGCATTCTCAGCATTTTCTGAAGTCATTGGTACTATATTAAAGTGACTTGGTTAGACTGGGGTCAATTCAAAATGTCCAGCTTTGCAGGCAAGACGGGAGAAATGCCAAATAATGAGAACCACATTCAGGAGAATTTGGAGATAGTCAGTTTATTTGCAACAAATGGCAGAGAAAGTAAATTACAGATAGTTCTAAAATGGCAAGAAATGGTGGTTTACAGGTAGGTACTTTACTGACAATGTGTTAGAATGGGAGAGAAGCCTTGGGAATATTGATGCACTAGTTAACCGGAGCCCAGTGTTTCTATGGAATAAAATAAGGCAAATACACTGTTAGAATTCAAAGTAATTGTCAGAATATTTAAATTGATATAAAAAAAACAATAAGATTCCATATGGCTTATGTGTGTGGTTGGCATGTGTAGAACTGCTCATTGGCAAATTCATAGGTAAATGCTTATCAAAGGGTTCTTAAAATCAGGTTACTCACAGTTCGTGGACTCAGCCTTCCAATTAAAGATAAGCCACATTGTGTTTTATTATCGAAATCAAACTTTTTAACATGTTAATGAGTAAATGGATGCACATAGTTCTCTTGCTACTCACTAGCAAGGTTCATGTCCTACTGCTCAAAACCTATTTGAAGAAATGGACATAGAGAATCTCATTTCTGCCGATCTACCCTGTTTTTGTTTTAATTGACTCACCAATGCCCTTGTTGTCAAAGTCTGGGAAGATTTTGCCCACTGTCTCTTTCGGTCTCTCACAGGGCTCATCCAGAGGGTAGGTTTAAAAACAACTAATTTCATTGATTTGATCAAACAATAAAAATCAATCAAAAAAACAGCAAGCCTGAAATCTCAGTTATTAAATAATACTTAAAAGAATCCCAAGCTTCCTAGGTCAGAGGAACAAAATATAATGTGAGCAAAAATAATGAAAATTCCAATATCTTTCAGGGAAAAAAAAGTCAAATTTTGTTTCACAGAAAAGAATAAACAAAAGGACATTGGGCTGGAGGATTTTTTTTAAAAACTAGTTATTAATAAACCAGAACTTACAAATAGCCAATTTCTTGAAAAAATATTTGTCAAATATAAAGGTTTGAAACCAGTTTCAGCACCAGGATTTATTGCTATTGATCAGTTCCTATGCATGCAACATACCTGGAAGAGGCATTTTCTGTACAGGCACCCCTCCCCCAACGTGAATGATGGTAAATTTCCTCCTGAATTGTTTGTTACAGCTTTTCTTTTTGTATTTTATTTTCCCTTAGATGAACTTGAATGCTGGTGAATGAAAGAGATTCAACTACTCTAAACATCATCATTGTATCATAAAATATTACATCCATGCCAAACATAGATTTTTACATATGTTGTTAATCTTTTTATAAAAGTTGTCTGAAAACAAACCTTGTTGAAATTCTGTTATAGAGGCAACTAAACCCCCCCTAAGTTTTGTGTTGTAAACAATTCAATTACATTATGTAAAAAAAGGTAATCCCTGAGAAAGCAATACAAAATAATAAAATAGAACAGGCATTGCAATCTGGAAACAGTCAAGTAACATCAGGTAGAAGATATGATGGCTTGATTTTTCTGATCTGTTTGGGCATCCCTACTTCGAACCCAGTTCAGATAAATTCCTGTCCATTTGCATGCCCAGATTATTTCTGGCCAAACTTGTGATGCAGAATCCATCACAACAGATGGAGTCCAGTAAACCATGCAAGCAGCATTGGAGTGTCCCAACCCAGCCATTGTGCCCATTTATAGCTGCTGTAAACTGGTAAGTAAATGGTTCAATGACCCAAAGCCTTTTTGACAGCTACTGAGAGAAGGTACGTGTGTAAGGTAAGTGAGTGAGTGGATTGGTGGCAGGCAGTGTTCCCTGTAAGCTACACTCGAAGGTTCTGCATTCACCGATCAGCCAGCTGACACATTGGCTTTCGTTTGGGGAAACCAGAGTACACCGGGGTCAGTCCAATAGAAAGTATGATGGGAGGGAATAACAGTGTCAGGTAGGTAGAATAGCACATTTGATGAGAAGATAGGATGGCAGATGGGTAAAGAAACAAGGTGGTAGATGGATTGATGGGAGGTTATAATGGCAGATGGTTGAGGGGTACAAATGACAGTGGGTTAAAAGGTAGGACGGGTCAGCTACCAGGGGCTGAGGTCAGGGTGAGCTGCTGGTAGTATATTCAGGATGAGATTGAGTGAAGGATTGTGTGTTAGGAGTCTACAGTGGGTTGAGGAGTGGTTCAGTGTGTTACCGGAAGCTGAGTTTTATAGTGAGCCAGAATTCAGGTTAAAATCATAAGTTCATAAGACGATAAGACACAGGAGCAGAATTAGGCCATTCAGTCCATCGTATTTTCTCTGACATTTGTTCATGGCTGATGTTTCTCAGTCCCAATCTCCTACCTTCTCTCCATAACCCTTGAGCCCCTTATCAGTCAAAAACTTATCTATCTCTGTCTTAAATACACTCAATGACTTGGCTTCTACAGCAACTACTTCCATAGATTCACAACCGTTTGGCTGAAGAAATTCTTCAACATCTCTGTTCAAAAGGGTCATCCCTTCACTTTGAGGCTGTGCCCTTGGGTCCTAATCTCTTTGACTAATGGAAACATCTTCTCCACACACAATCAATCCAGGCCTCTCCGTATTCTGTAAGTTTCAATCAGATCCCTCCTCATCCTTCAAAACTACATTGAGTACAAACCCAGAGGTCTCAACCGCTCCTCCTCTTCATCCCTCTGATCACTCTTATAAACCTCTTCTGGACCCCTCCAATGCCAGCACATTCTTCTTTACAAATGGAGCCCGAAACTGCTCACTCCAAATGCAGACTGACCAGAGCTTTATACGGCCTCAGTAATGGATCTCTGCTCTTGTATTGTTGCCCTCTTGAAATGAATGCTGACATTGCATTTGCACTTCTCACTGGCAACTGAACCTGCCTGTTAACCTTAAGAGAATCCTGAACTGGGACTCCCAGGTCAGCTGTGTTTCAGATTTCTGAAGCCTTTCCCAGCTTAGAAAATAGTTATGCCTCTATACTTCCCATCAAAGTTCATACCTCACTTTCCCACGTTGTATTACATCTGCCACTCCTTTGTCCACACTCCTCATCTTTCCAAATCTTTCTGCAGCCTCCCCATTTTCTCAACACTTTCCTGTCTCTCCAACTAACTTTGTGTTATCAGCAAATTTAGCAACAATGTCCTCTGTTCCTTCAACCCAATCATTAATTTATAATTTAAATGTGAATAGGTGTGGTCCCAACACAAAGCCCTTGCAAAACTCCAATAGTCACCAGCTGCCATCTTGAGAAAGAACCTTTTATTGCCACTCTCTGTCTTCTGCCAGTCAGCAAGTCCATGCTGGAACCTTTCCCTTACCACTATGGGCTCTTAAGTCACAGCCTCTTGTGCAGCATCTTGTCAAAAGCCTCTGGAAATCCAAATAGATCATGTCTACTGGCTCTCCATTGTCTAACCTTCTCATTAACTGCTCAAAGAATTCTAACAGATTTGTCAGGCATGATGTCCCCTTGATGAAGCTATGCCTTACCTTACAATGCACTTCCAAGTACTTTGCAGTCTTATCCTTAATAATGGACTCTTAAAATCTTACTGAGAACCAAGGTCAGGCTATACCTGACTTATAGTTTCCTGTCTTCTGCATCCCTCCCTTCTTAAACAAGGGTATCCTTTGGGACCCTCCCTGACGCCAGTGATTCCTGAAAGATCAGCACCAGTGCCTCTACAATCTTCTCAGCTATCTCCTTCAGAACTCTTGAGTGCAGTCCATCTGATCTGGGTGACTTAGCCACCTTCAGACCTTTTCAGCTCCCCCAGCTCCTTCTCCTTATTGATGGCACTACACTCATCTCTGTCTCCTGACTCTCTTGAAGTTCTGGCATGCTGCTGATACCTTCCACTGTGCAAAGTATCCATTTAGTTCCTCTGCCATTTTTTTATTCCTCATGTTACTTCTCCAGCCTCATTTTTAAGCCTGATTATCATTGTCCAATCTTGCCTCTCTCTTATCTTTTTGCTATCTAAAAAAGCTCTTGCAATCTTCATTTATATTACTAGCTAGTTTACTCCCATATTTTGTCTACTCCCCCTTTCTGCCTTTCTTGGTCATCCTCTGCTGGTTTTTAAAGGCTTCCCAATCCTATGGCTTCCCACTGATCTTCAGCACATTGTATGCTTTTTGTTTTGCTTTTGAACTGTCCCCAACTTCCCTTGTCAGCCACGGTTGCCTCATCCTCCCATTGACACTCTTCGTCTTCCTTGGAATGATTTTCTGCTTTGCCTCCTGAATTAACCCCAGAAACCTCTGCTATTGCTGCTCCACCATCATTGCTATGTACGTGGATGATGACAACTAGTTCTTTCCCCCTCCCACCCCAAGATCCTCTGTAGCCCAGAAGAGAGATCCTATAGCCATGGACCAGGCAGGCAACACAGCCTTTGGGACTCTAGATCCTGACCACAGTGAACAATGTCAGTTCCACTGACTGAATTATTGTAGAATACAACGACATTTCTCTTTTCCCACCGATCTTGAATCACCTCCCTGTACCACAGTGCTATGGTCAGTTTGTTCATCCTCCCTACAGCCCCCAATCTTGTCCAGACAGGGAGCAAAAACCTCAAAACCTGTTAGACAAGGAAATCCTGAAGGACAGGATTTACATGTATTTGGAAAGGCAAGGACCGATTAGGGATAAACAATTTGGAAATATACATCAGAGATATGACTAGTAAGTTTGCAGATGACACCAAAATTGGAGGTGTAGTGGACAGCGAAGAAGTTACCTCTAAGTACAACGGGATCTTGATCAGATAGACCAATGGGCTGAGGAGAGGCAGATGGAATTTAATTTAGATAAATATGAGGTGCTACATTTTAGAAAGGCAAATCAGGGCAGGATGAATACACTTAATGGTAAGGTCCTGGGGAGTGTTGCTGAATAAAGAGACCTTGGAGTGCAGTTTCATAGCTCCTTGAAAGTGGAGTCGCATGTAGGCAGGATAGTGATAGTGAAGAAGGTGTTTGGTATGCTTTCCTTTATTGGTCAGTGCACTGAGTACAGGAGTTTGAAGGTCATGTTGTGTCTGTACAAGACATTGGTTCGGCCACTTTTGGAATACTGTGTGCAGTTCTGGTCTCCCTGCTATGGGAAGGATACTGTGAAACTTGAAAAGCTTCAGAAAAGATTTACAAGGATGTTATCAGGGATGGAGGATTTGAGCTATAGGGAGAGGCTGAATAGGCTGGGGCTATTTTCCCTGGAGCATTGGAGGCTGAAGGGTGACTTGATAGAGAGCATGGATAGGGAGAATAGACAGGGTGTTTTCCCCAGGGTGGGGGAGTCCCAAAACTAGAGGGCATAGGGTTAAGGTGAGAGGGAAACGATTTAAAAAGAACCTAAGGACTAACTTTATTATGCAGAGGGTGATTGGAATGAGCTGCCAGAGGAAGTGGTAGAGTCTGGTATTTAAATTACAACATTTAAAAGGCATCTGGATGGGTTTAAGAATAGGAAGGGTTTAGAGGAATATAGGCCAAATGTTGGCAAATGGGACTAGATCAGTTTAGGATATCTGTTCAGCATGGATGAGTTGGTCCAAGAGTCTGTTTCCGTACTGTACAGCTCTATGACTCTTGTGACTCAAAGCTCAAGGACTAAAGCTCCTTCAGCACTACCGACTGGATCGCCCTCCCTGCCTCACTGGTAATCACACCCTCCGGGCCCTGATCACTGACTGAATTTGAGATAGTTAATCGATTGGGTGTGACTGCCTCCTGAAACATGGCATTCAAGTAACTCTCCCCCTCCCAGACGTGTTGCAGTGTTTGAAGTTCAGATTCCAGATCGTCAACTCTGAGGTTCCTCAAGTAACCAATGCTTGCTACAGCTGTTGTCACTCTGAACCACAGTGGAGTCCACCAGCTCCCACATCAGGCACAACACATCCCCTAGCCTCACACCTTTATTTTAACTACTTAGTTTTTAGTTTGGTTTTTAAAAAAAACTCATACTGATGTTTTTAGTTTGTAATCTTTAAAATAACACCTACTTACCTTCAGTCTGGAAATAACCTAGAAACAAAAGCTATCGCCAAACAGTGAAATTATAGTTTACCTTTCATATCACTCTTTTGTGCTGGGTCCCTCATCCTGTGCTTCAATTTATCCTGTTTAAAAAAAAAACTTACAAACAAGAGCTAAGCAATAAGCACTTCTTCCCCTCTGTACCAAATTCCCTGAACTATATACACACTTGGGCAGTATCTCACTCTCAGTCTGATCTCTTCTTCTTGACCGTGTGAAGCTAACTCCATTGAATTCCTCTCATATTCCCTGTCTAATCTTTAATGTAAGTAATTTGGAATCCTCTGAAAAGTCTCTGACTCTAACTGTAACTCGGCATTGGGAAACGTTTTTGCAGGGTGCCACATGTCAAGTAATTGTCCAATGGAAGTTGAAACTTCCTGGGAAATTCCCATGTAGTCCGTGCATCAGGACCTCCAAGAGGAGTCCCAATGCACATTTTTAAGGGTATGTCCAGTTTCTGACTATCTGACATCTCAAAGATCTGGACTAACATTTCACATTAAGCTCATTAAAATCCAATCCAGTCTCATGAAGGACTATGCCTGAAATTTCACATCTTCCTTTCTTTCCAGACCTTTCCTGATGTGCTGAGCACTTTCAACATATTCTATTTTTTAAAATACCAAATGGAATGACTTAAATTTTAAAAAATTAATTTTAATTTTGAAGTATGTCTTGCTAAATATTTATTGGATACAGTAAATTATTAATCCACTTTTTGCCAGATCTTTGTGGAATGGTTTTTAAGAGAATGTTCTAATATTTGGAAGAATTAAACCCTGATCCTGCGCCTATTGGATTTATTGATGTCTACCAAAAATGCAAATTACAGATGCTGGAAATCTGAAATAAAAACTTAAAGTTTGGGTTGTCAGGCTGCTGTCAGAAATAGGTTTACTATTTTGTGGGATATGTAAAACGTTCTGCACAGTAGTAATAGAGTGTAACCTGTCAAAATAAAGTGGGAGAAAGTGAGGAATGCAGGTGCTGGTCAGAAAGTGTGGCACTGGAAAAGCACAGCAAGTCAGGTAGCATCCAAGGAGTAGGAGAGTTGGCATAAGCCCCTCATCAGGAATGTTAGGGAGGGGGTGTGGGGTGGGGAGGTTAAGGGAGCTGGGGGATTAATAGGAAGGTGGGGCTGGGGGAAGGTGGCTGGGAAGGCAATAGGTGGATGCAGGTGGAGGATGCTTCTGGTAGGTTGGTGGGGAGGGTGGAGCGAATAGATGGGAAGGAAGAGGGACAGGTGGGACAAGTCAAGATGGTGGTATTGAGTTGGATCTAGGATGAGGTGGGGTAAGGGGAGATTTGGAAACTAGTGAAATCAACATTTATTCTGGATGGTCCCAAGGCAGAAGATGAGGTGTGCTTCCTCCAGTCGTCAAATGGCTTGGATTTGATGGTGGAGGAGGCCCAGGACTTGCATGTCCTTGGGGGAGTGGGAAGAGGAATTGAAACAGTTCACCACAGTGCTGTGGAATTGTTGGGTGCATGTGTCCCTCCAGGGCTTTCACAATTTTTCAAAGAAGTGTGCTTTTTCTTAACTTTGTGAGGGTAGGCACTGACTGGGCTCCCACCATGTCCCAACTTTCTAAATGGAATAAGACCAGCACTTAGGTCAACCTGATTTTTCATAAAGCTCCTAAAATAATCATACTGTCTCTCAGATAAAAGTAGTTGACATAAGCTCAATTTATAGTACATTTAGGGTATTAATCCAGCATGTCCTGTAATATTGGATTAAGATGCCAGGACTCACTCCTGTTCTGTTTCATGAACAGAATATTAATCCAGGCCTTTTATGTTATAATGAAGTTAAAATGAGAGAACTTTATTCGGGATAAATGTTAATTTAATTCTCCAGGATATAGTATTTCTTCATTTGCTCATGGGCTGTAGGTATCCCAGCCTAAGGCAGCAATTACTACAAATATTAAAATTAGATATCACCATGTGATTTTAACCCATGTCCCCAGATTATTAGCCTGAGATTCTAGAGTACTAGTTGACTGATACTACCACTACACCACCTCTTCCTTCCCATTGCTGTTCAAGATATGCCAGGACAATCCTGCTGCTGAGAACTACATAAAACAACTGGAGGCTTATGTTCAGATGTACCTCTTAGACAATTGCCTCACAGTACTCCTTGAATGTAATATTTTCTTCAGTGATACAATTATTAAATTCACACAGATATTGGAAGAAATATTTAAACCCTAACTAGAAGACAACATTCTCTGAGAATGAGCATTGCTGCTTTTAAATGTAAATGTAGTCATCATTCTTACTGGTCTTCCTTCTACACCTTAATAAGATATCAACATTTCCTTTCTCCTTGAAAAACTCAAATAGTATATGAGAAAGATTCCACCTACATAGAAATCCTTCATGAGCTAACTCATTTCCATGCAGCTACATATATATAATGTTTTTCACAAAGTACTTAATGTGTGTCATAGGAATTTAGTAAACAGTTAATGAGTCTTCATCTTTAGCTGTATAAAAAATGTGCAGAACTAGAAATGTTCAAAAAACTCTTCTCAAATCATTGCAAAGCCGTTTAATTCCATTTAGCCAAATGATGCTTTCTGAAATACTTTGCCTTATGTGAGGTACAGTGACTTCGATTATTTTTCGGCATCATTGCAAAACAAAGGACGTCTCTGTAATCTTTTTGAACGTTTTGTCAAGAAAGTGTTTAATGGATGAGATACAAATTACTTCAGCTGCTTTATTTTACTGCAAGAGAACATACATCATTCCGAACTATCTGCTCAGTTCGTGTATACTGTCACCTCACTAGGAACAACCTAAAAACTTGATTTTCTTTAATAAAATAGCAATATTTCCCAGATCATTCGTGACATAAAATAATCTCCAGTTATCTTTAATGCCTTTAAATCTCCTGAACCAGGTGAAAATCCACCCTCTCAATTTGTGTTTTAAAAAACTGACCAACTGCTCCTTTTTTTTAAATCTCCCTTAGTTCACAACCCAAAAGGATCTCTCTTAAAAAAAAGGTTGCTGCCAATGCAACTGTCAGGAGCACATTACTGCACAAGGTATAGCTGCAGAATCTGGGATGTACCTTGTACACATCACCAGTAAACAAACCAGTCAAAGGAGTGAGGAGTGTAGAATGGGAATGAGGGGATTGGAGAATGGGGTGGCTCGGAGACTGGAAAACTGAATGACGGGCAGCAGGGCCATGAACTGTAGAGAAGGAGGGGGTAAACAGTGCACCAAATAAGAGGCAGCAATAATGGTTGCACTGCTTTAGCCTCTGGTTCCAACTCTGGCAGCAGTGTGGGCACACAAGAGGTTGTCTGCAAGGGCACTGGGCTGTCTGTCTATGCCATTTGATGGCAATGCTGAGCCCTCAGACAACTGCAGTGAAATGGATGGTAAGCTCATGTGATCCATGGTCCGTGCTGCAACAAAACACAGAAAAAGTTCTTTGTTCTCTTAAGCTGCACTCTGATCTGAAATTAGAAATCATATTATGCAATTCAGAGCCATCGCCTCTGAATGGGGCCTTCCTTGATCTCTGTGAATATTCCGGTTCAACCACCCTTGGTGGAGGGAGCATTTCATTCATGTACAACCCCACCCCCGATAAAGAGGAAGTTTCCGTTGTATCTGCCAACTACTCTTGGTCCCTGAAGCTGGTCATCCCAACTGTGAAACTGTTCTTCGGGCTCTGCAATTATTTCATTTAGGTGCTGTCTCTCCAGCTATTCTTGCCCTTCCATTGACAAAGGGAAATTTAAGATTATATTTTAGGCACTGAGTTGAGGTGTACAGTAACGTAGACCATGAGCCAACTGCACTTCAATGCGCTCTTCACCTGTATGATTCAGGTCCAACACTGATGATCATCAACACTGTCCAACTCCACCCATAGCTACCCTAACTGGAACACAGCAGCAACCTGTACTTAGCCTTTCCGACCTTATCTTGTAGGAGGCCTACATTTGGCAATGGGATGCACAGAAGTTTTATTTGATGGTCTCATGATTGGTACAGGTTGCTATGTTGAATGCAGGCTTGGCTGTGCTTTTGAAGATTGCAAGGGTTTCTATAAATTGATAATCGATAAATACCATAAAATTGTAGTCCTCCAACTTGACAACATCTACTTGGATCCTTTGAACCAAACAACCTGCTATGATCATGGGACAGTAGTTTGAATTTTTGGGACACAATTACCCAGCTTTTAAGTGCAATCATTATATCTTTTAAAAATGAAAATATAAGGTTGCTTCACCACAGCTGATTGGCTGTTCCAATTAAAACTATTTAAACCCCAGGTTTATAATGTTCCCTTTCCCCCAAAGGTTTACATGATCACTGAGTTCACAGTTGCAGCCAAGGCTATGGAGCAGTGACCTGACAGCCAGACTTATAAATCCTATGAGATTTGGGCGGCACGGTGGCACAGTGGTTAGCACTGCTGCCTCACAGCGCCAGAGACCCGGGTTCAATTCCTGCCTCAGGCGACTGACTGTGTGGAGTTTGCACATTCTCCCCGTGTCTGCGTGGGTTTCCTCCGGGTGCTCCGGTTTCCTCCCACAGTCCAAAGATGTGCAGGTCAGGTGAATTGGCTATCCTAAATTGCCCGTAGTGTAGGTAAGGGGTAGATGTAGGGGTATGGGTGGGTTCCGCTTCGGCGGGGCGGTGTGGACTTGTTGGGCCGAAGGGCCTGTTTCCACACTGTAAGTAATCTCATCTAATTTAAAGACACATACAGCCCAGAGATCATGAAGCAGGGATCCATTACTCCACTATCATTGGGTTATGACAAACATGAACGAAAGGCAAAGGTCCACAGTAAATGCATTATGTGCAGAGAAAGACCATATGAGCTACATTGGACTGTGGGTTTGCTTTGTCTCCCTGCCTCCCAGTCAGTGCCCTCCACCATAGACCTTTTGTTGTCTTCCTCAGTGAGAGCTGTTTGATTGCTCCAGCTGCTATTCCTCACCATCACTGCCCCCCTAGTGGAGGTAGTGTTATATGTGGACAGAGACATGTGAACTAGCCAATTATTGAACAGTACTGGTTGCTGTTGACGAATCAGTATGAGGTCTGGGTGGATTTCCAGATCTGAACTTGCTGTGCAAAAGGGCAGTTAGTACCATTGTCATGGGGAGGGTCCCAGCAAGGTGAGAAAATAAATCATCTTTGTGAAATCCAGTGGGCAGGGAGAATGTAGGTGAAGATTGTGCCAAATCTTCTTTGCCCTAAAATGACATTTTTAAACTGGAAACAGTAATTTCAGTGGCTTTGGATCTGAACAGCCTGACCTGACCATGTTAATTTCAAAAGATTATGCACAGACAGCAGAACTACTCGGGTATTTCATTCATTTTTTTTCTCTTTTTATACATGTTTTATATTCTCTCTCTCTGTCTTTGTTAATTTCTCAGTTTATCACTCTGCCTGGAGACGTTAAATTTGCGGGGAATAGTGCTGACAGTGCTGAAGGATATAAACCACTTCAGAGCTGCTAGCATTACAATGATGTAGCAAGGACACTAAGTACTGTGGGACATGGAATGCGTTGCCAGCGGTGGCTGTGGAAGCAGGGACATTAGGGACATTTAAGCACCTGCTGGACATGCACATGGACAGCAGTGAATTGGAGGGTGCATAGGTAAGGTTATTTTATTTTAGATTAGGGATTAATCCTCGGCACAACATTGTAACCGAAGGGCCTGTTGTGTGCTGTGCTTTTCTATGTTCTATGTTCTATGTTCTATGACATGCACACAGCTCATGGACTGGACCGGGCTCCATCTGTGAGCTGAAAAGTGTGGTGCTGGAAAAGCGCAGCGGGCCAGGCAGCATCCGAGGAGCAGGAGAATCGACGTTTCGGGCATAAACTCTTCTTCAGGAATCCATCTATGGGCTTGTTACTTGTTTTCATAGCACTAACTGTGAGTGCTATGTTGAGGCTCAGCATCCCAGCCTTTTTTGTTTGCCTTGCTTTTTTGCACAGAACTGTTCTGAGGAAGGGTCACTGAACCCAAAACATGAACTCTGATTTCTCTCCACAGAGGCTGCCAGATTTGCTTAGTTTTTCCAGCAATTTCTGGTTTTGTTTCTGATTTCCAACATTCAGAGATCTTTCAATATTTATTAGCACAGATACAAAGCCATTGTTGTAGCTTATCATTGTTGCCAGCAGGCCTCAGTCATGTCAAGGGGAATAGCCCTCACTCGGGAATGCCTGCCCTTGAAATGAAGGGCACACCTCCCTTATTTGTCCAGGCTTTGCTTGGGTTAGTCAGAGTTAGGATACCACCTTGATGAGGGGAGAGGAGAGAGGAGCCAAATGATGGGCACCTATATTTCTTCTCTATTAGGGGCTATTTTCTTCCTGGCATGAGAGAGAGGCAGGAATTAAGGGGAATGAAAGTGGGTGGCATGGCTGGTACTGTTGGTGCAGGTAGAGAGGCATCCTGAGTGAGTGAGTAGACAGTGCAGAGGACATGCAGCATTAGTGGCATGTAGAAGGTTAGGGTGAATGGGAACAACATTACAGGCAATATCATTGTTGTACAGCATGGGTAGATGGTGGCAGAGATAGAGTGAGTGTGAGGTATTTGAGAGAAGATGTTGGCAGTTACACTGGTGAAATGGAGAAGGACCTCTTCCTACAGTGTGGACGTTCCTCCAGATGGCAGAGACTGCTTTAACCCAAGAGCTACCTCAGACTAGGCAGGCATGGTCTGGTATCATTGTCCTCCACTGTTAGTCCTGCCTGTGCACCATTCTGTCCAGCAGTATCTCCTCCCAGACTCTTGCCTGTAATATGCTGGGGGAAATGTCAGGGACCATGCAGGGCTGTTCCGGACCGATAGCACTTGTCCAGGTAGACAATAGGCTGTTAAAGATGACGTGGTGTAAGGTTTTCTGGTCCGTGATGTTGCTGACAGACATGTCATCCTGAGTACAGTGGATGATAAGATTGGGCGGCAATGAGATGTGAGAGATAATTAATATGGTGAGTTTGATAAGAGATAGCAAGAAAACTCACTTCTCCAAAACACTTGATGCAACTAGGATTGAGCCAAAAGAATATGATTTAGCCCTTAGTTTTCAATGTTCTATGAATATCTCTTCTTTATTTCTTGAGCCCTTTGGAAAGTAACACAAAGTCCTGAAGCTTAACGTTAAAGTTTTAGGTAAGAAATGTGCAATTATTTCTTGACTCTAGCAAGTGCTGATTCAGTGAGTGCTGACTGGGCAGGTGCTGATTCACATTGTAATGGGCAGTAATTAATGTGTCAGTGAATTTTATTTATTTATAGAATGTGGGCATCTGTGGCGAGTCCAGCATTTGTTTCTTATTCCTATTGCCCTTGAGAAGGTGATGCTGAGCTGTATTCTTGAAGCTCTGCAGTCTGCAGTGTAGACATATCCACAGTGTTTATGAAGGAAGTTCCAGGATTTGACAGCTAACAATACAGCAACAACGTTATAGCTACAGTCAGGAAGTGCGTGGTTTTGAAGGGAACTTGCAGGTGGTGGTGTTCCCAATCAACTGCACTCTGTTCTCCTAGGTGGTAGAAGTTGTTACTGTCTGGTGGGACTGGGAGGAGTGAATGCTTATGAATGGCTCTGTGCTGTCAACATTCTTAAGTCTTGTTAAAGCTGCACTCATCTAGGCAAGTGGAAAGTTTGCCATCACACTCCTGGTGTGTTGTACATAGTGAACAGGATTTGAGGGGTCAGCAGATGAGTTACTCACCACAGAATTCCCAATGGATTGTTTCAGTACATGAGGAGTCCCAAGTTATGATGTCCATCTTCTAATTGAACATTGTGCAATCATCAGTAAAGGGTCCCTTTCTCTGGTCTTCTGGAAGAGGGTCATTGAAGAAGTGGTTGAAGATGGTTGGGTCAGGTTCACTACAACAAAGATTGAATTATTGTTGGTTGGGTGAATGACAACTCGATGATTGATTGGTTTGTGCATCTTGACTCCAAGGCTGCTCACATTAGTGAATGCTGACTCATGAAACAGTGAGTCTGAATTAGTATTTCTGAATGCTGACTCAGCTGACTTCATGAGTTCATTGGTTATCTGCTGAATCAGTTATCAATCAGCAAATACATACAGTGAACACTGACAGAGTAGGTTCTGACTTAGTGAATGGTGGCTGAGTGATACTAGTTTAATGCCTGGCACAAGCACTTAGAAAGCTTGAGGCAGCATTAAGATGAGGGAGACCTAGTGCCATGTGACCTTGTCGATGAATAACTACTGGCGTCTCGGTAACAGAGAATGGAATCTTGAATGCTAACTCAATGAATAATATCTTGGTGGATGCTAACACAGAGAATAATGACAAACTCAATGCAAGGCTAAATTCGTTGCTGATCTTGAGGCTTTTATACAAACTAGTTACTTCTAGACATTAGTGCACTGAGCAGGCATTCCACATGAAAGCAGTATGACTTGAAGAATAAATAGAGGTCATAGAGAGTAGTACGAGCTGGTGCAAGAGGAGGAGTAGTGGGGAAAGGCTGTCAGTAGGGGACCAGGTGTCTGCCAGATGGTCAGGAAGTAATTTTCCTTCCTAATCCTCAGTGAGGAACAATGTCAGTGCATCAGTGAAGAACATGCCTGTGCTTTAGTGAGGATATCCTCAATGAAAACTACCACATGCAGCTAGGACAGCTCCAATCTCCGGATGGTGAAGGGATTATGTTGCTGCTGGTTGTCAAGGAGACTGGAGTAATGAATGATGTCTGGCTCCCTCCAGGCCTGAACCGGAAATAACTTTACCATTCTGAGACATTAGCTCTTTCAATCAGATATGCCATGGGTATGGAGGAGCAGGATTATGGAGAGGAGGAATGTGAGAAGTGGGAGGAAGAGGAGGCGGCAATGTAGATGCTCCCTTAATTCCCACATTATCTGTGAGGAACTCATCTGACTATGATGCCAGTACCTGTAATCCCAATTCTCAATTCACCATCAGTCCCATTCTTTGTTCTGTCACTGACAGTCACTAGTCGGCTGAGCCATAATACAAGAATAAAAAAAAAGCATAAAATCAATATTCCAGACTCTAGTTTTAAATGAAATCATGCCATATTGCTTAGAGAAGTCAATGGGCAATCGTGTACGTTCCGTCAGTATGTGTCTTCTGTGTGCTTTTGCCTGTCCCAATGCTCCTACCCAGTGTTCTCCCAGGCTCTACAGCACCTGTCCATTGACAGCTACTGGCAGCTGCACTATCCTGTCCCCTGCCCTGGCTGCAGTCTATAGTGCCCAAAGTCTCACCATGAGCAGATCTTACTTCTAATCTGTTGGCTAAGATAGGTGTCAGTATTAGTATCTGAGCTACTTGTTGAACTCTAGTGTTTGTACTGATTATAAATGATTAATTGTGTCTTCATTACCTTGTTCTCTTGGTGATGCACCTCTTGATTATCTGAACAAAGAAAACCTCAAAGGGTAAGGTTTTGCAGAGGTGAAGATGTTAGTAAGTAATAAGCACAAAAAAAAAATCAGAAGAGAATGTGGAGTGCAGGGTAAGGAGGAGAGGTAGATGTGAGGATTTAACGTCTTTGGTTTTAGTTCAGTTGGTCTCACTGTGTGTTGGCATTGGGCATTTAAATACAGCCAACACCTTCATGGGAGAGGTCAGATATTCAAGTGTGCCAGACCAACTCTGGTTATCTCCTGCTGCTTTTATTTGTGAATCACCTTTTTGTGATAAAGAGGGAAGAGTGTTTGGCTGTTGAAACTGTTTGTAATGAACAGGGTTTGAGGTTGTGCTAGTTTGTATGATATCATCATAGTAATTATAGCAGTTCAGGATTAACCCTTTCAGACCCATAAGCAACAAATACAAGTCATGGGTCCTAGATGTTAAAGATTGCTGGTAGGTAAGTTTTCAAGGGGGTTGGGATGAGTTATGGTGCAGAGAGATATGGTTATAATTTGGACAGTGTCTGAGGCTGCTGGTACAGTTGGAATAATATAACAATTTACTTAATTCACTGAGCTTGACCAGTCCTTAAATTTCTTGCAACAGTGCATTCTTGGGGCTTGACTAATGACACTGATCTCCATGGTTATCGGCTCCTACTGCCTTTTGACCCTGTGCGTGTAAGATGTAGATCTGTAGATACAGGAAATGTACCTCTGGCCCCTGCACTATAGATGAGCAATTGTATATTCCTGAGATTGAAACATTCTGGTAATGCACGAATGAAAATATAAAATCAGTTATCTGTTCCCAGAAACAGTCTTTTATGTCCTGATGGGTAGAGCTTATCTCATGATGTCAGATAACATTTTTCATATATGATACATTGAACAGATGTGGTTTACCTGTAATAATGCACCCCAATATCTATACCCAATCTTCAGGGGCTATCCAATTGAACCTCAATTTTTATCAAAACTCAGACAAACAATTTGATACATCAAAGGATTATACTTTGGGATGTTGCTCTTTTGTACCACAGTATTCTGCTGTTGTAATTTTCTCTGAGCACTCTTTAAATTAGTTCATATGCCACTTAATGTTGTAAATGGTCTAAAATGAATACTGAAGGAAAGTGTGTTAACAGTACAGTAACATAAATAAAGGCAGAAAATGTGGAAAGTAAACAGCGAAACTTTTTTTTTCAGATGCTATTTGTATAATTCAAATATTTGCTGTCCATTCTCCAGACTTACAGATGTACAGGTTTTTTTCTTTTCAAAACTCTACAGTTGGGTGATATGATGGTGTTTCAATTGTGGGTTTGAGCTAAATTCAACCCAGGTTAATGGAATAAAAGCGTCTTTTGTGTCAAAATACCAGGCACAATCTGTGAATCTCAAAATAAATCCTAGAGGACCCAGATGCACAGTGCAACATTTCTCACTCTTCGTAAAAATTCAGAATATCTATGATAGCTGAGTATAAATTGGATGCAAAAATCAAAGTACTGTATGAAGTTGTGATTTCTCACTTTGATTTGGCTGCATTTCTTTCACTGGCATCCATCTCAGTTGTTAGTCTGGCATTACCAGTACATCAGTTGCTTTGCTTCCGATATAACAGCTTGAATTGACACAAGATCCCGGATATTGCTGTGTAAAGTAGCGCCACGTATTGAAATGCAGTTCTTGTCCACATAAGTCCAACCCCTTGGGCTGGATGACTGTTAAGATATAAAGCATTAATAACCAAATTATATTTCCAGCATAAAATTAGTATTTGAGTTGCAATTTTGAGTGCATGTGTTTTGAGTATCTGCTGTTAGCGTTGGTAACCGCTTTACAGAAGGAAAATGGAGCCCTGATGTATAGCAAAAGCATGTGCAAATTGATTGGTTTATTTAGTATTTGCCATTACTGGGCCAGCCAGACAGGTTTAATGGCAACGTAAGAAAGGTCACAGACAGTTATTGTAGGATGGGGAGGAATTTGGGTTGAGACAGTAATGGCTACTCCTCTGAAATTGTATTTGTGGCATAATGTTGGGAGCTTAATTTTGAAGTCTAACACGCTATAGAGGCTTCTATCAAAATTCCTTATTCCAAAATTCTGAGAACCACTCTTTACTGCATCAGTTTGATCTTTCTCACATCCCGCACAAGAGGCCTCTCATCTGGCTTTGCTCTAAATAGCCAGCAGACCAGACAGAAACTCATTAAATCATCACTTTCACTTCTTCCTACCTCTTCCTGAAAACACCTTCTATTTATATTTCTAAACAAAGCATTATTTCCTGCCAATAATCACTTTATTTAAAAATTAGAAACCAAATTAAAATGAAGAAAGAAACTTCTATCTATTTGTGTCTTTCTTGCTTTCTTTTCTGTCTGCCGTATATGTATTAGAAATGAAACAAAATGCCTGACAGTTTTGATTCTTTCCTAATGGTTAACAAAATACAGCTAAAGTTCTGAGTTAACTTTAAATTAAACTTGTTTGTTTTTATTTAAATCCTGATTCCCTTACTGATTTTAAAATCTCGATCCCAGCCTTTAGAGCTTTTTGAGGTTAAGAGTTCTACACTTTCAGTATGCTCAGAGAGAAGAAATTCTTCCTCATCTCTTTTCTTACTGGATGAACCCTTATTTCAAAATCATGCCCTCTGGTCCAAGATGCTCAGCGTCTACCTTGTCAAACTTTCTAAAAACCTTGAATATTTCAATATTGAAAACATAGCATTTTTCTATGCTTCAGTGAGAACAGCCCTCAACCTTTCCTCATAAGACAGTAATGCCAATGGCAGTATATCGTTCCTTATATTAGGTGACCAAAACCATTCACGGTATTCCAGCTGTGGTGTATAGTTTTAGCAAGATTCCCCAACTTTGGTACCATTCCCTCTGAAATAAAGGTCAGCATTACATTTGCCTTCCCTATTATTCGGATACTAGCTTATTGTGAATTATGCATGAGGACTCCCAGATCCCTCTGTTCAGTAGCTTTCTGCACCATTCTCCATTTAAATCCTATTCAGCTCCTCTATTCTTCCTGCCAATAACCTCAGATTCTCCCACATTAGATTCAATCTTTCCAAATTTTTGCCCACTTTCTTAATCCGTCTGTATTTCTCTGCAGACTCTTTGTGTTATCCTTCCCAGTTGCTTTTGCATCTTTATTTTTGTGTTATCTGCAAACTTGGCAATAGTATTTCTTATGTTATTCATCCAAATCATTAAGATATATTTTAAATGATTGTTCCCCCAGCATTTATCCCTGTGTTGAGTTGCTAGTTTCTGGTCAACATCTTGAAAATGCCCCATTTTCTCAACTCTCTGCCTTCTATTAGTTAGCCAATCCACAGCACCATGGGCTCTTGTCTTATGAAGTAGCTTTTTATATGGTACCTAATTGAATGTCTTTTGGAAATCCAAATACATTATATCTACAGATTCCTCTTTATCTACTTTGCTTGTTACCTCCACAAAGAACTGTAATAACTTTGTCAGGCTTGGTTTTTCCCTTATGAAGCCATGTTTTATGTTATTTAAAGTTCTGCTATTGCATCCTTTATAATAGACTCTATTTTCCCAACAACTGATATTAAGCTAACTGGTATATGGTTAACTTTTTTCTTGTCCACTTCCACTTTTGGATAAGTGTGTTATGCTGGCAGTTTTCCAGGCCTCTGGGACTTTTCCTATAATCTAAGGATTCTTTGAAGATTCTTCACCTTATTTAAGAAAGGATGAAAATTCATAGTGAACAGTTCAGAAATATTTTATCAGATAACTAGCTTAAATCGTTAAATTGTCTTATGAGGGAAGGTTGGACAGGTTAGTCACTGGAGTTTTGAAGAGTCCGAGGTGATTTGATTGAAATGTGTAAGATCCTGAGGTGTCATGTTTCCCTTTATGGGATAACCTAGAGCTAGAACTGGAGCCAAATGTGTTTTAAAAAAAAGGTGAGTCTTTCAATTTCTCTTCCTCAAAGGTGATGGAAGCAGGGAGTTTGAATACTTTTGAGGCAGAAATAGATTGATTCTTGATAAACAAGGGGGTAAAATGTTGCTCTGGACTGACCTGATTGTAACCTCATTTTTGCCATGATCTAATTAAATACAAGAGCAGGCTTGAGGGCTAAATGGCATACTTGTGCTCCATGTTTTTATGTAATAAACACTCATTATTTAAGACAATTATCTCTTCTGTATTGACTCGAGTGGTCCATCCTCTACCACTGACAATCAGGCCCTTGCCTCAGCATAGAAAATAGAAAATTAATGAAAGCGATCTACCCAAGCTAGAATATGACTTGTATGTAGCACTAGTGTCTGAAACTAGGACATGGCAATCAGTGGTAGGTAGACAGAACTAATATGACTCTGAGGAAAAAAGAAAAAAATAATTTTGAAGAATATTGAATTTACCTCTTCAAGAGCATTGCCATTTTGAGAAATATATAGATACTCAGAATTTGAAACTTGTAAGTTGACAATAGCATCTGTCAGAGGATCACCAGTGTGCGAGTTCAGCATGCCAAAGACATGTCTTTACTAAGCAGCTGGGAAGAGATGTAAGAAGAACTAAACAAGCTGGGGGAAGGAGAAAAGAAATTGTGGACAGAGTGTGATTAGTGCAAGCTCCTTTGGGAATGAAGAAACCTCCAGAAGTAAAGTTTTTTTTAAAAAAAAGGGGGGAAATCTTTATGAAAATGGTTGAAAGAGCAGAAAGGAAAGACAAGAAAGTAACAAAGTAGTTCTCGATTCTCAGAAATAAGATGCCAGTCATGAGTGCACTCCACAAAGAACAGCTGCAAGGGACAGTGAAACAGCCGGTAAAGTAATTTTGATCAGAGCTCCAGTATTCAGAATGCCTTGAAATTTATTTCAAAATCAAAAGAGCAAAATTTGGAGAAATTTGAGGAACAAATTCGAGCAGAAGAAGAAAAGTCAGAAGAAATTAAGATTTAAAAGGACCCAGTGACTCAGTAGCTTGTGATGTTGGAGAGCAAATTTGAAAAGGCACCAGCTACTATAATCTGCATGGCGCCTAAAAGTCCTGAAGAATTATGCATATTGCTTTCATACATTAAACAGTTGTGTTACCTAAAACGAGTACTACTTCTGTTCAGATGGTCCAAATTCAACTCGGTGTATCACAGCTCTGAACAGAAGTAACAATTCCATTTCCATATTTTGAAGGAGGGATGGAGCGTTCAAGTTAAAAAACTGCAATGCGGATATTAAAACAAAACAAATTACCAAATTAATCACATACTGAGAAATATTTTTTATTTTAAGTTTTGTTGCACCATTATTTGGGATATGCAAGTTTTGATTACTGAGGAAAGAGTGACAGATAGCAAAAGATTTCAGGAAACACTTCATTGAGTTGAGAGTATTTACGACCAGACTGTAGAGCTTAATTGCACAATTAGAGTGTACATCATTGATCCAATGAGGAGAAGTAAGTTTATTATGGAAAATCTGTCTCAAAAAATGGGCCAGCATGACAACAGGCTCACACAATGTATGTTCAATGTATGTTCTGTCTAACTGGGGCTGTTACTTGCAGAATGTTCTTTGCCGTTATGTGAGGGCTTTCCAAACATTTTGAGTAGTTAAAACATGAACAACACTGCTCTGCTACTACTAAAAGCTTCAATACATAATTTTTCTTTTTAAATTTGCAGTTTATTTTCCCAATGCTGTCAGCCATTACTTTTGATATTGATGGATAAATGTAGTGTTGTCTGCTCTGACTGAGAAATGTTTTATCAATATCAGAACACTTGCTGTAACCAGCAAAATACACTACAAAGTACCCTAGGAATGATACTGATTTATGTGGAGTGTCAGGACCAAACATCAATTAACTCATTACCCAAATAGTGATGGCTTCTAATCAATAAGTCATAAATCACTGAGTCATCAGAATGGTTATCAACTGCAGAAGACCAAGTTTAAACTATGATATTTGGGAAAAGCTGCCAGAGTTGTTGGTGCAGAGTTCTTGTCTGGATACCCTGCTTGTTGAACAGAAAGAATGGCCTGAATCTTAACTGGTAGGCTAACACTATAGCGCCTTTAAATTCCATCAGTTAATTTCTGAAAGTGGAGGGAAACATGGTGGAAATTCATATGATGTGGAGGCTGCTCAGTAACAACTGATAAATGACAGGAGTGGTTACAGGAATGGTTCTGCATAGAAACATAGGGGCAGGAGTAGGTCCTTTGGCCCCTCAAGCCTACTTCACCATTCAATACGATCATGGCTGATCATTGAGCTCAATACCAAATCCCATCCTTCCCTTCCCCCCCCCCCCCCCCACCACTTATCCCCTTATCCTTAACCCCTTATCCCTTTAAGTACAAGAACTATAGCTTCCTCTTTCTTGAGAACACAATACCTTGGCCTTAAACACCTTTTGTGGTAGTGAATTCCAAAGTCTCACCATTCACTGGGTGACATAATTTCTCCCATAAAGGTTTACCCCTTATCCTCAAGTAATGACCCCCTGGTTCTGGATTCCCCCACCACTTCTTTCCTGCATGTAACCTGTTAGAATTTTATAGTTTTCTCTGAGATTTCCCCTTCATTCTACTAAACACCAGTGAGTACAATCCTAACTGACTCAGTTTCTCCTCATACTATCAGTTCTGCCATTCCAGGAATCGATTTAGTAAACCTTCACTGTACTCCCTCTATAGCAGGAACATGCAGTGTGGAATTGATGATGAATACCATCTGGAGGGGTGGTTTTGCGGGAATAGGAGAAAGTTTTCAGGTTTTTTTTTGCGAGTTCAAGAGGAGAATTCCTACTGCAACTGATCCCATAAGGGCAGGAAAAGAAAATCAGTAAGAAGCTTACCTACTGATCTCAAATGCCTTCACACCTTAGGTCTGCCAGGACAGTATCTCTGGCACCCTGCTTATGCTGCTGTGTTAAATTTCAGTCCAATACCAAAGCTACTTCTGGACCTGATGTTTGTGTAGAAGAGAAGACATCAGACTTGGGATGGTCTTTAGGACGCTTACTGCCTGCTCCATTGAGCAGGTTTACATTTGGTCAGCTCCAGGGTGGCTTAGTACGTGAGCATTTTTAGCTTCCCACCACCTGAAATCTGTAAGATTTATAAGATTAAATATCAGAAAGAAAAGACCACCGTCAATGAGGTGCTTCATGACCACTGGATGTCTGAAAATGCACTGAAGTACAATTAAAATGTAAGAACTATTGTATTGTAGGATACGCAACAGCCAATTTAACCATACAAAACTTCCACAGACAGCAATGTGATAATGATCAGAAATTCTGTTTGTTTCTGATGTTGTTGAGAGATCAATATTGGCCATGACAGAAGAGATGACTATGCTCATCTTCTTTAGGTGTTGGTTAGCTCAGTTGGCCGGATGCAAGAACAGTGATGCTGAAAATACAGGTTCAGTCCTGTACCAGCTGAAGTCACCATGATGATTCACCTTCTCAAACCTATTTCTCACCTGAGGTTAAACTCACCACCAATCCTCTCTCTCTTTAGTGAGTCAGAGGACTCTGGTGACTTGCACTGTCCTTTTCTGTGCACCGAAGGAGCCAGATGGGGCCTCAGTTTTACGCTTTTGTCAAGGACAACACCTCTGACAGGATAGTTTAAAAAAACAACTCAGAAATGAACATGTCAGGTCTGAACTGAGTTCCATTTTCAGGTTTACAATTTGGAACAATTTACGTTATTTCCAAGTTTTGCTGTTTTTTTTCCTTTCTGATGTTGAACTTTATCATAGAATCCTATGACTCTGAAGCAAAGTGGTATCAACTGAGTCGTAACTGACACTCGACTCAAAAGTGAAAGTAGACACTGGTTGATGTAAAACTGAAATGAATGTAAAATTCAATGAAATCAAGCCACCTCACGTAAAAATATATTCTGTCATAAATGTTATTTTAAAGAATAGTTTTGTTTATTGTGTGTGTGTGTGTGTTTGTTTCAGGGGTGTTATTTTGTTAGTCTGTTCATTTTGTTTAGTGATATAGTCCAATGTACATGTCACTCAGTACAAACTGCACTAATAAGCATATTTACTTCAAAATTATGTGATGAAATATTTATCTTGCTTATTTTTCAGACGGATACCCCCTCTCTTGGTCAATTTACTTCTGGACAGAATGTGGCTTCAGTTCCGGAAGAGTGCTTCAATCCTGCAACTCATGCAGCTGTTTCTAGGCTACCCAAAACTCTTAGGCCACCATTAGGTCTAGGTGCAATCTCGAGACTTCCTGCAGCAAAAAGCAGGCTTGCATTGCAGAGCCAGAGAACATCGCTAAATTCCAGTGCACTTCAAATTCAAGGGCAAGTTGACCAGGAAATTGCAGGTAAATAACCAATAATTTTGTTTCTTTTTATGTTAAAAAGACTTGTTAGTGTCTACTAATAGGGCCTTCTGCTGAGAGTCATTTTTACTGTCCTCTTACTCCCTTTTACTCTCTGATCATTTTGGCCTGTATTCATTGTCTAAGACATGACCGAAGGGTCTGTTTCCGTGCGGTACATCTCTATGACTCTATGACATGGAGATTGCCTACCAATGATGAGAGCAACTAACTTGATCAGAAAGCAGCCTTGAATACTTCAAAATCTCTCAGCACCTTGCCACACCACTTGTGATATCAAACAATTATACAAAGTACCAAACATTTCTAGAACTAAAGCAAACAGACAGAGAATAAACATCAACCAGCAACTGACCTAAGGATAGTTGATAATCCCTGTAAATATTGCTTGTGTAGATGTCCTTCCTGCTGCAGAAATGTAATAATGCATAGATGTCAAATCACAATGAGGTTAAGATCTGCCTCTCTGTACACATCCCAATGTGCCTTCAACTTAATGGCATCACCATACCCATTTACAGTTGACTCAGCTGACGTTGTATTGCTTTAATATCATGAATAATAGTGAGTGTATTTGTGTAACATTGTGAGTCTCAGTTTATCGTTATTTGTCAGACTTCCTGTTCTATGGCCTGCCTGCTTTCAAAACATTCTCCCCAAGCTTCAGGTCTCTGATTCAGTCCTCCAAGCTTTCCTTCTGTAACTACCCTTGCTTTAAATCCCTCTTCACTCCCACATTCAATGCCACCCTGCCCTCTGTTCTTACCTTTAACGTCCATTTCTATCCTGCTGTCTTTCTGAACTTGCAATTAATGTCTGTGGGCAGAACCGAGCATCCTCTGCTATTGATGGCAGTGTTCTGCTATAGGTGAGTGTATTTTTAACATTTACAGTATTAGGAGAGACCTGTATGTTGCAGTGGTACTGTCCCTACCTCTGGACCAAGAGGACGTGGTTCAAGTCCCATCTACTCCAGGGGTGTGTAGTAATATAGGCGAAAGTGAGGACTGCAGATGCTGGAGATCAGAGTCAAGATTAGAGTGGCGCAGGAAAAGCACAGCAGGTCAGGCAGCATCCAAGGAACTGGAAGATCGATGTTTCGGGCAGGAGCCCTTCAGCAGGAAACTGTAATATGTCTGCGCAAGTTGATTAAAAATAATTGTTTATAGTATTTGTGCATGTACCTACATAGCCTTAAATGTACTTATTTTAAAACTTATTATTTATTCCATTTGGGAATTTCTTCTGAGCAAACACTGCATGGAAGAACTTAACTCTGACTTTAACATTGATTCCAATGGGAAGCCACACATCACTTAAAGTTGTGATTTTCAGGACCGTAACAATGATTTGAATAATGTGTTACTGGATGGCATCCGGCATGATCCACTTCCAGAAGTGCCTGTGCACATCACACAGAGCCTTAATAGTACTCATAACACTCAGCATACAGTCATAAACAAGCCCAATTTCTCACCATATCAAAGCCCTCAGCATACATGGTATTTTATTTTACTTTGCTCTCTCTTTTCCAAGGGAGCAAAAGGCTTGTTTAATTATTCCTGATTATTGCATCCCTCAATTCTGATAATATCCTGATAAATATTTTCTGTACCAGTGCTTCCATGTTGTAGTATGGAAACCAGAATTACGCAATGCTTCCCTGTTGGGGTGTGACCAAGTTTTAATTTCAATTTAACATTACGTCCTTAATTCATTGATGTAGTCCATAATTTATCTGGACCTGGATTTTGTCATCCTTCATTTTGACTAGTTTGACTAATATCTGGCCTCCTTGCATGGTGTAACCATTCTATGGTTCTGTCGCTGTTCTTGTTGTTTTAACTGTTGAAATATCTCTTCCGCATTGATGTTTTCTGCGTTTAGTTTTGTCAGTGAGAGCGAAGGCAAAGGTCTCCAAAGGCACGATTGGGGCCTGATCTATGACTTTAACAAGAAATTGTGAGGAAGGAAATCAGGGCAGCATCGATCCTGATGGTTTTCTTGGGTGATTACCAATGTAACACTGCTTCTCATTGACTTCTCGGCCCCAGTTTGATCAGCATGAGGCCGTGACTGTTTAAAATTAGATGAACCTGCCTGTTGTTAGTTGGGATGGACAGTATACTTTCTTCATTACATTCTTACTTGGGAATAAAGATTCGGGCAAAGTGTTTATTCTGTATCACTGCTATTTCAGTATCAAGTGTTGATCTTGTTCATCTTTTAGTAGTTTTATATCTGTGAATTCTCTTTTTGATAATTCTGTACTTCTAGAATACTTCAATTCCTTCTCTGTGCTTTAATATTTTCATTTCTTACATCTCACTTTTTCTTTTTGTTTCTTAATGCCTCAATACTTTTTATTTTGTTTTCCTTTCTTTTCCCAGTTGTCACTGTGCCTTCTCTCCTAAAGGATTTGGCTCTTTACTGGGGTAAGGTTCTATGGCATCAGCACCCTCTAATTTCTAGGTGTAATCACCATTACCAAGTTTTCATGCTTGGTGTGTATGGCTTAACATATTATTAGTAGGCTGTTTTTTTTATCAGAGCATTAGCGTCAACCATCTGGATTTGCATGATATCATGAGACATACAGGGTATACACAAATTATGAACACACTGGGAGCAGACACAAATGAGATTCAAACAGATAAATATGCATATACATCCATGATAGTTTACAAACATACATAGAAACTCACATGCAGATAGGTATACCCATGCAGATACACATAGACACAGATGACACAGACACTTAGACCGATATCTGTTTGTAAATACACACATACAGACACAGATAAAGACAAATGGACTGGGATGCACATGTACACAGATATATGCACACGTGGATACACCCACAAACAAACACACCACAAACACAGATATTCACACACTTATACAAATAGAGCTACACACACATACACATACACACATGTTTAATTGGACTAAATTGCTTTAGTTAAAGAGCTAACACAACACAGTGAGCTGAATGTACACCTGCTGTACTGTTGTATTGATAGCTTTAACTTATTTCCTGATCTAAATTTATCAGCATAACATGATGCTTGAACCAAGAGGTTTGTGACTTGGGTTTGGCTGAAAAGCTTACAGGATTAACTTTGCAAATTAACAGGGATCTCCTATCAATAAAAACATTAAATACTGCAAGCACTCAGCAGGTCTGACAGTATCTGCTGAGAGAAAGACAGATAACAAGTGGAACCTGACTATTTATAAAATGTTTCTGCCTTCAGAATCAAGTACTGATGCTGAAGTGTGGTGTCAGTGTTTCTCTGGGGTCACATAGCAGAGCAATCATACTGAAGGCAGCCCATTTAACAGGCTGCTTCCTCTGTAACTTTCTAATTAAACACAGTGAGTGGATTTCCAAGGTCAGAATCCCAATCAGAAAGCCCTGAATGCCTGGTAACCCCACTGGGAATGGTGAGCACAGCTGATGCAGTAAAGGAAGGTGAGGGTGCCTCAGCGTGTAGGCAGTCACTGAAGCAATTTATAAAGTAAGAAAGAAAGGAAGAATGACTGTAGCACGTAGGCCATCATTATGGGGGGGTCTCCTGCACATGATGGCTTATAGTTGTGGATTCAGTTTTCTCATCCTTATGGTTTTGGGATGAGGATAGAGTAAGGGGTAGTGTTGATGATTCCTTGTCCTACCACTAGGCGGCTCTACCTACGTGCTTACCGGGCTCTGTGCTCACTTGGAGATCTATCTGAGCTTGGGAATTTACCTTAAGTTTGTCCTTTAACAGGCTGCATTGACTATCCTTCATTTCTGGGTGTTAATGACCCACCTTTGTCAATATTTTTCAGAGTGTGAAATATAACTGAGACTCACCTCTTTGGGCCCGGGGGATTCAGATGTTTTAAGTGGCAACCCTTCACCAGAATAGGGAATGTTCAGAGATCTAACAATTTGTAAGTTGCAGCCAACAAGAGGGAAGAAGGAAGGAAAGACTGGACAAGTAAAAATGTCTGTGATAGAATGGGTGGGCAACAAGTAAAGGAACCAGAGATATGTCTAGAGAAGTTGTAAGTGGAAACTAACAGAACATGACCAACAACTGCCATCCAAAAAAAATGATGGAGATTGCAATCTGAACTGATGGACCTCATTGTTGAGGCTGGGCTTTAAGCTGCTTTATTGAATGATGAGGTTCTGCTCCTGGGCTTATGATGAGCCTCATTAGAACAATGGAGGAGTCCAAGGCCAGAGGGGTCAGAGGGCGAGTGGAGGGTGTAGTGATTGCAGTGAGGTCAGCCAGGTAGACAACTTAAATTGAGTTCCCTGAGTGGGGCTGATAACTTGGCCCAATCAGGGAGTCCTGGCTGACAGATATAAATTGGAGTGCCAGAGATTCTGTGCTAGGAACCAGCTCTGAGCTAGCTTGGTCAATGTCATGTACTATGCACGTGTAAATAAGGGGTGACTTGGTGATGGGACACTGGCCTTCTGAGAGTTATTTCAGAGGGGAGAACTAAAATGAGTGGTTACTGGAAGCTCAGGATCATCCTCTAAACTGAATGACCGTTCACTGCAAACCAATTACCCAGTCTGCATTTGGTGTTCTCTGTAAAGAATAGATTGCATCACGAGCAATGGATACAGGATGTTAATTGAAAGAAGCACAGCTAAATTGATGTCCAACTTGGAAGGTGTGTTTGGATATTTTGGCTGATAAGAAGATGGGAGGTAAAACAACAGGAGTAGCAATTCCTGTACAAATCCAGCTTCCAGCATTTCCATTCAATTCTTTGCTCCACATCCAATCTGACCTCTCTGTTCTCGATCTCCTACAGTGTCAGGTGAAGCTCAATATAAACTCAAACAATAGGACCTTCACCTTTTTGATAGGCATTTTACAACCTTCTGGGTTCAAAATTGAGTTCATAACTGCAACCATGTGTTTTGGATGGCAGCTACTGGTGGTGACTCTCCATGTCCGTTTACACATCCTCACTGCTGTCATTTATCCTTTCCAGCTTTTGAACTCCATCACAGACCTTCCTAATTGCCATGAGACATCTGAACACTCCCTGTTCTGATGAAGGTCACCAACATGAAACAATAATTCTGTTTGTCTCTCCACAGATACAGCCAAAACTTGACAGGACTTTCAGCATTCACATTTTATTTTATCTTCAGTGTCCTCAATGCTCTTGTAGGGATCTAATGTTTTTGTTGCTAAAGCTGTTTGGCAAGACTATTGTGCTGGTTTGTGTGAACTACCAGGGCTGCTTGGCATTGCTAATTTCTTCTGAATAGTAAAGAGTGACCAATGACATACAATAATACCTTCATTCTAGTTCAAGGTCACTACTCCCTCTCCCTTCTGTTTCAGGATTCTGAACTATGTGCACATTGTGCAATATTTTGAAAGCTGTTATTTTATCTCTTTGCATCAAAACTTTTAAAGTGCTTCTATAATAACATTGTTTCTGATTGCATCTTTGCATTATGATTTGATCTAATTTGTATGTGAGCCTCATTCACTGATGTACAGTCCCTCCTGCTCCCTGGCTTTCTAACTCCACAGTCTTGGCTACTGGGTATTTGACAAGTGAAAGGAAGGATAACGTAATAAACCTTCTCAAAGTCCTTCACAAGAGCATTCTGAAGTGGTATTTGACTCCAAATTAAGTAAGACAATATTTAGGCAGATGGTTAAAGAGGTCTAACTGCTGTTTATTCTTCACTTTATCTTCTTCTGATTTTTTTTTTGCATCTCAATCTAATTGAAATTAAATGAAAAATACACTTCAAATTGGGAAGGAAGGCTTAAAAAGCCAGAATTAAAGGAGCACAGATTTTATGGAGAATATGAAACTGGAGGAAATTACAGAGATGGGAGGGGCAATGTCATGGAGGGATTTGAAAACAAGGATGCAAAGTGCAAACTCAAGAGATTGCTTGACCCCAAGCAAGTGTAGATCAAGGATAATGGATGAATTGAACTTGTTGCATATTAGGATTAGGCATCTAAATTTTGGATGACCTCAAGTGTTTGGGATTGGGATAGAAGGTGTTTCTTAATGGGAGGATATTTCTGCTCGTTATTGGATGTTGTACATGCAGCCTGATGAGTTACTGGCATCTTGCATTGAAACATGGAATCTAGGAGCAGGAATAGGCTATTTGGCTCTTCACTTAGAGTCAGGGAGATGTACAGCATGGAAACAGGCTCTTCGGTCCAATTCAGCCATGCCAACCAGATAACCTAAATTAATTTAGTCCCATTTGCCAGCATGTGGTCCATATCCCTATAACCCCTTCCTATTCATGTACCCATCCAGATGCCTTTTAAATGTTGTAATTGTACCAGCCTCCATCACTTCGTCTGGCAGTTCATTCCATACACGCATCACACTCTGCATAAAATAGTTGCCCCTTAGGTCCCTTTTAAATCTTTCCCTTCTCACCTTGAACCTGTGCCCTCTTGTTTTGGACTTTCCCTTCCCAGGGAAATCGCCATGGCAGTTCACTCTATCCATGCCCCTTGTGATTTTATAAACCTCTATAAGGTCACTTTTCAGTCTCCAATAGTCCAGAGAAAATAGTCCCAGACTATTCAGCCTCTCCCTATAGCTCAAACCCTCCAACATCCTTGTACGTTTTGTCAGAACCTTTTCGAGTTTCACAATATCCTTCCTATAGCAGGGAGTCCAGAATTGAACACAGTATTCCAAAACTGGCCTAACCAATGTCCTATACAGCCACAACATGACCTGCCAACCCCTATACTCAGTGCTCTGACCAATAAAGGCAAGTATCCCAAATGCCTTCTTCACTATCCTAGCTACCTGTGACTCCACTTTCAAGGAACTATGAACCTGCTTTCCAAGGTCTCTTTGTTTGGCAATATTCTTCAGGATCCTACCATTAAGTGTGTAATACTTGCCCTGATTTGTCTTACCAAAAGACAGCACCTCACATTTATCTAAAACTCCATCTGCCACTCCTTGACCCATTGGCCCATCTTATCAAAGTCCTGTTGTGCTCTGAGGTAACCTTCTACGCTGTCTACTACACCTCCAATTTTGGTGTCATCTGCAAACTTATCACCTGATCTCCTATCCAACTCAGTACCCTGTTCCCTCTTTCTCCCAATATCCTTTGATCCCTTTAGCCCTAAAAACTGCATCTACATTTTTCTTGAAAGTCCTTAACGTTTTGGCCTCAACAATCTCCTGTTCTAGAGAATCCCACATGCTTACACTCTCTGAATGAAGAAATTACTCCTCATCTTCCTTCTCCAGGCCTTATCCTTTGACTGTCACCCCTGATCCTGGCCTCCGTGGATATTGAGAACATTCTTCCTACATCTATCCTGTCCAATCCTATTCTAATTTTATATGTCTCTGAGATTCCCCCCCTAATTCTTCTAAACTCTAGTGAATATACTCCTAACCAATTTAGTCTCTCCCTGAACATCAGTCCCACCATTGTAGAATTCAGTTTACTTCACAGCACTCCCTCAGTCAGATCATCCTCCCTCCGATAAGGAGACCAAAACTGCACACAGTACTCCGTGTGGTATCACCCAAGGTGCTGTACAATTGCAGCAAGACATCCCTGCTCCTGTACTTGAATCCTCTCACTACGAAGGCCAACATACTGCTTGCCTTCTTCATTGCCTGCTTACTTTCATAGACTGATGTACAAGAACTCCTAGGTCTCGTTGCACCTCCCCCTTGTCCAATCCATTGACATTCAGGTAATAATCTGCCTGATTATTTTTGTTCCCAAAGTGGATATTCTCACATTTATCCAGCATTAAGTTGCATCTGCCATGCATTTGCCCATTTATTTAACTTGTCTAATTCACACTGATGCTTCTCTACATCCTCCTTGCAGTTTACCCTCCCAAGTAGCTTTGTGTCACCTGAAAACTCACAGCTAAGACATGTAGTGTCCTCATTTGAATCATTATTTACAAACTGTTTGCTTGCATAAAAGCAGTGACTGCCCTTCATAAATTACTGTGACATACTTCAAAACATCCTGAGAATAGGAAATAATAATATAAATCCTCACTCTTCCTCTAACATTGACTAGGTATAATTTCGGAGACTGTAAGAGCTCTGACAATACCTTAAGCCCATTGATCAGCACAATCTGATAGTTTCGGTTGAATAGTGTAAAGGAGTATGTGCTGGCTAAGTGATGTCAGGAAATGGATTTAGTGCCACTTTCAGCAGCTTCTGTGTGTAAATTAAGACTGAGGTAATTAAAGCACATGGTGATGGCTGAGGATTCATTTACTCAGATGCAGCACATTCATATTTTATTTAAGACCATTTATTTATATTGTATATTTGATGGTAATATTTATTGTATAATTAGTTTGGGATCCACTAAGCTGAGGCCCAATGTTAATATAAATAATAGGTTTAGCTTTTATTTATTAGTCAATAGATAAAATGTTCAAATTCAGCCTTACAAAATTAGCCCATCTCTTCAGCATTTGGATGGGTATATGAATAGGGAGGGTTTGGAGGAATATGGGTCAGGTGCTGGCAGGTGGGACTAGATTGGGTTGGGATATGTGGCCGACGTGGACAGGTTGGACCAAAGGGTCTGTTTCCATGCTGTACATCTCCATGACTCTATGACTATAATCATGTTAAGTTCTCATCTGATTGAATTAGGTTTCCTTCTGGTGTGTGGAGACATAAGCATCTAATCAGTAGATAATGACATTGTGGGCTGTGTAAACTAAATTGGTGGGGTTACTGGTCAACATTTTTATTTTGCTCATAAATGACTTGTTTCTCAGATCACTGCTGTAAATGATTTATTATAAATAATGAACATCAGAAATATTCCTCCAAAAGTATCTTCAGTTACATTGTTGACAGGTTTATTTATGCACTAAATATGATCATAGTCCACTTTGATATAGATTGTCATTTTGCAATATTTGGCACAAATGATCATCATTGGCATTTGGAAAATGCTGCACGTTGCTATACAGTCTGTTCTGCTATAACATGGTAGTTACATTCTCGTTCGACCTCGTGTCATGGAAATAACTGGGCCTGTGGGAGGGTTAGGGGCAAACCACCAGAAATATCAGTAAAAATCAAAACAAAAATAATATATAGTCTAACACAAATGATAGTACAATCTAAGTAAATGTTAAAATCATATATTTTAATGAAATAATACACTAAATTTAACACTTTAAGGAGTTTCTGAGTTTGCTGAGTAACAGTACTGAATGAAGACGGGGCTGAGGGTCATCATCAGCATCATCATTACTTTCAGGTGCAGTTCTGGGTGCAGGGTTATGACGAAAAAATATTTTTAGTCCAAAAGTGGTTAGCTGTGGTTCATTGTCCTCAGAGTGTTTCTTGGAAGTTGGCTTAAAAAAGGCTTCTAGTTTTTGCTGCTTTTCCATCTTTTGTCTTTCTTTCATGAAGAAGCTGTTCATAGGATGGCAGATAATGCTATCCCTCAAACTGCTATCCTGTTGCGTTCTACATTGTAGTCATTGTCTTCTAAGAGTTGCAACTGGTTCTCAACTTCCCTCAGGATAGAAGACAAAAGAGAAGTAGAAAGTTCTCGTGGTGGTACAACCTGGACTTTGTTGTCTTCATCTAGAGGTTCAGTTTCCCCCGCAGCCACAAGCTGTTGGAGATCAGCTGTGGAGAGGTCTTCACAATGGGACTTGTGCAGTCCCGCGACATCCTCAGTCTCCATTTCAAATCCAACTTGCTTTGCAAGAGCAACACAATGATCCCTGATTGCTGGAAGCTCCTCTGACAGTACAACATCTTTAAAATCATGAAGAAAATCTGGGAGAAGCTTCCACCAATCTGCATGTTAGCAGTCCGTACCGATATCACCCCAGGCCTCCACAATAATGTCAATAGCATTCCTAATGTTAAAACTTTCAAAATTGAAGAACACACTGTCGTCATTATCCCCTTCAGAAGCTGCAATCAGTTTCCTGAATGTCCACCTTAAATAATAAACTTTAAATGCTGCTATTGTACCCTGGTCCATGGGTTGAATGAAAGAGAATAGCACTTGGATGTTTTCAGAAAGCTCAAGGTGGAAGGTTGGCTTGGTGCATTGTCCAGAATGAGGTGAATCTTGAAAACCAAATCTCTTCTCCTGCAATAATTTCTAAAAACATCCTGGAAAACATCAACAATAAGGTCAGAAGAAAAATTGCTCCCGTTATCCAACCATTTTTTTGCTTGACCTGAAGTAAATAACTAGAGTGGGCTTAAGGTAACTGGGAATGGAATTGAGTAATAAGTAACAGGAGTTTGCCTTTTAAGAAAATTGTTCACCAATTCATCAATCGCGTTACAGCCAAATTGCATTGACGAAACGCATGTTATAGGAAAATAACCTGTATTGCGAACTGGCTGGACATTCCGAATTTTGACTCCTTTCAACAAGATTTGTAACAGTCTGACTGCTTTTAAAACTCCTGAATACATGGTAAAGACATAACCATACAATAATGCAAAGCAGAAGATCAGTGGAAAGAACATTGCTAAAGGCAAGTACAGAATATTTGAGAACTATGGGGATTCAGGCTTTGAAGGCACTAATACTGTAATACATGATTTAAAGTCTTATGTAAATTGGAAACATAAATGAAAGAAACATGGACACATTGCTCTGTAACTTCCCTTTCTTTCTCATTACATTTCATGTCAAGTATTGTGTTGAACCCTGGAGCATTTTTCAAGACATGGGGCAGAGTGGAGACAATTCTGACTAGCACTCAGCTAGTTGTATATTATAGGTTCTATCTTGAACGAAATATAATCATTGCAAATAAAACATCAAGAGATATGGGGTGGAAAATTAAGCAGGGGTGTTCCTTGGGGATGCCCCTGATGGGCATGGGGCACTCAGGCTCCACTTCTTTCCTGTTCTTTTAAACACTTCTTAAAATAAAATGGTGAATCCAATTGCCACCCAACTGTCCATGTGAATCACATTATGGTGTGGGTGGTGTGACATTGGGGTCAGGAACTTCTATCAAGCTCAATTGACCCTTGATCATTTATTTATTTGTGGTCAATTGGCTGCTGATTTTAGTGTTCACTCTTCACTATAATGTGGGGATGAGTATTTTTATAGGCACCACCCCACCACTGAAACCAAACCAAGTCGAATTCTGTAGTATCTGTAGGCTGTTATCTCCCTCACTCACAAGTCCTGTTGTTTTGCAGATTACCTGTAATTTACCTTTCTTACACTACAGTTCAGCTTTAAGGTTTGGATTTCTCTTCTGTCCATTTTGCAGATGGCCAGCAGATGCCAGATCTTCCAAATTAGTTGGCAGCATATACATTCCAGTGTGAAAATGAACTGACTGCATTTTTGCTAAATGCAGAGAAAAAGTAATGGTGGGCTCAGTAATGGAATCAAGGATTATGGAGAAAGGGCGGGAAAGTGGACATGAGGAATGTCGGAACAGCCGTGATAATATTGACTGAAGAAGCAGGCTTGAGGGACCGAATGGCCTACTCCTGTCTGTATTCCTTATGCTCTATGGGAAGCACCCGTAACTTGCATTAGCACTTGTGCACTTGCAGGTAAGGGGCTACGGCCTGTTTTAAGACCTCCTCTGCAAAATTGATCTGCCCACATGTATACTCTCACCTCCAAGTGGGAGTCACACATCAATCCTTCAATGAGACTACCAAGAATTGGCTGTGCTAGATGCCCAGATTGTGCGGGAGGTTGAGATGCTGTTTGTACTGATTACTATTGTCTCATATCCTTCTCTTCTACAATAGGTTTTAAAGAGGTAAATGAATCCATATCCTGTTAGGTGAGGCCTACTTCTGTTTCTGTTCCTACCACGCTGCAGTTACTGGCTACCTCTGTCAAGCAACCAGGGTTTATGTAGGGATGACTCCTTGGGTGGAACTAAATAGCATAAAGCTCAAAATTGAGGCATTTCTGAATTGACCATTGATGCCCTTGGACAACATATAGGAACATTTTGTAAGATGGAACTTAGTGAGAAAAGTATTGCTCTTGTTCAAAAGTACTTTAGCATTTGTATCTTCTGACTTTGCAAGTTCCTGCTGTGGATGCCTTGAATTTCCACGTGCTCCATGGTGCTCAGAGGGTTCATGATTATCTATGTTGGATCAGTATTGTTGTATTGTTCCGGTTTTTCATTCTGGAAGCTCTGATTCTAGATGACTGGTCAAAGAGTTTCTACTGAGTCCACTTGGTTAGCTAGTTCCATGGACTTCATGTGACATAACTCTCCTTTTCTTCTTTTGCTGTGTGTTTGCAGATGGGTTATCAGAAGCTTTCTCCTGTGAAAGGTGAGTTACAAAACCATTTGAGCGTTAAGACATAACACATAAGGTACACATTGTGGGCCACACATTATACACCTGATGTGGAAGGATGAGCAAACAGAATGCATTAAGATCTAGAAGCTGTATGCTGCATTGGTTAAAGAAAGCAACTGAGTTTCTGTGGCAGCCACCAAGTAAGAGATTGAAGCAGTCAGAGATTTGCAAATTACTTTACAGATGTCAAGCATATTGTATGTTGAGAGTCTCTTGCGTGCATTATAGGGTCAACCCTTTATTTTAATAGGCATCTATCATTGTCCCTTACCTGAGTAGGCTTCCTTCATCTAAGGGACTTCTTTCTCATATGCAACTATGTGTTGAGACAGCATTCAGCTGGTTGGCTGCCTTCTGCTTGATTTCTGTACGTTGGCTCTATTAGGGTAATTTTCTTTGATACATTCCTCAGGGCTGTTTTCTCCATTGAAATCTCTTTTGCCACAAGGACCATTCTGTAAAGTATTCTAACCATTTTGTTTGATTAGTCAGCTTCCAAAACAAATCTTACCCCTCTTAAAAATATAGCAGTAGTTTAAGAACCACTGAACCTCAATTCCTAACTTGGAAATTCAGAACCCCTGTGGAATTTAAGGGAGATCCTGTGGTGCAATGCTGATGTCCCTACCTCTGAGCCAGGAGGCCCAGGTTCATGCCCCACCTGCTTCAAAGGTGTTTGAAAACCTGTCTGAACAGGTTGGTTGAGTTTTTTTTAAGGAAGAGCCCAGGTGAGTTTAATGAGCGTCCGTGCGCCACTCAATTATAGGTGAACTTTATAATGTTGAAAACATGGACATTTAATGGCTTAGCTATAGAATAGTCCTTAAAAATTGCCAAATTACATTCAATATCCATTCAAGGGGTCGGTTGTTAGTGTTCAAGTAAGCAACATTATGAGATACTTAAACAGACATTTGATTTTGGTCTCACTGAAATAGCGTGGCTCCTTTCAAATGAAAAAAAAACATTTTTAGAATATTAACTGATAACATGCAGGATCAAAATAAGAGAGCTACAAGCTGCTTTGACAGGAACTCCAGATGCCATAATGACAGAAAGTTTAAGAGCACAGCTTGAACAGATTAAAAGGTCAAATAACCATGAGATTATCATTATAACTCTCGCCTAATGTTCCCTTTTTAATCTGTTCTATCTTTTGAAGACATACCTTTTTAATTTTCTCTGCTCATGGCTCTCTGGATCATGCACGGTCGCCCCATCTAGGGGTACGTTCTAGGTAACTGCTATAAGTTTACTAGGTTCCAGTTTTAAGTTGGCTGTATTATTTTGCCTGAGAAAGTTCCGAGGCTCCATTTCATGCCTCCTGTTGACTGACAGCTTAAATCAGGAATTTGCAAGTATGCATTTGTGGCTTGCACTATGTAAACTTTAAGCTGTGTTTGTCTCCTCAGCGCATTGGTCATAGGACCATTTGAGAAAGAGATTCTCCAGATGCTTATGTTAAAAGATCTGCATGTTGCATCTTGTTTACTGTAACATTTCCATCTCTCACTTTACATGACTATTATTTCCCACTTAGTGTTGTTGAGAGTGAGAATTGACTGAAGTGAACGTGTCAGTATGAAAGTAGATGCTTCTCCATATATTGTGATATTCTGACTGTAATGATAAGTCATCATGCAAGTTCTGATTAGTTTGAAGTTTAAAGATATTGAAGGCCATAACAAATGGCCTACTGCATGTAAGTAATTGGTTTCATACTGTAAGCCATTTCACAATGGATTGGTAAGAAATTAGCATGTATGAGTGTAGGAACACCTGCTGAAAACTCTGTATCAGTCATTGAAATAGTCTTCAGAACCATGCCAGTTTTTTCACTTCTCTGCGCCTTTGGCAACTCTGGGTTATCTTTGGTGCTGTTAAAAAGAACATTGGATTTCAAATCTATTCTTGGTACATGTCCTGATGTTCCTGAATTTTAGTGCAAGGGTTTGGAGTAGGAGAGTCTGCTTTTCAAAATCACAAGATCCCTCTAGCTGCACACTCGTGAATGTCTGGAGCACAACCAAACATCTACCTTCATAACCTCAATGTTATGCTTGTGTAAAGTAGGTATGAAGGCTATTGCATGTTTGCTGTTTCTGGATACAGTTTTGGTCACTATTTGGTGAATGTACACAATTTAGCGCATGTTCTAATTTTACAGTGTTGAGAGTGGCTTGGGCCACTTTGAGATCTAATCTACATTCACACGATGCCAGTAAACTGTAGTGTCATTTAATTGCTTGTCAGTTATGTCAGTACAGAAATGGAGTATGTGTTCCCAATGGAGGCAATACATCACCATCATTATAAATGACTGCCATAATCCTTGGAGCACGCACAAAAATACAATCACTCCTCTTTGGAGTTATTACTTATTTCACAGTCAACATGGGCAATTTCACAATCGAGAGAAGAAAACTTTGAGTTATTTTGATCTGCCACTGTCAGATGGGCTCTTCATGATCAATCCCAAATTTGTTATTATTCCAGACAGGATACTCCAAACTCTTCAGCCCCCAGATGTGAAGGGATTTCTTTATTCACTCATCCTCCTCACTTGGTTCCAACAAGGTTAATTTAAAAAGAACACCTTCAGTTTTGCAAACCTTTCTCCTGATTGAAGTCAGGTTTTTTTTAAGAAAAAGTCAATTCAACCAGACTTCTTTGAATTTACAAGAAGTGAATTCACCAATCACTAAACTTGAGAAAAATTAGTAATAGAACACACTAGAACACACAGCTTAGAAGTAAGGGGTGGTTTCAAAACAATAAAAGTTTAAAAAGACACAGATACTTCTGTTGAAGATGGCAGCCAAGTAGGAGCACCTCCCCTCCTTATGTTTGCTTTCTCTTTCCCCATTTTGGTTTCTCGGTGGGTCAGGGCCTGGTCTGCTGACAGCTTGCTGCAGGTCCCGGGCCTAGTCTGTCGGTGACTCTCAGCCTGGTCTCCGGGCAGTATATCGGCCGGTTTGTTGGTGGCTCATGGCAGTGTCTCGGCTCAGCATGTGTGTGAATCCTGCCTGGGCGTGTTCTCAAGGCACTGGGACAGATGGAGAGGCAGCAGCTTCAGCAGCAGCATAGGTGTCTGCAGCAGCTGCTTCAAGAACAGACAGCTGAGGTCTCCCAGAGACTGAGAGAAGCAGTGGACTCTCTTTAAAAAAAACTGTTAAACTTTTAGCTTATTCCTTTATTTTCTTTGTTAAAACTACAAAAGACTTTAATGTAAACTGTAACCTATTCCTTTGTGAAACCACGCTTAACTCTTGTTTCTCTGCTTTATACCTATGCCTTTTTTTGTACCTAGGTACTTTGGTGGCTAAGATGGTGCCATGTGTGGCAAAATTATACACTTTTCACTGCACTCTTGTACTTGAGTACATGTGACAATAAAATCTAAAAGTGTACTGATGGGTCTCTGTGAAGAGTAGGTAGTTGAATGTTCTGTCTGTCGCAGTGGAGGTGTTGCCATGGGTAAACAGATGACTTCTCAGATTCTTGGTTTGGTAAGCTGATTGAACTTCTGTTGTCCTAATTCTATTTTTTAAACTGATTTGGAGCAGTCAGAGTGAGAAAGGGTCTTTACCTTGAAGAGAGGGGCAACAGGGTACCGTTCTTTAATCGTACCATTTATCATTCTTCATAGCACAATAACTCAGGCAGGTACACGGAAGAGCTTTCAGTCCAGAAGAATTGAAATAGGCTTTTTAACCTCTGTCCTTGAATTCTTCAAATGGAAAAAACACAAAATGTGTCTGTAGTTTGGGACATAATCCATAGGGTGTAGTTTACAGTTAAGCACGGGTCTGTCAAGCTCTTTCTTATCTTTGTGCTCACAAACGATCACAGTCCAGTCTGTTTGAAGTTGCTTTGATACCTTTAGGTGTTGCACAGTCTTTATTTTCCACCGACAGTTATCTTGTCTCTGTCGCAGTCCTGTTGAAAAAAATCACATTTGGAATTAAGGGCTGTATATGCTCATAATACTTTGGGTTCTGATCTGTCATTGTAACAGGTCTTTGCCTCCAGCAGTGTATTTGTCTCTAATATTATATTAGACAAAAACTCAGCTAGATAGTTCACTACTCCCACAAATTGCTACACTGCTTTCCGAGCTTTCTAGTCACTGTATCACTGAAACAAATCTCTCCTTGTTAGGATCCGGGAGATGTCCTGTTGCCATCAGTACATGACCTATATACCTGACCTCCAGCATCTTCAGTTGCATGATTTTCTTGTTCAGCTTCAGGTTCCTGGCAGACTCTGTCGAGCCATTATGTGAGATCTCTGTTGCCTTTCACATTTATCCACAATAGCTTCCACTCTAGGAAAATCATTGATTATCTCATACTGTCTGTGTTAATACTGTTCTGGAGCAGTGGAAATGCCAAAAAGCATGTGCAACCAACTGTATCTCCTGAATGTTATGCAAAGTGGATTTGGAAAACTATTCTTATCCAACTTCACTTGCCAATAACTGTCCTCATTGAGGGGAGTAAAGACCTTTATCTGAGAGAGGCATGGCAAAATCTCTTCAGTGTTTTTCTTGGGATATTGAGATCACTTCAAAACTTTATTGAGATCCTGGAGTTCTGTGCACTCTCTCACATTTTCAAGATTTTCTCCATGGTTACTAGTATGCAGGAGCTGTCACTTCTTTTCCAGTTCTGTCTTGGCTTTCAAGCGGACTTTAAGGGAACTGGAATCCTCCTCAACAAATCTTGAGTTGGTCTCACAAGCTCATCTACATTTAGGTTATGTTTACCAGGAAGACGTTCAAGATCTGTAAAATAATTCCTCTAATCTTTTAGGAACTGTTCAGCAGTCACTGTCTTAGAAGCCTGTGAAAAGCTGCAAATCTCTTTTGGCACATGTAGAGTTACTGCTCCAAGCTTTAGACTTTTTTTGTTAGCTGAGATAAGTAGATTTTATTTAATGTGGAACTTCAGATTATCTTTCTTCCCATTGCATTGGGCTTTCCACTTACTGATCCCAAGAGGAAAAAGACGTTCATTCCATCATTTGGCTTCAACCTTACATTTGAGGTCTTCATTTTTGGTTCATTATCTTGAGCCACTTCACACAGGCTAATGAAATTCATGATGTTGTACCTAGTCCAAATGTTTATCTGGAATTTCACGTTCGCTTGATGAATCTCCTTCTGCAGTCATCATTCTGTCTCAGACCATTTACCACATTTAGACCTGACAATGCCAACCTCTTCATCGAGAGTGTGGTGCTGGAAAAGCACAGCAGATCAGGCAGCATCCGAGGAGCAGGAGAATCAACGTTTCAGGCAAGAGGACTTCACGGTGGCTCAGTGGTTAGCACTGCTGCCTCACAGCACCAGGGTCCCAGGTTCGATTCCAGCCTTGCGTGACTGTGTGGAGTTTGCACAATCTCCGTGTCTGTGTGGGTTTCCTCCAAGTGCTCTGGTTTCGTCCTACAGTCCAAAGATGTGCAGGTTAGGTGAATTGACCATGCTAAGTTGCCCATAGTTTAGGTGCGTTAGTCAGAGGGAAATGGGTCTGTATGGGTTACTCTTTGGACGGTCAATGTGGACTTGTTGGGCTGAAGGGCCTGTTTCCACACTGTAGGGAATCTATTCTAATCAGATGCCAACCTCTTGTTGACTGTCCTGGTCTCAGACAACAGTTCACCTCAATGAAAGTGAGCTTAGAAGACACAGAGTATCCTTTAACTTAATTCACTCTAATTCTCAAAAGTATCAAGTATCAAAAATATCCAAATATCACATTATTCCCAAATTGTAAACAGTCAAAGGAAACCACACAAGTCACCCTTCTGCTAACTCAATACTTGGCTTAATCAAAGCACATTATCCAGGAATGTGTAGCTGGCCAGGCTTCACAGATCCTTTGTTCACCACACTACACCACAGGGTTGCTCATGCACTGCTTCTATCCGGGAGTTATACTAGAGGGCTCTCTCTGGGAGTTATACTAGAGGGTTCTATCCCTGATCTCTTATCAGTTTCCATCCAATCAGAGATGTCCACATTGCGTTTTCAAAGCAGCAATCCTTTCAAACGCGTACCAAAACTGCTTCCCTTCTGCTTGATTGGCCTGCGCAGTGCCCATTGTGTACGTAACTGTAGAACATTCACTCATTCAGCTTGAGCAACTCTCAGTCCCTTTTAACCCTTTCCAGCCCTGGCCAACACTCTCTTGTATGATGTAGAATGATTTGTCAGCATCATCTCTCCAGCAGCCATCTTTATTAGCTTGTTTTGCTTCTTTCTAGCCAGATACCTGCACATAAAAAAATTCAACTTCTCCAATTGGACCACTGCTTTCCCCACACTGGACAGATTTTCTTTTCTTATTGTGCAGTGCCCTCTGCAATATTCACATCCTATCATCTAACCTTATTCTTTCTGCTTGCCCTTCTACTAATAGTTTGATTCCAGTTTTAGCCAGTCTCACTGCAGAGGAAATGGTAGACGATATTGCTGTGTACTTCAAATTCACAATGGAATGAGTGACTGGGTGTATTATGCTGTGACCACATGGCTCATGAGCAGTTTAGTTTCTGTGTAAATGTTCATACATACTTGCCTCTTCCCTGTGGGATCCCTAAATACTTTATAACATCTCATCCAGGTTCTTGGCATGGTACAAGTGCTGGCCAGTGCATTTCTTGCCAAGCCTAACATGACACTGCTTTCATGGATCGGAAATGGAACATTCCTCTTCTGTTTAACATCAGCTCAATAACCTTGTTGTTAAGTCAGGGTGACGGTATGACCAGCCTGTTTGCTGGCCAACTAATGGATTACAATGGGTTTTAACGACTGCCGTAAATAATTTATAAAACACATTTGAGGATATTTGACAGCAAGCAAAAGATGTATGTATTTTTAACTCACGTTTAACTGATTCCTCTTCAGTAATTCCCAAACCCAAGCTGCACAAGTCCCTGGGAGCCTTTAAGGACTCCACAGCACTGTGTTTCACATGACTGTGCCCAACCAATAAGAAGTCTTGGTATGCTACGGCCAACCATGCCCCCGCCCCCCATTAGATAGGAAATTCGAGCGTACTGAAATTCTATCAGATGTCCTAATGTGCTGCCCCCACACGTTAATTTTATACACACCCAAAAGATTACCTCTTTGTCTTTTGATTGTCATAAGGTTTTATGCAAAGAAATCTGTGATCACAATCATACATGATATAATCATTGTGGTAGGAAAGAAATCCCAAGATAGCATGGAGTTATTTGAAAATTTTAAAGTAAGGAGTTTCCCGTGGAAATGATGGAGTTGAGAAGGAATTACTACATATTGTGTTGCTAATCTTTGAAATTCTCTACCCCAGAGTGAGTCGAGAGTAGATCAATGAATATACGTAAAACTGAGTTAGACTACATTTTGCCATACAAGAGACTCGTGGTTTATCGGAGGGAGGGGCAAGCAGTAAAGTTAAACCCACATTCAGATCAGATCAGTGAACTGACTGAATGGCAAAACAGGTTTGATGCACTGATGGCTACCCAATTCCTATTTCTTATGCTCTGATTATGTGTTTATTGCGATCTTGGGTGTGAACTGTAATCTAACAAAGTGGAGAATATTGCTGTGTATATGAAAAAGAACAAAACAGGATGAGAAAATCATACTTGGTCCATTGAAACTTATCCCCAGGATCTTATTCTCCCATAAGAAGATCTGACTTTTTTGAAGAACCCTGATATTTATATCTTTACTGTTCACTCTGGTACATGACTTTAGAAGTGTGTAATGCTTTGAGAAATGAAATTCTTTGATAACGTATTTAAATATTCTGTTTGTAAGAGAAAGCCTTTTAAAAACTATTGGCAACAACGGGAACTTGAATCAAGTTTCCTTTGTCAAAGCAGTAGGTTTGTGGTGTAAATTTGACAATGGTCAAAAAACATACAAAGAGATTGTGACACACCATTAATCCACGCTATTAATTATAACACAGGCATCATGCTAACTTTGTGCTCCCTGCTCATTCTGGTGATTTCAATGGCTAACAGCACTGACAATGGCTGGATACTTTATAGGGATATTGATATCATGGCTTCTATTTGCAATGTGATAGAAGCCGTTAAAAATAATTTTATAAAGCAGTGGAGGGGATTAGAGGTGTCAAATTAAGGATGGATCAGTGAAAGATGGGAATAGATAAACCCTGAACTGCCTGAATTCCGAGATAGTAAAAACAATCCCATTTGGGAGGTAAAGAATTCAGGACCAAATCCAGTTTTTCTGAGGTTCCACCCCATTCATACTGCCCCTTTAAACTGAGTGGTAAGGGCAGAATAAGTGGAAGGAGCAAATGACTACAGATGCTGGAATCTGTCCTAAAGACAACAAATGCTGGACATCACAACGGGCCAGGCAGCATCCATGAAGCGACAGCAAGCTAACATTTCGAGTCTAGGTGACTTTTCATCAGAGCTGAAGCATTTGTTGTTTTCAGAATAAGTGGTATTTCTGCTTCCAACCGAAGGCTGGATTTCCTGGCTGTCCTATCCATTCTGGCCTCAGTAATCATTAGGGCAACTGAGAGCTGATATTATTACTGATGAGGCTTTTTGAAACACACACACATCCGTTGCTGCTAAAGATAATTAATCCTGGAGGGGATTGAATACTTTAAAAGATGCTTTGCTGGTTCCATTAGGAACTGATGATGAAGAGAACCTATTAGTTCATGTCTTACCATGTGTTCAAGTTAATATCAAAAGCAAATTCATAATTACAGCATCCTTGTGATTATGATCATGCTGTGTCATCCCTTCCTGTTTCTTTTTGACTTCTCTTTGAAACTTGGCACAATTAGCAACAGCACTTTGCTTTATAATCATTGCTGAGCTTCTAATTCCCAGAAATGGCTTCTCCACACTGTTATCTTGCAAACCCTCTAGCAACTGTGGTTGACTCCCTTTGCATCCTCATTAAAATTCTAGCCCTTGAATGACATCATTCCCAGGCCCTGTGCCATCTTTCTGATGTTAAGTAATGGTACCTTGTTTGTTCTCTGCACCAGCACCCACCGTTCCTCAGCAGCTTTCATACTATTGGAAAGATTGGCTGAGATTTAATCATAATGGGTCATAGCATATGCCAGATCAACATTAGGAAAAGCAAAGCCACTCCAACAATATCCACCCTGCTCCCTAGCCATTGTTTCTACCACCCTCTCCCCTCATGTGATGGATGCCAATGTCTTCCCGAAGTGGGTTTGGTGATAAGACGGGTATTTAATTGAGTAGGAGGGTGATGGGTAAGAACCCCATTGCCTACCCAATTCAATCCCTTCTCACCCTGCAACAATTGAGGCCCCTAATTGGACAATTAATCCAGCCATATGTGGAGCAGTCACCATATGGGGAGTCTGATGAATGGACCCCAATGGGGTTGCTTGCAGGCTCCTGAGAAGTGAGTGGGAATTGGCAGTTCCTTGTTGAAAGGCACTGCATGCCTGATTTGAGAAATTCAGCATGAGGAAGGCTGAGCTCATTAAGTGTCTGGACCATGACCTTGCAGCTGAACTAACCCCTACAGTACAACCGCAATCCCACTGTTACCCAGCCTAGGTTCATTGTTGGGCTTGGATTAGTACATTATTGGCTGCAGCCACCACTTCCTCAGTGGTGTTGCCAAGCAATGTCTAGTTGTTATCCTCTGGTTTGGCAACTCTGAGGGTAGGATTTCCTCTCCTGGGCAAGGCCTGCCACTACCCAGTTAAGTACCTGAGTTGTGGGTTTAACTTTGTGGGGCTTCCAAAAGGATGCAACGAGCGACTTCCACAAGATCTCCAGTCAGGCATGAGATCCCCATCCTCTACACTAAATGTCACCCACTCTCTCAGATTGTACCAAATAGTTTGCACCTCCAACACTGAAGGATTTTTATGAATTGTTCCAGTGAGCCAGGTATGATTACATGCAAAGGTCCTTGATGTGAAACGTGATCACACACATACTTAACTCTGAAGCAAAATGCCATCAACTGGAACAAGCTGACATAGCTGAGACATGTAGTCTCCAGTTTTCTTTCCCCTGGAGATGTGCGTAGTGTGATAGAAAATTTATGGTGACTGTCTGTGTGGAGTTTGCACGTTCTCCCCGTGTCTGCGTAGGTTTCCTCCCACAGTCCAAAGATGTGCAGGTCAGGTGAATTGGCCATGCTAAATTGCCCATAGTGTTAGGTGCATTAGTCAGAGGGAAATGGGTCTGGGTTATGGGAATCTAATCTAATTTAAAAAGATGTTAAATTACATTGTTTCAGGATGTAATGGTATTTACTTATAGGCAGTAGCAGTTTGCTGAAATTGAGTAGATACTTTGTGAGTTTCCAATTTTGTTAATACAGTAGAATGCTACATTTGAGTTCTCCCTTATGCGGAGAATTCTTTGTATTCTTTTAATGATCATATAACCTTTGTTAATTTTGAGTTACTATTCAGTGATTTATTTGGACTGATATAGAAAACAAACAATGCCCCGTCATTTTACATTTTGTAAATTTTGATTAAAAGTGATCAAGGAAACAGGAATTGTTTCAGGCATTTAAGAAATGCTGTAATTGATTTTTTAAACTAAATTTGAAGAGCATTGCAGAAACATCAAATAATCAGAAAAGCTGTAATGAGTGGCAAGTAAAAATGTTGCTGTGACTTGCACTTTATTTGGGCCTGCTTCAGGCCAGAGCGTGCTGCATTTCAGATATCCTTTCATGTGTGGCCAATTAACATTCCGAAGTGCCCGGGTAATTTTTTTGACAGCACAGCTGAAGGTATAATGCATTTAGGGCTCAAAGTGAACCTGTGGATCACTGAAGTCTTTGAGCAAATGATTGTTGGGATTTAGTTTAAAAGTTATGTTGATCTTGAAAACAAGAGTATACAATAGGCAATAATATAAATGTAGTGCTAGTCTGTTTCATTTCATTTGGAGAACCAATTAATGAACTAATTCTCACTGTAGCTCTGCAATGCTTTTAGTCTTTCCTGAATTTATGTCTCTTAGATAATTATTTTTCACTCATATTTTACTTGTAGCAACACTAAATATGTTGTCACGTAATATTTGATTTGGGTAATATTAGCTTGTTCCTTTCTCTGTATGAATGAAAATATACAATGTTTGAACCTTCCACAAAAACTATAATATCTCATCACAGAATAGTTCTCCAGATACTTCAATACTTCCCAAATCAGAAGGTGCCTAGAACTACATATGCTGTTCCAAATTGGTCCCAACCAGTTGCTGGAAAAATAGGCATCTCTTTCTTACTTTTATGTCTCAATAGCATTTTCCATGTGCATTTCCGGGTTGAAAGTCTTGAACATATGCATGTCGAGCTTCTATTTGATTGATCCTCTTTATGTTTGAAGTATTTATGGTTGCTGCTCCAGGTCCTCAGTTGTGCATGTGTGAGTTGAGCAGTCTGCAGCTTGCACAAGTAAAGTTTGAACTCCAATGACTCTTGCTCCATTTCTGTGGCTATTTGCAAGATGTTGATGGGCCCCAGATTGGACCGTACACTCTTGCATTTGGTACTGCCTCAATAAGGGATACAGATGGTTGCAAATTACTGCAAGGATAAGGGAATTTAACATTTTTTTAATTCATTCATTTGTGGAGTGTGGATGTCACTGGCTGGGCCACCACATAGTGTCCATCCCTTGTTGTTGTTGAGAAAGTAATGGTGACCTATGCTATTGAACTGTTGGAATCCATTTACTATGAGTAGACTCACAATACAGTTGGTGAGGGAGTTCCAGGATTTTGACCCAGTGACACTGAAAGATTGCTGCTCTATTTTCATGTCAGGATGGTGAATGGTTTGGAGAGAAACTTGCAGGTAGTGATGTTGCCATAAACTGCTGTCCTTGTCCTTCGAGATTGTAGTGTTTGTGGGTTTGGAAGGTGCTATCTGAAGAGTTTTAGTGAATTTTGACTGTGCATCTTGCAGATGGTACACAGTGCGGCTGCTCAGTGTTGGTGACAGAAGGAGTGAATGTTTGTGGATGTGGTGCCAGTCAAGTGGCTGCTTTGTCTTGAGTGGTGTCTACTTTTTGGTTTATGTTTGCACAGCAACTAAATCCCATTAAAAACTCAGCAAAGGATTATTGCAACAAAGAATTTTCCCCTTGAACAGCTAAATAAAATTACAGCAGAAGTTGTTGATTCCCCTTTGATGGATCATTACATTTAGTAATGCAAATCTGGTTTCTGATTGACTGGAAAAGTATCAGAAAGGCTGAAAGACATTGTCAGCATTCCAATGTGATCTCGTCAAACTGACATGTTAACTGCCTTTTCTGTCTCCACCTCTGCTGAGCATTCTCTCTATTTGTTCCAGCAGGAGGAGGTAGCTGGGCAGAACCTATGAGGATGCTATTATTTCATCCCCGATGTGGTGTGGGCAATGGTGAGAAAAGTAACAAAGTACAGCAAGAATGAAACAAAGTCAAAATCTTGACATCAAAAAGGTTTTCTAATTTTTCCCTTAAACTTCAGAATCTCACTGTTGAGTCGCAACTACTTAATTTCCATGTATTTGCATCTCATTATGAACCTGATTCACTGTGTTTCTACATCATTTCCAATTTGCCTCCTCCTCCCAGAGAAAGTAGAAGGCACAAACTTCCCTCAGCAAATCAGTGTGCAGCTTACTGCTTGACCTGGCCATTATCTGATGTATCTGTACACAATCAAATATTTATTGATTTATTGTAGTCATGTGTACCTACGTACAGGGAAGAGCTTTGTTTGCAAACAGTACAGGTAGATCATAATAAGTAAGGACATACCAATTACAGTGCTTAAAGTGAGGCGTACAGGTTACACTGCGCAGGAGGTGCATGAAGCAAGATCCACATTATTGGAAGTTAGACAGTCCATTCATCAGTCTAATAACAGCAGGGAAGAGGGTGTTCTTGAACCTTTTGGTATATGTGTTCAGGCGTATGTATCTTCTGCTTGACAGAACAGGTTGTAGGAGAGCATTACCTGAATGGGAGGGGTGTTTGATGTTGGCAGTTTTTCTGCAGCGACAACAAGTCTAAATGGAGTCCATTGATGGAAGACTGTCTTCCGTGATGTGCACACAACCTTCTGTAGTTTCTTCTGGTCCTGGGCAAAGCAGTTGCTGAATCAGACCCTTATACACCCAGAGACGGTATGCTTTCTGTATTGCATCTGTAAAAGTTGGTGAGGGCCCTTATGGACATGCCAAATTTCCTAAACCACCTGAGGAAGAATTAGTGTTGTGCCTTCTTGACCATCACACCAGGGCAGGTTGTCCATTATTGTCACTCCTAGAAAATTGGCACTGTCAACCCTCCCAACCCTTGCACCTTGATGTAGGTTGGGGGTGTGTTCACCTCCTTTCTTTCTGAAGTCAAGGTTCAATTCTGTTGTTTTGCCCAACATTGAGAGAGATCCCTGCATTCTCCATGGTCACCATCCTTCTCCACATATTTTCCACACCAGTCAGCAGCAAAAAAACCCACCAACCTCACTATAATCATCTTGATCCAACTCTCACCCCGCTTCAATTGTTCAGTACTTCATTTTGGAACACTGGGAGATTTATAACTAGTATGCTTCTACCAGGTCGTTTAGCATGCAGGGATGTACACAAGTTTCTTGCATCAATGCCTGTGTACCTCATGGCTCTTGGTTTGGAAGCATAGCACTCGTTCACTTAGCACTTACCTAGAGGCTTCCAGCTCTTGCATTGTATTTTAGTGCACAGGTTCTTCAATCCTTGGTTCCTGGCTGCCTGCCTCTGCCGTGCATTGCTTTTTAACACTAAGTGAGTCAGGCAGCTTGTTGTGATTGGGAGTACTGAACACTCAAGGGTGGGTGGATATATCGCTGGACAGCACTGAGCTACAACAATGACACACCATCATTTGCCAGCAACTTATATGGCAGATGCAAATGCAAATGCATGTGCTTCAAGCAAAAGAAGATGTGCAAAAATGAATGGAGATCATTCATCAGTGGGATCAAGGAGGACTGTGGCCTGTGGGTGGGTACCACCAGGTTCAGTCTGATTCCAGTCCAAGGCTTTGCTCATAGTCCTTTAGGCAATTAGTCCTCACCAGAGTTTGGGGATGAGTGTCCTTAGAGTCCAGCAATTTGGCTAAAGTCAGTCCTGCAGGTCAAACTACTGTGGGATGGCAGGTAGGCCTCACGATTTCATGTCGTCCCAATGAGCAAATAAACTTGAAGCCAATGTAGGTCAGCATGCTTAGTGGTGATGGGCAAATAGTACTTAATTATGGGCAATGATGTTTTGAATAGGTTCATGTTGTCCAAAGTCAGGAGAACGTTGGACTAATTGAGTCTAGTGTAACAAATGCATGGAAGAGAGTTTTCGATTTCAGAGCCATGTTTTTCCTGGGCTAATGAGATTCCACACTGTTCTCCCTGTTAGGTTAAGTATATCCCAGGCCTGTTGAGGGTGAAGGTACTGTGGGCCTTAGTCAGGGGTGGTGATGGTGGGTGGGGTAAATTTTCTTCCAGAATGTTTAATCCTAAGGTTGCTTCTTCCAAGACATCATTTTTAAAACTTAAATCATTTACAGTTTTTGTATTATTGGTTAAGCCAATTCCTAACTGCCCTTAAAGTGGTGGTGAGCAACTTTCTTGAACTGCTGTGGTTTTTCTAATGTAGGTGCACTCATAGTGCTGTCAGGACGGGCCCAGTGACAATGAAGGAATGGCAGTATAGTGTGGCTTTGAGGGAACTTGCAAATATTGATGTACCTATGCATCTGCTGCCATTCTCCTTCGAGATGGTAGAGGTTGCAGATTTGGAAGGTGTTATTGAAGGATCTCTTAGTGAGCTGCTGCAGTGAATCTTGAAGATGGTATACATTGCTGCTGTTGTGCTTCGGTGATAGAGTGAGTGAATGCTGAATGGGGTATTTGGTGGAAGCTTCATCATATTTGGGGAAACTCTTGTTGCCCTGACAATGATCTCTGGCTTCATTTTTCAGAGTGATATAGTGTGGTCCATTTTCTTTATCAGCATCATGGGTCAAGTACCCTCAGTTGGATACCTATAAATGCAGGCACGTCTACTGAATATGATCGGTCAAACTGGCTGATTAAAATTCTGTCCAGCCATATTTCAGCCCTCCAAAATTTTGGACTCTTGTTTTCTGATCCCATGAAGAGTGACAGTCTTGGAAATGTATTTGAAATTTGTGACTGACAAAAAGTATCAATTGACAAGGTTTTAAATTTTAAATTTTAGCCATTTTATTGTCACAAACTACATTGTTTTTAATGTTAACAAAATGCTTTTTTAGCAGGTAACTTCTTTTTAAACTACTGAAAAATATCCCCATTTAACTTTTAAAAGGACTACACATCTGTCTTCATGGTTAAATTGTACTCTGTCCCTGAACTGGACCCTTCATTCTCTGGCAGCCAGTCCAAAGCGATTCTCAAATCCTTTTTCTTTTTTCAGCTGTATAACCTATAATCACTGCATTCACCTTTTAATGATGAAGGTTCCTTTTGAGATTCCTCCTTTTAGCCAAACCTACCAACCTCATTTAAATCCTCACAAACCTGGCCTCTACAATCTGAGCGCAAGTCACCCACATTCACATATATGAAGAAACTTGTAAGGTGATCACACAAACGCTCGATATAGACTCTTCCCTTCTGGAAGCCACTTCCATTACAACATGAATCACCTAGTCCTTGTATCCGTGTAACAATGCTAATTAACTATTCTCTAGATACACATTCCATTCAATCTTGAAATTAGGTGGACAGGTTGAAATATAATTGTGTACAAACCCAGCCTTCTTCACATCTTACCGTGGGACTTGGAGATTGCTATGACCTTGGTGAGAATGCCAAAATATTAAGGATATTTTGAACTTGTATGCCCCAAAATGTGTTTTTTTTAAAAGAGCGCTTGACAGCCAAAAAGGCTATAAATATCAACACTGCTGGATTTCATTAATAGTATTGAATGTTGCCCTGTGTGTCAATCTGGGTTCAAGCAAATATATGCTCTGAAGGTCACACATGAAATACTGCCCCAAGTTTCCCCATGTTGCAGGCAAAGACGCTCACTCCTAATGCTGCAAACTAGTTAAAAAAGGAACAGGACAGCAATGGATACTCTCTCACCCAGAATGCTGTAATTTAATCATAGGTTGAAAGGAATTAGAAATACAGAATCTCATCCAATCTACAAAGCTAAGTATTGTGAAACCAACATCACCTCTATTGGTAACCTCTCAAGAAAGTCTGGTTAATTTGGCTCCTTTTTAAATCATTTATGTCTAGTAGAAAGATATGCCTGAGGGAAGGGATCCTTGTTGAATTAACCTTCCTGCAACCACCATTTGGGGAGTGGGTGAATAAAGGAGTGAAGCCAGTTCATTGTATCTTCACAGGGAGCTTCACATTTGGGATATCTATCTCCAATAGTAGCATGTTTGGAGAATCCTACTGAGGTCTGATCGTAACAAGACTAATAGTCTTTAAGTCATCAGCACTTCTGCTGTGGTCATTGTTTATATTATTAATATCTTGTACCTTCTTCCCAGTAAAGCAACTAGGCCCCACATTTAATCTTTATCATCTAAACCATCCAAACTTGTTGTCGGGCAGAATTTAAAACAGGTCATATGACCTTCTTTATTCCTCTATTTTTACCCTAAATTAAAGGGACTATCCTAAAACATCATAATCTAATGCATCTCAGACTTGGTATTGAAGGATTTTGCAGGAAAGCAGTGCACATTCGACTTTTGAAGTACCTCTGCATGGAAATTAGTTGAATGACCAATTGCTTTTCCTTTTAAGTGGTAAGAAAGTTCACACACAAAGCCATCTTCAAAGCGGCAGGTATTTTTAATCAAACAATTCAGACACGTAATGACTCATGCCTAGGGCAGTTGGGACTTGAACTTCGACCTCCTGAAGTCAGAACACTACCATTGCATCACAAGGGCATCTACCTTCAAAGCTGTGTTTTGACATCAGCCTTTACAGTGAAGCCCTGCACATTTAAATGACTTCTCCCTGTACTTTGTATATGTTTGCAGGCAATCAATTATTTCCTTCTATTGCAAACAAACATGTGAAGGGCCAGTGTGATTTGTTTTAATAAAAAATGCATTACCAAAGCATATTATACTATGTCGAACTCATGCAACACATCACATTACCCAATGGACTATAGTTTGTATAAAAACAACTCCAATGAAATTATAAATTATCTATAATTTATAAATAGATTGGAGCCTTGATACACACTTGAACATACCAGAATGAAAACTGATATTTAGAATGTTTGATCTCAGTGGGACACTTAAGTAGTATCTACATTATGAGAATTCTATTTAAAGAATATTATTTTGATCTTAGTTTTTGCAACCATCAACGCAAACTGTGCGGTAAATAACCCAAAATATAGTGAACCTACACAATCTGTCCTTTTAATTGCAAACATTGCCTAATACGTGATAAAAAAACTTACACAGAAAAAATGTGGCCCAAGCTATCTACTTATATGAACCATTTCATTAATACTTTCTGTCACAATCAATATATAATGCTCTGAAATTTTGTAGAGTTGGGGAGATTTTGCAGTCTTTTGAAAATGGATGTGTCCCAATTCCTGTCCCCATTCAGACTCTCCAAATTCTGCTTGGTGCAAAGGATGATGAAGGGTAGTAGTCCACACCCAATTATTTAAACTTGGCCTGCTCTATTGCAAGGGTAGGCATCTCTTAGCTCTCCTACAGTTTTAATAGAGTCAAACCAGCTTCTGGATGACTTGGGATTCGTGGCCACTCATGCACATCCACCTCCTCCCAATGGTCCCTCATATCCTGCAATCAAGCCATAACCTTGCAACCCCCACAACTCTAATCTATTCCCTGTCATGTTCCTTCACTGATCCTTCATGCTGTCTATGCAAATCCATACCCCTTCAACCGCTGAACAGTGGGCCCTCATATCTTCCCTGTGGAACCATAATACTTCCCTGCCTATACACTCTGTACAATACCAGTGAACATTACAGTAACAGTGTGAAAAAGCTTAAAACAGCTATTCATGAGTTTAGTTGAAAAGCTGCTGTTACCATAATCTGATAAAAGTGGAATAGAAGCAGATATTTTTGACAGCAGAAACTATAACCATTTCACAGTGCTTTAACTTCAACACATTTATTCTTTCATGGTATGTGAACATTGCTGACAAGGCCAACATTTATTGCTGATCCTGAAATTACTGCTCGACTATTTCAAAGGGTGGTTAGGAGTCAGCCATATGACTGCAAATTGAGTGTCACATTTGACAGGCCAGTTGAGGAAGGCAGATTTCCTTCTCTGAGAGACATTATTGAACCAAACACAAAACATGGCTGAGAGTCCAGACTTCGAGTTTATAGAACACAATGCATGGAAGGGATCACATTGCTTGATTGACACTTTTTCAGTGACTCAATGTATGTTCGCACAAGACAAAGAGCTGACAAATTTTTACAATTTTTCGTATTCACCGCACCCACCCTCTGCTCAAATGGAGTGAAAAGCAGATATTTCCCAGAAGCTTTTCCAAGCCAAGTGCACCAACCATGTGATTTCCCAACTTCTGTTATTCACTGCTGAAATGAAAATTCTACCTGATTGTTGATTAGAGAGACACAGCAGTGGTACCCAGTTACTGTGTGTCCTAAATATCTTTATGACAATTACTTAAATGGAAGAAGGTGGTCTATATAATAAAAACAAATATTGAAGCTCATTCATTAAATGCCACTACTGCAATGAATGGAAAGCTATCAGATTTATAATATATCTGATTTTTGGTAAATTAACTATCAGCCTTCATTCAGTAACAGCCTTCTCAGTCTAAATCAGCAAATTGGTTTTAATCCCAGTCCAGAGACATGAATGCACAATTTTAGGCAATTTCATTCTTCGATTTAGTTCTATTCAATGCAAGTAAATTGTGGTGCCTGGGACTAATTTGTGAGTTATTCTGAATAATGGCCTAAGGTTTGCATCAGACCATGTAGGAGCCAGGCGAGCACTTAGTCAAAGACGTAACCATAAACAAGTTGCTTATTTTCAAAAATGTGTACTTATCGAAGGTTCAGTCCTTCAACTGCTATTCAATTGACCTAAAGTCTTTTCTGCGTTATTCTAAAAGTAGCATGGTTTCTTACTGCTGCTGTGTTCCTGACAGGTGCAAACCGTATTGTCTACAATGTGTGAAGTCTTTGTAAGATGCTGGTATTGTAGGGCTTTAAATTACATGTTGTAAATTCTCTGTGTGCCTTGCTGCAATATGTGTAGTCGCAATGAAGCAGATAACATGCTGTGTAAAGTCTTGCTATATTCAAGCAGGAAAAAAATCTGAGATTGATAACAACCACATATGTGAAATTCTGGACAAGTTACTTGATTATATGGTATTGTTAGGCATTCTGATTTTGCTAGATTACCCCAAGCATTCCTTCCCATGTTGTACAGGTACTGTCACCATTGTTAATCCGGGTAGTTCTGAATGCCATCCCATGCTCAGTTTGATGCACTTCATCTTTTGACTTGTCAAATGGAGCATTGTTCTCATCCCAATCTTACACTGCAGAGACTCCATTTCATGAGCATGATCCTATTATAAACCCTTTATGCCTCCAGGTTGCTTATTTCCAAATTGTGGCGTTGCCATAATTTCTTTTATATCGAACAGCAGATCTCCTGCAGCATTTCAATCAAACTTTGCACTTTCTTCCTTTTTATCGCAGTACTGTTTGGCCCTTTAATTTTGAGCAGCGATTCTTTAAGAGCAGAAACCCTCTCAAGGCTCAGAGTTGCACAGGGAGAGTGCCCAAGAAACATTCATGAGCTGTAAGGATGAAAATTCTGTCACCTGCAACCAGAGCTTTCAGTCAGAAGGCCGATCTTATGAATGTAAAGTGAAATTTAATTGAATTGAAACTGAAAATGCAATATAAAGTATTTGTTTAAGTTATCTGGTTTGCCCAGGATGGAGAAGACTCCAGCTGTTACATCTTATGTAGAACTCTTGACCTTGGAGAAAGCGATAGATTATATTACACGGCAAACCCTTTGATGGCTAAGGTATCTTGCTGCAGTTTGTTTTCCCCTGTGATGCATCACCCAGTTCCCGGCATCTAATCTTGTCAAAATATAGTTGCCTTTTCGATTTCTGTGTTTTCTGAGAAGCAGCCAGCTGACCAGTTTATTACCGTTTCCCTACTGCATCCCATAACTTCAATTCCATCATTGTGAAGTCATGAATCGATTTTTATGGTTGTTATATTTATTGTTGATTTGAGTTGTTGTTTCCTTCACCAGATGGCAGCCAATTTGTTAAGCTAGAAATGGAAACATAATTCCTTAAACGAGTTTTTCTTTGTGATTTCTTTAGTTTTGATTGTACCCTGTAATACTCCTAATGGCTTTGTACAGAATATTCCTGGAAATCCAGTTTATTGATGATGTTTGTTGTTTTAAAATATGGATTTCATCCTGCTGTTAACAATTCACTTTTCCACTGGCAATGTGTTAACTGCGCAGAGCCATTGTACTTAAACCTTTGATTACATTTGCTGTGCTACCCTGAATCCTGCCTGTTTTATTTTAAAAGTGCAATGAGCATAGATGGTTTGGTGTCTCTGATATTTGTTTAACCACCAAGAATGGTGGTTCAAATCATAAATTTGAACTCCACTTGCCTCAAAGCTGTCCACTTTTTGTTTTGATGTGCTGAGTGTGTCCTTGCCAGAAGCACAAGTGCCCACTTAGTTTGACTTCCCACACGTGTGAGGCAGAGTGGAGATGGAAGGCTCTACCATATCTGGAGACCCCTGAGAGGAAGCTTCTGAGGGTGACTTTACTGTGACCCTGACTCCGTGTGAAGATATGGCACAAAGTGGCCCCAGTACCCACCCAGCCTTGCTGTAGCTGCTAAGGACCAATGGGGCAAGTACTGGACGTGACTCACCATGGTAGCCACCAGTGTCTCCATGGAGGTAGCCAGAGGATCGTGTGTTTATGACAGCTGAGTCCCTGTAGCTGTAATGACATAGTCTCTGGGCTACAATGGCCACTGCAACCCTCCCCCACCAACATTCCTCCAGTCCTCTCCTGCCTAGTGGTGCTGTATTTACTTGTCAATTCACATAAAGTCTCTGACTGGTGACACCACAGAGTCCTCCTGCTTGACACTGAACAGCTGCCAGGTCTCTGGCAGTGCTCCCAGTGCCCACAACCTGGACTTTTTTTCCTCAGCCAATTGCGGAGTTGCAGCAGTGTTGCATTCACCAACAGGTGCTCTTGATCCTAGTCTAGCTAAAGAACCCACTAAATGGCACGGGTTGTGCTGCCTTCTTGGATATGGTCCCTCTATCAAAGGTCCATGTCGCGATATTCCATGGCCCCACTTGTTAGAGTGTTCCTTATCCCATTTATGCTACGCTGCCATTGTGTGTTACACGATGTTGACTCCTCACTTTTCGAAGAACCTGTTCTGTATTTGATATTCCCCACATTGGTTCATTGGAAGCTTGACCAATGGCTCCGGCCACATCAGGGGTTATTGTCACTGTGTCTGTGGAACAATAACACTGCAGAACAGAGGGTTACTGCCAATCAATCTCCACATGAAGAGGTCACAGTCTCTGCACCTGAGGACATTAGTTTGGCAAAACCTACATGCAAACAGCCAGCCAGGTTCTGCAGTACTGTCTTTGCCCCTCAGGTGCACAGCCAACAAACAATCTATTGCCCTTGTTGCTAATTTTTGCACTGATTAAGGCATGGTGTTGCTGCAGACTGAGGATATCCCAGGGCATCATTACCGAAATAAGCCAGCTACCGGAGCAAGACCTGGGATCTGAACAAGTGGGTGGCCATTTATAACAATGGCCATCAAGGTAACAGCTGCCTTCACCTTTAATGATGTAACTGATTTGCTTCCAAGGATCCACTGGGGACCTGTAAGGGATCTCTCAATCCTTGACCCAGGAAAGTATCAAGACTGCTACTGATGTAATTTGTGCAGGATCACACTGCTCCAACTCATTCCCTCGAGACAAAGACAGTACTGCAGAACCTGGCTGGCTGTTTGCATGTAGGTTTTGCCAAACTAATGTCCTCAGGTGCAGAGACTGGACACATTGAGAGCACTATATCATAACAGGATGATCAAAAACAGAGACGATTTCTATTCCATCCATGTACAGGTCATCTGTGGTCATCAGCATCTCAGGTACCTGGTACCTACAGGCTGCCAAAATGCCTATATTCTTGACAGCACTCAAGTTACTGTTTCAGTTGAAGGGCTGGATCCCTTACAGCAATGGTTACTGGGAAACTTGGGCTACTCTCTGTAACCATGGTTGATGACCCCATTACACAGTTCCTTGAACTAAGGTGAAGGGTAAATACAAAGTAGCCCGTTATCCACCAGGGTCATTGTGGGGCAGACGATGGATTTCCGAAGGTCAGGTTCTGATGTTTGGATCAGTCTAGGTGGGAGGTCTTGCAGTACACCCTAGTCAGGGTGTATTGTGCAATCCAGGCATACAGTGCTCTCCACAGTTGGAGCAAACAAAGAGGGAATATGATGGAGGTTGAAGAGCTGGGAGAGAAACAGCAGTCTTCTGAGGAGGAAGATCGGGACATTGACCAGGAGAAACACCACCTTCACCATGATAGACTGGTGCAGCATCAGGGATGACAAGCCAGACAGGACTTCATTGACACCTGGTTCCAGTTAGATGGAAGCTGAGTGCAGTAATCACTCATTGACTGTAAATTTATCCCTGCTCAAAAGCTGAAATGTGCCTGTCAGTTCCCAAGAGCAAATGTAGCTTTTGTATGTTTGTTTTTTTCTTTGCTTTTGCTGTTACTGAATAAAAGTGAATATTTCCAATTATTTGAAGGCTTTCCAGTATGTGATTGTTTACTGTGGGACCATGACAGAATGTTAGACTTCACTGAATAGGGAAACCATAGCAACACAGAAACTTGGAACAGGAGTAGGCCATTCATCTCTTCAAGCCTGCTCTACCATTCACTATGATCATGGCTGATCATCCGACTCAGTACCCAGTCCTCGCTTTCTCCTGATATCCTTTGATCGCTTTAATCATAAGAACTATATCTAACTCCTTCTTGAAAACATTCAATGTTTTGGTCACAATGATTTTCTCTGGCAGAGAATTCCACAGGCCCACCACTCTCTGGTTGAAGAAATATCTCCTCATCTCCATCATACCTGGCCTACCACTGTGACCCCTAGTTCTGATTTTTCCAAAAAAGCTCCCTAAGACATGGTTCTAACAGGGCATGGGTAACGTTCATAGCTTGGCCTTAAACAGCGATATATTTTTGAAGGTGCACTTGTAATAGCGATGAAGTGTCAGCTGTGCCCATTTGTTTTTGGTTCTGCTCTCATTACTTGGATGGTGTAGGGCAACTCCCAGCTGGCAATGCTTGATCTAGGCTTTAAAAAGGCATCAATATGGGGAATTCCCGGAGGTCCTGGCATAGGTGGCTACTTGCAACTCTGAGAGAAGATTGGATGAATGGTTGCCATGGAGGCATAGATAATAAGGGAACGACCTGTGATTATTTGCTAAAACTCATGGAGAAAAATGCTGCACTAAACTCAACAAAATTAACACATTGCCAATATCTGGTAAAAAAATTAACCCAATACTCCAGAATTCAATGCAGCAGGAGAGCAACAGAGGGTTAGTGCTCTATTCACTTTGAATTGTTGACATATAATTACTAACATGGAACAGTAATCACAGAACTGTTTCACTTTGTCATGTTTTCCTGTCATGATTTATTTATTTAATTGAGTACTCAGACAATGAGAATTATGAATAAAAGGACTGACAAACTTCATATCATTACAACAAGCAGTCACATTCTAGAGATATCTAATGTATAGATTCCTGTTATAGCTCAAAAATGTTATTTTTTTCTTTCTCCCAATATTTTAGTGGAACAGAAGAAAAATACTATCCCAATTGTCCAAAGATCAAGTCTCCCAAAGTATCCTGGGCATTCTGGACTCCGTCCTCCTGGTTACTCGCGACTGCCAGCCGCTAAACTCGTGGCTTTCGGATTTGTTCGGAGTTCAAGTGTGTCATCCGTCTCCAGCAACCAATCAAATGACAGCGCTCATAGTGACCACAGCAAAGCTGCAAATCGTAAGCTATAATTTAATAGTTTCTCTTTTGGATGTAGGCAATTGTCCCCAATATCTTTCATCATCTTTCATTTTAAAACGCAAGAACTCAGAGTAGCCAGTTTGAATATTAGAGGGGAAAGGTTGCACATGGAGATGATGCAGTTAAATTGAATAACCGCTTGGTATATGACCATTGAACACTTTGTTGCAATGCATTTTTTAAAAAAATGCCCTACTCCAAATATAACGAAGACATTTGGAAACACTTTAAATAAGAGCCCAGGTTATACTAAACATGATAAAACATGTAAGCTGTCAGGGACATTTTTCACCAATTCTATAATAGACACTTAAAACTAAATGTCTTGAGCTGCACTTAAATTACATCTCCACTCGCAGCCCAATATCCATGAAATGTATGGTACAGCCATCTGTGTTAAATGATATTGTTGATTATGTATTACTGAAGAGCATGCCATGGTTAGTTATAGAGCAACTGTGTGCATACGTCCAGGCATGCAAATGCCAAACTCTGCTCACCAGCTGATTAATTTTCAATGATGATAGAGTTCTGCCAGATAAATACATTTGGAATGAAATCAAATTTTAGAGGTTAAAAACATTACATTAGGCTGAATTATACAGGAAAAAGAAGCAAAATGCTGGCAAAATTCAGCAGATCTGGTAGCATATGTGGGGGTGAAAGCAGAGTTAATGTTTTGAGTCTGGTAACTCTTTATCAGAATGTCAGAAATCATGCTTCACTGCTGTGAATGTTAACCAGTTGATATAGCCTCACAAGGTAGACTCTCATCTTGTATCAATTCTCCATCTGAACCACTTTCTATTGATACAAGAGTGGCAATTTAAATGTCTATATTTAAATGGAAGCATAGTAAATGATGTAAGCAGGAGAATAAAATGAGGAAAGTAATTTTGTCAATTTCCACATAGCCTAAATCAAAAACTGCTGACTGTGAACTCCAGATGTAAATTATCTTTAATCTCTCATTTGTTATAGAGAAATGTAATGCTTGAAGATCCAGAATTACCATTGTTAATCAGTATGTCTCTGTCACAATGCCATCAACCTTGCTCTCAACCCTTTGTGAGAGAATTGTTCACACAATTGACTCTCAAAAACTCGGCTGTTTTTATTGAACAAAAGAAAGTTGGAAAAGATGTGATCCACATTTTTAGGAGAGTGAAGGGAATTGATAATGAATACATTGTTTCTCAGGTTTATCTGTAAACTCTAATGAAGAGGATATGAGTATATAATTAAGCTTTAAGATTGGGATCAGAAACATTTTCTTCTGCAGCATGATATGCAGTTAATGCACATGTTATTTCGGAAGTGTTGATTAGTATTTGGTAATGAGTGATTTTGAAGTTTGGGAAAATAAGTGCAGATATGTAGGATGAAATTAATTGTTCTGAATTTTAGGAGGAAAATTAAGGAATTTAAGTGAGCTGTTATGACAATTTCCGTTATATCAGCCCCCCTCCCCCTTAATTTTGCACTGCAGAATTAAATCTTCTTTAATCTTCTGTTTCAAGAAAACAACTCCAGCTTCTCCAGCCTTTCATCATAACTGAAATTCTTTAGTCTGGCAACATCCTCGTAAATCTCCTCTATCCCTTTGAGTGCAATTACACCATTCTGTAAAGCTGTACTCAGGACTCTGGCTGTGGTCTCATAGCATTTTTTTAGAGTTGTTCTAGCATGACCTCCTGCTTATTGCTAGTCCTTAGCTAAAAATAAAAGTATCCTCCATGTCATATTAAACATTTCTTGTATTTGTTTTTCTACCTTCAGGGATTTGTGAACATGTAATCCAAGGTCTGTCTGTTCCTGTCCACTTGTCAATATCCTAGCAGTTTTTTATTACATTACTCTGTCTTTTCTTCCTAAATGCAATGCCTCACACTTCTCTGGATTGAATTTGAATCACCACATTTTTCCCCAACTGTGCAGATGTCATCTGCAAACTTCTTAATCGTTCCTTTCTTGTTCCAGTCTAAATCACTGATGCATTCTGCAAGAAAGAAAGGCATGAATTCAGTATCTTAAGGATAACGTGAAACTGCTTTACAGGCAATGAATTGCCTTTGAACTACCATTATTACACAGAAGCCAGTTTTTCAAATATAATGGTCCGACATTATTATAATATATTATAATATGGGATAATATGATAAGCAATGAATTTGTTCTTGTGCTGGTTGATGGTGAAAGTTTGACTACAGTGTGAGCAGGATCTCCTTTTTGTGAGTATTGAAGTTGTATCTTCCATCTCCACCAGAATGGATAGACAGCAGTGTTTAACTTTTCATCTGCACACCAACACTTTCAGCAATCTAGCTGGATGTCAGTATTGTACCAAAGTGTAAGGACAGATCCAACTCAGCCAATTACTGCCTCGTCAGTCTATTCTCATCAATAAAGTGACAAAAAATGTCATCAACAGTGCTATCAAGCAGCACTTGCTCAGCCACAGGCTGCACACTGATGCCTAGTTTGGCTCCTCCACAGCCATGCAGCTCTTGATCTCATTACAGCCTTAGTTCTAACATGGACAAAAAAGCTGAATGCCAGAGGTGAGGTGAGAGTGACAGCCCTTCACATCAACGCTGCACTTGATCAATTGTGGTATCAAGTAGCCCTGATAAAAGTGGAAAACAATGGGAATCGGGGCAAACTTTCCACTAATTGGAGTCAAACATGGCACATAAGAAAATGATTGTGGTTCGTGGAGTTCAGAGTTGATTCCTGATGAAGAGCTTGTGCTCAAAACGTTGATTCTCCTGCTCCTTGGATGCTGTCTGACCACCTGTGCATTTCCAGCACCACACTCTCGATGCTGATCTCCAGAATCTGCAGTCCTCACTTTCTGAGTGGAGATCAGTCACCTCAGTTTCAGGACATCTCTGTGGGATTTTCTCAGAATAGTGTCCTAAGTCCAATCATGTTTAGCTGTTTCGTCAATGACCTTCCTTCCATCAGAAGCCATGGAATCATAGAGATGTACAGCATGGAATTTAACTCTTTGGTCCAACTTATGCAGACTGACCAGATATCCTAAATTAATCTAGTCCCATTTGCCAGCACTTGGCCCATTCCCTCCAAACCCTTCCTATTCATAAAGCCATCCAGATGCCTTTTAAATGTTGCAGTTGTACCAGCCTCCACCACTTCCTCTAGCAGCTCATTCCATACACGCACCACCCTTTGCATGAAAATGTTGCCACTTAGGTCCCTTTTAAATCTTTCTGCTCACACCCTAAACCTATGCCCTCTAATTGTGGACTCCCCTACCCCCCCAGGGAAAAGACTTTGTTTAATTTATCCATGCCTCTGATTTTATAAACCTCTATAATGTCACCCCTCAGCCCTCAACACTCCAGGGAAAACAGCTCCAGCCTAGTCAGATTCTCCATTACAGCTCAGACCTTCCAACCCTGGCAACATCCTTGTAAATCTTTTCTGAACCCTTTCAAGTTTCGCAACATCCTTCCTATAGGAGAGAGAGCAGGATTGCACCTAATATTACAAAAGTGGTCTAGTGGGGATTTTTGCTGATGATTGCACAAAGTTTAGTATCATTCGTGACTCCTCAGATACTGGAGCAGTCTGTGTTCAAATACAAAAACTCTGGGCAATATCCAGATTTGGGCTGACAAGTGGCAAATAACATTTGCACCACACAAATGTCAAGCATTACCATCTCCAATCAGAGTTGAGTGTGTGTTGCTGGAAAAGCACAGCAGGTCAGGCAGCATCCGAAGGGCAGGAAAATCAATGTTTCGGGTCAGAGTCCTTCATCAGGAATTAGTCATTCCTGATAAAGGGCTCCGGTCCAAAACGTCAGTTTTCCTGGTCCTTGGATGCTGCCTGACCTGCTGTGCTTTTCGAGCAACACACACTCAACTCTGAGCTACAGCATCTGCAGACCTCACTGTCTCAATCTCCAATAAGAGACAATCTAAGCACTGCCCCTTGACACTGAATAGTGCTACTGCATAGCCCACTAACATCCTTGGAGTTACCATTAATGGGAAACACAGCTGGGCTCGCCATATAAACACCATGGCAAGAAGTGGAGGTCAGAGGCTAGAAATATGACAGTGAGTGACTCACTTCCTGACTCCCCACAGCTGTCTCCGATCTACAAGGCGCAAGTCAAGACTATGGTGCAGTACTTCCCACTTGCCTGGATGAATTCAGCTGTAACAACGCTCAAGAAGCTTGATGCCATCCAGGACAAAGCAGCACGCTCGATTGGCAGCACATCCAGAGCATCCACTCCTTCCATCACTGACACTGAGTAGCAGCAGTATGTACTACCTACAATATGCACTGGAGCAATTCACCAAAGATCCTCATACAATGCCTTCCAAACCCACAGCCATTTCTATCTAGAGGGCTAAGGGCAACAGATTCATGGGAAGACCACCATATAAGATCTCCTTGAAGTCACTCACCATCCTGACTTGGAAACATATCACCATTCCTTCACTGTCGCTAGGACAAAATCGTGGAATTCCCTCTCTAAGGGCATTGTGGGTGCACCTGCAGCAGTGTTCAAGAGGCAGCTCATCACCACCTTCTCCAGAACATCTGGGGATAGGGAATAAATGTTGGCCAGTCAGCGACGTCAATGTCTCATGAGAGAGCTAGAAAAAGAAATTATGCCATAATGGGCGACATGAATCTATAACTGTTTCTCTCAAAGGAAGAGGTGCTGCCAATTGGATGAAAATGTTTTCTTTTGAAGCTTTATTAAAAGTATTTGTTATGTGCATTAATCACTCTTTTCTTTGCAACAAAGACATCTTACAAGTGAGTAATTTTGTAGAAGTTAATGTAAGTAGGCATTTCGATATAGTGTCAAAAAGTGTGTTGCTGGAAAAAGGCTGTGCTTTTCCAGCACCACACATTTTGACTCTGACTGCATCTGAAGTTCTCAATTTGTCCCATTTAAATCTAGTGATGCATCTAGAGAACGATAGAGTGATCCATGAAGTGGTGATGCTCATAACTAATCTGGAGTCACACTGCACCCATACAGGGCCTTGCCAACTCATCAGGATAATTTTTTTTTTAAAAAAGCCTTTACTGAAATTAAAATTAGTGTATGGCTGATTATAAAATTTACAGACACTTTAGGTTTCAGCCAGCTGGATTTGAGGAACTCTACCTGTATCTACACACTGCATAAATGAATTTTCACATTTGCCTTGAAATGTATAGTGACTGTGGACAGAAATTTCCAGGACAGGGGTGGACTGCTTGTACCCCAGAAGGACAGTCAGTGGCAAGATGACAGAACAGAAAGAAGCTCAAATGATGGCCATAGTTTGGACCACCAGACTGCCACCTCTCACTGGGGAAGAGGTTGGAGCTGCCAATCTGAATGGCCAGCAGTGCCAGTAATGCCAGCACTCAGTAGTGGGCACTGCTGAAACCGTAGGCAGGCTCACCCAGGACATCCACTGCATCCCAGTGTGAGGTAAGTCAGCTGTATTGGGCAGTGAGTGTTTGTCAGCCTTAGGGTGGGGCTTGTTTTGAAGTGTGTCGGTGAGCAGGAAGAAAGAATGGTACTATATTCTCAAGTGGTGCCTCTGCTGGGTGAACAGCATCCTTCAAAGACAGTAATCCTCCTTTCTTCCTGCCAACCTGCCCATTCCAATCACATTATGATATGGGCAGGATAATATTGGGGTCCGTTGAGTTTTTAAACAAGGTCAGTTGACCTTTTAAATATGTATTATGTACATTTGGGGGCTGTTGATTTCAATGGCCAATGAGCCTCCGTAAGATTGGGATGAGCTTAGTGGTAGGCAGGAAGGTGGTGGACTGGATAACTTGGTAAAATTGGTGAATTAGCTATGAAGCATTTTGGACAGTCATGAGATTACAAAAGGCAGAAAGGCAATATAAGTTCTTTTTTAAAATGCCTAGCTGAATTATTTCTGACTATTCTCTTTCATCAGGGGCATGGGCAGAATAAAATTGACTCTGTATATGTGGAATGACATCTAGTGTCAGCACAAGAATTGAAAACAAAATCACAGCAAAGAGAATGGACTTGCATTGGTGTCTTATTAAATATTAATAGCTCAGGGGCAGAGCTATGTGATTAAGTGAGATTCCACATGGGAAATATTAGCAAGGGATTTTGTGAAGCCTGATTAGGGGGTTTGTGGGGAGAGGATAGGGCTATTTGGCTGCTTTCAATGTTATCAATCAGCCAGCTAAAAAGTGCATTGGCACCATCTCTCATATTGACCTAAAAGCAGTAACAGTCCATTTGTCCATCTAACATGCTGCATCATTTTGTTAGTTGTGACAGCTTGATCTTTCTAATCTTAATTTTTTGCCTTTTCTCTAGCACCTTTAATATCCTTAATTATAGCTCTAGTTTTAGCACTCAGTTGATTCTGCATCCAATAGTTTTGATTGGTATCCACAGGAGAATGTGCCATAGATTTCAATCGATTTAGCTCATACTCTAAAAGATGGAATAGTTGTCTATCCAATAAATTCTCTTAATTTATTTGCCAACTGTCATCAAGCTTTTAAATGGTTTGATCAGCTCACTGCTTAACAAGTGTATGAGAAATGTAATGCAAATTTTCCCAAGACCAGTGCAAAGTCCTAACATAGTGACCTAGGGTAGAAAACAACAGTTTAAATAATGTCAGTTTTTAACATTATTGCAATGTATTTTAATATTCAATAGTCCTAGAATCTCAGGGGAGGGTTCCATGGTTTTCAGTTAAATTTATAGCAAGACAAATATTTCTTAGCAAACTGATAATCCATTGATCTCTTTTCCTACTCGTGAGCGAGCTTTTAATCTCTTGGGAGGTAAATTCTCCTTTTGAGGAAGAGGTCACATTCCTGATTCTGAATGTCTACTCATGTCCTCACATTTACTTCTTCTGGAGTTGGTGTTGGGCTGGAGTCAGAGCCACAGTTTCCTGATATTGCCCTCAAGCTGGGAGCTGAATCAGGATATGCTGAGACCAGCAGTTTAGAATGCCTACCTCTGTATACTGGGAGATTTGTGCAGTTCTCTCGACCCTAACTGGAGTTCTTATTATTCATTCCTCATCCCCTCCTCAGTACTCTTGCGGCTCCTCCATGTCCCTCTACCCCTCCATATCCCATCGTATCTCCATGCCCTTTTCATATTTCCAACATCCCATTCACACCCTCCATGACTGTCATGACCTATGTATATTTGCTACAAACTGACCCAGTATCAATTATGTATAGAACTCAAAACCTATGTCATTATTTAGGGAACCTTTGAAATTAGAGAAATGAAAGAAAATCAGCCACTAAAATTGTAGTTGAAAAATGTGGCTGTCTGAGCAGGTCATAAAATAATCTGTCACACTGCATATTGCAACGTTCTTAAAATAACATTCTTTAATCTCATGCTTGTTAATCTGTCAACAAATAAATAACTACTCAAAATATTTTTCAAAATATTTGATCCTATTATAATTTCAAATAAATGCCAATCAAATAAAACACGGCACGGTGGCACAGTGGGCGGCACGGTGGGCGGCACGGTGGCACAGTGGTTAGCACTGCTGCCTCACAGCGCCTGAGACCCGGGTTCAATTCCCGCCTCAGGCGACTGACTGTGTGGAGTTTGCACGTTCTCCCCGTGTCTGCGTGGGTTTCCTCCGGGTGCTCCGGTTTCCTCCCACACTCCAAAGATGTGCAGGCCAGGTGAATTGGCCATGCTAAATTGCCCATAGTGTTAGGTGCGGGGTAGATGTAGGGGTATGGGTGGGTTACGCTTCGGCGGGGCGGTGTGGACTTGTTGGGCCGAAGGGCCTGTTTCCACACTGTAAGTAATCTAATCTAATCTAATCTAATCTAAACCTGCTTCATAGCTGTGTCAGCAAATCTTGCTGAGTTCAATCCATTAATGGTATTTGGAACTCAGCAATGTACTTATAATGGAATTACTTTGCACAGTGTAATCACATGCTGAGGAGTTCAATAAATTTTAGAACATAGAAACTAGGGGCGGGAGTAGACCTTCAGGCCTTCAAGCCTGCTTCACCATTCAGTATGACTGTGACTAATCCTCTACCTCAAGGCCATTTTTCTACTTATTCCTCGTATGTATTAGTGCCTTTAAAATCTATCTCTCTCTTGAATGTATTCTTTGAAGTTGCCTGATCTGATATCTTGCCATCTGGTCCTTTTTTGGTTCAAAGACTTCATGGAGTTCCTATCGAAGAAGTCTGCATTTGGTCAGAATTTTTCAAACTCTCAACAGATCTTTGGCTTCAAATCAATTTTCAGGTTAAACCAAGAGTATCATATTCCCAATTTGATTGAATGCATTAAGAGGACTTATTCACGAAATATGTGGAAATATTGTAGTTACCGCCATTTGCTTCAAGTCCAGCACAGATTTTGCTGCCCTTTATTTATATCTTCAGAATAATTTGAGCCTGAACTGTATTAAAACTATGGACTTATGGGCATTTAAAATGTAAATAATAAAGCATATACACAATAATTATATCACAAAATTTGGCCTAATGCATCTGGGCATATCAAAGAAAGAGCTATCTGACCTAATCCCACCTGCCCGATGTTAGTACACAGGTAACAATATTCAAAATGTATCTGTGTGTTTCATTTCAGGTCCAAATTGGACATTTTGATACCATTATTCTAAGATAGGCAGAGCTCCAAAGTTAGACATTTAAATTAGTTTTGTGTCAAATAATGCAAGATGGCTATGAATATGCAAGCTTGGGGGCTATGGGATCTACAAAATAAAACTACTCCCCACAGCTGAATACATGCTATAAAATGACAAACATATCCATACTTTATGTCCTCACGTTTGTGGTAAAACCACTGTGTGATATTGCAAACTACATGCTTCTATTCAAGTGTGATGAGCATCATAAAATAATACCCAATCTCATTATGAATAGTGAAATTAAAATGTTACGAGTTTCGTACAGAGAGGTTAGAGTGGGAAAAAGCCTTAGCCTTGGCTTTTCAGGATTTGAATTTGGATGAAGTGAGATATTGTAAATAATCTACAATGACTTGGGTTAAAATTGATATTTTCTAATGATAAATTATTCTGAATGGACATAAAATTTTATTTAGTATACATTCTACGTTTCCAACTTTCAGCCTGTTAATGTTCCTTCTTGAGTCATAATTTTAACAAAGAGAAGCTAAGTGGAAGTCAAAACATCCAATGTATCATTAAAATCATATCCACTCCCAAATCTGTAGAAAGCACTGCTTTGGCTCAGCTGCAATATTGCATCCACTTCTGGACACCACATTTTAGGAAGGATGTGGGGGAATATGAAAAAGATTTGTGTGCATGCTTCCAGGGAAAGAGCACCTTTGCTCATGGAAAATGATTAAAGAAGTTGGTATTGTTTTCCATGGGCAAGAGAAGATTGTGATGAGATTTAATAAATGAATTAAAAATCATAATCTAGAAAGAGAATATTGGGATACACTATGGTGGAAGGATGAAGAATTAGAGGGAAGAAATACAAGGTAAAGCTGCAATGGTCAAATAAAAATCTTTTTCAGGCAATGACTGTTTAGGATCTGGGATGTACTGCCTGAGACTATGGTAAAGTCAAGATCAATTGATGCATTCAAGAGAAAATGGGATTATTATCTAAAAATGAAGCAAGTGCAAAGTTACTAGGTGAAAGGTAGGAGGATCTTTTAATTCACCTGAGTGAGCAGCTCATTCAAAAGATAATACCTTCATTAGTGGAACACTTCCAACACAGGAATAATCAGCCTAGATTATCAGTTTAAATGTCTGAAGTGGAACAAACCCCTGACTGAGAGGTGATAATGCTAACAGTAAACCAGCAGAGATCATGTAACAAAGCAATGCACTAAAAACAAAGGTTATTATTTGATTCTAGTTATGTTCCCAGCTGTACTGCGGACCACTCGGATGCACCACTGCCAGAAATGTCAGAACATAACGCACAATTAGTCATATTTTCCTTCCATTTTATAAAATTCAACAAGATCAATTAAGTAAATCCTTTTAATTTCTTAAAATTGACAAGAATTATTAGTTTTCATGTTCCTCTGATGTTAAAAAGAAAAGCTACATTTGGAATCAATAGACATTCTGAAACGCGAGTCTCCAGCCTCCATCCATCAAGTTCTGTTAATACATTGTGGCAGCTATAGAATGTAAGACATTTTGAGATTCGTATAATTTCCCTATTTACATTCCATCTAGACTATTACATAATATGGAACAAATTATCTATGGCCGTAGGTACAAATCATGGGTAATATGTTGCTATTCAATATTAGATTGTTAGCGATAACTGAAGGGGGGAATCTAATAACATTGTAAAATGCAATAAACGTGCAGCACTGTGCTGAGTCCTCCCCACATCTGAAAAGTACTCATTTGTTGTAATGTGGAGTAACTGATTGAATGTACAGACTTGTAAAGCAGTAATCTAATAGACTGGCTTGCGGGATGCTGTGAACCACACAAAATCAACTGAAGTGAACATCATTTGAACTCCTATATGGACTTATTCCTTTAACTCATATTACACTTATTTAATTTAATCAGTTTCCTTTCTTATCAGGGAATAGCTAGAAATTAATGTCTGGTAATTTTGGTAATGTCAAGGTGAGAGCCATGCAGATTCTATCTGAACTGAAGAATCACAACAAATGACAAATTCTGTTTAATATAGTGGAGAGAAACCTTCCACTTTAATGTTGCCCAACAGAAATCTGTGAATTCTGTTAAATCCCTCTTGGACTATAATAAAATTTAAGATCACTGCTGTTTAAAAAAGATGGATAACAAAAAGGATAGAACCACCTACAGACACTGCACATGACCATACATGATAAATAAAAATAGTGTGTTTCAAACCAATGTGGCATTCCATGTTCCAAATTGTTTTGACAAACAAGCTCTCTCAATTACTCTTTTAGTACTGCTGGCACACTATATGAGTCTAGGAGATAAGAGTGTACTAGTGCCTTAAACTGAATTCTGATGATTCTTATAAAATTAAGATTGAGTTTTATTTTAATGTAAGTTGCTGCTGGATCTCTTGTCCAAGGGAAGACTAAAGTAATGCACTATATGAAATTTGTAAAATAATGTCATTAATTAACCAAGGGAAGGGGAGTGACCTATCATCATCTTTGTCACATTGATCAGCAGTACGCCATTCAGTCCTCAAGCCTGCATTGCCATTCTGGATCATGGCTGATCATCTATCTCAATGCCATATTCAATGCTAACCCCGCAATATTATCAGTCAATCTGTCAACCTCTGTCTTGACCTTTCTTAACGACTAAGCTTCCATTGCCCTCTGGGATAGAGAATTCTGGGTGAAGACTTTCCTCCTCCTCTCAGTTCAAGATGGCCTGCCTTCTATTCTGAGACAGTATTCTCAGGTTCGAGATCGCATGCCAGGGGAAAGCATCCATTTCAGTATCTACTCTATGTATCCTTCCAAAGATTTTGTACACTTCTGTCAGACTGCTTCTCATTCCTCTAAACTTTGTTGAACTTCTTTACAGAACTGAAAAAAAAGACAACTATATGTATTTAAGATCAAGTGTTTCTGAAAAATAAACTGAAAATAACAGCAAAAGATAAAGTGAATTAATGTTTACTGGTGAGATACTGTGGAACGATAGGTTAACAACATTTGGTTAGTTTGGAACCATTAATCAACTCTTGTTGTCATTTAAAATGATGGATTTAGTAGTAATTGGGGGAGGGGGGTGGGGTGCCTTGTGCTCCTGGGGGTGGCAAATTCCAAAGTAGGGAAACTATGACTTTGATGTATCAAAACTTTGCTGGCTTCTCACCTCCACTGGAATGAAATCTAGGGCAACAAAGTCCAGGGTCAACCTTCCTATCCCATCACTAATTGAGGCCCTTTAAATGGCAATTCAAAACCACTTAAGGGCCTAAGCTAGCCAGTCAAATGGGCCTGTCACCAGGCAGTGTGCCTGAGGGGTAAAACCCCATGTAGGCATTCTCTCTGCTCAAGTTTAAGGGAGGCCCCTCAACCAAAGGCTTTCAGTGCCTGACTGTGGGATGTGGGACATTGTGATTGATAGCCACTTCCTACCAAATTCTCCCTGTTACCCTGTTCCCAGAATGAACCTTCACCACCATCTCTTGCACACACACCACACACCTCACACCCATTCTGTCACACACACACACACACACACACACACACACACACACACACACACACTCACATGCCTATGCACCTTCTCACACACACACACGCACACTCTCAAACACACATGCACTTATGTGCACATTCACGCGTGCACTGTTACACATTTACATGCGCGCTCACACACTCGTGCATGTTCTCACACTCACATACTTACACATGCATGATCTCACTTGCACAGACACACTCTCTCCCCCAGCTGGCTTCACTATGTCTGATTGATACGAGGTTCAGCAGACCTTGCCTGGATGAGATGGCTCAAGACGCTTGCTAGTTCTCCAGCTGGTTGAAGAGACCCCTGCCTACTGCACCCACAACAAGATTTCACTCCATGACCGGAAACTGGGAGGACTACAAAAAGCAAAGTCTGTGAGGCAGCGTCTGAAATGAGAATTGACACGAAAAAGATATAAGAGTCCAACTTTTGATAAGGGGACAAAACTGGAAGGAGGGAAATTGATCCTTAAAAATCAGGTGCACAAACTCACACCCAGACAAACATGCACATGCACACAGATCAATGCCACTTTCACAGTAAATGTGATCTTCCAGTCAGGTTTATAGAGCTGTCACAAACATATGGGCATGTATTTAATCTAATTACCAATCTGTTTGATTTAAATATAACACAATTTATTATCTGCTTAGGACAAACTAATATTGTGTTTATTTGGATTGGGTATGAGGGACTCTTGTAGGCATTTCAGATTGTGCTACTGTTATATATTACACTATTCCGTGCTTCTTGTAAAAATTCCTCTAAACCCTTTTGTGACACAGTTTTTCATCTCACTTTCATTAAGGTTCAATGCCATATAAAGGAAATTGAAACAGTAGTGAGAGTATTTCACAAATTGGGTAGTAAGAGAAATATCCTATAGGAAGACCTGGAAGCTTTAATTGATATTCATTCTTGGGATCTGTGTGTCAGTGGTTTGGCCGATTATTTATTGTCCTCTCCAGTTGCTCTGAAATTCAATGCAACCAAGTAGCTTGGTAGACTAGTTCAGAGGACTCTTAAAAGCCAGTTGTATTGCTTAGGAACAGGAGTCACACATGAGCCATACTGGATAATGAAGGCAGGTGTCTTCCATAAAGGGTACTAATAAATCAGTTGGCTGTTTTCACTATCATGGATGTGGTTACGAGGCGGCTTAATTGCCATGTTAAAAGTTATGCAAGCATGGGGCTGTGTAGACTGAAACAGATTGTTTGTTTCAAATTGATGAAAGAAGGGCCATGGATATGAGACTACTAGCACAATTTTCCGGACTAAGAATGAGGCTGAGCGAGATTAGATGTTAACCGACACCCACTGTTTGATCTATCGCTCACCAGTTAGCTTTTTAAGAAATAAAAGTGGCAAGCATTAATCTACAAAGGCCTTGACACAGGTATCCCAGGTCACCAGAAGTCACCAGCCATTCAGAGGCTAGCTCCTTCAGGGTTCTAAAGATCATCGGTCAAGGCCTATTACTGCCGGGATCCAATGGTGGGAAGGTTTTTTTTCCATGTTGCAGGGTAGGCATAATGGGGAAAGGGAAATTGGAGGCACAGATAGAAGGATGGCTTTCAGTGGCTCTCCAGATCGGACCATTTGGAGATCATCCCCAGCAGGTTGAAAAATGGCTGCCAATCTTGTCCACCAGGAAGGCAGCTCATCAGGGAGGTGGTAAGGTAAGGCCTTTGAGCAGCCAGTTAAGGCATTTAATGGGAAGTAGGTTGGCAAAGTCCCGAATCAACCTTCTGACTGAGAATTTAATTGATGAACTGTCAGTAAACCTCCAGGTTTGGCGCATTTGAATGTGCCCCAATGCACCTGAATATGCTCCACATTCCTAACAAATGCTTATCCCTGAGAACGTTTTGATGAAAATAAAACTGAACCTGATAACAAGGAGCTCCCCTATCGAAATCACATTCATATGTTACTACGGTACACATTAAATTGTTAATATCGGTAAAAAGACACAGATTTGAGGAAGGTTTTTTTGTCACATTTTGAGAATTGTGGCTTTTTAAAGAAATATCGTAGAGTTGTAGCAATAAAAGCCGCATGAGGAAATCAATAGCCAGCATCATTTGTCACACTGCATAATGTGGAGCTGTCTTGGGCTTCTGAGTGTGCTCCTTATTAAGTTACGTGAAGGGACAGCTCCCTTGTTGTGCAATGGTAGTGTCTGTACCTTTGGACCAAGTGACCAAGGTTCAAGCCTTACCTGCTCCAGATGTATGTATTAACATCTCTCAACAGACTGATTGGGAGAAATAGTGTAAGTTCATTATAACTTAAAAGAGGAATACGTTACTGCTGGTTGTAAGTTTAGCTGCACTATAACAAAACTATTAAGAAGAAGAGTTGTGACCATTTTTTCCACCCGATGGGTTGCGGTGGAATCTTAGACAGGGGAGTATCAGAGGTGAGGTGTGAGTTCACCTACCTACAGATCTCTGATTAGCATGGTTGACCAGCTTAGCGTCACTTTACTGAGGAAACATTCTGTCAATGACCTGGAAGCAAAGCTTAATCTAGATAAATGTGAGTTGCTGTATTTTGGGAAAGCAAATCTTAGCAAGACTTATGCACTTAATGGTAAGGTCCTATAAAATGTTGCTGAGCAAAGAGACCTTGGAGTGCAGGTTCATAGCTCCTTGAAAGTGGAGTCGCAGGTAGATAGGATAGTGAAGAAGGTGTTTGGTATGCTTTCCTTTATTGGTCAGAGTATTGAGTATAGGGGTTGGGAGGTCATGTTGCGGCTGTACAGGACATGGGTAAGGCCACTGTTGGAATATTGTGTGCAATTCTGGTCTCCTTCCTATTGGAAGGATGTTGTGAAACTTGAAAGGGTTCAGAAAAGATTGGGTTGGAGAATTCAAGCTATAGGGAGAGGTTGAATAGACTAAGGCTTTTTTCCCTGGAGCATAGGAAGCTGAGAGGTGACCTTATAGAAGTTTACAAAATCATGAGGGGCATGGATAGGATAAATAGACAAAGTCTTTTCACTAGGGTGTGGGAGTCCAGAGCTAGAGGGCATAGGTTTAGGGTGAGAGGGGAAAGATATAAAAGAGATTTAAGAGGCAACTTTTTCACTCAGAGGGTGGTATGTGTATGGAATGAGCTGCCAGAGGAAGTGATGGAGGCTGGCACAATTGCAACATTTAAAAGGAATTTGGATGGGTGTATGAATAGGAAGGATTTGGAGGCATATGGGCCAGGTGCTGGCAGGTGGGACTAGATTGGGTTAGGATTTTTGGTCTGAATGGGCGAGTTGGACCGAAGAGTCTGTTTCCGTGCTGTACATCTCCATGACTCTATAATACACCTAAGAGTGTGATGACTGCAATCCTGTTTGATTCCATAGTGAATCTGTGTTCTCATGTTGCCCCATTTGCTGATCTTACCTGTTATGTTGCCATTGGAAGAAGAATTATTGTGTAACTGTGGTGGACTGCCAATTTTCTCTATCCTAAATAGAGTACCTCTGCTTGTGTGGTCAAATGCCAGACTGGTGAAGAGGATATATGTGGTTCACAGCATTTCTATTGCAGTTGCCAAAATGAGAGGATGATATCAATTGTAGAACTTCTTATTGTGAAAACACACTGGGATTTGAGGTGGATATCTTCAGCTAGCTTTGCAGTGGGATAAAGGAAACATGGGCAATTATGTTTTCTTTTTGTACTGAAGAAGGATCATTGGACTCAAAGCATTGACTCTACTTTCTGTCCATAGTTGCTGCCAGACCTGCTGAGTTTCTCTAGCAATTTCTGTTTTTGCTTGTTTCAGATCGCTAGCAACTACAATTCTTTGCTTTATATTACCCATGGTGCTCAGCAAGGAGATACCTCAATGTTTGTTGAACTGCTGTGATCCTCCTTGTTCTTGCTCAGTGGTCACAGTCTTTGTATTAAAAACATTGTGATACATTGTCCCTTACATCCAACAGAGACTTAAAGTTTGTGGAAATTTGGCGGAAGTGCTGGTTTTCTGTGCTCAATGAGTTCAGGTTCAGCACCAGAAGCTTTGCTCATGTCAAGTGAGTCAATAGTTTTGCTAAGCTCCACCATTAGAAGTTTGATGTCCAGCTCTGCAGTGTCAGCCATGCTTTCTAGGGTGTTTATAACTTTCTGGATGATCATATTCTCCCTGCAATACGACTCCAGGGAACAGAGTCCAGCCACCTCTGCAATGTTTTTGTTTTGCAGTCAGTTATAACCTTCCCTGTCTTTGTTTTCAAGGAAACTATTTTCTTCTTGATGGGCCAGAAGCTTTTCTGAATCCATCATGCATGCCCCTGGAGTTTACTGAGTGGAAGAATATTTTCATATTCTGGCAAAGTTATAACCATCTGTGATAGACACAGCTGCCTAGTTGTCTGATGCATTTTACTTGCAGTGGATCTCACAAAGTATTCACAATACAAAGTACTTCAATGGCTAGCTCTTGGAATTCATGAGATTGGATCCCTTGGCTTCAATGACAGCTTTCATCAGAGTGACGTTAGCCCTGAACCAGTCAACATTCTCACTTTGCTTTCCGTATGTTGAGAGTGCCGAATTGTAGGTGGAGGTATGTTCCATTTTGCTTCTGCACTCTGTGCTGAAATGCTGAATTGTCTGCTCAATTGAGTTGAGTGACAATAGGCTTTTATCTGGGCAGGCAGTATGGAGAGTATTGATATGAGGACTGTATTTGTGCTTTGAATTTCAAAACTTCAAAGGTTGTATTTGAACTGTAGTACATGCTTGGAAGTGATATGTTATCTCACTCAGAGCAGTGATTGCTTCATATGTTAGGAATGATGTTCAGTCATATATGATGGGAATCCAGCCGGTGCCAATGACCTATCCTCAGATGTTTTTGAGAACACCTTGTGGCATGGTTTGTTCGAAAATAAGTTGTTCATTACACAAGTCTCATGGTAACAGAAAAGCTCAAGTAGTCTCTGTTCATTGTCATTTATCTTTCCCAGGCTGATGTTTGTGGCAGAAGAGCTTGTGTCCACCCTTATACTGAGGTCCTTCTTGTAGGTAAAAATATTCTGGAGATTTGCACATTCAGCTGATAACATGGAATCATTTGAAACAAGGACAGTATAAAGGACTTGAAAATCAGAAACAGAATTAAAACTTTATTGTGCCAAAAAGGCATGGAAGTTCTATGTAGAGGATTCTGGGGATTTGGGCATTTAGCTGATAGCATTGTCAAGCTCCTCAAAGAATTGATCTTTTACCTCAGTGGTGGAGTAACATTGGAGCACAGATACTTATGCAGTTAATTGACCCAATGTTTGAGTGAGAGGCACAGACAAGAATATATTCTGAACCTGCTTTGGGGCATTATATCATCATGCGCAGAAAATTCCTTACAGTGAAGCCTCTGACTATGTATTTCCTCTGGACTGTTATCCTTCTCCATGAATGTGTAATGTTTTTCCTTCAATGATAGTTTCTGCAATGAGCTGAGTCTGTTGATCTAGTTCCTTGTCACTCACAGCTGTCTCACAAACTTTATCAACCAGCTTTAACTTGTCTGTCAATCCCCAGTACATGCTTCTGATGATCTCACATATCAATCAGAGTTGACGCTTCCTTTGTTTTGATTGTTTGCCTGTGTAATGCAATCCACTCACTTGATGAACTGTGCATAAAAAAAATCATTTGATCACAGATATGCTGTTTCTTCGTGGTATTTGACATGTACATCATTAGTGTGACAGAAAGAATATTAAGCTTGAATATTCATCCTGAAAGCTTTTGAACTCCTGCAAAGCTCAAGCTGCACTCAGTTCAGTTCTACCTGCCACTATCATCCAGCAACATTTCCTTTCAGTTTATAAAGTACATTTTCTGATCTGAAGCAGATGAAAGAATAGAAACCAATGAATTCATGTGTATATTCCTCTGCCAATGCCAGCAGTTAAAATTAAACTTCTGTAGGTCATCTGTCATGGAGTAAAACAGGGAAACAAAACTAATAACATAGGTTTTTTTAGTTACCATTAGCCACTGAGTATCTCCAGGGTGCGGAGCAGAAAGGAATGTTTGTTGGGGAGGCTGCAGGTGATAGGACATAGCTTGTACAATAAACTTCTGCCATCACTCCCATTGGGTTCCTTAGCTAAGGCTGGGTGGTGTGCCAAAAAGATTTAAATCATCGTGCAACTACCAAATTGGATAAGGTTTGATTTAGATTAGATTTCCTACAGTGTGGAAACAGGCCCTTCAGCCCAACCAGTCCACACCAACCCTCCGAAGAGTAACCCACCCAGACCCATTTCCCTCTGACTAATGTACCTAACACTACAAACAATTTAACATGACCAATTCACCTGACCTGCACATCTTTGGACTGTGGGAGGAAACCGGAGCACCCAGAAGAAACCTACGCAGACATGAGGAGAATGTGCAAACTCCACACAGACAGTCACCCGAGGCTCGAATTGAACCTGGGATCCTGGTGCTGTGATACAGCAGTGCTAACCACTGTGCCATCGTTAAGTGTCTACGTTTTATGCCAGGCAGATGTCCTACCTCAATTCTGCAAAGTTGGATGTTCTGGACTAGTATACATAATTTTGAATGATAAATCAATCCATGGCTTTGGAAGTTGTTGATAACTGACCATCCTGACTCTGTGATCACATGTGGAAATATAGACCTGTCACTGCAGCCTGGGATTCTTTTAACGCTACTTTTGATAATCTAATGAGCTAATGTTCAGATAGGCAGCTGGTCCAAATACAGGGGTAAACTTATTGTCACCCTGTGTTTTATTTTTAAGCTTTGTGATTAAGACTGCTTAAATCGCAGCAGAGCTTTTAAGTATCCTGCAGCTTAGTGGGTAGCATTTTTGCTTCTAAATCAGTCGTGCACAGGTTCAAATCCCATTGCAGTGACTTGCCCACAGAAACTTGAGTTGATAGCTATTTCCATCCTGAAGGAGAATTGCATTGTTAGGGATGCTATCTTTTAAATTCGATAGAAGCCGATGTACCCTGTCAACCATATCCAAATGTGATTCCATGACACTATTTTGAAGAAGAATAGGCCAAGTTATCTCTGATGTTTTGGCCAATATTTATATCTCGATCAACATCACCAAAGAAAAGTTACCTAAGTTACCTAAAAGTTTGGGTAATTGAGGGACACTCCGTTTTGGCCAATTAAACGGATTCTCCAAACTTTTGACTTCAAATATTTTACAGGGATAGCGTTTGTCAGGTGTCAAAGTGATCCAAAAATAAAAGCTTGGTAATGGTCACAGATGTATTTTGCACTTACTTTCAAATTGATAAATACAATGACAAAATATTGCCAAGAACAAATTTCTGCCTAAAATTAGGATTAATTCAGATTGATTAGAATTGTTGTTTGGAAGATACTGTGCTGCTGTATTGACTGGTATGTACTCCCATTGTTTTCATTAGGGAACAAAAAAAAAGTGATGAGAGATCCTTTCATCATTCATTTTGAAAATTGAACAGCGAGCAATCCCACTATGATATAGTTATGTGGTTTGAACTTAATACAGTTAAATTTCTAAACGTTTCAGAACTTGCTTGCTGTTTGATCTGATGCCATAGATTGCATCTTTTTAAATATTTGTGATAATTCTTCAAGCTTACTGTGCTGATGTTATCCAACTGAAGGATGAGTGAAAAATTACTTTGTCAGTAACTGCGCAGTGACAAAGGAAATTTAAATTCCCTGTCTGCAATTTGACACTTTAATTTCGGTTTAATTTATATGATTTAAGATAATGATTTGTCAAACAAAGTGGTATTGTCAGCTTACTGACAAATTGCTCAGCTGTACTTTTGGTGTCAAGAAATAAGTCACTCAAAATTTGTGAGCATTGTGCTGCCATCAGAGTAATCTTCGTTATATCTTGCACAGTGACATCAATGCATGTAAACTAACATGATCTCTACAAAGTACAGAATAATAGGATATACTGCAAATACTCATCACATCAGGCAAAGAAAATCCATTTCATGGTGGGCTGGGAGGTGGTATGGCAAATAGAAGGCCTGTAAGGGGATCAAATGTAATAGGGAGGAAACAGGAGAATGGGATTGAGAAACATTTCAGCCATCGTTGAATGGCAGACCAGAGCTAATGAGTCAAATAACTTAATTCTACTCCTATTTTCTGGTCATATTCCTGATGGAACTGAAAGTTGATACGTCATAGAATCCCTTTGAGTGGGGTGAAGCAAATTGGCCCATCAAGTCTGTACCAATCCTCTGAAGAGCATCGCACCAACATCCAGCCTCCATCACTTTATCCCCACATTTTCAATTGCTAGCCCACCTAATCTACACATCCATGGACACTACAGAGCAATTTAATATGGTCATTCCATCTAGCCTGCACATCTTTGGACTGTAGCATCCAGCAGAAGCACACAGATGGGGGAAGAATGTGCAAACTTCACACAGACTGTTACCCAAGGATGGAATCAAATCCACATCCCTGGTGCTGTGAGGCAGCAGCACTAGCCACTGAGCCATCATACCTTCCATTTGCTGGGAGATAAAAATAAACTTCCCAGAGTGTTCAGAGAAGTGGCTTGAGATAGTTGATCCAGTGATGACCATCTTACAAAATTCTATTGATTCTGAAATGATCCCTGCAGATTGGAAGCTTTTAAGTGTCACCTCACAATTTAAGAATAGAGCAAGAGATAAATCAGGGAACCCTAGTCCTGTCTGTCTTCCATTTATAGAAAGAAAAATACCAGAATGTTTTCTGAAGGATGTTGTAAAAAGACAGTTGGATGATAATGATCTGGTTGGGTACAGTCAGCATTTGTTTTTGAATGGAAAATCACATTTGATCTTGTTGGAGTTTTTTTGAAGATGTTAGTAACAAAATTGATAAAAGAGAGCTGACGGATGTAGGATACTTCAATTCTCAGAAGGCGTTTGGATGGAGTCCCTCACAGGAGGTTGGTTAGCAAAATTAAGCATATGGGATAGGCAGTATTGTGTTGGGATGGATTAAGGATTGGCTAACCGACAGAGAATGGTAATAAATGGGTCATTCTCACACTGGCAGGGTAATGGAGTACTGCAAGGATCTGTATTTGAACCCCAGCTGTGTTCAATATGTATCAATTATTTGGATGTGGGGACCAAATGTAATATTTCTAGGTTTGCCAATGATGCTAAGTGAGAATGTATAGATAATAGACAATAGGTGCAGGAGTAGGCCAGTGTGCCCTTTGAGCCAGCACCACCATTCATTATGATCATGGCTGATCATCCTCAATCAGTATCCTGTTCCTGCCTTATCCCCATAGCCCTTGATTCCACTATCCTTAAGAGCTCTATCCAACTCTTTCTTGAAAGTATCCAGAGACTTGACCTCCACAGCCTTCTGGGGCAGAGCATTCCATACACCCACCATTCTCTGAGTGAAGAAGTTTCTCCTCAACTCTGTTCTAAGTGGCCTACCCCTTATTTTTAAACTGTGTCCTCTGGTTCGGGACTCACCCATCAGTTGAAACATGTGTCCTGCCTCCAGAGTATCCAATCCTTTAATAATCTTATACATCTCAATCAGATCCCCTCTCAGCCTTCTAGACTCAAGGGTATACAAGCCCAGTCACTCCAATCTTTCAGCATAAGATAGTCCCACCATTCCGGGAATTGACCTTGTGAACCTACGCTGCACTCCCTCAATAGCCAGAATGTCTTTCCTCAAATTTGGAGACCAAAACTGCGCACAATATTCCAGGTGCGGTCTCACCAGGGCCTTGTACAGCCGCAGATGGACCTCTTTGCTTCTATAGGAGAAAGTGAGGACTGCAGATGCTGGAGATTGGAGCTGAAAATGTGTTGCTGGAAAAGCGCAGCAGGTCAGGCAGCATCCAAGGAGCAGGAGAATCGACGTTTCGGGCATGAGCCCTTCTTCAGGAATGAGGAAAGTGTCTCCAGCAGGCTAAGATAAAAGGTAGGGAGGAGGGATTGTCAGCGTTCCGAAAAGACCACTCCCTCTGTGACTCCCTCGTCAGGTCCACACCCCCCACCAACCCAACCTCCGCTCCCGGCACCTTCCCCTGCAACTGCAAGAAATGCAAAACTTGTGCCCACACCTCCCCCCTTACTTCCCTCCAAGGCCCCAAGGGATTCTTCCATATCCACCACAAATTCACCTGCACCTCCACACATATCATTTACTGCATCCGCTGCACCCGATGTGGCCTCCTCTATATTGGGGAGACAGGCCGCCTACTTGCGGAACATTTCAGAGAACACTTCTGGGACACCCGGACCAACCAACCCAACCACCCTGTGGCTCAACACTTCAACTCCCCCTCCCACTCCACCAAGGACATGCAGGTCCTTGGACTCGTCCATCGCCAGACCATAGCAACACGACGGTTGGAGGAAGAGCGCCTCATTTTCCGCCTAGCTATCCTCCAACCACAAGGGACGAACTCAGATTTCTCCAGTTTCCTCATTTCCCCTCCCCCCCACCTTGTCTCAGTCAAATCCCTTGAACTCAGCACCGCCTTCCTAACCTGCAATCTTCTTCCTGACCTCTCCGCCCCCACCCCCACTCCAGCCTATCACCCTCACCTTGACCTCCTTCCACCTATCACATTTCCAACGCCCCTCCCCCAAGTCCCTCCTCCCTACCTTTTATCTTAGCCTGCTGGACACACTTTTGTCATTCCTGAAGAAGGGCTAATGCCCAAAACGTCGATTCTCCTGCTCCTTGGATGCTGCCTGACCTGCTGCGCTTTTCCAGCAACACATTTTCAACTCTTTGCTTCTATACTCAATTCGTCTTGTTATGAATCTGGATTAGTGGTGCTGGAAGAGCACAGCTGTTCAGGCAGCATCCGAGGAGCAGTAAAATCGATGTTTCGGGTAAAAGTCTTTCATCAGGAATAAAGGATTCCTCTTGTTAAGAAGGTTAGCACGCTATTAGCTTTCTTCACTGCCTGCTGTACCTGCATGCTTACCTTCGTTGACTGATGTACAAGAACACCTAGATCCCGTTGTACTGCTCCTTTACCTAACTTGACTCCATTTAGGTAGTAATCTGCCTTCCTATTCTTGTCACCAAAGTGGATAACCATACATTTATCCACATTAAACTGCATCTGCCATGCATCCGTCCACTCACCTAACCTGTCCAGGTCACCCTGTCTTCTCCTAACATCCTCCTCACATTTCACCCTGCCACCCAGCTTTGTGTCATCAGCAAATTTGCTAATATTACTTTTAATACCTTCATCTATATCATTAATGTACATTGTAAAAAGCTGCGGGCCAAGCACTGATCCCTACGGCACACCACTGGTCACCGCCTGCCATTCCGAAATCACTTCCGAGCCGTTTATCACTACCCTTTGTTTCCTGTCAGCCAACCAATTTTCAATCCAAGTTGTGAGAAAGACGTAAAATTGTTTCAACCTGCTTTGTTCAAGCTTAGTGAGTGGGCAAGAGCAGGACAGATGGCTATAATATGCAAAAAAATGAAGTTGTCCACTTTTGTTGGAGGAATAAATTCAATAAAAGTTCTGCAAATAGTAAGGGTTTGGAAAATGTATGTGTCTGCGCAAAACGGTAAGGCAAGACAGTAGTAATGTCGGCCTGGTGTCTCTCTGGCTGAGGGACAATGTGCAAGGCAAGGTATGACAATGCAAGACAAGGGTGCTGTGAGCATTCAGATAGACTCTTAGTGAGTGAGTGCTATGACAGCAAGTGAACTGACTAGAGATCATAGAATCCCTACAGTGCAGAAACAAGCCATTCAGCTCATCGAGTCCACACTGACCCTCCAAAAAGCAGCCCACCCTAATCCAGCCCTCTATCCTATCCCTATAACCCTGAAATTCCCATGGCTCACCCACCTAGCCTGCAATTCGCTGAACACTATAGGCAAGTTGGCATGACCAATCCACCTAACCTGCACATCTTTGGACTGAGGGAGGAAACTGGAAGATCCAGAGGAAATCCACACAAACACTGGGAGAATGTGCAACCTCCACACAGACAGTCGCCCGAGGGTGGAATTGAAGCCAAGTCCCTGGTGCTATGAAGCAGCGGTGTTAACCACCGGGCCACTATGCTGTCCCAGTGCAGCCTAGTTCAGCCCATCAGCTGGGCGTGTGTCCCTGAGTGCACAGTGACCTTGCCAGAACAGCTTTGAAGCACAGAAGTATCCTGTTTGTGGATTGGAGATGGGGCATGTGGATTCTTAGAAGGCGAAAGTGATGACTGCAGATGCTGGAGATCAGAGTTAAGATTAGAGTGGTGCTGGAAAAGCACAGCACGTCAGTCAGCATCCGAGGAGCAGGAAAATCGACGTTTCAGGCCCAAGCCCTTCTTCAGGATTCTTAGAGGCTAGCACGTCAGATGTCTGTTGAAGGTGGGTATGCGGGTCTGGTGCCTATAGAACATGCCCAGAGATGTTGGTGCTTCACATCCAGCAGGAAGATCATGCAGAGCAAGCAGCGATTTGGTTCTGCCAGGTACCATCTCTACTTTCCTTGCCATGTCAAACTTGTTTGTTGAAATGAGAGGCTGAATATTAATGAGTTGAGTTGTAGGTTAATAAGGCATTTCACAAATAATAACCTCCTTCAATTGGCAATTCGCTGCTGCCCACCAAGAAACTTGCCATGCAACTCTGCATAAGCACGCAGCAAGGTGCTGTCAGGGTCAGGATGGGTGTCTTGACTGATGCTGCCCCAAATCTCAACATTGCCCACATCACTCAGAACCCAACAAAATTCCACCTATTATGTGAAAACACATCTATGGGGATGACTTCAGATGACTATTGCTGTCTTCTTTATGTAGCAAATGTACATACTAAATATTTAAAGTCCATTTGGATAGAATAAACTGGCTTACACTAGGATTATATAAGATGAAAATGGATCCTTAAAACTTACATGTATCGAATCTTTTATAGATATTTGTTTATCCCAGCAGCAGGGGTTAGATGGGTGGGAGCAAAGCAAGTGGAAAATATGCTAACTAAGTTCCAGACCCAGCATATGATGACTTCATTTAAATATCGCCAGTTCACTTTCCACCCAGAACAATAGGGAAAGGTACAAAACAATTACTCGTAAGGCAGCCCTGAACTGTCTGCTCAATTTGCAGGTAAGTAGTAGTGTGGGGTCTTGGAGGAACAGTGCATTTGTCCAAGGCCGACGAAGCTGAGGACTTAAATTGTTGATCTAAGAAAAACGCTCTTGCTCTGCTTCTGTCATACTCACAAAAAAAAGCCTATGTTTCTTCAGGAGGATCAGATCATCCTTCTGAAAAACCAGCAGGTCATCTACTTAGCCTAGACGAAAATGCCATGGATATAATTTACCCTGGTTTACGTAAAACCTCATGTTCTTGTCTGCTTCAGGTTGGTGCCCCATTCACAGTTTAATATTTAATTGGTGGAAGCAAGTAAACAATTTCCTGGTTAAAATTGGCCCCATTATTCTTGTTACTTTAGAAAAATAATTGTTACCTTTTTCCCTTATGTGACTAATAATACATGTTAGTGTCTGATATTAAAAGAAAACTATGTCATGGAGAATTACAATCTCCCTCAAAAGCCAAAAATCTTTCCCAATCTGGGAAAGCATTTTTATTATGGAACATGACAGTTCTCCAGTAAACCTTGTTTGGCTATCCAGTGTTTTATAATATTGCCTTGTAAAAGGTACTGAGTGCAACAGCACTCAGTAATAATTTGGTTCAGTTGTTGGTGATGGCTTTTTTAGAACTGAGTAGCCTTCAAACCCATGTCAATAAGTAAATGAAAATTGCTAACACATGAGGATCAAATGGAATTAGTAATGTAGGACTTCTGCCACTAATAGCATTTAAATGGAACTATTATAAATATTTATTAAAAGTTAAAATTTTGCACATTAGAAAAACATAGCACACAATTTGTCTACTTTCCAGTCTCATAACTTGGCCTTAAGCTATGAATATATATACTTCATATACTCACTTTAGAGAGAACCATTCTTCCTGGCAACACTAGGTACATGGATCGTTTCACAGTTTAAAAATAGCATCTGTTCCTCTGCTTTCTTTTCTACTTTCATGTAGACATCAGAGTATATTTTTCAATGTGGATATAAATTGTGTGATCCCAATTTAAAAATGCAAGCCTTTTATAGCTTAATTCTTTGTGTACTCTGCACTTTCCATAGCAGAAACCGACATAAATGTTACTGAATGTAGGCAGTATATTTGCAGCATTTTAGATTAGATTCCCTACAGTGTGGAAACAGGGCCTTCAGCCCAATAAGTCTACACTGACCTTCCGAAATGTAATCCACCCAGACCCATTTCCCTCTGACTAATGCACCTAACACTACGGGCAATTTAGCATGGCCAATTCACCTGGCCTGCACATCTTTGGATTGTGGGAGGAAACAAGAGCACCCAGAGGAAACCCACGCAGACAGGGAGGAAGGATGTGCAAACTGCATACAGACAGTCCCTTGAGGGTGGAATCGAACCTGGGTCCCTGGCGTGGTGAGGCAGCAGTACTAACCACTGAACCACCGAACTGCCCATTTTCTAATGCTTTAGTGAGTGTTACTCTGATTTTCACAACAATGGTATAATAGATGTCAGGGATTATTAGCATTATGGTGAAAGTATGACCAGTTAGATTATTGAGGCAAAGATGATTTCAGTAACTGTGGAGAATAATTATGCGGCATGTTAGGAAGGTATAATGGTATACAATAAAAGCTTCTTGAGAAATGGTTTCCAATTGCTGGATAGTCACTTCTGCAGCAAGCATGGGAGTTGTTGTTGGGTCTCAGGTTCATGGGCAGTGTATTGGATCCTGGGCTTAGGGGAGAGTGTCAGGTCTAGTGGTAGATGGGAGAATGCTGGTTCCTTGAGAAATCACTATATCATCAATTTCCCAGGCAATGTTTTTGATTCTGTCACATCAGGAGTCCACAGAGTCACCATGTGCAATCTGGGTCTATATATTGAGAGCTTATTTTTTTCTCAAAAAAAGATTCAGTCACGAATATCATCACTGTAGTTGAATGCACTTGGTACAGTATGGCCCTCAAAGGTGAATATTAAGGATAGCCTATTACAGGGAACAAGAACAGCAAGTGATCGAGAAGGAGGAATTGGAGTCTGAGGGAGATTATGCTGGATGTAGAGGTGCCCGTGTTGGCTTCCACGTGTCATGTTTCTTTCTCACTCTTTAGTGTCTAGCATTAAATCCAGCCCAGCACTGTAGAAGCAAGAGTCTCTGGTGTCCTGAATGTTCAATCTCCAACTCCCTTGTGATATCTCACTGTTTTCTCTGGAGACTTTAATACAAATCCTATATCTCTCCCTCAGAGTAACCAGCGGCAAAAGTGATAGAGTTCTATACTTCATCTGATCCATTTCCATTCTCATCTCCCTTGGTTCAAAGTAGGCAGGAAGCCAGTCTCCATGTCAATTAAGGGCTTCCCTCATAGAAACCTGAGCTTTAGTCAGTTTCCAACTGAAGTGGGTTCCTGACCCACCAGCTGTTTCCCATCTTTGTGATAAAAGTGCAGTCCCTGATATCAATGCGTATGTAGTTATGGGTAGAATCACAGGATAGCATTTAGGAAATAAACACGTACTCATATGTGGCGTTCTGAGGTCAATAGCAACACCACCACTAATACCATAATTGAAAAGAAAACCCCCAAAAAAACTGCAGATGCTGGAAACCAGAAACAAAAATGGAAATTGCTGGAAAAACTCAGTAGACAATGCAGAGTTAATATTTCAGGTCCAGCGACCCTTCTTCAAAACTGATTATAGCTCTGAAAAAGTAGATATATATGCTAAAGGTGGGGCAGGGGGAGGAGGAAGCGATAGGTGGCGATGAACAAAGGAAGATAGTTGGGGAGGCAACGGCATGGGTAAAGGTCAGTCTGGGAGAAAGAATAGCTGCTAATGGGGACCATTATGGGAAAAGATGCTCAAGCACTGAAATTGTTGAACTCAATGATATTGAGTCCAGAAGGTTGCAGGGTTCCCAAGCAGAAAATGAGGTGGTGCTGTTCCAGTTTGCACTGAGCTTTGGAGCACTGCAGCAAGCCTGAGACCGAGATGTTGGCCAGGGAACAAGATGCTGTGTTGATATGGTAGGCAACCAGACAATTTTTGTGGACAGAACATAGACGTTCTGCAAAATGTGCTCCATTAAGATTTAAATTAATATTTGCAAAGGGATCAGGCATCAAATGTGAGCCTGAGCTGACCTGTATTTATCAACTGCATTCTCATTTACTTAAATTTAAACTGGCGTAGAAATAAAAATATTTGCCATTTAAGTTTGCACTCGACTGAGTAAACAGCTTTAGTTTAATCCCTTGTGCTGCCAAAAAGAAAACCTGCAGGTGTTGCATTTGAAAAGGCTTTAAAATAATTTAAACAGCAATGTAAGTAGCTCTCTCCGTTAACAAAATTAAAGTGCTTGAAATGAACAGATATCAATGAGATTGAATGGATTGTACCCATGGGAAATTACCCCATCCAAGTAAGTGCATGGCAGGCTTTATTCCAGGTGAAACTGCTCCATGTGTTTGCTCCACCACATGTAATTGTACAAGGTTCTGTATATTATTAAAGTGCGGCAACAATAAACTTTCCCATTTTTTTTCTCTGAACAATATTTATTATAAAAGATGGCATTTGAAGGATGCTTACGTGAACACTGTTGTGTACAATTAAGTACTCAACCCACCTATGATGTAACTTAAAATAAACTTCCAAGGATAGAACATTCTCTTTTTCTCTCTATGGTTATGCAACATTCCTTTCCTCCACTTTAACAATGTCAGTTACTCGGAGCGACTCCAGTTCATTCCTGTAGTCCACATGTTAGTAGAAATATGCCTGGGTTTTGATCCAGGAAGACAGGAAACTATATAAACAGATGTCTAATTTTTGTTGTTTATTTGTGGTACATGGCCAGATGGATTCTTGTACAACTATAGATTGTTGCAATGCCTTCTACATGACTACATAATAGGAAAGAGATGTTTTACTAGAAACATTTGTACCAAGTCCAATTTGTTACATCATCTGATTTATTTTTATAAAGTTTGTTGCAATTGTCCATTGAGATTCCTGTGATTTTTTTTTTCTCCCCCATTTACTCTTTCATGCTGTTAAACATACCTCCAGATTTAACTCCTGAAGTTATGGTCCTAATTGCCCTCTTGTCTTGTATCCTTTTTTTAAGTTTGACTTTATTTCAAAATCCTTGTAATTTTTCTTCATCTTCATATGTGTTCACTTGATTCTGCTAAACAATCTGGCATCGTTTAGTGGCTGAGTAGTGATAAATGGGCTATTTTTCATGCATCTGTGATATGACCATGGAACAATTAAAATGCCTGAAATAGTTTTGCATGTGAGATCATCTAAAGAGCGTGAAGTAGTTACCCTGTTAAAATCTGTCAGATTGAACCTTTTGTATTTAAGAAATGTGAACGTATAGATTATTGAACAAAAGATAAGTTAATGTTATTAAGGCCTCAGCAGTAAACATGAAATTCCTTCAAAAAAAGTATTATGATATCATAACAGACATTTTGTATCATATAGAAGATTAACTGTATATAATTCTGTTTACCAGGCACTGCTCAGCTTAGTTTTATAGTAAATGAAGAACCCCGTATCAATAATCTTCTCCAACTGGTTTTAATGACATTAGACATCAGTTTTAGGAATGCTGTCCTGACAATTATTACAGCTAGTTTCTCACTAACATATGTAAGGACAAATTGAATCAAATTGATTCTTGGTGCAGAAGGTCTTCCTCCAGAGTGTGACTTTTCTCAGAGGCATTTTACTTGGCGGCAGGATGAAAATAGATCTATTTCTGAAACTCTCTCTTTGTGACACTGGCAGATCTCCATGTCAGCTACTGAACATGTAGGCTGCTTCATTGTCTGAAGTGTTGTGAATGGAACTGAATATTATAGCATCATCAGTATGCCTAACCTTAAAACATGAAAGGTCAATGATAAAACAGATAAAATTGCTTGCAACAGTGTGCTGTTCAGCCACTGAGAACCAAGATAATCATTCTGTATGTTCAGATCTAATTGCAGCTACTGGAATGGTTTTGTTCACTCAAATGTTATATCATTGCATTCTTGTGACTGGCAGTGGAACACGACAGATCTGTGATGATGGTAGATAAAAGATATAACTCAAATATATAACTTAACATGCACTCCATGTTGCTACTTGACTCATATGTAGGCCAACTCTGTCAATTGGGTGCCAGATTCCAGCTATAAATGAGGAAAGCTGTGCAGGAATTCTCGGACTGGAACACCCTGAGATTTGTTATAATGTGATGTCTAAGTCACTGCAAATATTTCTGTGTTTTGTTGTTGTTTTGTAGTTAACTTGTTAACAAAACTACATAAGACTGCACTGTTATGGGACCAAAGTTGAAAACTTCTGCCAAGATGTTTGCATCAAATTTTACAGAAGGTATTAACCTATTTTAAATAACCCATTTTGTAAATGGATTAACTCTCAAGTTAAAATTTCAAAAAGAAGGATTTCACACAAAAATACTAATTGTTTGTTTCTTGATATCTGTTAAAGGCATATCTGTACAATAGCTCTTGAGGCTAGTTAAGTATAACAGCAAACATTCAATCATTTATGACCTGCACAAAGTCAGGTCCTTGACTCTTTGTCTGGTGGTGCTTTGGTCAGTTGTGTTTTGCCACTACCTTCCCTTCTTGGAGCAGGGTGAGAATACAGGTCCCAAAAGTATCCCCCAAACCAGAATAGCAGAAACCAAAAAAGAAATTAGTATGTGGGTACTGTGACAAATCCCAAATGTGATTTTACCACAACACTTATTCCCACAACACACTTTCAGGTAAAGAAGTGAAATGACAATGTAGCAATTAGTGGGATCTTAGATGTTTTGATAATATGTACATGAAAAAAACAACATTTTTCGGATTATATCCGCCTAGTATTCGGTAAAAATTGCTTCTGCAAAATGAACCTTGGTCATGAGATACTCTGTGTCTGCTCATGAAATGAGTGTGAAAATGTGAAGTGGAAAATTGATACTTTTAAGATTACAATGCAATAAAAAAGGGTTTTTATTCAAAGCTTTAATTAAAAGCTATTGAATTTTTGATGCATGCTGATATTATCCATAGCTGAATCTCTGTTTGATTTTAAATTTTTAACTCGATTCTGTGTTTTTACATCTGGAAATATGATTCACAGACGGTTGATATATGGCCTTTTCTGATATGACCTTTGTACTCTGCTCAAATCTAGCTAATTCCCAGGGATCTTCATCACAAAGCCTGACCTGCGGGACAATATTCCTAACCTGCCACAGTTAGGTTGTACAACAGCTGCCTTAAAAGTTTCAATGGATTCACCTTGTCATTAACGCTCTGCATTTTCCTGTTTATAACTTCTAGACATGGAAAGTACAGTGAACATACTAGGTTACTAGACGATCAGTGTCCTCCTGAGGAATTTGTTTAGAGGCCTGTTATTTTCATTGGTCAAAATGAACTTTTTGTCATGCTCAACACTTCCTGGCTTCATACTGTGTACATAAGAATGTGACTATTAAATAGGCCAAGTACCAAGCAGTGCCTTCAGAGTTAACAGCTTCCAAAGGAGTCCTGTCAGAAAGATTGGACTATGATGCTTGTCAGTAATGTTGCCTCCAATTCCTTTTTGTATGAAGTATTAGGAATTCTGATTTATCTGATATTTTGTTATGGTGTATCCTTGCTTTCAATGGCCTGCAGAAGAGATTTTCCTGGAAGCATAAAGCTTCTGAGCCAAAAATGTAAGTGCTGATTGTTTTACTGTTGCCAGTAAGTGACTTTTGTAGTTGTTTGTTTTAGACTAAAGTTTTGATCCCTTTCTATTATTGTCCATAAGATATTAATTTCATTTTTGTGACTTTTGGCTATTTTTGAAGTTAGTTTACATAAATGGTGATGAACAGGTTTGAACAAGTACAGCTTGATTGTAATACTGACTGCTGACTTGAATTCTTGATTTTGTGATATGTTTTAGTGTAGAAAATCAGTTAATGATTAAGAGTATATGTAAAAACTTTTCCAGGACTTTGAAATGTCCTTCAATCTGCATCCCTGAGGAATGGAGGTGTCAAATTATTTTCCCAACCAAAATACCTTTTAACATGTTACAACTTTCTCAACTGTCATCATCTAAGGGTTTAGACCAAGGTAAAACTGCAGTCCAGGACAAATGAATCTGTAAGGTCAATTAGATTTTACCTATTTTGTTAATTTAATGGCTTGTTAATTACATGGCTATACAGTAAGCCCAGTTCCATTAGGCAGTTAGAGTGTCTGTTCTTTTGAGTGTTTGACATTGTGTTTTGGTTGTTTGGGATATTCCAGGAGTGACAACTCTCCAGTGGTAACCTACACAGAAAGCTTGGAAACCACCATTGAGAAATTGGTTCCCCTGTATTTTCTGTCAAGGAATATGGATGAATATTCCAATTTCCTGTATTACTTCTCATTTCCCAAAGGAGTTTGGAACTACTTCTGTTGGTTTGGGCAATATACAGGCAAACACAGACAGCTGTCCAATGCAAGCATTTGACCTTCTGATGTGCTAATGACGGGCTTATATTCATTCAAGAGATATGGACTCCAGCTGGGCCAGGATTCATTCCCCATCCCTAATTCATAGAATGGGAGAATCCCTACAGTGCAGAAAAGGCCATTCAGCCCTTTTGAGTCTGCACTACCCCCATCCCACTCAGAACCCACTCCCCCATCCCCGTATTTCCTATGGCTAATCCATCTAGTCTGCACATCCCTGGGTGCTATGGGCAATTTAGCGTGGCCAATCCAATTTAAACTGCACAACTTTGTACTGGGGGAGGAAACTGGAGCATCCGCCAGAAACTCGTGCAGATGCAGGGATAATGTGAAAGCTACACACAAACCCAAGGCTGGAGTTGAGCCTGGTCCCTGATGCTGTGGGGCAGCAGTGTTAACCACTGTGCCAATCTTGAGAAAGTGTAGGTGCACTGCCTTCTTGAAATGCTGCAGTCCACGTGCTGCAATTAGCCCTAGACTGTTGCTAGGGAGGGAATTCCCAGGATTTTGTCACTTAACTCTGCTTTTCTGTCTAATCCTTTGTCAATCAAAAATCTATCTAACCCAGCCTTGAATATATTCAATGATTCAGCCTCCATTGCTGACTGTGGAAGGGAATTCCAAAGAGTAAAGACCCTCCTTCTGAGAAATTCCACAGCTCCATTGTACATGAGAGACCCTTAGTTTTAAACTTTACCCTTCATTGTAGACTCCCTTATGAGAAGAATCAGCCTCTGTTAAGCTCCCACCAAGTCGTATGTATTTCAATAAGATTGTTTCTTATTCTTCTAAACCTCAATGAGTAGAGACCCAACCGGCTTACAAGGCTCAGAGTCACAGATATCTTACAGCGCAGATGAAGGCTAATCAGTTTTGGTGACAACCTTTTTATCCCAGCAATCAGCCTTTTGAGCCCTGAACTGCCTCCAATGCAAGTTTATTGCAGCTTAAGTAAGTGGACCAGAACTGTGTATAGAGTATTCCAGACACAGTCTCACCCATGCCTTGTATGGCTTTTTCAAGAATTCATCCTCCCATCCCCCTTGCAATAATGGCCACCATTGCGTTTGCTTCCCCAATTATTTGCTGAACCTTGATCCATTGTTGGTGTGTCTGCACCACATTTGCCTCCAGTGGCAGTTCTCAAGGGCAATTAGAGACGGCAATAATGCTGGCCTTGTCAGTGACACCCATGCCCTGTGAATGAATACAAAGACACATAGATTTCTCCTACTACAGATATTTCTGCAGGCTCTCACCATTTAAATTACCGGTCTTTTCGTCCTGCAAAAATTCACAATGTTACACTTACTTTCCCATATTATACTTGAAGACCTGTTAGTCTTTAAAAATACATACATGTAAGTTGTCACAGAAAGGACACCACTATAGAGTCCAGTATTTTGAATGAAGTTCTGAGTCTTTTATTATTTTTTCAGGAGAAAATGCGAATGAGGCAAAAATGTATTAAAAAGTAATAAGCAACTTCTGTAACACCACTACCACCAACATTTATTCAACGTCTTAAATATCAGAAGAGAGTACATGACCAGAACCAGTTAAATTAAATACTGTATCTGTTGAACCTATAAATAACATTACCAAATATTGTGCGTGCAATGGGAAAACATCTACCTTACCTCACTGTGCTGCTATGTAGTCATGTCAAACACAGCCAATCTGTATTTATTGCTTAGGTTGATCTCTTGCTCTCCTACCTACTTTTTCAAAGATCATCTAACAAACATGAAACCATATTTGGTTGAATAATGACTGGTGAATAATTTGTAGACTCCTGTAATACTTTCCCTCTCATGATTTTTATGATGCAGCCTTCAGCTTTTAAATGCATTAAGTGTTGCTGGAAAACCTCCTTTTCTAACAAGACCTTTACTGTGGGAAAAATAGTTAAAACCTGTGCCTGAAAATAAAGACGGAGGAGGACTTTGGCACTTATACTTTGTCGGAGTTCATAACATTTCAGTTATGCAAGTATAAAATTGACTTAATTACCTAGTCAGATTTCCAAAACCTCTATTGCATACTTTATTTTTGAAAACAAGATTTTTTCAAATTTAGATATTCCTGCCCTACTGTCAGCAGGTGGGGGACTTGTTGGAGGCCTTTGCTAATATCTTTTTACAGTCACCAATGAAAAGGTTTTCAGAGCAATTTTGGGTAAAATTTCAGTACCTAAGGAAAAGTGACTGCTCGGTGTATCTCCATAGCGACTCTGCTAAAGTTAGTGAGCCCTAGTATGTGGGCATATTGGCATAAACACATCTGCCACCATTGCTTTGTGAAACATAATCCTGTGCCTAGGAGAAAGTGAGGACTGCAGATGCTGGAGATCAGAGCTGAAAATGTGTTGCTGGAAAAGCACAGCAGGTCAGGCAGCATCCAAGGAACAGGAGAATCGACATTTCGGGCATGAGCACTTCTTCAGGAATGAGGAAAGTGTGCCAAGCAGGCGAAGATAAAAGGTAGGGAGGAGGGACTTGGGGAAGGGTGTTGGAAATGTGCCTGCCAGAATTTTGAAATAAAGACTGTTCGAAGAATATTTCAAACAAAGAAAAATCATTTGGACTACTCATTTACAGGACAAATTTAAATCCATGTAAAGGATAGATTTGGATTAGTTTTATCTCCCTGATATTTCAGCAGTTCTTGATGCTTGATTGGTATAGATTATGGTTTCTCAATATTTGGAATCTCTGAAATGTTCTACATTACCTACCCAAACTTTGCATGGTACTTTACACGTTTGAAGATGTCGCCAAAATGAATTGCATCAGAAATAACTTGGGCATTTACAACACCTTCTCCCAACATTGAAATTAAGGCTGCTTTATCAATGTATATATAAATTCAGCAATACAGAGTCGCTACAGTGCAGATAGAGGCCATTCAGCCTATTGGGTCTGCACCAGCCCACTGAAGAGCATCCCACCCAGACCACCACCACCCCCACTAATCCCATAATCCAGTATTTAGCATGGCTAATCCACCTAACCTGCACATTTTTGGACTGTGGGAGGAAACTAAAGCACCCAGCAGAAATCTGCATGAACACAGGGAGAATGTGCAAATTCGACATAGACAGTAGTCCGAGGGCTGGAATCAAACACGGGTCTCTAGCACTGTGAGACAGTAGTGCTAACCACTATACCTTCATGCAGCCCAAAATGTTGGTGTCCACCCTATTTCCCTTTTCCTATCAGCAGCCTAAGTTTTCCAGAGGTTTTTTCTTTGTTGTTGTGCAGTCATTGCCAGTTAAGCTTTGCCAGTTAAGTCATCATTTATTGGACATTACTAGTTATCTATTAATAGGTGGTCGTGAGCCGCCTTCTTGAACTGCAGCAGTCCTTGTGCGTCGATAAGACCATGATGTTGTTAAGGAATAAATTCCTGGATTTTGATCCAGAGATGCTGAAGGGATGGCAATATATTTCCAAGTTAGGATGATGAGTGGCTTGGAGGGGAACTTGCAGATTCTTCTAGATGGTAGTGGCCACTAGTTTGGAAGGTGCTGTCTAAGAGTCTTTGTCAAGTGTTAGTTATTTTCTTGATAAGTGGGAGAATGAAGGATGGAGCAAAAGGGCTGGAAAGCGGCTGTGAGGAATGTTGGATCAGCCAATGTCCTATTGAATGGTGGAGCAGGTTTGAGGGGCCGAACACCCTACTCCTGTTCCTAGTTCTTATGGTCTTATCGTGCATCTTGTTGGTGGTAACACTGTTGCCACTGTGCATCAGTGATGGAGGAATTAAATGCTTCTGGATTTCCCTTCTGGCTCTTTTATTAAAAAAAATTCAAACCCTGAAAATCTCCAGGGTGGCATCCAAGCAATTATACCATAATCGATGGCAATACCTGCCAACATGATGCTGTGGGATCCTCCCTTTTATGGGATCAGTGAGCACTTAACCATTCTACAGGTCTATTCTGTGTTTGTCTGACTGTCTGTCTATCAATGAGGAATGTGGATGTGAAGGACAACCTGGTGAAACAATACCGGGGTTGTCTTAGTTCATCTATGCAAGGGATGATTTTGGCATTTTTTGTTTGAATGTTTATGCAGGTTCCATGCTGATTTTATTACATGGACTTTCCAACTGGTGGAGCATCCCCATTTGGGGTTGATTTGTCCTACATCAACTGCATCTCCAATATACATTGGGTCCCTTCAGAGGAATCTTTGGGAAAAGGGGCTTCCATGTTCCTAGTTGAGTTCTCTTAGCTATTGTTCATTCCTGTTGCGGGGCTGTTGAAAATCTCCCAAAGTTGATGGGGGCCCTGACTTCCTTCTTCTGAATTATGCGGCCCATCCCTCAGCCTGATAGAGTTACAGCAGGTGTCCAGGAAAGCTATTGAGTAAATAAAGGGACTTAATGAGCATGATAGTTTAAAATCTCTGGTGTTTTTTATTTATTCATCATTGGAGTCCACATTTTCTGCCATCTTGATAAATACGTGGGGGCATACATTAGTTAGGTTGTTCAAAAAGAAATGTTTTTGAATATTGTTTGTGTTCTTTGTTTCTTCAGTTTAAACAAACCAGTTTTTTTTTAATCTGAAAAGTTAGGCTGGCATTGTCTATCCCCAGCAGGTGGCTGGGACTGAGAGATTGGCTGTATTTGCATCCCTTCTGCCTTCACTGATACTTCACGCTAATGTACATGTTATGTATTTTCATTTTGATATTTGGCATGCTGTGATACTGACCTGTTGGATGAGGTAGATGACTCAAGGAATTGACTTCATTTGGGAGGATATTCTATTTAAAAGAATAACTGTTCTTGAATAGAAATAATGATTTTGCTTTAATCTGGACATGATAATATCTCATAATACCCTCCATCCAGCATGTGTACAGAGGAGCTTTGGGCTAATCTTCATCAAAGGAGCCCAATAGTCTTCCAATGTTTTCACTGATATCACTTACACTTTTCTCGTACTGACAGTGACATTCAGCTGATGGCTTTTATCGTGGCTTTTATCTCCAACTAGAAGATTGCTTTTGAATCTGATATCCTGCCTCAATGCTTAAGAACCAGGTGGGTGGTAGATAGAAATGCACAGAGGCCATTTATCAAACCCCAGAACACCAACTATTGAATATAAGGAGTTAGAATTTTCCATTTAAGCAAGAAGAGATAAAAAATACAATCTTTAATGATACGGAGAAACACAGTGCATTCATTATTTTGTATGCAAAGAGAAATAAGTCCATGATTTACTTGTTGAGAAAAGAGTTTGCAATTTTTCTTTGTGAATTCAATTGCAAATTGAAAACGGGCCACTTATTTTTCACAGTGTGCAGTTTCATTTTGTCCTGCAGGATGACAATCTTGCCTGTTTTGTAGATTGCAGTGTTGTATGTCAGGGAAAACAGCATGGTTCAGCATACATTAACATAAACCATTTAGAAAAGTCGTGTGGTGAAATGCACCAATGTGTGGAATTCTAATTTTTGTCTTGTCTAACCAACTGTACCTTATTAATAAGCCAAATTTAAAAAGCAAAGCCATTACTTTCATGATAGAAGTTTTTAACATGATGCTTGCAGAACATGGATATAAACATCAGCTAGAAAGAGAAAGTTATCCAAGCCTATTATAAAATTCTTGAGTTTGATATTATAGTAGGGCTCAGTAATTGAGATCTTGTTTCCAAGAAGCTCAACTGTAATTATTTTTTGTGCACCATTTAGTCCTTGCAGCTGGGACTAGAACACAACAGGATTAGAGCTTCCCAAAATCTCATGGGATATGGGCAATCCTGGTTAGACCTTGCAATGTAGGTACACCCACCAACAGTGCCAGTTGGAAGAGTATTCCAGGAATCTGACCAGTGACAATGACAAACTATTGATGCAGTTCCAAATCAGAGTAGTGTCTGGATGGAAGGAGAACTTGCAGATGATGGTGTTCCCATGAATCTGCATTCCTTTTTCTTCAAGCTGGCTGATGTCTGAAAGTTGTATGTGGAAGATTTCTTTGCCTGTCTCTGAAGAAATGCCCTCAAATCAATTCAAATTGCAACTTTCGAAATCTCAAAAATGTAACCTTTGCCCTCGTTTAATCACAACATTTTTGCAGCTACTGATTTGCTCAACCTTACTGTGGAACTTAACTGAGAGATTGGGGCAATTTATTGCAGATGCTGGAATCTGTACTGAAAACAAAAAAAAATGCATTTTTGTTTTCTGAGAGTCCTGTATGGTCTCACCAAATCCCTGTACAGCTGCAGTAAGACCTCCTTGCTCCTGTATTCGAACCCTCTTGTCAAGAAGTCCAAACTTCCATTTACCTTCCTGTTAACTGCACCTGCATGCTTGCTTTCAGTGACCACTGTGGAAGGACAACCAGAGCCCTTGAACATCAATGCTTCCCCATCACCATTCTGGGATTTTTTTTTCCTACCAGAGTGGACAACATTAACTTATCAACTGTATCTGCCATGTTTTTCCTACTCATTCCACTTGTCTAAATCATTTTTCCACCCTCCTCACGACGTCCAATTCCGTCCACTTTTATGTCATCAGCGAACTTGGAAATATCACATTTGATTTCCTCGTTCAAGCTGTTGATATATGTTGTGAATAGCACGAGCTCTTATCCTTGCAGTAACCCACTTGATACCACCTTCCACACTGAAAAAGATCCACTTATTTATGTTTGCTGTTTTGTGTCTGCTAACCAATTTTTAATCCATACTAATATATTACCCCCAATCCCATATGCTTTGATTTTGTACATTTACCTCTTAAAGTGGAGATGCTATCAAAAGCTTTTTGAAAATGCAAATACAACACATCCACTAGTTCTCTCTTATCTAATATACTATCTGTGTCCTCAATAATCTCCAGTAGGCTATTTCCCTTTCATAAATCCATGCTATTGCTATTTTCTAAGCATCCTTTTTCATATGCTTTATCATAAAATCCAGCAGTTTCCCAATGTTAAGCTAGCTGATACATAATCCATGTTTTGGCCCTTCTTCCTTTTTAAACAGTGGAGTTACCTTTACAAGAAATGTAGGACTTCCTCATTTTGCCACCAAGTTCGTAGGTAGAAAGCTACTGGTCTTAGAAACAACGAATCAATTGTTTGTTTGATGTTTCCGACTGCTGTGAATTAATGTTGTTGACCAGTTTTGCAAGAGCTTGTATTGAACCTTGGTGTAGCTGTACAAAGTTGTGGTAACTTTGACTGAAACTATGAGCGACATGGTGGCACAGTGGTTAGCCGGGTGACCCAGGTTCAATTCCCGCCTCAGGCAACTGTCTGTGTGGAGTTTGCACATTCTCCCAGTGTCTGCGTGGGTATCCTCCGGGTGCTCCGGTTTCCTCCCAGAGTCCAAAAATGTGCAGGTTAGATGAATTGGCCATGCTGAAGGGGTAAACGTAGGGGAATGGGTCTGGGTGTGTTGCTCTTCGGAGGGTCGGTGTGGACTTGTTGGGCTGAACGGCCTGTTTCCACGCTGTAAGTAATTTAATCTAATCTAATCTGAAACCTGTGTTGGAAGCTGTCTGCCACTCACATTTAAACAGTAAAACAAACAAAACTGCTGTGTTCTGAAAACACCAAATACTGGCGATCACAGCGGGTCAGGCAGCATCCATGGAGAGAGAGAGAGCAAGCTAATGTTTCAAGCATAGATGACTCTTCATCAGAGCTTCTCTGTTATTGCCTCCCAAAGGAAGTGCCAGTTTTTGTCTGATACTTCCCTCATTATCTTTGTCAGTAGCTTAGATCTTTGAAACCCTGAGTACCATTTCACATGAGTATATTGTTCAAACACTTGGATTGCTAGTGGTTGCATTAATGGCATTAATTAGGGCTCATTTACAAACCATCTTCAGCAGTTAATGCCAGAAATAAATGTAATCAAAAATTTATATCAGTTACTACATAGGCGAAGATATTTCTCCATCCTAATTTCAGATGGTTTTGTCCACATTATGCACAATTTCTTGGCAAAACTAGGAAAATCTCAGCTATTATTTGCAAATATGAAAGATTTTATCTGTTTATTAATGGCACTCTTGATGATTATGATTGTTTGGCAAGCCTTAACTCATGAAATTTAGCTTTATATGTAGCGAACTATTAATAAGGATTAACATTTAAGGTGCATGTGCTTTAGTCAAAAGTATTGCTAAGTATAAGCCAACATTAGTAATAGCTGTCAGGAGCATCACAAAGGGAGTCACTGAGAATTTGGTTGCCTCCTAACCCTTGTGTTGTATGCTACTTTGGATTGCACTGTTTTGTGGTGGAGATTAGGTTTAAAAATCTATTTCAACAATGACCATCTGAGCAGGAGTAAGTAAATCATTGCTGAGGATTACACCTTGAGCTGCTCACTCACTGCAGAGTGGTGGTATTCCCATACATCTGCTACCCTGATCTTCCTTGGTGATTGTGGGTTTGGAAGATGCTGTCTAAAGGGTTTTGGTGAATTCCTGCTGTGCATCTTTTAGATGTACACACTGCTGCTCCTGCGCATCAGTGTTGGAAGGAGTGAATATTTGCAGATGTAATGCTAGTCAAATGGACTGTTTTGTTCTAGATGGTGTTGAGTTCTTGGGTGTTGTTAGGCCTGCACCCATCACACTCCCGACTAGTGCCTTCGTGATGGTGAACAGGCTTTGGTGAACCAGGAAGGGAATTGCAAGTTGCAAGATTCCAGCCTTTGAACTGCTTTTGTAGTTATTATAGCTAGTGCAGTTCATTTTCTGATCAAAATTAACCCCCAGAATATGGATAATGGAGGAATTCAACAATAGTAATGCTATTGAATGCCAAGGGACGGTAGTTTGATTAATTTTTGTTGGAGATGGCACAGTCTGGCACATAGATGGAGGTGAGATGACTGACATCAAACAACAACCATTTTTATTTCTGTCTGGCTCTGACTTCAAACATTATGATTGTTGGAGCTCCTTGATGGTGCACTTGGTTGAATGCATCCTTGATATCAATGGCAGTTATTCTTCCCTCACCTCTGGAATTGAGCTCATTTGTCCATGTTTTGACTGAGGCCATAATGAGGAACTCTCTTGGGTGTCACTGAGCAAGTTACTGGTGAGAAGGTGCTACTTGATAGTGCTGGTGATGACACATTCCATTACTTGATCAAGAGTAGATTGACGTAATTGGCTGGGTTTGATTTGTCCCTTTTTTTGTGTAGAGGATATACATGGGCAATTTTCCAGATTGCCGGGTAAATGCCAGTGTTGTAGCTGTATTGGAATATCTTGTTGAGTTGTGTGACAAATTCTGGAACGCAAGTTTAGTACTGCTGTTGGAGTATACTCAGGGCCCATAGCCTTTGCAGTATTCAGTACCTTTGGCTATTTCTTGATATGACGTGAAGGTAATTGAATTAGCTAAAGGCTGATGATGTTGGGGACCACTGGAGGAGGCTGAGATGGATCATCTACTCAGCATTTCTGACTGAAGAGTGTTGCGAGCTCTTCAGCCTTATCTTTTGCACTGATGTACCAGGCTCCCCAATATTGAGGATGGGGATATTTGTGGAAACTCCTTCTCTAGTGAGTTGTTTAATTGTCCACCACCATTCACAACTAGATGTAGCAGGACTGTAGGGCATAAATCTGATCTGTTGTTTATGGAATCACTTAGCCTTGTCTATTGAGGTGAGATGAAATTTCTTCACCCAGAGAGTGGTGAGGCTGTAGAATTCACTACCAGAGAAAGCAGTTGAGGCCAAAACATTGTATGGTTTCAAGAAGGAGTTATATGGCGCTTGGAGTTAAAGGGTTGAAAGGATTTGAGGGAAAAGCAACAATGGGCTATTCAATTAGATGATCAGCATGATCATAATGAATGACGGAGCACACTTGAAGGGCTGAAGAGCCTACTCCTGTTCCTGAATTCTATGTTTCTATCATTTGCTGCTTACAATATTTGGCATGTGAGTAGTTCAGATTGACAGCTCATTTTTTTTTTGGTCAGTCTGATGATGTTCCTAGCATGCACTCCTGCTCTCTTCATTCAACCAGGATTGATCCTTGGTTTAATTGTTAATTTTTGAAGAGTTTATTCCTGGTGTGTGGATGTCACTGGCTGAGCCAGTGTTCTATTGCCCATTCTCAGTTGCCCTCAAAGTGGTGGTATGCTGCATCCCTAATGGTTGAGTGGGGAATATTAGGGGTCATGCGATTGCAGATTGTGTTTATCTGCTGACCCACGGTGCCTCATGGATGCCCAGTTTTGAGTTGCTCGAATTGTTGTGATAATGTTTGGAGACTTTGTGTTTGTGACATTGATAGATAAGTGCCCTAAGATAACCTCCCTGGCCTCTTTCAAAGTAACGGAAACATGGACACCTCTCTGAGAAGGCCTGAAGCCCTTCAACAGCCTGCCCCACATTGGGGCATCAACCTTGATTTGTTTCGGCATTTATGTCTTGGATTGTGGCTTAAACCCACAACTTTCAGACTCAAGAGATAGGAATTCTATCAACTAAGCTAAAAATACCATGCTGTTTTTAAAAGTGTCTGCTGCAAATGTTGTGCTGACACTTTTTGTTGTGCTGAGCAATGTTAATGAAGTCTGATTTCCTCAATTTTGAGCAGTATTTGCACATTTGTTCACATGGACAAATGTGCTTTGGACTACAGACATTCTGTTCATTTATCATGTGTAGCAGGCATTGTTGAATATCATCTGAATTCTAAAGGTTCTCCCAGCCACAAAAACAGCCATTAACTACAGCAAATCCTCTGACCTTTTTAGGTATAGCTCTTGGTATAGCTCCAATCATTTTTAGTGACCACACTTAACCTCTCTCACAAATCACTTTGAATACAGAGACACATTAGCAGCTCCTGCACTCAGGATTCCTAACATTTTCAAGTCTTGCGTCACATTAAAAAATGTTTATGGATTTAAACAAAATGCTTTAATAAACTGACTCTGAAGGAATGGAATAGGGTTAGTCCACTATGCAACCCTTGCAGTATTATAGTGCATATCCAGACATTGAGTGCAGGCCATCAGTCCTTTAGTTTATTATGTAGCATGAGCAATAATTGCCAGCTGAGGTTTGTTTACTCTGCAACTGTTCCAGCAAACGAAAATCTGTATTTTGTTTATTGGAACAGTATGATTAGCTGGTAAGGTTATTTGGCAGTTGCTGGTGGAGCTATTAATCAAGCTCTGTCATTAGTTCTTTAAATAGTTAGAACTCCTTGGATTTACTTATAATTTCTTCTGAATGTTATCTGAGGTGACACCAAGTTTACACACATTCCTTTGAGTGCATTCTTGATGCACATACGTTTCTGTATATGTTGTGGATGGTGAATGACACTGGGCGATACATCCTTCTCCCTTAGTGTAATGCACTGAAAAAAATAAATACTGTGCCCCAGAATTATTTAGTGTGAATTAGCTCAGTGATGACAGGGCTATAATAGATCTCCTAAAGGCCGAGGAAGCGTTGGGCTTGTCACCCCAGCCCTCCAACTCTGACCTCATCAGCGTCCATGAAGCTATTGGGAATCAATTTGTTTATATAATATAAAGTAGGCAAGTGTCCTCATTGCTTGAGGTATGACTTGGGAATTCTACTTTCTTTTGGGTGGGAGGTGGGGGAATGTGAGTGGTAACATGATTATAAAGACTCACTGAGGTTTCTTATGAGTCTTGGGTGAATGAGTATCCTTTAGAGTTACAGGTGTATGTTGAGACAGTCACTGTTTATTTTCTTCATAGAGAGCGATGCCACTTATTCCTGGCAATTTCTGCTGGTTGTAACTGAGTGACACTATATCTACACTCAAATTCAGTATTCTCTTTCACACAATATCAAAAGGTGCCAACGGAATGACAAAGCTGGGTGGGAGGGTGAGCTGTGTTGACAACAGAGTTGCTTGAGAATGATCTTAAACAAGTTGAGTGAGTGGGCGAATGCATGGCAGATGAAGTGTAATGTGAATAAATGTGAGGTTATCCACTTTGGTAGCAAAAACAAGAAGGCAAATAATTATTATATGAATGACGATAGACTAGGAAATTGGGAGATGCCATAAGACCCTGGGTGTCCTTGTACACCAGTTGGTGAAAGTAAGCATGTAGATACAGGAGCAGGGATATCTTTTTGTAATTGTATAGGGCCTTGAGAGGGACCACGCCTAGAGTACTGTGTGCAGTTTTGGTCTCTTAATCTGAGGGAAGATATACTGGCTATGGAAGGAATGTGACTAAGATTTACCAGACTAAACCCTGTGATGGAGGGATTGACGTATGAAGAGAGACTGGATTTGTTAAGATTATATTCACTGAAGTTTGGAAGAAGAAGGGAGTCTCGTAGAAACATAAAAATTCTAAAAGGACTAGATGGGATAAAAACAGGCAGTAAGGTGGCTCAGTGGATAGCACTTCTGCCTCGGGCAACTGTCTGTGTGGAGTTTGCACATTCTCCCCGTGTCTGCGTGGGTTTCCTCCAGATAAATACAGGAGGGAAGTTCCTGATGACCAGGGAGTCCAGATCCAGGCTCACAGTTTAAAGAATAATAAATGCAACAGCATTTAAGACTGAGATGAGGAGAAATTTCTTCACTCAGGGAGCTGTGAGCCTGTCACAGAGAGCAGCTGAGGCTAAAATAGTGAATGTTTTCAAGAAGCAGTTAGACATAGTTCTTAGGGCTAACGGGATTGTAGGAAAAATTAGGAGTAGGGTATCAAGTTGTATGATTGGCCTTGATCATGTTAAATGGCAATGCAGACTCAGAAAGGCTACTCCTGTTCATATTTTCTATGAACCATCTGCATCATCACGAATAGGAGTGAAAAGAGAAAAGTGAAAATTTGCTGGAAAATAGCATCAGAAAAATAATAGAGTTATATTTATGTAGAGTTTTTAATGCTCAAGTGAGTTATTATAGGCTCAATCTGAGTGATGAGTTGACCTTGAGAAGTGGAAAAACCGAGGGAAATGGAAGGTTTTCACTGGGTTATTCATCTTCATAATCACATATTCAATGATTACGCCTCCACTGCCCTCTGGAAGATAATTCGAAAGAATAATGATCTTCTGAGAGAAGTTTCACTTCATTATTATCTTCTTTGGGAGGCCACTTGTTTTTCAGGCTGTGTCTGTTGTCAGGCCACTGCTGGTGACTTACAGGTTGAGGCCGTGGTTAAAAAAGCAAATGTAAAGTTGTCATTTATCTCAAGAGGGTTGGAATGTAAAAGCAGTGATGTGCTACTGAGCCTTTATAAAGCTCTGGTTAGGCCTCACTTAGAATACTGTGTCCAGTTTTGGGCCCCGCATCTCAGGAAGGATATACTGGCACTGGAGCGTGTCCAGCAGAGGTTCACACGGCTGATCCCTGGAATGGTAGGCCTAACATATGATGAACGGCTGAGGATTCTTGGATTGTATTCTTTGGAATTTAAGTTTGAGGGGAGATCTAATAGAAACTTACAAGATAATGCATGGTTTAGAAAGGGTGTACGCTGGGAAATTGTATCTGTCAGGTGGGGATACTAGGACTCATGGGCACAGCCTTAGAATTAGAGGGGGTCAATTTAGAACAGAAATGAGAAGACATTTCTTCAGCCAGAGAGTGGTGGACCTGTGGAATTCATTGCCACGGAGCGCAGAGGAGACCGGGATGTTAAATGTCTTCAAGGCAGAGATTGATAATTCTTAATCACGCAAGAAATTTAGGGATACAGGGAGTGTGTGGGTAAGTGGCATTTTAATGCCCATCAGCCGTGATTGAATGGTGGAGTGGACTTGATGGCCCAAATGGGTAGCACATTGGCTACTGACTCACGGAAACACAAGCTTGCAGTGCCACATTACTACCAAGCAATGTGAGGGCAGCTGCCAGGAAGAAGAGTGGCACTATCCATATAATCACATAATACTAATATACAGCAAAGGACAGTGGGAAGCTGGAGTTTTGAAACGTAAACAGAAATTACTGCAGAAACTCAGCAGGTCTGGCAGCATCTATAGAGAGAAAAGCAGAGTTAATATTTTGAGTCCAGTGGCTCCTCGTCAGAACTAGAAATAACTGAGAAATCCGCTGGGTATTTATGCTGATAAAGGGAGTGGATAGGATTAGTAGGGGCGGGGGGGGGGGGGGGGAAGGAGTGACTAGAATACGGAGACTGGACAGAGACAGAGAGAAACACAAAGGGATTGCTGATGATAAGGCAGGAGGGAGATAAATGCTGAATGGGAGTGAACAAAATGTGTGAGTAGTTGAAAATGGGTTGGCTGTGCTGGGGAATAATCATACAGAAGAGGCCGTAGGCATGTGAGGGCAGATGAAAACATGAAGGAGTGTTCACGTTTTTAAATTGATATCCTCAATGTTGAGTCCTGAAGACTGTAAGTTATCTAGGTTGTGGAAAATGAGGTAACATTCTTCCAGCTTATGTTGAGCCTTGCTGGAACGGTGCAGTAGGCCTGAGACAGAAATGCTGGCGTGGGAACATGGTGTGTTGGCATGGTAAGCATCAGGAAGCCGAGGGTCATTTTTGTGGACAGAACATAGGTGTTCTGCAAAGTGGTCACCCAGTCTGCGTTTTGCTTCTCCAGTGTAGAGCAGACCACATGATGAATAGTGAATACAGTGGACTAGATTGAGTGAAGTGCAGGTAAATTGCTGCTTCCCCTGGATGGTGTGTCTGGGGCTTGGATAGTGAAGAGGGAGGAAGTAAACAGACAGGTCTTGCAGCTTCTGTCATTACATGGAAAGGTGCATTGGGGTTGTGGGGGGGGGGGTCTAAGGAGTGGAGGAGAAGTGGACCAAGGTGAATGGCCCCTGCAGAATGTTGACAAGGGAGGGGAGGGGAATATGTGTCTGAAGATGGCATCCTCCTGGAGGCAGCAGAAGTGGCAGTGTATGCTCCTATTGATGTGGATGCTTGTGGAAAGTGAGGATATGGGTCCTGGTATTGATGTGTGGGAAGGGAGGGAAAGGCTGAGGGCTGAAGTGCAGGAAATGGGTCAGTCACAGCTAAGTGCCTGATGAACCATGGTAGTGGGGAATCGTCGTTTGAGGAATAAGATGGACATGTGTGAGAACCCCCCAAAGAAAGGTGGCATCATCAAAACCGAGGCGATGGAGAATGGAAGAACTGGGAGAACAGAGTAGAGTCTTTACAGGAAGTAGACTATGAGGATGTATAGTCAAGGTAACTGTTAGAGTTGGTGAGTTTATGGTGGATATTGGTGGTCAGCCTATCCCCAGATATGGAAACAGATGTTGAGGAAGGGAGGCGTGAGAGATGAACCAGATGAAGGTAAGATAAGGGTGGAAGTGAAATCGACAAAATTTTCCAATACTGGATGAGGGGGAAGCAGCAACGATAATGTTATTGATGTACATTGTGTGAACTTTGGGTCATCTTATCCAGGGAATGATGTTCCTGCTGTAGAGGGAGTGCAGCGGTATATTCCCATATGGCAGAACTGATGTATGAGGTGAAACTGGTTAGGATTGTATTCCCTGGAGTTCTAAAAAATAAGGGGAAAGCTGGTGGAACCCTGTAAAATTCAAACAGGGCTAGATAAAGGCAGGAAGGATATTCTCAATAATGGGAGAATGTAGAAACAGGGGTCACAGTCTAAAGATACAGGATAAACTATTTAGGGTTGAGATGAGGAGAAATATCTTCTCCCATGGTGACCCTGTGGATTCACTCCCACAGAAAGTAGTTAAGACCAAAACATTGTATAATTTCAACAAAGTTTGGATATAGCACTTGGGGCTAAAGTCATCAAAGGACATGGGGGGGAAAGCAGGAACTATTGATGATCAGCCATGGTCATAATGAATGGGGGAGTACGCTCAAAGAGCCAAATGGTCTATTCCTGCTTCTATTTTCTATGTTTCAATATTTCTATGAAGAAGAGTTGTGGGTGGGGGCCAGAATAGGAGTGGAACAAGGAATGTTCCACCTACCCCACAATGAGACAGGTATAATTGGAGCCCATGCAGGTACCCATGGCCACACCTTTGACTTGAAGTAAATGAGAGAAATAAAAGGAGAAGTTGTTCAGGGTGAGGGTGAGCTTGGCCAGACATAGGTGGGTGGTGATTGATGGCACCATTCAGGCCTCCTTTCCAGGAAGAAGTGAAGAGCCCTGAGACCATCCTGATGGGGGACAGATGTGTACAGGGTTTGCACATCCATGGTAAAGAGAAAGTGGCTGGAGCCCACGAACTGGAAATTCTGAAGCTGACATAAAGCATGAGAGGAATCATGGATGTAAGTGGCAAGAAACTGAGAAGAAGGGGGAAAAGGTGAGTCGAGGTAGGAAGCAATACGTTCTGTGGGGCAAGAACAGGCAGAAACAGCTGGTCGACTCAAGTAGTCCTGTTTGTAGAGTTTGGGACACAGGTAGAAGTGCACTGTGTGGGGCTGGGGGATGATAAGGGGAGACTCCCACATGAAATGAGGTTAGTGACTGTTGTGGAAACCATCGCTTGATGTCTGATAATGGGCTCTTATTCTTGTGGGGCACCTCAGTGTAGAGGTCAGTCCACCACACAAGCACAGTACCAGCCCTCTCGGCAGGCCTGATTACAAAGTCAGGTTGGAACTGAGAGCATGGAGTACATTCAATTCAGAGGGAGGAAGGTAGAATGGCTGAGGGGAACTGAGAAATTAAAGCAACCGATGTGACGTTGACAGTTCCCAATGAACAGGTCAAGTGCATCTGAGGGACGGGTTACACCTGAACTAAAGGGAGACCAATCCCTTGGCAGCCAGGTTTGCTCGTGCAGCAAGGGAGGGTTTAAACCTGATTAGCGGGGGGTGGGGGTTGGGATCATCAACAGCATAGAGGCAAGTGGAAGGCTGGAAGGAGGTACAGTAATCAGAAATAGTAAAGTGAAGAGGCAGGTCAGGCTAGAACACGACAGGGAACAAGAAATGCCTATTGGATTAAATTGCATCTATTTCAATGCAAGAGGGCTGACAGATAAGGCCGATGAACTCAGAGCATGGATAGGTGTGTGGAACTGGCATATTAAAGCCATTACAGAAACATGGCTAAGGCAAGGAGAGGGCTACCAGCTTAATGTGCCAGGGTACAGGTGCTTTAGGCAGGATAGAGGTGGTGAAAAGAAAGGAGGGGGAGTTGTATTTTCTATCAAGACGAGTATCACAGTCAGAGATGAAATAACTGAAGGATCATCCAGTGAGGTTTTGTGGGTAGAGCTAAGAAATAAGAACGGGATAGCGACATTATTGGGATTATATTATAGGCCCCCAAACAGTCAATGGGAACGAGAGCAACAATTATGCAGGGAGACAGGCAGGAGCAATTGGGCTGTCATGGTAGAGGATATTAATTTTCCTAACATAGACTTGGACTGCCAGAATGTTAAGGGCTTAGATGGAGTGAAATTTAAGTGCATTCATGAAAGTTTCCTCAAGCAGTATATAGAGGGTCATACTCAGGAAGGGTCAAAACTTGACCTACTGTGGGAAATAGGGCAGGACAGGTGACTGAAGTGACAGTGGGGGAGCACTTTGGGACCAGTGACCATAGTTCTATTAATTTTAAAATAGCTATGAAGAGGGACAAAACTGTCCAGAGGTTCAAGTTCTAAACTGGGCAAGGCGAATTTTGATGGATTTAGACAGGAGCTTGCAGGGATTGTTTGGAGTAGTTTGTTTGCAGGCGAAGGGATCTCTGGCAAGTGGGAGGCCTTTAAAAGTAAGATAGCTAGAGTTCAAGGCCTATATGTTCCTGTAAGGGTGAAGGGCAAGGTTGGCAGGAAAAGAGAACCCTTGGTGATATGAGATATTGAGGCTTTGACCAGAAAAAAGATGGAGGTATGACTCAGGTTCAAGCAGCTGGGTTGAAGGGAATCCCTGGAGGTATACAGGAGTTTACTGAAGAAGGAAATCAAGAGGGCAAAAAAGGGGGTACGAGATAGCCTTAGCTGTGAACATTTGGGTGAATCCAAAGAGGCTGTTTAAGTATATTTAAGGAAAAAGAATAACTAGAGGGAGAATAGGACCTCTTGAGAACCAAAGTGGACATGTATGTGTAGAACCGCAAGTGATAGGCAAGGTCCTCAAGGAATATTTCTCCTCTGTGTTTACCTTGGAGAAAGACATGAAGACTTGGGAACTTGGGGAAGTCAGTGGTCACATCTTGTGGGACAGTCCATTATCACAATAGAGGAGGTGTTGGATGTATTAGGTGGATAGTACATGAAGGTGGCTAAATCTCCTGATCCTGACCAGATATATCCAAAAACACTGCAAGAGGCTGGAGAACAAATTGTGGGTGCCCTGGCTGTGGGTGAGGTCCTGAGTACAGGAGGGTAGCGAATGTTTTAGATTACTTACAGTATGGAAACAGACCCTTCGGCCCAACAAGTCCACATGACCACCGAAGCGCAACCCACCCAGACCCATTCCCCTACACCTAACAATACGGGCAAATTAGCATGGCACTCTGGCCTTTATCAGTTAGGGCATTGAGTATAGAAGTTGGGAAGTTGTGTTACAGTTGTATAGCACATTGTTGAGCCCGCACTTGGAGTATTGTGTTCAGTTTTGGTCACCTTGCGATAGAAAGGATGTTATTAAACTGGAAAGAGTGCAGAAGAAATTTACAAGGATGTTGCCAGGGCTCTACTTGAACAAGCTAGAAATGTATAAAATCATGAGAGGCGTGGATAGGGTGAATGCATTCAGTCTTTTTCTCAGGGTTTAGTAAGGACTAGAGGTCATCAGTTTAAAGATAGAGGGGAATGAACAAAAGGGAACCTGAGGGGCAACATTTTTTTACACAGGATAGTACACATCTGGTCTGAGCTGTCATTGGAAGTGGTTGAGGTTGGTACATTAACGATGCTTAAGAGGCACTTGGACAACTCCAGGAATAGGAAAGGTTTAGAAGGATATGGGCCAAGTGCAAGGAAATTGGGTTAGCGTTGATGGACATTTTGGTCGGCATGGACCTATCTCTGTGCTGTAGGACGCAGGGGTACTTCAGAAAATATATTAATATTTTTTATTGTCAAGGTGTATCACAAAGGTGCACATTCATATCTGAAAATTCAGGCCTACACATCGTTGAACACATTGTTCAGTACCCTCATTTTGTCCAAATGTTGTGGTCCCAAAGATTATCTATGTTTCTTGTAAGGGAGTTGAATAACCATTGGTGAAGAAAGATGAATTGTGAAAACTCTCCCTAAACAAGCAATCTAATCATGAAAATAATGTACAATTATCACAAACTTTAAAGTTCTAGCTACCAGCACTGCACCAGTGGTATTTCCATGGCTACATCAGCACTTTGGATCCACAAAAATACTTAGTCTTCTGCATGCAGTCTTACATTGAAGGAATGCATTGAAGAAAACCTGTGTCCAAAATGCTATTCAAAGTTTGGGAGAAGATTTGTAGCTCGGGTGCTCGTTGTTGTGGTTCTATTCGCCGAGCTGGGAATTTGTCTTGCAAACGTTTCGTCCCCTGTCTAGGTGACATCCTCAGTGCTTGGGAGCCTCCTGTGAAGCGCTTCTGTGATGTTTCCTCCGGCATTTATAGTGGCCTGTCTCTGCCGCTTCCGGTTGTCAGTTCGAGCTGTCCGCTGTAATGGCCGGTATATTGGGTCCAGGTCGATGTTTTTGTTGATAGAGTCTGTGGATGAGTGCCATGCCTCTAGGAATTCCCTGGCTGTTCTCTGTTTGGCTTGCCCTATAATGGTAGTCTTGTCCCAGTCGAATTCATGTTGCTTGTCGTCTGTGTGTGTGGCTACTAAGGATAGCTGGTCGTGTCATTTCGTGGCTAGTTGGTGTTCGTGTATACGGATCGTTAACTGTCTTCCTGTTTGTCCGATGTAGTGTTTTTGTGCAGTCCTTGCATGGGATTTTGTACACTACATTAGTTTTGCTCATGTTGGGTATCGGGTCCTTCGTTCTGGTGAGTTGTTGTCTGAGCGTGGCTGTTGGTTTGTGTGCTGTTATGAGTCCTAGTGGTCGCAGTAGTCTGGCTGTCAGTTCAGAAATGCTCCTGATGTATGGTAGTGTGGCTAGTCCTTTGGGTTGCGGCATGTCCTCGTTCCGTTGTCTCTCCCGTACATACCTGTTGATGAAATTGTGCGGGTATCCGTTTTTGGCGAATACCTTGTATGGGTGTTCCTCTTCCTCTTTTTGCAGTTCTGGTGTGCTGCAGTGTGTTGTGACCCTTTTGAATAGTGTCCTGATGCAACTTCGTTTGTGTGTGTTGGGGTGGTTGCTTTCATAGTTTAGGACTTGGTCTGTGTGTGTGGCTTTCCTGTATACCTTTGTGGTGAATTCTCTGTTCGGTGTTCTCTGTACCATCACGTCTAGGAATGGGAGTTAGAACATAGAACATAGAACATAGAAGAATACAGCGCAGTACAGGCCCTTCGGCCCTCGATGTTGCGCCGATCAAAGCCCACCTAACCTACACTAACCCACTATCCTCCATATACCTATCCAATGCCTGCTTAAATACCCATAAAGAGAGAGAGTCCACCACTGCTACTGGCAGGACATTCCATGAACTTACGACTCGCTGAGTGAAGAACCTACCCCTAACATCAGTCCTATATCTACCCCCCCTTAATTTAAAGCTATGCCCCCTTGTAATAGCTGACTCCATACGTGGAAAAAGGTTCTTACTGTCAACCCTATCTAACCCCCTAATCATCTTGTACACCTCTATCAAGTCACCCCTAAACCTTCTTTTCTCCAATGAAAACAACCCCAAGTGCCTCAGCCTTTCCTCATAGGATCTTCCTACCATACCAGGCAACATCCTGGTAAACTTCCTCTGCACCCGTTCCAGTGCCTCCAAATCCTTCCTATAGTATGGCGACCAAAACTGCACACAATATTCCAGATGCGGCCGCACCAGAGTCTTATACAACTGCAGCATGACCTCAGGACTCCGGAACTCAATTCCTCTACCAATAAAAGCCAGTACACCATATGCCTTCTTCACTGCACTATTTACGTGGGTGGCAACTTTCAGAGATCTGTGTACATGGACACCAAGATCCCTCTGCTCTTCCACACTACCAAGTATCCGACCATTAGCCCAGTACCCCATCTTTTTATTACTCTTACCAAAGTGAATCACCTCACACTTAGCTACATTGAACTCCATTTGCCACCTTTCTGCCCAGCTCTGCAGCTTCTCTATATCCTGCTGTAACCTGCCACATCCTTCCTCACTGTCTACAACTCCTCCGACTTTCGTATCATCCGCAAACTTGCTCACCCAACCTTCTAACCCTTCCTCCAGGTCATTTATAAAAATGACAAACAGCAATGGTCCCAAAACAGATCCTTGCGGAACACCGCAAGTGAGGGCACTCCAAGATGAACCTTTGCCATCAACTACTACCCTCTGTCTTCTTCCAGCCAGCCAATTCCTAATCCAAACCTCCAACTCACCCTCAATGCCATATCTCTGTATTTTCTGCAGTAGCCTACCATGGGGGACCTTATCAAACGCCTTACTAAAATCCATATATACCACATCTACCGCTTTCCCCTCATCTACCTCCTTAGTCACCTTCTCAAAGAATTCAATAAGGTTTGTGAGGCACGACCTGCCCTTCACAAAACCATGCTGACTATCCTTGATCACATTATTCTTATCCAGATGTACATAAATCCTATCCCTTACAATTCTCTCTAAGACTTTGCCCACAACAGAAGTGAGACTCACTGGCCTATAGTTACTAGGATTATCCCTACTCCCCTTCTTGAACAAGGGAACCACGTTTGCTAGCCTCCAGTCCTCTGGCACTACTCCTGTAGACAAAGAGGACACAAAAATCAAGGCCAATGGCTCTGCAATCTCCTCCCTTGCTTCCCAGAGAATCCTAGGATAAATGCCATCAGGCCCAGGGGACTTATCTATTTTCACCCTTGCCAGAATTTCCAACACCTCTTCTCTACATATCTCAAAGCCATCCATTCTACTTATTCGTGCCTCAGTATTCATATCGACAACAATGTCCTGTTCCTGAGTGAATACTGACGAAAAGTATTCATTCAGTGCCTCCCCAATCTCTTCAGCCTCCACACGCAACTTCCCATTACTATCCTTGATTGGACCTATTCCTACCCTAGTCATTCTTTTATTCCTAACATACCTATAGAAAGCCTTAGGGTTTTCCCTAATCCTACCAACTAAGGACCTTTCATGTCCCCTCCTTGCTGCTCTTAGCTCTCTCTTGAGGTCCTTCCGGGATACCTTATAACTCTCAATCGCCCCTATTGAACCTTCACGCCTCATCTTGACAAAGGCCGCCCTCTTCCATTTAACAAGGGATTCCAATTCCTTATTAAACCACGGCTCTCTCACACGACCCTTTCCTCCCTGCCTGATAGGTACGTACTTATCAAGGACACTCAATAGTTGCTCCTTGAACAAGTTCCACATATCAATTACGCTCTTGCCTTGGAATCTATTTTTCCAACCCACACATCCTAAGTCATGCCTCACCGCATCATAATTTCCCTGCCCCCAGCTATAACTCTTGCCCTGTAGTACACACTTATCCCTCTCCATCACTAGAGTAAAAATCACCGAATTGTGGTCACTGTCCCCAAAGTGCTCACCTACCTCTAGTTCTAATACCTGGCCTGGTTCGTTACCCAGAACCAAATCCAGTATGGCCTCACCTCTTGTTGGCTTATCTACATATTGTGTCAGGAAACTCTCCTGCACACATTGGACAAACACTGACCCATCTAACGAACTTGAGCTATAGCTTTCCCAATCAATATCAGGAAAGTTAAAGTCCCCCATAACAACCACCCTATTACTGTCACTCTTCTCCTGGTTGTCCCAAAATGCTATACGTACACTGTCAATGTCATTCTCTACTATAAAGAAGGGAAATCCCATTGTCCCACCGTTGTGACCACACAGAATTTCAAAATCTGTCAGATTTTGATTTTTAGCGAAACGTATGGAGTTTCCTTCAATTTATTCATCTATCATATCATTCTCTGGCCTCTAGCAAACCTTCATGTTGAATAACAGCAGCAGAGAAAGAAATTCACTTGATACAAATGCTTGGGTAAATGTTGAGCACTGCTCACCATTGGCCCACACTTGTTTTATGTCTAAAATCATTCTGATGACTTTCAATCCAATTCCAATCAGTAAAAACATTGTTGACGTGACTCTTTTAGCCAATCAGAACAGCATTACTAATATTTTTAGAACATGTTCGCTGCTCTAAGGAAAAGTTTTTTTCCGGGCCTTGATTTTCTTCTTGAGGCCTGATCTGAGGCTCCAGATGGATTCTGTGCACTGAGGAGGAAGGTGCTCACTATTTTCCCAGCTTGGGTTATTTGCATGGTCTGGGCTGACACTCAGCATTAATTTGCTCTCTCAGGGATAGCTAATCCCTGAGGCTTGCAATGGTTGACCACTGACACTGGTGACTTCTGGCATGGAGCGAAAATGTTCCAGTACATCCAGCAGTTCAGAGGAGGAATTACAATTGTTGTGCATCCTACAAAAATCCAAATTTCCAGTATCTTTTGAGCCAGCTTTGTGATGTTCTTGGTACTTTGCAGACTAATTAGCCTGTGACAGATCCCAGTGTAATCCCCATTTCCAATTTCCTTTGATGCACGCTTCTGGTGCTCCCCATGAACAATAAACAGGCAAACGATACTGGAATTATTATGAAGGGAAAGTGAAGGTAGTTACAAAGGAATATCTAATCTCAGCACATTTCAATGCTCTTGCTGGGTATGTAGGAACCAATTCTGGTCTGCAGCCCCAGTTCCTCTTCACTCTGCAGGGAAACTGACTGTGTGCTTCCAAGAGCAGTGACAAAAGAGAATCTCCCCAGAAGTTTCTAGTCTCTCTGAAGGTTTGTTAATTCCTAACTGCATCCTCTAATACCCCAGATAATGGTTCAGTGCCTGGGAACATCAGTTAAGCAGGACGGAGGTGGGTACTGCAGATAATGGAGATTAGAGTCGAGATTAAAGTGATGCTGGAAAAGCACAGCAGGTCAGGCAGCATCGGTGGAGCAGGAAAATTGATGTTTTGGGCAAAAGCCCTTCATCGGGGCCCTTCCTCATGTTTTTTAAGAAGAATTTAAGCACTCAGAAAATTGATGGCGGAGCAGAACCTTTAGTTTTAGTACAAGTTATTTTGTATTTTCTTCCCGCCACCCACCTCCACCTCCACCTCCCCCCCCCCCCCCCCCCGCCCCATATCTTTAAGTTTCTCCTCAGGATGGAACTCATCCTGCTTCTCTGTTGGTGCTTGTCAATTAAGGACCCCTGGGATTTACAGGAAGGTGTCCGGAAGTGATTGTCCCTGCGATTTTTGCACCTGCCTCCTTGTAATCTCAGCAAAACTGAGATTAGTTTTTATACTGTGCAACACTTTGCACAACATTGCATGGGCCCAGCATTTGAATCAACTCTTATTGTCGCTCAGTGTAAGGGAGTGCCTTTGTAGCAACCTTCACTTTCCCTTCATAATAAACCGTGGCTAAATAAAGAGATGAGAACCTGCTGTCTTAAAAAAAATTAAAATGGAGTCTAAAGATATTAGAGTTGCTGTAACAGCTTCTTTGCTTCTGCTGACATGTTCTATCCATGCATATTTTTTAATGAGTGGTACAGCAGCTGTCACCTAATTATGTGGGATCCCTTTGTTCACATTAGTCATAATGGGAATTGTCTGTAGTGTTAATTATAATGGCGCCTGAGCTCATTTCATTGCTGTGAGTTATACTTCACGTTATAGCAACAGAAAAGGCTTACTGTGAAATTTAGCTCTGTAACACCTTTGGTGCTGGCGCTACGGAAATCTAATGCAAGAAGATGGCACCTCCCAGTTTCCTAGTCACTCCTGAAATGGTGTAGTGCCCCATGAAGGAGAGGACAATAACTAATGTGGGTGTGCAGTTACTGCACTGGTTTGGAATGGTGCTGTCATGTTCTGGATGATTTAATGTTGTCTGTGTGCATGTTTGTGGATAATGATGATCTGTGTTGATCACTCCCTATTAAACAGGTGTTGAGAAGCACAAGGGATCCCCAACAGTGATAATTAAAGGGTCAGGCAATAACTTGTAGTTAAGATGCTTTTTGCTTACTCAGTACTGGGGAGGATTTCAAGAAATTATAGGAAGACATTAATAAACTGGGCTAAGTTTTAAAAAGTCACAAACAATTACTGATAAAGTTTACATTTTGGTAAGAAAAACAGGGAGATCATTTATTACTTGAAAGTTGCATGTCTGGGTGGAGTATGGGATTTCTGATTACAAATACATAAAAATGTTGAACAATAAGGTAGTAAATTCTCAGAACTCTCAGCCGTATCTGACCCATTTCCCACACTTATACCCTCACCCCTTCCCTCCCTTCCCACAACAATGACAGAGTCCCTCTCACCCTCACTTACCATCCACCGGCCTATGTGTTCAAAGGATCATAAGCCACCATTTGTACTATATCCAGCGGGATGCCACCACCAGACAAACATTCCTCCCTGAAACATCAACATTCCACAGGGACCATTCCCTCTGGAACATCTTGATCTACTCCTCCTCCATTCCCAACATCTCGCCACTGTCCCACAGCACCTTCCCATGCAATTGCAGAAGGTGTAACACCTGCTCGTTTACCTCCTCCCTCCTCACTATCTACAGCTCCAGACAGATGAAGCAGCAATTGTCTGCACTTCACTCAATCGAATTTATTTTATTCGCAGCTCACAATTTGGAGAAAGGAAACACAAATTGGGCAACTGCTTTGTAGAAAACTTTGTCTTTATCTATAAAAATGACTCTAAGTTTCTAGTTGCCTGCCACTTCAATGAAACACAGTGTTCCTGTTTGAACATTTCTGTCTCAGACCTGCTGCAGTTTTCCACCAAGGCTCAACACAAGCTGGAGGAACATTACCTCATCGTCCACCTAGGTACCTTACAGTCTTCAGGACCTAACAATGAATTTAACAATTTCAGAATGTGAACCCTCTCTATGTCTGTTACCCACTCCCACGCCTCTAGGGTCTGCATTGTATTGGTTGCTCCGCACATATTCAACCCATTTTCAACTATTCACACTTCTCATGACCACCCTACCCAGCATTTATATCTCTCTCAACTTATCATCAACTATTTCTTTATTTGTCTATCCCTTCTCTCTCTTTCTACCCTCTCTCTTTCTTTCCCTGTCTGTCTCTGGGCTCTATCTCCATGTACTTTATGGACTCCCTCCCACACCCCATCATCAGCATAAATTTAACCTTCCCTAGCTATTTTCAGTTCTGATGAAGGGTCATTGGACTCAACGTGACCTCTGTTTTTGTCTCGACAGATGTTGCTAGATCTGCTGTGGTCACTCTTTGTTTTTGTTTGATTTTCAGCCTCTCCAGGTCTTTGTGTTTATCATTGAAAAAAAAAGCAGACACAGTTGTGGTATTTTATTTCTTAAACAATAGAATTGAAAAATAGGGGACAAATGCTAAATCTTGTTTAGACAACAATAATGTTAGAAAGGGAGTTCCTGGATTTACAGTTTGAAGATAAATGCTCTACAAATAAGATGAAGATGGGAAAGTATTTCTTGTTTCGGAGGGCACAGTTTTTGGAATGCAATATCTAGAAAGTTATGAAGGCTTGTTCGTTGAATTTATCCAAATCGGACAAGGGAGTCAAGCAATTGTGGATAGGCAGGAAGGTAGCATTAAATCCTCAATAAGGGGTCTGACCTTGATGAGTTAATGGTCTACTTCTACTTCTGTTTCTTATGCTCTTATAGGTTTGATCCAGCAAACATGAAGGAGCAATGATATGGTTCCATCACAATGGTGTGTGTCTTAATAGGGAATTTTTAGTGGGTGTTGTTTCCATTTATCTGTTGCCCTAGTCCTTCGAGGTAGTAGAGACTGTAAGTTTGAAAAGTGTAGCCAGAAGATGCTTGAATAATTGCTGTAGTTCATTGTGTATGCGATAGACACTTGTGCTATGATATGACAGTGAGGGAGGGAGTGAATGTTTGAGATAGTGGAGTACTGAGCTGCTTTGTTCTACGTATGATACAGGGCTTTATCACCTACCAGCTTGTGGCCGTACCCTGGGTGGGCTGGAAGATTCAGCTTTCTGTAACTTTGCTTCCCCTCCATGGATCTTGTCTCAGCATTCCATCCATCTGAGAGACCCCTGATACCTTTGCAAATATCCAACAATTCCATCCCTAATGGCATTGTGGTCAGCCTGCAGCGCTTGGACTGTAGCAGTTCAAGAAGGCAGCTCACCACCACCTTCTCAAGGGCAACTAGTGATGGGCAATAAATGCTGGCCACCCAGCAATGCCCCCATCCCATAAGTGAATTTCTTTTAAAAATCCATAAATATATTGGGATAAATGTACTCAATCAACAACATAGCTGATTACCTAAACATAAATGAACTATTGACCTTTACTGCTTGTCTTCTGGTTGTCTTTGGCTTTCCCATTGCTCTAGAATGTGTTAGTCCAGTGACTACAACAGAGCTGGTGGAAGTATGTTCATTTTCATTGTGGGGGGAGATGGCAGATGGCCTTTCAAGATAGTCTTGAGCAGCTCTGGGCCTTGGGAGCCCAATCAAAGACTGCACCACCCTGAGGGAATGGGGAGGACAAACAGTCTAGAATGGCTGATGGAGAGCAAGGACATTAGTGGAATTGCACTATGGGAGGAGGAATCCTGTCATCCTGAGGGAAGGTAGCAGGTTAATGCCTCTTCGAGCTATGACTACACCCGATCCACAGTAGCTCAGCAATTCTATACTTGAGCATGGATTGCTGGACTGTTGTGAAACTTTGCAGACATTTTAAAACGCTGAAATCTACAGCCAGGATGACAGCAGTCTGAGGCCACATGGATATCCAGATCTCTGTCTGAGCTTCCCTCTGGAGTACTGAGATGTTGAATGCTTTTGACCGGTATGTCAATGGAAACTGAGGTAGCAAAACCAGATCCAGCATCTTGACTGTATCTGCCGGTGCTACCTTGGAACTGGCTACCATGTTCACTGTGGAAAGAATAGTCACCAGAATCTGGAGAATACCCTCTGCCATATTGAAATTGACTTTTTCAATATCCTTGACAGTGACAGGAGACTATCTGGCTAATACTGCAAAGACCTCAATGTGCATGCTCATCAACATTGTTCAATCGTCAAAGTGTGACTTCACCCTTTAGGAGCTGGCACATGTGAACCTCTTCCACCTCAGTTCAGTGACTCATCATGAGCTAATCCTCACTCTACACTAACCTCTAAAGTATGTCCTGCACCAATATTTGAGTTGGTAGCTGTGAGAATGTTTCTTAACCACAGGCATGGGGTTACTCCCACTCTTTCTACTGTGACTGACCAGGTAGCAGCTCCCATGTATCTGAAAGCATAAAATCAAAAGGGGAAGATTGGGATATGAAGCAGGAGATCCGTGGCCAGACCATCAGCAGCTTACATATGATGCTTTATAGGAGGATGAGGGTGAGCTTGGTGTTGAGAAGGCATTAAGGCAGTGATATACCATCATCACAGGTAATTTTGGCAACACTGCTGGTTATGGACTCTGTTACTTCATGGTTTGTGGGTGCATCTCTTTTGTTAGATCTGTGAATGAATGTGTGCTTAGCTCCAATGGGTTATCTGCTGCTCTCTTCTATTTGGTCTGACTTTGTCCTGCAAGAGAGCAATGGCAGATTCTCAATTGTTGTAATACACCCTGTTTAAGCTGAATCAGAGGCAGTGAGTGTGAGTTAGAGAACATTTTAATAAGTGTTAGGGTGAGGTGCAGCATGTGAATGTTAAAGGCTTGAATTTGAAGTATTTGGGGCCATTGCTGGGTGGGTTATGGGGATGGTTTGATTAGCACGAAAATGGAGTAGCAATGAGTAAGAGATGTTGGGAGTTATCTATGGGCCCCTAAACAATAGTGGACATTTCATGAGAAGACATTAAACCAGAGATGCATGCATTAAGGGTCCATCTATAATCATGGATAACTTTAATTGACATATAGATTGGACAAATTAGGCATAGTTTTGTGGAGGAGAATTTACTGGAGTGTGTACATTGATGATTTTTTTAAGACTAATACATTAAGGGGCCAACTGGAAAACAGGTCGTAACTGGTTATTCTGGGATGCGAGCAGTGCAGTGGGAAAGGATTAAGTAATGCTCTTGTTGTGCACGTTCCGTTGGGGAGGAGCAATTGACAGTAGTTAGGTAATGATCATACTTAGAGAATGTTTGCATGAATTACAACAATCATTCATTCCTGTCTGGTACAAAAATAAGTGGAAAGGTGGCTCAACTATAAATTACGTACAGTGTTAAATCCGAAGAGAAGACACATAAAATTTCAGAAGTTTGAAACAGTGCCAGTGAAGGAATAGTAAAAGGTGATCTAGAAGTGGTCTTGAAAATTATGAACGATTTGGGTAGAATGGTTGCAGAGTGAATGTTTCCTCTTGTGGGGAAAAAAAAGAATAACTCAAAGATCAATACAAAATATTCATCTCAAGAAGTCCAATAGAGATTTTTTTTTTACTTAGAACGGTGAGAATGTGGAATTCACTACCACAATGAGTGGTTAATGTTTATAGAAGAGGTGCATTTAAAGGGGGATGTTAAATATGCATCTGAATGAGAAGGGAATAGTTAATTATAATAGTAGATTTAGATGAAGAAAGATGGGTGAAAACTCATTTGAAGAGTCATTTTGGTGAGTTTAGAGGTTTTCAACTCCAATGAAAATTTTGGCTAGAATTTTGGTTTGACATTACATATGAAATATAGCACCACCATCAGTATTTCATTAAAGTTCAAACCAGGAAAGTGCACTCAGGACTTTAGATCAGGGTTGAAACCCCATGATCTTCTGACTCAGAGATGCAAGTACTATCACTGATTAGGTAGTATCCAGTCTCTAACTGTAGAAGTGATTGGGTAGTTGAGATTGCAATTCGATCAGCCATGATCTTTCTGAATGGGGAAGTATGGTTTGAGGGACCAAATGGACTAACCCAGCACTTAATCTGTATGTTTGCACATTCTTTTTGTGTTTCTTGTACCAATTTTGAGCTTCTGCATCCTTGTTAATGATTGACCAAAGAATAGATATAACCTTTTCATCATTTCCTAGCTCAGGCTCTGTAATAATTCTGAGCACGTTGATTGAAACTTCCTTGTGTTGACTGTGCACTTGTACATTTTGACAATGGTTTGTTTCTCCTGGTAATTACATCTTCTCATCCTTGTCTTATTCTCATGAAATTATGCTATAACTTTCCCGTCACTTCAGTATCCTTGTCTTGTCCAGATATATCATCGGTTCCTGACCTTTATATTCAATGTTCCATGTATTGACTGCAGAATTCCCTTTATGTGACATTTTGAGATCTGTGTACATTCCTGAGAGCTCCAGTGATTTTGTTTTTTAGTTTTGTGGTGTATTTTCATTTTTTTTAACTTCCCAAAATTGCACAAGTTTAAATTTATCTACGTTGAACTATAATTGAAGAAAATTTAAAGGGAGTAGTTTTCCCACTTTTGTAATCAGCAGTCCTCACTCAGCTGTCATCAGTGAGAGTTTAACTCACACAATTGCTGATAGCAGAAGCTTGTGAGCACAAAATGATTATGGGATTTAACCTCGTATCGACAAAATTTAGTCAAACATTTGTGCATCTATTGATTTAGCTATCTCACTTGTGGGATGCACATGCCAATGTATAAGTCACAGTGCAAGAGTTATGGAAAGCGGAGTCCAAAAATTGGCTGTGTTTCTGTTGCTCCTGATTTTGAACCAGTCATTTGGATAAGTTATGGACTTCTCATTACAAACAGAATGCAGTCTTATAACAAATCTTCCAGCATTTTACTGTGCCTGAATTACAAAATTTAAAAATTATGATAGCAGACAGTAATAAATTTCTGTTTACCGTTTACTGGCCATTTCTTTATTCAGCATTTGTTACTCTAGCAGCAGAAACCTAAAACATTCCACATTCAGGCTTGAGATCTTTCTACTAATTGAGGAATAACAGAATCCAGTCACAGCCAAGTTGATAGACGCAGCTCAGTTGGGCTAAAAAAGAGATGTAACTCCCGAATTGAACAAACAATGACTTGTTGCAGACCAGTTAGCTTCTGCCTGTTATTGGGAAAAGTAGTTATTTTGTTTTCAGTTATTCTGTTCAGTGATGTCATTGCACACCGCTGGAGCAAGTGGGATTTGAACTCAGGTCTCCTATCTCAGGAAGTAGGGACACTATCACTGTGCTACAAGAGCCCTATACAATGGTAGAGTTTTCTATAAAGGATGTTTTAAACAGAGCATTTAGAAACATATAATATAATCAAGCAGAGTCAGCACGGCTTCATGAGGAGAAAGTCACGTCGGATTAAGTTACAAGGATTCTTTTGAGGAGGTAACAAACAGAATAGATAAAGAGGTTGAAGTTGATATAATATATTTAGATTTTAAGGAAGTGTTTGATAAGGTGCTACAAATTAGGCTACTTAATAAGAGCCCAGGGTGCTGGAGGTGGTTCATTAGCATGGACAGAGTGCTAGCTAACTAATAGAAGATAGAGTGTTGGGATAAGTGGGGCATTTTCAGGTAGGCAACTTGTAACTTGTAGAGTGCCACAGGGATCAGTGCATGTACTATAGTTATGTTTATGGATGATGCAAAGATAGGTGAGAAGGCAAGAGAAGAGAATGGTACAGAATTTCAGACCGATATGGAAAGGTTAAGTGAGTGGACACAGAGAAGTATAAGAACATCAGAGATTATAAATTTTGGCAGGAAAAACTGACAACCCAAATATTATTTAAATGGAGAAGGGCTACAGAAATATACAGAACAGAGGGATTTCGGAGTAATCAACAATGATCCTCAAAAAGCTAGCATCCAAGTTAAGCAGATAATCAGGAAGGCAAATGGAATGTTGGCCTTTATTTCAAAGACAATGGAACATAAAAGTAGAGAGGTTTTGCTAAAACTGTACAAGGTACTGATCTTCAGAAGATATACCAGCACAGGCGACAGTACAGAGAAGGTGACGAGGCTGATACCAGGTCTGAAGGGACTGTCTTCTGAGGAGACTTATGTACATTGGGCTGGTATTCAGTGGAATATAGAAGCATGATGCGTGATCTTGTTGGACCATACAAGATTCTTAGAGAACATGACAGAGTTGCTTTATCTTCTGGGAGAGAATAAGATCAGAGGGCATAACTTCAGAATAAGATGTTACATATTTAAGACCGAGATGAAGATGAATTTCTTCTCTCAGAGGGTTGTGAAAATATCGAATTCATTACCATAAACCGTTGTTAAGGCTGGGTCATTAAGTAAATTCAAGGCTGAGTTAAACCAATTTTTAATCAGCAAGGGAATCTAGGATTATGAGGAAAAGGCAGGAAAGTGAAGTTGTGGATTATCAGATCGTCCATTATCTCATTGAACGGCAGGGCAGACTCGATAGGCTGAATAGCCTACTTCTGCTCCTACGCCACAGCATCTTATGGTTTTATAGGTCACAAGTGTGATAATAATCACTGCTGGAAGAAATCAAAAATCAGGTCTACTGTGAGCATTCAAAAGATTGCATTTCTTAGGTCTGCCAATGTTATGAGGAATTTGGTACTGTTAAAGGAACATTATCCTTTTAGAGAACTCTGAGTAGGCTTGACGCACTGGATCAGCTCACTCACATTGCATTTATTACATTGTTCCAACAGACACCTCGAGAATTGCTATTTCCTTTGCAACAGCAGCATTAATCAGCAATTTATATTGGGCAATTTATAACCTTAGATCCCATGTAGACCAACATACTGAATATCTGGTGCCAAACTTCACCTCGCATCAGTACAAAACTCTGTAACCAAAGCAGTAACATCATGGATGTGAATTTTCAGCAATTCGAAATATGTTACCTGATATAGTTGACGTTTTCTTTCTCGTGCTCAGTGTTCTGATATCTGTTTTACAATGTGCATATAGACAAAAAAACTGCAGATGCTGGAATCCAAAGTAGACAGACAGGAGGCTAGAAAAACACAGCAAGGCAGGCAGATCAGGAGGTGGAGAAGTCAATGTTTCGGTGTAACGCTTCCTCAGAGCTGGGAGTAGGTTTGGGGGGAACTGCAGATAAAGGGGGAGGCAGGTGCAGGGTGGTGATGTGGGGATAGATGAAGACAGGTAGAGGGTATGACCTGGTTGGTCAATGGGAGGAATGAATCCGGTTGGTGGCAGGGAGCAGTGGCAGTGAGGGGGAGGGGCTAGGAAGGGGGTTGGGGGATGGGAGGGAGGTTATTTTAAATTGGAGAACTCATTGTTGAGTTGTCCGGGCTGTAGGATATCCAGGCAGAAGATAAGGGGTTGTTCCTCCAATAGGTGCTGTGGTTTATTTTGGCAATGGAGCAGACTGTGAAAGGGGAGGGAGGTGTCTGTGCTGGACCAAGTCAATTTGAGGAAGTTGTGGGCAGAACAAGAGCAGTTCATCGACTTTACCCACACCGCTAGATGCTGTCCGGCTTGCTGTGTTCTTCCAGCCTCCTTCCTGTCAAATTACAATGTGCATATGACAGATTTGAAAGCACCATAATCTGCTGAGGTCCGGGAAAACTATGGAGAAAGAGACACTGCAGTACTCACTATTAAAAATTACTGTTTGAAATATTAACCGATGAATGCTTAATGCATTTGTGTAAGTTTCTTCTCTACCCTTTTAAGGAAGATACTGGCTTTGGTCAATTGTTTTGTGAAAGTAGTGGAAGAAAGAATTCCATAGGAGCGTGTTAATATTCAGTATTAAAATCGCAAATATTGTGCTGTCTGCTGGAGTATTGTAAGAACTGTTAAATAACAGGAAAATTCTGTTATTTAAATGGAAAGTTAAGACATTTAATTGGCCTCAAATAGTTTCCTGTACCAATCCCAGAACATGAATTACTAACATCAACAAATTCACTGTAGCGTCCCTGTGGTTGTAATGTGAAATTCTTTTAAAGCATAACACTATAGATTGAATGGATAAAGTTTTTTTTAATTATAATTTCATTTTGCTTTCCCAAGACAGATGACATGCAGAAGGAGTGCACATCATTAAGTGAGGAAAGTGATTTACTGCATTGATTTTATTGGGATAGCAGACGGCCCAATAGAAAGCCAGGGATGACCCCCACCTCAGGTGTTTGGCGTACCACTGCCACATTTTAGGCTCATTGTGAAGGTAATGAGCACTCCTTGAGTCATTCACCCTTTAAAACTCAAGAGCTGCTGGTTAATCAGAGGGCTGGCAACGATAAGACCATAATCTGTAGGAACAGAAGTAGGTATTTTGGTCCATGGAGTTTGTTCTGCCATTCAATAAAATCGTGGCTGATCTGACAATCCTCAATTCCACTTTTCTGCTTTATTTCCTATAACTCTTCATTCCCATACTGATTGATAATCTATTAATCTCCGCCCTGAATGTACTTGACCATTGTCAATCCCAGCAATGCCACCAAGGTGCTGGCCCAGTGGGACAGGAGCCAGCTGAGCAAAGTATTATTGGATGTTACTATCATGAACAAGCATGGTCAGGGATCATTGTGGCCTGCCAGGTGGCTCCTGGCAAAGGAGGGATTGATAACGGCAAGGAGGTGTCGTTGCAAAGGGAAGGCATTGTAAGCAGGGGCTCCCACTATGGGCCACTGCCATGGAGTGCCTGATGAAGACATCTTCCTATCCTCCACGGCCCCCCCTGCACCGCTCCCCAACACACACAGAAACACAGACACAGACATGTGCACACACACACTCGCGCTAACAGGTTTCAACAGGTATTCACCTAATGGTCTTCCCAGCAGGAAGTAACCACTTAGTTGGCTCTGCACTTAAATGGTACAGTTGGCCTCTCGATGGACCCGTGCTGTTGGTGAAATGGCATGATGTTGCATATAGGCGTGCACAATCACAGTGCCCCTGATGGCTTCCAAAGCGCGGCAGCAACATCTTTGGGACTCAGGCCATCTTTGTGCTTTCCAGGTTGGGGAGATACACTTCACAAATGGAGGCATGGACAAGAGTGATGAATCTACCAACCAGGCTATACAGGGAAAAAGTCATGGAAAAATAATAAGGATAATTTTAGAGATTTGTGAAAAAAAATTGTAATGGAAGGTTCAAGTGCAAAAAGTTTATTGAGAAGTAATTCAATACATCAAGTCAGAATATCATCAGAATTAAAAAAAACAGTGACTTTTACTGAATGACGTATGGGTGCTATTTTAGATGTTAAATCAAAATTGATTGTATCATTAGTTTAAGGACCATCCTTAGGGAATGGTCAATAGACCAAAGAATGGCAGATGGAGTTTAATTAAGATAAATGCAAGGCGCTGCATTTTGGAAATCAAGGCAGGACCTATACACTTAATGGTAAGGTCCTGGGGAATGTTGCTGAAAAAAGAGACCTTGGAGTGCAGGTACATTGTTCCTTGAAAGTGGAGTAGCAGGTTGATAGGATAGTGAAGAAGACATTTGGTATGCTTTCCTTTATTAGTTAGTGCATTGAGTATAGGAGTTGGGAGGTCATGTTGCAGTTGTACAGGATATTGTTTAGGCCTAATCTGGAATATGATGTTCAATTCTGATCTCCTTCCTATCAGAAGAATGTTGTGAAACTTGAAAGGGTTCAGAAAAGATTTACAAGGCTGTTGCCAGGATTGGAGGTTTTGGGCTGTAGGGAGTGGCTGAATAGATTGAGGCTATTTTCCCTGGTGCGTTGGAGGCTGAAGGGTGACCTTATGGAGGGTTATAAAATCATGAGGAGCTTGGATAGGATAAATCAACAAAGTCTTTTCCCTGGGGTCGGGAACTCCAAAACTAGAGGGCATAGGTTTATGGTGAGAGGGGAAAGATACAAAAGGGACCTAAGGAGCAACTGTTTCACGCAGAGAGTGGTGTATGTATGGAATGAGCTGCCAGAGGAAGTGATGGAGGCTGGTACAATGACAACATTTAAAAGGCATCTGGATGGGTATATGAATATGAAGGGTTTAGAGGGGTATGTGCCAACTGAAGGGTCTGTTTCCATGCTGTACATCTCTATGACTGAGTCTATGACTAAATATGTGCAAATGGTAGGGCTGTGGGAAGAAATTTTCTGCTGAAATAAAATGATACCAAACTATCCTTTTTACAAGAATGTTTCTGCTTTTTGAAGTCATTGTTTTATTCCGTGAGAATCTTGACAGTGGAAATTGTTTTGTACTCATGGTATCATTCTGTTTTGAGCAATATTAATGTTACCAGTCTCCAAAATTACACTTTCGGACATTCAAAATGTATGCAGTGAATTTGCTACTAGCTGTTGCTACCCTACAAATTAACAGCTATGATGCATTATTGATTTGACCTGCTCTGGATATAAGTTTCTTCCTTTTAAAAATGCAAAGACTGAACTAGTAAGGCATTCAACCAGTGCTTCTATGAAATATAAATGCCGACACCATAAGTTCAAACAGCTTTTCAATCTTTCAGATGAATTGAATTCATGTAATGAGAATTTTCTTTCCTGGAATTTGATAAAAGTAAGTGGCTGTCAGAAAATAGCATTGATCAGTAGAAACTGGCATGCTCTAGTTCTGACAAACTTTATTTATTATAAAATAATGGCGTTTGTACTGTTTTAACTTGAGTAACTATTTAGCAGACGGCTGATGAATGTAAAGGAATATAATTGATGTATATTCTAGCATTAATAAATACATTTCATCGTTTGAAATACTTTGGGCTTAATTTTTCTTTAAGTTAAATGCAAGTTCAAAGAGTTGTTTAAAAGAATTCCAGCCGTGAGGCCCGTCAAGAATTTTCAGCATATCTTACCAAATGCCCATCATTAACAACCTGTCTGGCCTCATGCTATCTGTGTCCAATTCTCCCTTAACAATGCGCAAATCCAAGAACAACTCAGTACTCACTGAATATCCACCGTAGTGATTGATATCCCTTGCACCATCTTTAAAAGCCCGCTGTGCATCTGGACAAGCACACTCACACAGAGCTGCCCTGCTCATTTCCTGATATCTGCCCTGGGCATGGAAGAAGGTGGAAATTGTCACCTTACTTTTTGAGCAGGGACCTGGTATCCTTGCAAATGGGGTGATGCAGAAGCAGGATGCCCCCTTCCCTCAGGACTAACAATGGAATGCCAGTCTAGTCCCAGGTTGCCATCCAACCTACTTCAATCTCTGATGACTGGAGGAACACCCAGCACTTGGTGACCAATGTCAATGTCCTTCACCATTCCAACAATGGAGGTGCCTCCATCTTCTCTTACTATGTCTTTGCTACTGTACATACCTCATCAAGGCTCATTCTCTACTGCTCTCACTATCACCTACAACATCTTCCCTCATCCACCCCAATCTGCAACAGCACTAATCCTGCATGCCCTTAACAGTGCATACTCACTCACCCACCTGCACTGACAGTAACAGCTCTGCCAACCGCTTTCATCTTTCTTAATATCTGTCTGTCTCTCAGTCCAGGAGGAAAACAATCCACAAATGGAAGAAAGAGTCAGGATGCCCGACATTCAGCTCCTCACCCCTAATGTGGAAAACATCTTGATTCTGACTGCTCTGAGTGTCCAAGTCCCTGGACAGTTATCAGAGACTGTGGCAGGATCCACTGACCGAAGGCTCTCATCCTTGACATCATTAAGGCTTTATGTCAACCGACACCCTTCCTGCCTTTGTGCAGGAAGGGTACAATAAGACAGAAATAAATGAGTCTGACTGAAGAGTAAAGCGCAAAAAGGCAAGGCAAGGCAAGGAAATGGAAAGCAGGGATGCTGCTATCAGAGTGAATGCTGTGACAACAAACAAAGGGCTTGGAGATGCCACCTGGTCTAGTCCCTTGAGCACATCATGTCTTTGCTGCAGCATTGTGGTGATAGTTGCTAGTGCAGCCCAACATACAACATTGAAGCCCAACCCGCAACAGAGAAGTGCAGAAGCTTCCTGTTAGTGGATCAGAGATGTGTCATAAGGGTTCATAGAGGCAGGCACATGCCTGATGCTAATGTCCAATGATCATGGATGCATGTCGCCAATGGCTATGAAGTGTGGCCAGAGGTCCTGGTGTCCAATATGGATATCCTTTGGAGCAAGTGGTGAACTGAAGTCACCAGGTACCAGATCTGATATCTTGTTATGGTGCCAATAACAAGATATTTAACAAGCTATAATCTTCCTTAACTGGCAAATCACTGCTGCCTATTGAGGAACTCACCACACCACTTGCCAAAATTATAAAAGACGGAGCAAGATACTATCGACAATGAAAGCGGCCACATTGGACGTGTCATCCGATTCTATGACCCATTCCACCATTACCCACGTTGCTCAGACCCCTGTCCATCCTGTGTATTATTCACAGCAATTAACTCCATTGTAGTTCATGTATGTTCCATGTTACATTAGCCTGCAAATACACAAAGAGGCTGGTTGCCTCATGAATGTGATATCTCTCCAGCCATTGGATCCAATGGAATAAAATCTGAGTTTAGCAATTTAACAAAATCTGTCCACTCAGGTAATTTCACACAGAATGGTAACACAAGTGAAAAATTAATGACAAAAAAATGTTTCTCTTAAGGTCTTTAAATCAGTCAAAGCAGTGAAGCTTGCAATCTGTACAATTTGCTCCTGAACCCTATTTCATTATACAGTATTTACACTTAGATTTGTAATCAATAATGTCTTTCAATTAGACAGCAGAAGCTGCAAAGTGTACCATAGCTGCTGAGTCAGTAAATACGCTGCTTTCCACAACACCGACAGTACAGCAAATCTACAACTTCATTTTCCACAAAAGTATCTGCATGAAGTCTAAGACTAGTTGCTTCTTGTTTGCATATTTTATCAGTATCTGATTGTCAAAAGAATGCAATGTTTGTCAACGTGGAATGGTTTATAGTCTTATGTACACGTGTGGGAATTAATGCTTGGCTTTTAAATTCGGTTCCTCTCCTGCTAAAGTCTATTTGCTATTGATCCCATAGTTAATTGTTTTGTTTGGATAATCTGTATGGAGCAGAAAAAATGCTAATGAAAATGAAATAATAAAATCACTCTTTACCTTGGAGCATTCCTGGATATTGCCTCCACATTCTGATAATTAAAGGGTCTCTGGTGGATACACAATGACATAAAGCATGTAAAATCCTACATATAATTATACCTGAATTTAAACATATTTCATGCAAACCATCTCAGGGAACTGACAATGTTTTAGGAAAGTTGAAGAAGTCATTAAATTTGGTATAACAGCAATATTACCCAGATGACTTTATCACTTAGCCAGGATCCCTAAAGTGAAGGATGCAATAAGTGAGATTTGTATCTCTCTGCAAGCTCTGACTACCTATCAACCCTTTCAACATCCCTACTGCTTGTTAAGAGTACAGACTGCATGTGGTCAGATGCAAAGATTAGTTCATGTCAATGAGAAAGGCACGTGTCACTCTACCAGAATGATCAGTGAGAGCATTCCTAATGTCTTAAAGGAGTGTTTTTACTGCTTTAATATATCAGCCTGGACTGTTGGGCTCAAGCCTTGGAATAGGACTTGAATCAGCAACATTTTGTCTTGGAGGTGAAAGTGCTGCCAAATGAGCCACGGTTGACAGCTGACACAGAAGAAGACAGACTGGGCCTTTGTGTTACCTTGCATGCCTTTGACAAGTCATTGAGTTTTTTTCTGACCCTATCAAATATTCCATCGTAGGGGTAGAAAAGGTGGCGCACTGCCAGTTCCTGTGTGGAATACAAGATATTTCTCAGAGATTTTCTTCCATGGAATTGCAACAGTTTTTCTCTCCTTTGCTTTCATCCTTGATAATTTCAAAAACCTATGCGGTTCTCTTTTCTGCTCATTGCCAATTGCTGCCTCCTTGTCACAAAGTCATACATTGCACATCATTTATAGCTTCCTCGTTATCAACTCAATCTCACAAAATGTGCACTACTTATCGGAAACTTGCTTTATTTTTCTAATTTATTCCTGTGATCTATACCGCTGGACTTTTCGTTTCTTTACTTTTCTAATTCTTTTTTGTTTCCCATGAATTTGATTTCAAATGTCTGTACCTAAGATGGCCCTGTAATATGGCGACTGTAAAATTTTCATTGTATTCAATTGAATACATGTGACAATAAAGCTAATTCAATTCAAGCACTAGCCATTTCCACTAAGAGAATCTAACCCTCGGCTCTTAACATTCAATGGCATTACAATCCCTGAATCCCCACTATCAACATCCTGGGAGTTACAATGGACAAGAAATTGAAGGTTTGGGAGAAGATTTGTAGCTCGGGTGCTCGTTGTTGTGGTTCTGTTCGCCGAGCTGGGAATTTGTCTTGCAAACGTTTCGTCCCCTGTCTAGGTGACATCCTCAGTGCTTGGGAGCCTCCTGTGAAGTGCTTCTGTGATGTTTCCTCCGGCATTTATAGTGGCCTGTCTCTGCCGCTTCCGGTTGTCAGTTCCAGCTGTCCGCTGCAGTGGCCGGTATATTGGGTCCAGGTCGATGTGTTTTGATAGAGTCTGTGGATGAGTGCCATTCAACAAACACATCCAAAAATTGCAACTATTTTTGTCATAATGCCACTGCAACAAGGTGAGAGATTTGTGATAATGAGTTTTGAGAAGATTTGTAGCTTATGTTGAGGTTTTGGATGTAGGTTTGCTCGCTGAGCTAGAAGGTTCATTTCTAGACATTTCGTCACGCTACTAGGTAACATCTTCAGTGGGACTCAGGTGAAGCACTGCTGATAATTCCTGCTTTGTATTATATGTTTGGGTTGGTGATGTCATTTCCTGTGGTGATGTTATTTCCTGTTCCTTTTCTCAGGGGTGTAGATGGGGGCTAACTCGATATGTTTGTTGATTAAGTCCAGTTGGAATGCCATGCTTCTAGGAATTTTCGTGTGTGTCTTTGTTTGGCTTGTCCTAGGATGGATGTATTGCCCCAGTCGAAGTGGTGTCCTTCCTCATCCGTATGTGAGGATACTAGTGAGAGGAGGTCATGTCTTTTGTGGCTAGTTGGTGTTCATGTATCCTGGTGGCTAGTTTTCTGCCTGTTTGTCCAGTGTAGTGTTTGTTAGTCTTGCACGGTATTTTGTAAATGACATTAGTTTTGCTTGTTGTCTGTATAGGGTCTTTCAAGTTCATTAGCTGCTGTTTTAGTGTGTTGGTGGGTTTATGGGTTACCATGATGCTAAGGGGTCTGAGTAGTGTGGCAGTCATTTCTGATATGTCTTTAATGTAGGGGAGAGTGGCTAGGGTTTCTGGATGTGTTTTGTCTGCTTGTTTGAGAAATCGGTGGACTGTGTTCATTTGTGATAACATGAAAATGCAGCACAGTGCCTTTGAAGAAATGATCCATGTGTACATACTTCCAGAACACCTGCTGAGGCAATCGTTATAAAAAAACTATCGTTCCAAGGGGTCAGAAAGTCCCCTTACAAAGTCTGGCAGCTGGCAGATGTATTCCACTTGGTACTGCTAGATATAAAAATTAATGAATATGCACAGGTTATTGGCAACAGGAGGACTCTTATGGTGTGGGTTGCAGGGCGCTCATCAGCAAAAAGCAGTTTGAATTAGCATTTTCTGCAAACATCAGATTGAGTAAACTTTGTGTTTCCCCTATTTGTTACCTTTTTTCTGAAAAAGTGCTTGAGTCAGATTCCAACACTGGCAGTACGCTCCTCAAAAGTAGCTCATCTAAAATGTCTACTTTTTTATGCTCAGGTCTAGATAGTACATACTGGCTAATTATCTCACCATGATGGCAATCATAGCTGATATTCCACCAACTTCACTGGATATTGAGCAGTACCAGAAACCCTGGAAGACCTTTCCTTCACAAGCCTAAGGCACTGAGATAATTGCAGTATCAGTGCTGCTGTCCTAACTGTGACCAATTAGTTCACTATTCTTAGTTAAAATCTTCGAATAGAGCTCCGTACAAATTGGCCAAATACCATCACATCTTGGTCGAGACATGAGTTCCACTGGTCCTGATCCCAACTATTTCTTTTTCCCCAGGATCTGGCTCACTTGAAATTATTTCGATATTTTCCACTCGGCGTTTCCTTTCTTTCAGAAAGGCAAGTGGAGGATAGTGAGGTAAATTGGCTACAGCAAGGCTTAGAGAAAAAAAAAACCCAATCTTGTACAGTCAACATCTTATATGCTGGCCAACAAGGTTTCATTATTTTCTCAAAGGTACTTTTTGTCTATGCTGTCCATCATGGAAATGTCACAGGCTCAGGCAGAATATTAATTTTTGAAACATCACATTGCTTTCCTTACCTGAATGCAAAGAAGGAACAAATGCTTCCAGAAGGTGATGTTGCTAGGATAAAAGTAACAGGTTGTTTCTGCAATTTACACAGTGTTGTAATAAATGTTCCTATATTTGAGCAGACTTATTGATAAATAAACCTTGTAATGGTGCAGAGTGACTTCTGGTCATCTGTAATTATGATGGGGAAACTCTGCCTGTTGCCCTAGAACTTCTGTAGGTGTATATTGGAATGCAGTATTTCAGGGATAATTAAAATTGAGAGGGACTGACATTCTTGAGAGAGGAGAGAGAGCTTAACTGATGCATTTCAGGAATGCTCAGGAATTTGGGATGGCTGTGAGGTTCCTTCTTGAACTAGGATTCAGCCACCTACCCCCTCCTACTTTGCACAAATCGTTGGGGGCAATTCTGGGCACCTTTTCAGGCTTACTGTTCAGACCCTCCTTAATGGCGCAGAAGCCACTTGTACTGAGAACAGGAACTTGTTCAATTGGGAGCAGCACAGAGTTCAGACACACTGAATCCGAAGGTTATCTGTTTGATTCCCAGCAGAAGTAAAGTCTTTGTTTTACATTCACCTTGTAAAAGGCGTGTGGCTGCACCCATCAAGAGTTCTCTCTGCCATGTGTCTGACAGTGGAGCAAGTGCCCTGCAATTTTGAGTCTTTAATAATGAAAGGGTTATTCTGTTTGACACGTACTGAAATCTCAGAACATGCCATGCAAATTTGCATTTCTTAATTCAACTTCTGTGGGCCCACACATCATCCACATAATGTGCCTTATTGTAGAGAGGAGCACTGCAGAATGAATGGCTCCATGCACCCTTTATATCATTGATCTGTTTCAGAAAGTGATTCACTTTCTTTGGGAGTTAAAGTTAGGCCCTTTTCTACAGTAAAGATTTTTACACAAAGGAAACAGAATTGCTAAATCAATGCACCTCATCTATGGGCGAAATCTTACTTTTTATTGGCTAAATCTCAGTTTAATGGAGGGTTTCTCTCTATGAGGTCCAGTGAGGTTTTTCGTTGCCCTTACCTTACCAAACCTGCCTCATTAACTACCTACCTACCCTTTGACATCCCTCTCGACCAATTCTAGCCCTATCCTACCGCTTGCCAGACCCAGAACAATGCCAATCAGCAGATATCCTGGAAACGAATAGTTTAGATTAGATTAGATTACATTACAGTGTGGAAACAGGCCCTTCAGCCCAACAAGTCCACACCGACCCGCTGAAGCGCAACCCACCCATACCCCTACATTTATCCCTCACCTAACACTACGGGCAATTTAGCATGGCCAATTCACTTGACCTGCATATCTTTGTGACTGTGGGAGGAAACCGGAGCACCCGGAGGAAACCCACACAGACACGGGGAGAATGTGCAAACTCCACACAGACAGTTGCCTGAGGCGGGAATTGAACCCGGGTCTCCAGCGCTGTGAGGCAGCAGTGCTAACCACTGTGCCACCGTGCCGCCCACAAATGTGGGTTTCCCTGCCAGTTTCCCTGGCACCACATTATCTTTAAAAGGTCACTATGCATCCAGGCAAGCACTGTTTCTCCAGAGCTGCTCTGCCAGGTGAACATGGCACACAAGGGGAATTTGGTACCTCAGTCTATGGGCAGGGACCTGGAGGTTCTGGTTGATTGAGATGTGCATACACTGGATGTCCTTTGCCCCAGGGCTGGCCGTAGAAGCCACAAAACCAGACCATGTCAGCTTGGTTCAAGATTGCCAACCAGATCAGGGCAGTCTCAGCTGTCTGGAGGACTGCTCAGCACTGCAGGAAGAAAGTCAATGACTTTCTCCACTCTACCAGCATTGGTACCACCATTTTCTCTCTGATACCTCACACTCACTCTGTTCCTGCTAGTGCACACACTTCCCATCAAGATTCATACTCTACCACTCTCACTGTTTCCTTCCCTCTCTCACCGTCACCCACATTAAGTTCCAGTATCCCAAAATCTGTGTGGCTATTCATTCAAGACACCTCTCCATCTGCAATAACACTAACAATTGCAATTCCCACTTCCATTTCCCTTACCTACCTCGTTCTTATTCCCTGAGGAATCAGCCCATTATAGGGCAGAGTGAGTCAAAGCTATTGATGTGCTGACAACATCCAGCTCCTCACTCTTTGAGGAACGGAACTTGACTCTGCCTGCTCTGAGGGGCTGACTGACTGTGTTCGAGCCCCTGGACTGATTTCAGAGACTGCTCTTGACTTAGCCCTGCCTTAGGACCCACTGACCAGAGACTATCTCCCTTCACTTGATTCAGGCCGACTGACAACCATGAGAAGCTTCCTGGCTTTGGGTCTGCATTAAACAGGAAGACAAGACAGAAGTAATACAAGTCTGTTATCGCTGGCTGAAGAGCAAATCATAGAGGCAAGTCAAGGAAAATGTGATCATTCGGGTAAGCTCAGTGAGTGAGCACGAAGAGATCAAGCAAACAGGCTGGAGATGCTGATGGCTCTGTCCATGAGCTGGATGTATGTCCCTGAGCACAAAGTGTCCTTGCTGCTGTATTCCAATGATAATAGCCAGTGAAGTGCACAAGTGTACTGTAAGTGGATCGGAGATGTGCCATGATTGTTCTATTGGATGCCAATATCTGTGGATGTGGAGTGCAAGTGGCTGGTGCCCATATATCGTGTGTTGAAATGTTGTCATGTGGAGACCAATATGGAGTTCTTCACATCAGGCAGTGAGCTGAAGTCAGCAAATAGCTGCTCCCATGTTGAGAATTCGCAGTATTTAGTTTGTTCATAGCGAGCAATATGACAGGAAGCTGCATATTAATGAGGGAAGATTTGCAGTTGTTAATGAGCAATATTGCTCGTTAAAGCTATTTTACCTCATTTTAGTTAAAAGATGTGATTGAGATAGGCCTCACTGCCAATTCTGCCACATTTCTCATCTGAAACCATATTGTTTAGGCCCCTCTATGATTCTGTCCCATATTATGAAAGACTTGCAAGATAAATACTTTGCAGGTTGTATTAAAGAATGTTGTACAGTTGGATAGATAATACTGTATAGCCAGAAAAACTGACAGGCTCCCAATAGCTTATTAGCAAATGTAACTGGAGGTGTTACAACACAAAGAGAAAAAGGAAGCCAATCACAACTCTATAGTTTCATCTTTTTGTTAATTTATCTTTTAAAAACTGTATAGTTTTGATTGTGTGATTGAGACTCAAAGTTGTTGTGAAATTCTGAAGTAATTATTGTTATAGTAACTGTGAACTTTTTGCAGGTTCCAATAGTGGAAGTGAAGAGAAAGTCACTTTAAAGACCGGAGTCTCAGTCAGTGATGTTTCCAAAAGGACTGGTAAGATTGGACGGCAGCCTTCAAGCAGTTCAACAACGTGCTGGAGTCTACTTCCTGCATCAAAATCCAAGCCAGTGGGCAGTGAGTGTTTGTTTACTTCTTGTAAAATGGCTAGAACTGTCTGCATGCAGCTTGTGTTATAAAATGTATCAGGTCTAGAAATAACCCGAGGGGAATTATAATCCTCCAGAGTCTACTTTGAGCACTGATACTTTAATTCAATGAATGAAATTTAAGTGGCTGGAATATATCTGTATCTTAGTTGAGATATATTTAATAAATATACACTGTAAATATTTCACCAAAATTGTATTTCCCAAATGTTATTTCATATGCAGTAATTTTTTAAAAAATTTACAAGTCAATAATTGGTCTTAGAATATCTGATCTAAATTGAGGTTCTGTGCAGTACTGCATGTTGAGAGTAAACCTTCACTGTCACTAATGTTCAAGAGCACAAATGTCAAGAAAGACTTTAACATTTCTTCTAGCACTGGAAAGTTTAATTGTCTGAAAGTCTTCCCCGAGCCTCAGTAGAAATGTGAGTCATTGTAATTTGAGGCTGGAGTTAATGACTTGGAGTTTATGCCTTACTTTTCCAAATATGTGATTCAGAAGCTGGTGATAAAGCTCATGGTTCCAATGGTGTTGAGTTTATCTGGTTACAGGTTCTACCTCCCTTAACTAGCACCTACTGGTCTTGCTGCCTCTGCATGTTTGAATCGAAATGCAATTATGTACAAAGGTCTGCTCTAGTCTGTCATAGTCATGTGACCTCCACTGTGTGGCCCATACCCTGGAGGAAGACAAAGTCCTCGTTTTAAACACATAGCTGTCTTATACAATTGTACCAATGTTCCAGCTTCCATAGAGACTGTTTCAGTTTCAGCTTTGGTCCATGTAAAGTCACTATTTGGGTCACAATGTCATGATATATACATAGCCAATCTGCACTAGCATTTATTTTGAAGTATAATTCTTTTATGGAATAATTCATACTGTACTCGTTGCATCCTTCAGTAAGAAAGATTTAGTTTGCTCGCAATTGGGTATGGGAACTGTTTCTCACAAAGGGAGAAATTCAAACACCTCAGTGCTGACCCTGTCACATGACTTTCTGCCTGACAAATTCTCTGGTCCAGCAAAGATCCGATCCCATGGCTACTGGATTGCAGAGGTACAACCTGTATTAACCAATTGATTGGTTTTCATGCTAATTCAGATTTTTGGACTGGCCCAGATTTTCATTCCCAGTGCAGATGTGTCAGCACAATGGCTCAGTGGTTAGCAATGCTGCCTCACAGCGCCAGGGACCTAGGTTCAACACCAGCCTTGACTAACTATTTGTGTGGAGTTTGCACGTTCTCCTTGTGTATATGTGGGTTTCCTCCGGGTGCTCTGGTTTCCTCCCACAGTCAAAGGTGTGCAAGTTAGGTGGACTGGCCATGCTAAATTGCTCATAGTGTTCAGGGATGTGCAGGCTAGGTGGATTAGCCACAGGAATCTTTGTTTTATTCACGCAACGGATGTGGGCATCATTGGCTTGACCAGCATTTATTACCCATTCCTGTCACTGCATTGCTGTGGGTCTGGAGTAACATGTCGGCCAGACCAGGTAAGGATGGCAGCAGTCTTCCCTCAAGGGACATTAGTTAACCAGATGGGTTTTTCCTAACAATCAGCAATGGTTTCATGGTCACCATTAGGCTCTTAATTCCAAGTTATTATTGAATTCGGGATGCGAATCCAAATTTTCAGAACATTACCTGGATCTCTGATAGTCTAGCAATAATACCATTAGCCCATTGCCTATAGGGTAGTAGGGTGAGATGCTGTTTGGAGGGTTGGTGTACATTTGATGGACTGAATGGTCTGCTTCCAGACTGTAGGAATTCTTCAATCTATGATTCTAGGTGTGCAGTGTCAGGAAACAGTCCAGCTTAGTGTACATGCCTCTGGGGGCAAAACAAGCTGTCTGGCTGGATTTTAATTCCAAGGTCCATTCATGTGAGCTGGAGTCATGCCTACCACCCAGATTAGAAACGTGAGGCAGGGGTTTAAAATGCCAGTTTTCATAAACCTTGATAAGCCTTCAAGCTGTCACTCCTCACATACTCTTTCCCTCTTCTGGCACACTGTCCAGCCCCATCCATGGCCACTCATTTCCTCATCAATCCCCCATGACTTCTCATACACTCAATGCCAACCCATGCCCCTTCACCCATCCCATCACCTGTAATGGCTCCTTTAGTGCCAACTCATGTCAAACCATGACCTCCGTTCTCACAAACTTTCCCTTTATACTGACCATGCCAATTCACCCAGTACCTAACGTGGACAATCCTTATATGAGTGTGTTATATAAAAAGTCTAAAAGGGTCAATACTAAGGAATGCCTTAAGTGATGTCATACAGACCTGGCAGGAGCACAGCTGATCCTGAAGGCGTGAGACTATGTTTGGATCTTCCTCACAGTCTCTACAACAATGTTGATCAGATGCATTCAACTTGTAAACGTTGCTTTCGCGCAATAAACTACGTCTTGTTGAAAGTAAGAGCTTCCTTGCAACAGGCTACCAAGTGATTTTCCACTCCCAAGCTAAACCAAGCATGCTGTGTAGATCCCTACCTCGAAAGAGAAAGGTGGCAGCAAGCAAACCTTACAGTGAGCTGCAATGCTAGTTAGTTCAGATTCAATTTCACTACCTCACACCACACAAAGTGGTAGAAGTCTGAAGATTTATTCAAACACAGCTGTAAAAATTCTACTGAAGCAGACAGTCAGCACCAGGAAGATCTGAACATTTGAGACCCCTACAGAAGAGAACTTCATCAAGGCAAAATCTACAAGCAATAATAATAGCATTTCAGACTCAGTAAGAGGTTAGCAGGTGGAGAGTGTTCAGGACTATATGAAGCCAGAGTACAAATCACTCAAGGCAGTTGTGTATTCCATTGGGTGCTGGTAGGAGCAGACCCATGGTTCAGCTAAAGAGCAGCAGATACAACTTTCAAGAAAATGGTCCAGACTTAGAGAATGGAAAAGCAAAAAGTGAGGGAGCGTGCAGCTCACCATAATAAGTAGGTAACAGGAAACACAGCGACAGTAATGGAAATCAAAAGCCACATAAGCAATTCAAACCAATGTTAAAGACCCATGGCTTTGCAGAGGCAGCACTGAAGCAGTAAAAGGGCATATTTGAAGCCTTAGCAGACAGGGATTGACAGGAGGAGAAAGTTGGGAGATGTTATAAAAGTCCCAGAAAAGCTAGAAGTCCCATTATTGAAACTACAGTAAAGGCAGGAAGCATTTATTGTTACTGCAGTCAGCTGGAACCATTCCAGGAAACTGAGAAAGAAATGTGGATTATTATTAGATCTGCAGACAGTGGGAGTTGGCCAGGTAAAGCCACAATTAAAGAAGGCATTGATATTAAAGCTGCAGGCAGTGATTGTTATTCAATAAAGCCATTGAGAAAAAGGCTGTAATTAGGAAATTCACATCCCCAGAGAGCCCGAAAATAGGCTGGAATCCTCCATTTAACCTGCAAAAGTTCAAAACTCTCTCCTTTGGCCATAGAAGGCAGAAATTCATGATTTTATTCAAATAAATGTTGGAAAATGCTCCAGAATAGAGCAAATAACATTCTTGAAAGAACAAGATTTGGCAGATGAATTCAGAAACCAAAGGATTTGAAAGATAATGTCATTAAAGATCTCTGTGGGTTAATGGAATTTATCAGAGATCAACTGATCAGCAATTTCAACAACGATTCTTTGTCCAATTTACTATAACCAAGAGAAGCTTGACTCTAGAGAAAGATATACAGGTAGTGACTGAAATCGAAGTTCAGAAATTGCATAGATCATTGCTAAGAGGAGAAAACCAACATTATCACAGATGATCAGAATCCATTCAGATGTTAAGGTCGAAACCACAATAGAGACATTTGAGAAACCAGGACAACAAGTGAAAAAGACAAAAGGTAACAGATACCCTTAGCAGTGCTATGGAGCATGGAAACCTCACAAGCACACACAGTGCCTAGCTACCTTAGTACAACAGGTCACCTTCAGAAAATGTGCCACATTAGCATTCAGTCACAGAAAGGCAAGAAGTTACATAGCTAATGAGGTAGCAGGGTCTACAGTAGAATAAAGGCCGACAGTACTCATGGAAATTAGGTGATCCAGGCATTGATTTTCAGCAAGTCAATGGGCATTTTATTAATTTTAAATTTGATATAGTGGTGTCATTATATTATATCAGATTATGTACCATAGTTGTTGAAACACTGTCTTCCACTGACAACATGTTCTAGTAAGCATATCACATAAGATTAAGAGTATTCTACAAACAACTCTGCAACTTAGGGGTTGACGAATAGTAGATAACATATACACACTTAGCAATAAAGTACTCATACTCTTGACCACAATGACTTCAAGTGGTGGAATGAATCAAATTGTTTAAAGTTAACAAATAACTGTCCAGAAACACCCAGTGACGGCATAAACGAAAACAGAACTTGCTTTACTGGCTCAGCAGCTCTGATAGTGTCTATTGAGAGAAAGAGTTAACATTTTGTGTCTGGTGACCCTCCTTCAGAAGAGACTATTTCATCAGGCTCCCTACACTCATGGTGAGACCAAACATAAATCAGAAACCAATGAGATTAGTTATATTGAAAAGAAATTTGCTTCATTCTAGAGGGAACCTTGCAATTTTACTGGATTGGTCAAAATGTTTTCCGCTGCTTTCAACACTGAAGAGAGTTCAGATTGCAAGGATCAGGGATCTTGCCCAGTTTGGCCAATGGGCTGAGGATTGATAGATGAGTTTAATTTGGATAAATGTGTGGTATTGCATTTCAGTAAGATCAACGAGGGCAGGGCTTATACAGTTTATACAGGTAGGGCCCTAGGTAGTGTTGTTGAACAGAAAGACCAAGGGATTCAGATACATAGCTCTCTGAAAGTTGAATCACAGGTAGTTAAAGAAGGCTTTTGGCACACTTTCCTTCATTGCTCAAACCATTGAGTGTAGGAGCTGGGATGTCATGTTGAGGTTATACAAGACGTTAATGAGGCCACTTTTGGAATACTGTGTGCAGTTCTCGTCAGCCTGCTATAGGAAGAATCTTATTAAATTGGAGAAGGTTCAGAAATATTTACCAGGATACTGCTGGGACTGAAGGGTTTGAGTTATAATGTTAGATTTGATAGGCTGAAAATTTTTTCACTGGAGCATAGGAGGTTGAAGGGTGACCATATAGAGGTTTATAAGATCATGAGGAGTATTGATAAGGTGAATGTGAAGGTCTTTTCCCTTGGGTTGTGGAGTTCAAAACTAGGCAGCATATTTTTACAGTGAAAAGGGAAAGATCTTAAAAGGGACCTGAGAGGCAACTCTTTCACACACCAGGTGGTTTGTATGTGGAATGAACTGCCAGAGGAAGTGTCAGATGCTAGTACAGTTACAGTATTTAAAAGGCATCTGGACAGGTACATGAACAGATTTAAAGGAACATGGGCCAAACTCAGGCAAGTGGGACTACTTTAGTTTGGGAAACTTGGTTGGTGTGGATGAGTTGTACAGAAGGGTCTGTCTCTGAGCTGTCTGACTCCATCAGTGAGGTTCACTGCAAACAGGAGCAACCAATCAACTGAAGAACAATCGACCCCAGCTGAGCTCAATTCTTCATCTTCGCTTAGGTGCATTTTCATCTGAGTGCAACACAGCTTGATGGACAAATATAACAACTTAACTGATTTTAGTCTGATGTCAGATGCTGAGATGATTTGGATTACACAACTTTTAACTCGAGAATTTCATTTCCTTAATTTGCCAGTAGAGCTGTAACACTGGCATTTACCCAACAATGTGGAAAATTGCCCAGTATGTCTTGTACACTGAAAGGTTTCCCTAACAACCATCTGCGTCCTGATTTGGAACAATATTGCCATTCCTTTACTGTTGCTGGATCATATTCCTTGAATTCTGTTTCTATGAGATCCATGCACATACTTGCACCCCAAAAACTACAGCAATTCTAGAAGACCGCTAACTACCACCTTCTCAAAGGCATCTACTGATGAACGGTAGATTCTTATCTTGCCGTGATGCTCATACCCCTGGAGCGAATAAAAACCCACTAGGATTTCCATGAGTACATCATTGCCTACATCTTTATTACCTTTGTTGCTGAATTCTGTGATTTCTGACTTCCAACTTTCATTATTCTTGTCCTTTCTGGCATTTCATTTTCAATTCCTATCCGTTTCTCAATACACAGCAACACTTAGCTGGTCCTGTACTAAGTATTGTATTTAGAGTTATCAAGTCAAAGAGATCTATAGCTTAGAAATAGACCCTTCGGTCCAACCCAATCTAGTTCCACCTGCCAGCACCCGGCCCATGTCTCTCCAAATCCTTCCTATTCATATACCCATCCAAATGCCTTTTAAATGTTGCAATTTTACCAGCCTCCACCACTTCCTCAGGCAGCTCATTCCATACACGTACCACCCTCTGCGTGAAAAAGTTGCCCTTAGGTCTCTCATATCTTTCCCCTCTCACCCTAAACCTATGCCCTCTAGTTCTGACTCCCCCACCCCAGGGAAAACACTTTGTCTATTTACCCTATCCATGCCCCTCATGATTTTATAAACCTCTATAAGGTTACCCCTCAGCCTCCGATGCTTCAGGGAAAACAGCCCCAGCCTGTTCAGCCTCTCCCTATACCTCAAATCCTCCAACCCTGGCAACATCCTTGCGAATCTTTTCTGAACCCTTTCAAGTTTCACAACATCTTTCCGATAGGAAGGAGACCAGAATTGCATGCAATATTCCAAAAGTGGCCTAACCAATGTCCTGTACAGTTGCAACATGACCTCCCAACTCCTGTACTCAATACTCTGACCAATAAAGGAAAGCATACCAAACGTATTCTTCACTATCCCATCTACCTGCGACTCCACTTTCAAGGAGCTATGAATCTGCACTCCAAGGTCTCTTTGTTCAGCAACACTCCCGTTGGAGTGTTGCTGAACCTTACCATTTAATGTATATGCCCTGCTAAGATTTGCTTTCCCAAAATGCAGCACCTCTCATTTATCTGAATTAAACTCCATCTGCTACCTCTCGGCCCATTGGACCATCTGATCAAGATCCTGTTGTAATCTGAGGTAACCATCTTCGCTTGTCATTTTCTGCAGTAAATACTGATACAAAATATTCGTTTAGTATCTCCCCCATTTTCTCCAGCTCCACACAAAGGCCACCTTGCTGATCTTTGAGGGGCCCTATTCTCTCCCTAGTTACCCTTTTTGTCTTAATGTACTTGTAAAAACCGTTTGGATTATCCTTAATTCTATTTGCCAAAGCTATTTCATGTCCCCTTTTTGCCCCCTGGATTTCCCTCTTAAGTATACTCCTACTGCCTTTATACTCTAAGGATTCACTCCATCTATCCTGTCTATACCTGACATATGCTTCTTTCCTTTTCTTAACCAAACCCTCAATTTCTTTAGTCATCCAGCATTCCCTACACCTACCAGCCTTCCCTTTCACCCTGACAGGAATATATTTTCTCTGGATTCTCGTAATCTCATTTCTGAAGGCTTCCCATTTTCCAGCCGTCCCTTTACCTGCGAACATCTGCACCCAATCAGCTTTTGAAAGTTCTTGCCTAATACCATCAAAATTGGCCTTTCTCCAGTTTAGAACTTCAACTTTTCAATCTGGTCTCACCTTTTCCATCACTATTTTAAATCTAATAGAATTACGGTCGCTGTCCCCAAAGTGCTCCCCCACTGACACCTCGGTCACCTGCCCTGCCTTATTTCCCAAGAGTAGGTCAAGTTTTGCATCTTCTCTAGTAGGTACATCCACATGCTGAATCAGAAAATTTTCTTGTACACACTTAAATTCCTCTTCATCTAAACACTTAACACTATGGCAGTCCCAGTCAATGTTTGGAAAGTTAAAATCCCCTAACATAACCACCCTGTTATTCTTACAGATAGCTGATATCTCCTTACAGGTTTGTTTCTCAATTTTCCTCTGACTATTAGGGGGTCTATAATACAATCCCAAAAAGGTGGTCATTCCTTTCTTATTTCTCAGTTCCAACCAAATAACTTTCCTGGATGTATTTCCAGGAATATCCTCCTTCAATACAGCTGTAATGCTATCCCTTATCAAAAATGCCACTCCCCCTCCTCTTTTGCCTCCCTTTCTGTCCTTTCTGTAGCATTTGTATCCTGGAACATTCAGCTGCCAGTCCTGCCCATCCCTGAGCCATGTTTCTGTAATTGCTATGATATCCCAGTCCCATGCTCCTAACCATGCCCTGAGTTCATCTGTCTTTCCTGTTAGGCCCTTTGCATTGAAATAAATGCAGTTTAATTTCTTAGTCCTACCTTGTCCCTGCCTGCCCTGACTGTTTGACTTGCTTCTGTTCTCAACTGTACCAGTCTCAGATTGATCTCTTTCCTCACTATCTCACTGGGTTTCCCCCGCCCCCCCCCCCCTTACTAGTTTAAATTCTTCCGAGCAGCTCTCACAAATCTCCCTGCCAGTATATTTATCCCCTTCCAATGAATCTCAACCTTTTCCCTTCCTATGTCATTGGTTCTAATATGGACAATGACCTCTTGCTGGCCCCTCTCCCCTGTAAGAACATTCTTCAACCTCTGAGACATCCTTGATCCTGGCACCAGGAAGCGACACACCATTCTGATTTTTTTGCTGCTGGCCACAGAAACATCTGTCTGTACCTCTGACCAGAGAATCCCCTAACACGATTGATCTCTGGAACCTGACGTACCCCTGATTGCATAAGAGCCAGTCTCAATACAAGAAACTTGGCTGTTCGTGCTACGTTCCCCTGTGAATCAATCACCCCCTACATTTTCCAAAACAGCATACTTGTTTGAAATGGGGATAGCCACAGAAAGCTCCTGCACTAGCTGCCTATGTCTCTTACCTTTCCTGGAGTTAACCCATCTATGTGACTGTATCTGAGACCGTCCCCTCTTCCTATAACTGCCATCCATCACATAGAACACAGAACATAGAACAATACAGCACAGAACAGGCCCTTCGGCCCATGATGTTGTGCTGAACATTTGTCCTAGCTTAAGCACCTATCCATGTACGTATCCAATTGCCACTTAAAGGTCACCCATGATTCTGACTCTGCCACTCCCACAGGCAGCACATTCCATGCCCCCACCACTCTCTGGGTAAAGAACCTACCCCTGACATCCCCCTATACCTTCCACCCTTCACCTTAAATTTATGTCCCCTTGTAACACACTGTTGTACCCAGGGGAAAAGTTTCTAACTGTCTACTCTATCTATTCCTCTGATCATCTTATAAACCTCTATCAAGTCATCCCTCATCCTTCGCCGTTCCAATGAGAAAAGGCCTAGCACTCTCAACCTATCCTCGAACGACCTATTCTCCATTCCAGGCAACATCCTGTTAAATCTTCTCTGCACCCTTTCCAAAGCTTCCACATCTTTCCTAAAGTGAGGCGACCAGAACTGCACACAGTACTCCAAATGTGGCCTAACCAAGGTCTTGTACAGCTGCAACATCACTTCATGACTCTTGAATTCAATCCCTCTGCTAATGAACGCTGATACACCATAGGCCTTCTTACAAGCTCTATCCACCTGAGTGGCAACTTTCAAAGATCTATGAACATAGACCCCAAGATCCCTCTGCTCCTCCACCTTACTAAGAACCCTACCGTTAACCCTGTATTCCGCATTCTTATTTGTCCTTCCAAAATGGACAACCTCACACTTGACAGGGTTGAACTCCATCTGCCACTCCTCAGCCCAGCTCTGCATCATATCTAAGTCCCTTTGCAGCTGATAACTGCCCTCCTCGCTATCCACAACTCCACAAATCTTCGTATCATCTGCAAATTTACTGACCCACCCTTCGACTCCCTCTTCCAAGTCATTAATAAAAATTACAAACAGCAGAGGACCCTGAACTGATCCCTGCGGAACTCCACTTGTAACTGGGCTCTAGGCTGAATATTTACCATCTACCACCACTCTGACTTTGACTGGTTAGCCAGTTTTCTATCCAACTGGCCAAATTTCCCACTATCCCATGCCTCCTGACTTTCCGCATAAGCCTACCATGGGGAACCTTATCAAATGTCTTACTAAAATCTATGTACACTACATCCACTGCTCTACCCTCATCCACATGCTTGGTCACCTCCTCAAAGAATTCAATAAGACTTGTAAGGCAAGACCTACCCCTCTCAAATCCGTGCTGGCTGTCCCTAATCAAGCAGTGTCTTTCCAGATACTCATAAATCCTATCCCTCAGTACCCTTTCCATTACTTTGCCTACCACCAAAGTAAGACTAACTGGCCTGTAATTCCTGGAGTTATCCCTATTCCCTTTTTTGAACAGGGGCACAACATTCGCCACTCTCCAGTCCCCTGGTACCACCCCCGTTGACATACTGTTGCTGTCGCAAATTCTTCTTTGCCTCTAACTGTGTCTCCAACCAATCCATTTGATCCGATAGGATTCGCAACCAAGAGCATTTATTGCAGATATAATCCGCAGTAATCCTTAAACTCTCTTTAAACTCCCACATCTGACAAGAAGCGCATATCACACTACTAAAGGCCATTTTTGCTCCTTCAACTGACCCAGAAAATAAAACCGTCTTATTCCTCTACAAAACACTGCCCCAGGTTAAATTAATAGTTATGACTTATATTTAAGTTTAATCAAGAGACATATCTCAAACAAATCCCACTCTACTCACTACTGCAGACTTTCTGTAGGCCACACTTAAAACAATTCACTTATCTGATTCTGTTCTGTGAAGTTTGCCCAAACATTTCCTCCAAGATCAGTTGTGAATTTTACTGTTTGTTAATTTTGCCCAGACGTACTCCGATGTCCAGTGATGCATGAATTCAAACAGCTAAGGCAGTAACTGTGCAGGTACACTGTAGTGTCAGATTCTTTCTCTCTCTTTCTCTCCTGCACTGATTTCACCATATGCTGCCTTTGTCTGTTTTTCTCCCTTTTAAAACTGCTGTTGTTTTGACATTTTTTTCCCCAAAGTTCCAAAACAATGCAACAACATATAAAACAGTAATTGCTACTCCTGGAATTCAAGGAAATCACCTCCAGCACCTAAAATACCTCAAAAAAGGAACAGCTGTTACAGCCAGAAATTTTTTCCATCCTCTATTTTGGATTACCCAGCCTTTAGATGGATCAGTTTTTATCCAATGTGTGCAGGAAGGATTCCTGACACAATTTGCAGATAAACCAATAAGGGTTGAAGCCATATTAGATTTGGTACTGGGTAATGAACCTGACCAGGTGTTGGATTTGGAAACAGGTGAGCACTTTGGTAATAGTAACCACAATTCGGTTATGTTTACTTATGTGATCGAAAGGGATAGGTATATATCGCAGGGCAAGAGTTATAGCTGGGGAAAAGGCAATTAAGATGCGATTATGCAAGATTTAGAATGCATAGGATGGGGAAGGAAACTGCAGCAAATGGGCGCAATTGAAATGTCAAATTTATTCAAGGATCAGCTACTGCGGGTCCTTAATAAGTATGTACCTGTCAGGCAGGGAAGAAATTGTCAAGCGCAGGAGCTGTTGTTTATTAAGGAAGTTGAATCTCTTGTCAAGAGGAAGGAGAAGGCTTATGTTAGATGAGATGTGATGGCTCAGATAGGGCACTTGAGAGTTACAAGTTAGCCAGGAAAGACCTAAAAAGAGAGCGAAGAAGAGTTAGGAGGGGACATGAGAAGTCATTGGTGGAGAGGATCAAGGAAAGCCCTAGGCTTTCTATAGCTATATTGGGAATAAAAGAATGACTAGAGTAACATTAGGGCCAATCAAGCATAGTAGTGGGAAGTTGTGAGTGAAGTTAGAAGAGATAGGGGAAGTGCTAAATGAATAATTTTCATCAGTATTCACAATAGAAAAAGACAATGTGGTCGAGGAGAATACTGGGATTGAGGTGCATAAGGAGGAGGTGTTAGCAATTCTAGAAACTGTAAAAATAGATAAATTCCCTGGGCCAGATAGGATTTATCCGAGGATTCTCTGGGAAGCCAGGGAAGAGATTGCTGAGCCTTTGGCTTTGATCTTTGTGTCATCATTGTGCCAGAAGACTGGAGGATAGCAAATGTTCCCTTGTTCAAGAAGGGGAGCAGAGATAGTCCTGGTAATTATAAACCAGTGAGCCTTACTTCGGTTGTGGGTAAAGTGTTGGCAAGGGTTATAAGAGATAGGATTTATAATCATCTGGGGATGAATAAGTTGATTGGGGTAGTCAACATGGTTTTGTGAAGAGTCATGCCTCACAAACCTTGTTGAGTTCTTTGAGAAGTGTGACCAAACAGGTGGATGAGGGAAAAGTGGTTGATGTGGTGTATATGGATTTCATTAGGCGTTTGATAAGGTTCCCCATGGTAGGCTGTTGCACAAAATACAGTAGCATGGGATCGAGGGTGATTTAGCAGTTTAGATAAGAAATTGGCTAGCTGAAAGAAGACAGAGGTTGGTGGTTGATGGGAAATATTCATCCTGGAGTTCAGTTGCTAGTGGGGTACCACAAGAATCAGTTTTGGGTCCACTGTTGTTTGTCATTTATATAAATGACCTGGATGAGGATATAGAAGGATAGGTCAGTAAATTTGCAGATGACATTAAGGTCGGTGGAGTTGTGGATAGTGACGAAGGATGATGTAGGTTACAGAGGGCCATAGATAAGCTGCAGAGCTGGCTTGAGAGGTGGCAAATGGAGTTTAATGTGGAAAAGTGTGAGATGATTCACTTTGGAAGGAGTAACAGGAATGCAGAGTACTGGGCTAATGGTAAGATTCTTGGTAGTGTGAATGAGCAGAGAGATATCTCGGTGTCCAGGTACATAGATCCTTGGAAGTTGCCACCCAGGTTGATATTGTTATTAAGAAGGCATATGGTTTGTTAGCTTTTATTGGTAGAGGGATCGAATTTCAGAACCATGAGATCGTGCTGCAGCTGTACAAAACTCTGGTGCGGCCACATTTGGAGTATTGCATACAATTCTGGTCATCGCATTATAGGATGGATGTGGAAGCTGTGGAAAGGGTTCAGAGGAGATTTACTGGGATGTTGCCTGGTATGGAGGGAAGGGTAAAAATGAGGACTGCAGATGCTGGAAACCAGAGTCTAGATTAGAGTGGTGCTGGAAAAGCGCAGCAGTTCAAGCAGCATCCAGGGAGCAGGAAAATCGACGTTCGGGCAAAAGCCCTTCATCTCATTCCTGATGAAGGGCTTTTACCCGAAACGTCGATTTTCCTGCTCCTCAGATGTTGCCTGAACTGCTGTGCTTTTCCAGCACCACTCTGATATGGAGGGAAGGTCTTACAAGGAAAGGCAGAGGGACTTGAGGCTGTTTTCATTAGAGAGAAGAAGTTTGAAAGGTGACTTAATTGAGACATATAAGATAATCAGAAGTTTAGATAAGTGTTTTCCTTGGATGGTGATGGCTAGCACAAGGCAACATAGCTTTAAATTGAGGAATGATAGATATAGGATAGATGTCAGAGATAGTTTCTTTACTCAGAGAGTAGTAGGGGCATGGAACGCACTGCCTGTAACAATAGTAGACTCGCCAACTTTAAGGGCATTTAAATGGTCATTGGATAGGCATATGGAGGAGAATGTAATAGTGTAGGTTAGATGGGCTTCAGTTTGGTTCCACAGGTTGGCATAACATCGAGGGCTGAAGGGCCTGTACTGCACTGTAATGTTCTATGTTATAGATTTATTCTCTCACCCATCACCGATAAACGAGAAAAACCTTTATTTGACTAGCTCTCTTAATGTTGGAAGATACCTCAAACTGCTTCACAGGAGCTTTGGGTCTGGACACAAACTCACGGTCACAATTTGTAGAGTGAGTGAACTGAAACTTCATTATGTTCCTCCTCTGGCTCTCTATGTTTTGTTCAGTCTGCCTGTTTCTTGTCGGCTGGTTTGCTGTGGGACTTAAAAAAAGCTTTTAAGCACAGAATTATTATGAAATAAAATTGGGTAAATTATGTTGACACAAATAAGAAATGGTGTGATCTTTGGGAAATCTATGATTTTAAGCGGCTGAGGTAAAACAATTTTATGAAATCCATATTGATTTACAATTATAATTTGCCCTTACATGTTTGAAATAAATATCCCGTGTTTGTCTCCTGTTACCAAGTCTGCTGTGAAATATATCTCTTCATCCCAATACGCTATCTTGAAACAAATTAAAACAAACACTTCCAGAGCAATTGTTAAAATCATTCCTGTTTGAAGTGCTAAATCAGTGGTCCATGACAAGGGAATGTAATTAGCTGCTTTATTATTTACTCTATTGCTTTTACATCTGTTTGCATTTGGAGAGATAGCGCCACAAGCATTATCTTTTGATACCAACAGTACCAAGGGATATCTCAATCGTTAAAGTAAATGGTTCACTTGTACTTTTAGTGCTGATAGCATCATCATTCTGCAGGTTACTTCAAAGGTAAGACTTATTAAACCTTAACACTACATTACAAATCAACTATCTAACTTAGGCTGGACATATTCCGATATTGGTGGAATTGATGTTACCCAGGGTCTCTTGAATTTTTAATTCTGGCTTCCAAAGTTTAACATCCCAACACTTGAAGAAAACAAATTAAACAACACTCATACTACATTCACTGTTCATAAAATTAAGCAACAATTACAATTGATGTAATCCAAAGCCTTATAAAATCCTTGGACAGCCCTCCGAAATCAATTCAGCAAGGAGACAAACTCTGCCTCAGGTCGGACAGATCTATTTAAACTATATTTGAAAAGTCGACATTAGTGTTCAGTAAACCGGCCTCAGCTTAAGATCGGTCCCTTTGGTGAGCTTGCTTGCTACCGTTGTGCATTCTACAGTCTTTGTCACATTTATCGATCAGATTTTCCAAGCACTGAGTGAACTCTTTGTCTTTTAAAATCTCCAGGTTGCTTTTAAAAACTTGCCACAGATTGATAACAAACCGGGCAGAATTTCAGGCATTCTGGGAGGTTTGCCAATTGTTGTGGAAGATCTGCAGTAACCTTCAGCAAATATGTGATTAGTCATGACTGTGCTCTTCACTGGGCATAAATAGCACAGTGTAGGCGGGGCTAAAAGGAAAGAGTGAAACACGTAGGGCCAAATCTTACCTTCTTTGGCTAAATGTTAATATCATTGAGACACATGGACAGTTATACACCTCAAGGCTGAGTAAGATTTCTTGCCACATTTTACCAAACTTATCTCATTTATTACCTACCCTGCCCTTATGGCACCACTCTCTAATTCTAGCCCCGTTCTATCTGTTGCTGAACCCGGCACAACTCTCTATTGCCAAGATATCCTGAAATCGACTGACAGACCTGGCTCGAGTGCCATCCTTAAAAAACTGTCTTGTGCCCAGAAAAGTGCTGTCTTGAATCACCCACATCTTTCTCTGATACCTCACACTCACTCTGTCTCTACAATTGTATCCGTATTCAACCAAGCCTCATGCTCTACCACTCTCACTATTTCCTGCAGTGACATTTGCCCTGGGCAAGGCAGATTAGGGGAAATCTGCACCTCATTTATGGGCAGTGATGTGGAGGTCCTGGTGGAAAGGGTGATGCATGGGCAGGACGTCTTCTTCCCCCAGGGGCCAGGAGTGGCTCCAGGCCATGTCAGCCTGTTTTGAGGTTTCTACCCAAGTCAGTGCTGTCTCAGCCTCATGGAAAAATGCACAGCCCTGCAGGGAGAATGTCAGCGTCCTTCTTCACACTGCCCACCATCTTTCTCTGATACCTCACACTCACTCTATCTCTACAATTGTACCCGTATCCCACCAAGCTTCATGCTCTACCATTCTCATTATTTCCTGCAGTATCTTCCCTCACTCAGTCACTTAATCTGAAGCAGAAAGGGTTTCCTCCCTTTCGTACCTGCAGTGATGAGGTGAGACTCAAGCTCCTTTGTTATCGATTCTGTTCAAGCATATGCAATAGGAACTGAACAGTTCCACTGAACAACTAAACAGACCTTTACATAGAGTCAAGGAAAGAGAAATCATGGCAGTGTCTTCCTGCTCACAAATACTACAGGCATTTAAAGTTTCACTAATATAAAGCAACATGGCTTCCTGACTTAGAAATAAATGGCACTCTTTAATCACCAGTGAGTTGAAATCCTGATGTTGTTTACCTTCCAGCATGATAGAAATACCTTCATCAAATGAACTGCAATTCTTTCAGGAGATGACAAATTGTCTTCTCTATGACCCGAGGATGGAAAATTATCGAGTCATACAGCATAAAAACAGGCCCTTTGGCCCACCATGTCTGTGATGACCAACAAACACCTAAACTATACCAATTCCATTTACTTGTACATGGGCCTACTAAGTCCTGGCATTTTAAGTGTTCATCTAGATGCTTCTTAAATGTTGTGAGAGTACCTGCCTCCATCACTCTCTGCGGCACTGTGTTCCATATTTCTACCACCCTCTGGGTGGAAAATCGTTCATGATATCCCCACTAAACCACTTACTCATCACCTTAAACTTGTGCTGTCTGTACTTAGATACATCTTCGATGAGGAAAAGATTCTCATGATCTACCTTATCGATACCTCTCATAATTTTGTATACCTTAATCAGCTCCCCCTTCAGCCTCCTCTGCTCAAAGGATGCGAACCCAGACTATTTAGTCTCTCCTAATAACTGAGACTTATCAACCAGGCAACATTGTGGTGAAACAAAAACAGAAATTCTGGAAAAGCTCAGCAAGTCTGGCAGCATCTGTGAAGAGAAATCAAAGTTAATGTTTCAAGTGTGGGGTGATTCTTCCTCAGAACCAGCCCTGAAATATTAACTCGTGATTTCTCTTCACAGATGCTGCCACACCTGCTGAGCTTTTCCAGCCACTTCTGTTTTTATTTCTGATTTGCAGCATCCGCAGTTCTTTCGGTTTTTAACATCCTGGTGAATCTCCTTTGCAACCCTCTCCCATGCAGTGACATCCTCCTGATCGTGTGGTGATCAGACCTGCACACAGTATTACATCTGTTGCCTAACCAATGTTTTATAAAGTTGTAAAAAGACTTCCTTGCTCTTATATTCTTTACGTTAGCTAATGAAGACAAGCCTTCCTTATGCCGCCTCCTTCAGCACTCTGTGTACTTGTGCTAATATTTTCAGGGATCTATGAGTTTGTAAACCAAGGTCCCTTTGTTCTTCAGTACACCCTGAGGATCTGTTATTCATTGTGTGTACTCTTCCCTTAATAGAGTTCCCTATCTTTGTCTTTCCAGTAGCATCCACTTCCATAGTAAGATAAAAGTTCAAATACCTAAGGAATGAATGCATGTGATTTAGAGAGTTACTCTGAAGATTATAAATGCTATTGGATTCACAATATTTGCATCCAGAATATCAGGCATTAGAATTGGTGGATTCATCCATGTTTGCAACATCGTGATAATGGATAGAAGCACAAAAGGAAAATACAGGGAGACAATTGCAGTGCAGAAATTCTCCAGCGGGCACTAAATTCCATGGCCATGTAATTGCAAAGTATTAGGAGCCTCGTTTAAAGTGAACTTTGATTTTATAGGGAAAAGATACTGTGTGTTCATTCAATTACAATGCAAATGAATGCGAATCCTCTTTTAGGAAAATTACTTTGTGTTTAAAGTACATGTTGGAGCAATAATCCTGTATAATCAAACCTATAAGAAGCAGTGGAGCACATCAAATAGATTAATGGAAATCAGTGCTTCTGGTCATATATAATTAAAATGGGGAAATTACACTACACAACAATGAATACCTTCACTGTTTTATTGAAGAAAGTAACATAATTATCTTGAATTTCCTAATGTCTCTGCTAAATTTGTGGCAAAGAAATTTAATGGAACATGCCTATTTGGGTGTTAGCTGATTATCTCACATTCACTGTAATTCAGGTTTATCGTTACACTGTCTTGACTTCCCTGTTTTCTTTAGCATTTTCTGACCAGCAGGTGACAGTGTGATCTGATCCCAGGTCACCACAAGCTGACTGGTGTGAGGTGTACATGAATAACCCACAGTTAACCCTTACTTCCATTTGCATTTCTCCTAATAGTGGCGAAGCATCTATGCAGTAAATTCTGGAATAGTGCATCTGATATTAGAAAAGTGCCTGTATGTGAGATTGTTGAATTAACTGCACTTTATTCTCCAAATAGCCTCTCTTAGAATCACAACCATTTTCACATGGTATCATACCATTGGCTTCAAATCAGAACAACACTCGGTGCTTTGTGTTTGTGAGTCTGAATCGGTTTTTGAATTCAGCCCAGTTGTACTCTGGGAACAAAATTGGGGTTCCAATCTTCCCAACATTGTGTTTGTTGGTGTCCTGATTAAAAATGTCAGTGACCATTATTATGAATTAAGTTACTATTTTCCTATTATTCCTTAAGTTTCTGCTGCTGTTTGCAAAAGTGAGTGTACCAGCCCCTTACTTTCTTTGCTGGAATTTAAGACGTTTACCTTTCCTGGTGTGTTCTGAGTAGAAATGGAGGTGGAGGTGAGAACTGGCCCAGATACAAGGCAGGAATCCTGGAAGTCATTTTAACTGCACAACCTGTGGATGATATCACCAATTGGCTCTTGGCATTGGTGATTGACAGGCTTCGCTCCAATCAGACCAGAAGCAGGGCCAAGTCAGTTCACAGCTGACTGGTGAGGCTGGTAGAGAATAGTGGTTGAGAGACTGGAGGCCTGAGAGTTCAGAGTCAGGGTCAGGAAGAATTGAAGGCCTTGGGAGGAAATTAAAGGTAAGGGGATGAAGTTGGTGAAGTGGTTTGAAGGGTAGTGGGTAGTGTTTGAAGACGTAAGGTTTGGGGAAAGTGTCCAAACGACCGAGGAGGAGATGTGCAAGGGGTGGTTAGAGACTATTGGAAGAGGTCAGAAACCCAGGGAGTTTGGAAGTTTGAGGTATGAGCATACATATCACGTGGGGCTAATCAGTAAGAGAAAGTGGACAGGAAACTGGGGATCTGAATGTGAGGATACTGGATTCAGCTGGTAATTGGAAAGGCATCTAAAGCTTGACATAGGAATCTTTTGCCTTAGCTCAGCAGATTTGTTTCCCAAAGCCAAGGAAATCTGCTCGCGCAGGGTTAAGTATTAAGTGGTTAGTAGGAGTGAGGCTGTTGACCTGTTTACAATAGTTAAAGTGTCAGTCCACCTTATGGGAATGGGTTGGGTGTGGATATCTGTTCCCCATTCACTCTGCCTCCTTTCAAAGCAAAACTGGGTGGGGTGCACTGGCCATGGGATTGGGACTCAGTATTTAACACATTAGTGATCAATATTTGAACCAAATCTTCACCTTTTATAGAATTAAAATACCCTCCAATGTTTCCAATACAGCCATCCAGGATCATTTGAAGGTATTAGTGAGAGTTAGTCTTTCTGATCTGACAGGAAGAGATCAGCTCTTCTGAGACCACGGCTCCAAACCCATTTATTTATTAGGAACTTACAGCCTTGTCTACAAAATAGATAAAATATGATAGGAAGAAATGACCTTGGGTTGAAGGACCTAGAATCATATGGGTCAGAATAAGAAAAAACAAGAGGAAGAAGAAACTGTTGGGTATTGTCTATAGGCCCCTAACAATAGCTACAATAGGATTGAGAATAAATAAGGAAGCTAGAGATTGGGTAAAGAAGTGGCAGATGGAAAAAAAAATGGAAAAATGTGAGGTTATGCACTTTTGTAAGAAGAGAGGTATAGACTGTTTTCTAAATGGGAAAAAGCTTCAGAAATCTGAAGCTCAAAAAAACTTAGAAGTCCGAGTTCCAAATTCTCTTAAAGTTGACATGCAGGTTCAGTTGGTGGTTATGAAGGCAAATGCAACGTTAGCAATCATTTCATGAGGGTTAGAACACAGGAGTGGAAATGTACTGCTGAGGCTATATAAGGTGCTGGTCAGACCACATTTGGAGTATTGTGTGCAGTTTTGGGTCCCATTGCTATAGAAGGATGTGGAGGGTTTGAGAGGAAGTTCACAAGAATAATCTGGGAAATGAAGGGCTTGTCATGTAAGGAACGGCTCTGGGTCTGTACTCAACGGGCTTGAATAGAGTAGATGTGGAGATGATGTTTCCACTAGTAGGAGGAGGCTAGAACTTGAGGGCACAACCTCAAGGTGAAGGGATGACCCTTTACAAATGAGGTGAGAAGGAACGTCTTCAGCCAGATGGTGGTGAATATGTGGAAGCCTAAGCAGGCCAAGTCATTGAGTGTCTTTAAGACAGAGGTAGATAGGGTCTTGATTAGTAAGGGGATCAAGGGTTACAGGGAGAAGGCAGGTAAATGGAGTTGAGAAACATATCAGTCAGACTCGATAGGCTGCAAAACCCAATTCTGCTCCTGTGCCTGATGGTCTTATAGTAATGAAGACATTACCTTAATCATGGGTAACTTTAATCTTCATGCAGATGGGGAAAATTAAATTGACAGAGGTAGCTAAAGGAAGAATTTATAAAATGTATTTAGGAGAGTTTCCTAGAGTACTCTGGATGACTGAGGATATTGACAAGAAAAAAAGGAAGAAAATGTAGGTATGTGATCCATTCTGGAATAATAATAGCAATAGAAATCAGGAAGAATATCTCCAATGCAGGAGAGAGGCTAAGCCTGGAATCAGGAAGACCAAGAGGAAGAATGAGGAAAGGATGGCAGGTTGTACAAAAAGAAATAGTGAAATGTTGTTCAAACATATTAATAGCGAAAGTGAAGGATAGAATGGGGCCCATAAGGAACAAGCTGGGCAAGCCACTCACTGAAGCAAATGGCGTGGAAGAGATACTAAAAGGGAACTTTGTATCTGTCCTTACCAAATTACAAGATGGTGTCAATGGCCGAGTTAAAACGTGGGTGTTGAGCAACTGAGTGATATAATGATAGATACAGAAGAATTGCTGAAAAGGCTAGCAGCACTCCAGGTAGAGAAGTCACCAGGCCCAGGTAGGATGTATCCTAGATTACTGAGAGAGGTAAGGAAGCAAATCACAGAAACATTGACAGAAATTTTCCAGGCTTCCCTAAACATAGGATTAGTCCCGAAGGACTGGAGGATTGCGGATGTAATGCCGGTGTTTAAGAAAGGGGCAAAGAAAAACACAGGAAATTACAGACCTGTCAATTTTGATGTCAGTAATGGGCAAATTGGTTGAGGCCATATTATGGGATAAGCTAAATATACATTTAGAGAAAAGTAAGTAATGACTAGGCAATCAGCATGACTTTGCCAAGGGCAGGTCATGTCTGTCGAATTTGATTGAATTCTTTGACAAGTTGGCACAGGCAGTAAGTGAGGGTAGTGCTGTGGATGCTGTGTATTTGATCTTTCTGGAGCATTTGACATAGTGCCACATGGCAGGTTGGTTAGCAAATTAGAAATGGTTAGGCTTGATGGGTCCTTGGCAGCATGGATTAGGAATCAGAATTTATATAAACAGTTCGAAAATGGTGTTGAGGGCAAAATATCTAAATTTGCAAATGGTAATAAGCTAGTAAATAGTGCATTGTGAGAACAATGCTGAGCAACTTCAGAGGGACATTGACATGTTGGCCAAATGGACAGACTCTTGATCCTCACCTTCCACCCCACTAATATCCGGATACAGCACATTACCCTCCGCCATTTCTGCCACCTACAATCCGACCTCACCGTGAGATATAGACTTCCCTCCCCACCTCTTCTGCGTTCTGCAGAGACCATTTCCTCTGTCACTCCCTCATTAGGTCTACGCCCCCACCAACCCATCCTTCACTCTTGGCACCTTCCCTTGCCACCGCATGAGGTGTAAAACCTACGCCCAGACCTCCTCCCTCACTCCGTCCAAGACCCCAAAGAGTCTTTTCCCAGCTGGCAGAGATTTTCCTGCACATCCACACACCTCATGTCCTGTGTCTGTTGCTCTCGACGTGGTCTCCTCTACGTCAAGGAGATAGAACGCCAACTTGTGGAGCATTTCAGGGAACATCTCTGGGACACATACACCCAACAACCCCACCACCCTGTAGCTGGCTGACCACTCTATCAAGGACATACAAGTTCTGAGCCTCCTCCACCACCAAATGCAAGCCACCTGACAACTGGAGGAAGAAAGTTTCATCTTCCGCATTGGTACCCTTCAACCTAGTTTCTATATCTTCCCTCCTGCCACCTCATCCCAGATCTGACCCTCCAACTCAGCACCGTCCTCTTGACCTGTCCATCTTCCTTCCCACCTATCCTCTCCACCTGCCCCACCAATGTAACACAATTAACCCCCACCTGCATCAACTTATTGCCTTCCCAGCTACCTTCCAACCCCCCCCCCCCCCCACCCTCCTATTTATATCTCAGCCCACATCATCTCACCTCCTCCCACCCCATCCTCCACCCATGCGCAAATTATTGACTCTCCTGCTCCTTGGATGCTCCTGACCTGACCTGATGTGCTTTTCCAGATGAATTTCAATGCAGAGAAATTGCATTGCAATTAAAAGCAGACGAGAGGGAAAAAGAGAAAACAAAGAAAAAGAACTTTTGAACCTCAAAAACAGACACTTTGGCAGAAGAAACTCAGAGAGACAATACAGGCTCAATGGGGCAACTTTGAGAGAAGTACCCAAGCAAAGGGACCTCGGGGTTCACACACATAATTCTCTGAAGGTGGCCAGGCAAGTTGAAACAGTCATTTAGAAAGCTTATAGGATTCTTTAGGGTTTATTAAAAGAGGCATAGAGTCAAAAAAACAAGGAAGTGATGCTACCTTGTTACAAATCATTGGTCAGACCATATTTGGAGTATTGTATTCAGTTCTGGGCACCTTATTTGAGGAAGGATGTTCAAGCCTTGGAAGAGTGCAAAGAAGATTTACTAGAATGAAACCAGGAATTAGGAATTTTTGATTCAAGCAGAGATTAGAAAAATTGGATTTATTCTCCTTGGAGCAGAGAAGATTAAGTGGTAACCTCATTGAATTGTTCAAAATATGAACACTTTTGACAGGGTAAACCCACTGGTTGGTATGTCAGTAGCTAGGAGTCCCAGTTTCAAGATTATCAGCAAGAGTGAGATGAGTAGAAATGTCTTCACTCGGAGAGTTGTTAGGATTTGGAATGCACTGCCTGGGAGAGTGGTGAAAGTGGATTCCATAGGAGGTATGAAAAAAGAACTGGATACATATTTGAAAGTGAAGTTAGAGGGCTAAGGAGATAGGGCTGGAGAATGGGACTGGCTGGGTAGCTGTTTTGGGAGCCAGTACAGACATAATGGATCAAATGGCCTCCTTCTACCCTGTAAACTTCTAAGCTTCCAATAAGTGATGGATCCAACCAGGGATCAGGCTGTTTTGGATCTGGTACTGTGTAGGCTAGTTTAGTAAAATATGTCAGTAAAAGATCTTGGAGGAAACTGTGATCATAACATGATAAAGTTTCACTTTCAGTTTGACAGAGAGAAAATTGTGTCAGAAACAACTGTGCTACAGTTATAAAAGGGTGATTACAGGCAAAAGAGCATAGAATTGGCTGGAGTGGACTGGGAAAGGAGGTTAGCAGAAAAGATGGTTGATGCTGTCACTAGTCTTTTTTTTCTAAAAGCTGTTCCTTGGCTCAAGGAGACTTTGTCCTTGATTGTTTTTCAGAGGGGCAATAATCCAGGCCGGACTCCGATCAGTCTGGTTTGGTACAGGGATGAAAAGGATTTGAGAGTCCTTCTGTTTATATGTAAACAGATGAGACTTCAGGCCAAAGTGGTCATGCTTTAGAAGTGACCTATATAAACAGAGGGGAGTGGTCAGCTCTTTAGCTAGCTGAGCTGGGCTGTTTTTAGTTCGGTCTTGAACTGGGATGTTCAACAGGGAGTTGTGTGGAAACTCTCTTTTCTGCCCTTTAACTTCAGCCTGTACACATGTGTTCCATTTATACTGGGTTTTAAAGGGAGTTTGCTTATTGGGATTGTTGTGTGTATTCGAAACAGCATAATTAAGTCTAGCTGGATAGGTTGAGTTCTGTAGGTGTTCTTTGTGTTTCATTGTGTAATTTTGTGAATAACCTGTTTTAAAACCTAGTAGTCCACCTCGCTAACTTAAACTGGGTAATTTTCACTGTACACTTATCGAAACAAATTGCAAAGTTATGGTCTAGGGCTGCCTGCTTCAGAATGTTTTGAGTGGTCCGGCCTAGTCCATAACAGATTTGGGGGCTCTTTGCGGGATTTTAAACAGTGAGTGGTAGGTGTTAGTGTCTTTATTTCGGGTGTTGGTTTGGTTGGGTAGACAAAGCTTGGGGCAGGAATGGCTTTTTCAGTTGCCAGAAGTTTTCTGGACGTGGAAGGTTTGTAAAATGTGAGTAAGACCAAGTTGCAATAATTAGCAGAGAAGCTGGAATTGGAACTGCTTGCTTCTGTGAGGAAAGAAGAGATAATTACAGCAGTAGCTCAGCATTTAAACATGCCGGAGGAACCATCAAAATCTATTGAGATGGCAAGAATTCAATTGTAAACGAAGCAGCTTGAGTTGAGAGATAAGGAGAGGGCAGCAGAAATGAAACAGTTTGAGTTACAATTAAAAGCAGACAAGAGGGAAAAAGAGAGAGCAAAGAAAAAGAACTTTTGAACCTCAAAAACTGACACTTAAAAAGGAAAGTCATGTTAAAAAGCTGGAGATAAAGGCTGAGAGTATACTTAGTGAGGAAGAGAGTGAGGATGAGCAAGCCCCTGGTAGTCAGGAGCCTAGGGGAGAAACTGTTTAAATATGTTCAAGCATTGCCTAAATATGATGAGAAGGATGTGGAAGCCTTTTTCATCTCATTTGGAAAGGTGGCTAAACAAATGCAGTGGCCAGTGGCAATGTGAGTTTTGTTGATCCAAACAAAGCTTGTAGGTAGGGCTGGTGAGGTATTTGCATCACTATTAGAGGAGGTATCTGGGAAGTATGAAGAGTTGAAAAAAGCCATTCTAAGTGCATATGAACTTGGACCAGAAGCCACTAGACAACGTTTCAGGAATCTGAGCAGGGACCCTGATCAAACCTATGTGGAGTTTGAAAAGATCAAACAGAGTAATTTCGATAGATGGGTAAGAATTTTAAAAATCAAGCAAATCTATGATGCCCTTAGAGAGGTAATTATTTTGGAGGAATACAAAAATTCAGTGCTTGAAGTAGTACAAACTCATGTGGAAGAGCAGAGAGTTAAAACAGCAAGGTTAGCAGCTGAAGTGGTTGATAATTATGAGCTGGTCCATAAAACTTAGTTTGGCTTCCAGAATCAATTTCAATCCATGAGGGATAGAAATTGGGGCAAAAAGAAATCCTCACGTGGAAAGGGAAAGGTAGATCTCAGTGAAGATCATAAGGATAACTTGCCACAGGGTAAAAGAAGAAGCTATTGAGGGGGACAAAGAATTTAAAAGGCTCCAGTGTTTTTATTATAATGAAGTGGGCCACACAAAATCACAGTGTTGATGGGCTAGGAGAAAGCCAGATGTAGGGAAACCAGACAAGCCTGGAAGTTTTGCTGGACAAGTAACAAGGGAAGTTAGACAACTACCTCAGAGTGTACAAGATGATCAGAGGTTGATTAAGGAAGAAGTGCCAGGAGGCTATAGAAAGGAGATACTGCAAGTGGCGCATGAGCTATCACTTGGCTGTCATTTAGGGGCAAGGAAAACACAGGCTAAAATACAAAGACGTTTTTACTGGCCTGGACTACACAAAGATGTAGTTGAATCTTGTCAGACATGTCATACATGTCAGCTAATCGGAAGACCACAGGCAGTAATAAGACCTGCACCTTTGATACCTATTCCAGCATTTGAGAAACTTTTCACAAGAGTCTTGATGGATTGTGTAGGTCCCCACCTCAAACAAAAAGTGGGAATAAGCATTTATTAACAATAATGGATGTGTCAACTAGATTTCCAGAGGCAATCCCATTATGCAACAACACAGCTAAAAGTGTTGTAGAAGAATTACTTAAAGTTTTTACTAGATACGGACTACCAATAAAGATCCAGGCAGGTCAAGGATCAAACCTCACATCCAAACTATTTAAGGAAGTCATGGATAACTTGGGAATAAAGCAATTCAAATCTACTGCGCACCATCCGGAACCGCAGGGAGCACTGGAGAGATGGCATCAAACACTAAAGACCATGTTGAGGGCTTATGGTCAGGATTATCCAGATGATTGGAATATGGCAGTTCTGTGTGTACTTTTTGTGATCAGAGATACACCAACTGAATCAACCAAATTCAGTCCATTTGAATTAATTTTTGGGCATGAAGCAAGAGGACAATTAAAATTGATTAAGGAGAAATTAATAAGTCAGAATTCAGAGATCACCCGTTTGGACTATGTGTCAAATTTTAGAGAACGATTAAATAGAGCTGGAAAGTTGGCTACACAGCATTTACAAGTATCACGGCATACAATCAAACAGGAAGTGGATAAGAAATCACAATTTCACAATTTTGAAATTAGGGCTAAGGTATTGGTGTTACTTCCAGTGACAGGTGAACCTTTAAAAGCAAGATTTAGTGGGCCATATCAAATTGAGAAGAAATTGAGTGATGTGAACTACTTCATAAGCACTCCAGACAGGAAGAAATCTCACAGTGTGTCAAGTGAATATGTGAAAAGGTATTTTGATAGGGAAGGAAAGCAAGAGGAGAAGGTGTTAATGATTACAGCACAGAAGGAAGAACCAAGATCAGAGCATTCTGAATTGAACATTCCTCAAATCACATTGGACAATGAGGAAGTTGTCAAAAAGGGGGATAAATAACTGAGTTACCTTCCACAAGAAAATCAAAATGACCTGAAAGAGTTATTACTATCACATGGGGAGATATGTGGAAATAAACTGGGAAGTACTAACCTAATTGTGCATGATGTAGATATAGGAGATGCTGTTCCAATTAAGCAACATCCTTATAGGCATAACACTCTAAAGTTGGCACAGGTTCAGAAGGAGATAGAGTGCATGCCCCAAAAATCGAATTGAGTTACAGTGACTGGAGCTCACCCATAGTCATGATGCCAAAGCCAGATGGTACCCAACAGTTATGTGTGGACTATCACAAAGTCAACGCCATTACAAAGACTGATGCATATCCAATTCCACAGTTGAAGGACTATTTTGAAAAAGTGGGATAAGCAACTTGCATTTCTAAGTTGGACTTGCTCAGATGCTACTGGCAAGTACCTCTATCAGAGAGAGCAAAGGCAATTTTGGCTTTCGGAACGCCAGATGGACTGTATCAGTTCAAAGTCATGCCATTTGGAATAAAAAAATGCTCCAGCCACATTTCAGAGACTGACTAATAAGGTCATTGCCAGATTATCCAACTGTGTGGTGTATATTGATGACCTGGTGATTTTTAGTCACTCATGGAAGGAACATTTACAGCATTTATCGGACTTGTTCAATCGACTTCAGAAGGCAGGCTTGGTGGTAAACCTAGCTGAAGGTAAATTTGCTAAAGCCCAAGTCACATGTTATTGGATCTGGACAAATGGCCCCATGAGATGCAAAAATGAAAGTAATTGGAGAATTTCCCACACTGTCAACAAAGAAAGTAGTGCTACGGTTCCTGGGATTGAGTCAATTTTATCGAATGTTTGTGTCAAACTTTAGCACTCCCCGGGTTGTTAAAAAAGGGCAAGAAGTTTCAGTGGATAGTACACTGTCAAAAGGCATTTGACAGCCTAAAAGCTGTGTTAACCACTGCCCCAGTATTAACCACACTGGATTACATGAAGCTTTTCAAGGTGGCTATCGATGCCAGTGATGTGGGTGTCAGTGCGGTGCTCCTGCAAGAGGATGACGAGCGTATCGAAACCCATTGGGTATTTTTCCAGGAAGTTGCACATTCATCAACAGAAATATTCAGCAGTGGAGAAAGAGACTTGAAGCTTGGTGTTACCCTTACATTTCAGTGTTTAGATTACCAGCAATGCAGCTGAGACAATAGTATACAGTGACCACAACCCATTGACATTTGTGGAAACATTTAAGGACAAAATGTCAGCCTGTTTAGATGGAGCTTTTTGCTGCAGACATTCAATTTGACAATCGTGCATGTGGCAGGTCGCGAAAATGTGATTGTCGATGCATTATCAAGACTTGAATGAGATACGGAGGCGTTTGATGGTGGGTGTGCCACAGCCTGAATTTGCATGTGGTTGTGCATGTTTGCATGTTTATAGTTAGTATAGTGTATATGTATGTTTAGACTACTAACCGGGTTTTGAAGGGTTAAGAATGAAGCCACCTTTTGGTATTGATGGTTCATTTTTTTAAGGGGGGAGCTGTCACAAAGCTAGTCCCTTTTTGCTAAATGCTGTTCCTTGGCTCAAGGAGACTGCCCTTGATTTTTTTCAGAGGGGCAAGAAACCAGGCCAGGCTCCGTTCAAATGGGAGAAAGTGAGCACTGCAGATGCTGGAGACCAGAGTTGAAAAATGTGGAAAAACACAGCAGGCCAGACAGCATCCGAGGAGCAGGAAAACAAAGGCTTATGCCTGAAACGTCGCTTCTCTTGCTCCTCGGATGCTGCCTGGCCTGCTGTGTTTTTCCAGCACCACATTTTTCAACTCCAGGCTCCGATCAGTCTGGTTTGGGACAGAGCTGAAAAGGATTTTGAGAAGCTTTTTGTTTAAATGTAAACAGATGAGACTTCAGGCCAAAGTGGTCATGTTTTTGAAGTGACCTGTATAAAGAGGGGGGAGTGGTCAGCTCTTTAGCTGAGATGAGCTGTTTTTAGTTCAGTCTTGAACTGGGAGGTTCAATAGGGAACTGTGAGGAAACTCTCTCTCTTTTCTGCCCTTCAACTTCAACCTATACGCATGTGTTCCATTTATACTGGTTATTAAAGGGAGTTTGTTTATTAGGACTGTTGTATGTTTTCGGAACAGTATAATTAAGTCTAGCTGGATAGAGTTCTGCAGGGGTTTTTATTCTGTTCTTTGTGTTTCATTGTGTAATTTTGTGAATACAATTTTTTTTGTCTGCTTTAAAATCTATTAGTCAACCTAGCTATCTTGCTCCGGGTAATTTTGACTGTACACTTCCTGAAACAAATTGCAAAGTTAGGTCTAGGGCTGCCTGCTTAAGAATGTTTGGAGTGGTCTGGCCCTAGTCCATAACAATGCACAGTGGCAAATGTTTAAGAAAATGGTTCATGGCCTACAAGAAAGCATACCAAAGTGAGAAAGGAGAATTCTAGGGAATAACCCAACTATGGTGAACCAAGAAAGTTCAGGATAGCAACAAATTGAAAAAAAATACAATGTTGCAAAGATTGGTGTTGACCAGAGAATGGGAAACTTTTAAAAACTGAAAAGAAGTGGGAACAAATAAACATAGAGAATAGGAGCAGGAGTAGCCCCTTTGTTCCTTTGAGCCTGCTTTACATTCAGTATGATCATGGCTGATCATCCAACTCAGTATCCTGTTCCCATTTTCTCCACATTCCTTTTGATACCTGTACACCTAAGAATTATATTTAACTCCCTCTTAAAAGCATTCCATGCTTTGTCCACAAGAGAATTTCACATGTTGGCCATTTATATTTTAAAAAAAGGATTGTAAGAGTTTCTTAACACATATAAAATGGGAGAGAGAGGCCAAGTGAACATAAGCCCATTACGGAGCGTGGTGCTGGGGAAATAAGGTGGAAGTAGGAAATGGTAGAAGTGTTGACTAAATACTTTGTATCAATTTTCATAGTAGACAACACAAATAACAGTTCAAAAATATTAAATGACCAAGAAGCAGAAGGTAGCTTGTCATATAGATAATAATTATCATGGGAGAAAAAGTGCTAGGGAAACCAATGGGGCTAAAGTACAGTCCCCTGGATCTGATGGGATGCATCCTAGGATATTAAAGGAAGTAACTGCAGACATAGTAGATGCACTACTCTTAGTGCATCTTTCTAGCATCCTTTGATACTAAAAAAAGGTCCCAGAGGATTGGAAAAGTACCAATGTAACACCGTTATTTAAAAAAGGAAGATGATGAGAAACCAATAACTATATGCTGGTTAGTTGAACAATTGTTACTGAGAAAATGTTCAATTCTATTGTAAAGGATGCAATAGCAGAGCATTTAGAATCCCACGATATAATAATTGCTTCAGAAGGGGAAATCATGCCTGACAAATTTATTGGAATTCTAAGATGAGGTAACAGGCAGAATAGATAAAGGAGAAGTAGCAGATATAATATATCTGGATTTCTAGGAGGCACTGGATGGGCCAGCATGTATGGACTTATCTTATTAAGTAGCCCCATTGTGTTAGCTATAGTTTATTAGCATGGTTAGAAAATTGGCTAACTAATGAAAGACAGAGTCTGGATAAAGGAATGCTGAATTTACCACAAGTCTGCTACATGTCCTGTTATTCTTTCTTGGGTCATTGCTGAAGCCATAATTATTCATGATATATAAGAATGTTCTTGGATATGGAAAGTACGTGTATAATCACAAGTTTACAAAATAATTGGAGGTGAAATATATTGGGGTAAAAAAATGAAATTAAGCACATTTACAGGAGGAATAGAGGAGCTGAATATCATTGAAATGTACTAAGACTGCAAAAAGCAGCAGCACAGAAGGACTTGGCTATCCTCCTGCATAAATCACAAGTGGGTAATAGGGAAGGCAAGTGGAAAGTTGGCTTTTATTTCAAAGGGAATAGAATATAAAAAGGAAAGTCTTGCTAAAACTCTGCAAGGCACTCGTTAGACTACAGCTGGAATATTGTGAACAGTTTTGGTCCCCTTACTCAGTAAAAGATATACAATCCAGAAAATATTCACTGGGTTCATCTTAGACAGAGAGGAGTAGCTTTATGAGGAGGGCTGAGTGAGTTGGGACTGTACTCATTGCAATTTTGAAGAATGAGAAGTAAGCTTACTGAACCATATAAGATTCTTGGAGGCATGACAGAGTGGATGCTGAGAGATAGTATCCATCCATCCTTGCATCTATCTGTTTGTCCTGGGACCAACCAGAGAGGGCTATCATGTTTAACTTTGGGATGTTCAAGGCTGATGTAGACAGACTTTTAATTGGTAAAGGAATCGAGAATTATCAGACACCCGCATTGAATGGTGGAGCAGACCTGATGGGCCAAATGGTCAGTATGTCTGCACCAACGAGCCACCACACACAACAGCACAGACGAACTTCGGAAAACAGAGGAGAACCACCTATACAACGTATTTGAAAAGAACGGATATTCAAAAAATACAGTCCACAAATTCCTCAAGAACAAACCACGACAAGCAGACCAAACACAGCCAGAAACCCTCACCACCTTACCATACATCAAAGAAGTTTCAGAAATGACACCCAGACTACTAAGACCCCTCGGAATCCGAGTAGCACACAAACCCACCAACACTCTCAAGCAAAAACTAACAAACTTAAAAGGCCCAGTACAACCCATGGACAAAACCAACGTCGTCTACAAAATTCCATGCAAGGACTGGCACAAACACTACGTAGGACAAACAGGAAGAAAGTTAGCCACCAGGATACACGTACACCAGCTAGCCACAAAAAGACACGACCCTCTCTCGCTCATAGCCCTACACACGGATGAAAGGAACCACCAATTCAACTGGGACAACACATCTATCCTGGGACAGACTAAGCAAAGACATGCCAGAGAATTCCTAGAGGCCTGGCACTCCAATCACAGCGCCATAAACAAACACGTAGATCTAGATACCATCTATCAACCCCTCAGAAAACGAACAGGAAATGACATCACCACAAACCCCAGGAACCCCATCCAGGACAAACATATAAATAGAAAACAGAAGACAACAGCTTCGCTTCACTTGGAGGTTGCCACTGATGATGTTACCTAGCCAGGTAATGAAACGTCTGGATATCAAACCTACAGCTCAACGAGCAAAGCTACACCCTAAACCTCAACCTGAGCTACAAACCTTCACAAACCTTGCAAAAAGCACTTATATCTTATAGTCTTGCTCCTTCAAAGTTAAACAGGTTCTTCACATATGGGGCTGAGATACAAATTGTTTGGATCAGAATCTGTCTGAACTTGTTTCAGACTAATTTAATTTTCTGTAATTTACCATGGGATTATAGAGGAAAACAGCAAAGCCTGAAATCTATTGCAACAATTAATTTTCTTCAAAATACTGTACATTTATTTAATCCATTTCTATCACCGTCAACTTGATCATGTTTGTTTCTTAAACCTGTGTCTTAAGAGCGAAAAGAAACTGGATTTTCTTTTGTTAATTCTATGTAACGTAATATGGAATTTTTAAGATCAGGATATATTTACATATTATTTATTATACAGTATATATTTATATTTTATATTTGACATTTTCTACCCTTTTTTTAGCATTGTCCTGTGAGTGTGCTAAGATGCTTTTCGTACAAACCGAAATGTAATATGTGCATCCTATGGTGGTCTGTTAATAAGATTCAATTTCTATGCCATTACCAAACTGCTCTATTTTGGGAATGTAAATACTGTGATGAAAACAGTATCTATTTGATTGCCTGTAATCGAGCAACAGTGGCCAAAAATACAGCAAAGCTGATGGATTAGATCATTCTTTTTGCAAACCAAAAATAATGCTAAAAACCTTAATTTTAGCTGGAGAACAATCAATGTGCAAGCTTGAGATATGATATTTTTGTCTAAAAACAAGTGTATCACAATGTTCTTGATAATGTATTATTTTCGATAACTTCAGTGCAAATTAGATCTCTGAAACTGTTGAAAACGTTGGTGTGAGCTTTAAAGATGTGTCCATAGGTTTATCATCTTCTAGCTTCATAAATGTTTATTGAGCATGAATTTTTGTCACCTTTAAAAATATTGCCAAACATCCTTTGAGAAAAAGAAGTGACATTAGCTCATAAGAGTTTTAATGAGACAGAGACACGGTCTAACAAATTAATTTTTAAACTCTCAAAACAGCCATGAAGAAAGAAGTTCATAAAGATCATGATGTTCCAAAACCTGTGAATTCTTCACCCAAAAGGCATGTTACACCTGCAAGCAAGCTTCACCCAGCAGGTAAGGAATGTTTGTGTACCACTGAAGTGGAGTAACGTATTCTTAGAAAAGAAAGGATAACAAGAAATGTAGCAAGTGTGGTAAATGTCCAAGACTTGTGGCAAATGTAACCTCTTTTCCAGGTCATAAAGTCATAGAGCTGTACAGAATGGAAACAGACCCTTCGGTTCGACTCACCCATACTGATTAGATATCCTAAATTAATCTAGTCTCGTTTGCCAGCATTTGACCCAATCCCTTTAAAGCCTTCCAACGCCTCTTCTTCCATCTTGGGACCTTTCAACCACACAGCATCAATATCAATTTCACCAGTTTCCTCATCTCTCCTCCCCCCCCACCATGTCTCAGATCCAACCTTCAAATTCGGCACTGCCCTCTTAAACTGTCCTATCTGTCCATCTTCCTTGCCACCTATCCACTCCACCCTCCCTTGCGACCTATTACCATCATTCCGCTCCCCCCCCTCCGCTTCTACCTATCCTTACCCTCCTATTCATCTCGCATGAACCCCCCCCCCCCCCCTCCAATTCCTAATTCTTTTAGATTAGACACGATTCCTTACAGTGTGGAAACAGGCCCTTCGGCCCAACCAGTCCACACTGACCCTCCGAACAGTAACCTACCCAGAACCATTTCCCTCCTAACACTAACACTAGTGGGCAATTTAGCATGGCCAATTCACCTAACCTGCACATCTTTGGATTGTGGGAGGAAACCGGAGCAGCTGGAGGAAACCCACGCAAACACGGGGAGAATGTGCAAACTCCACACAGACAGTCACCCAAGGCTGGAATCGAACCTGGGACCCTGGTGCTAACCACTGAGCCACCATGCTGCCCCCGAAAGGCTTATGTCCGAAACAGCGACTCTCCTGTTCTTCAGGTGCTGCCTGACGTGTTGTGCTTTTCCAGCACCACACTTTTCGACAATATTCATGTACCCATCCAGGTGCCTTTTTAATATTGTAATTGTGCCAGCCTCCACTATTTCTTCCGGTAGCTCATTCCATCAATGCAGGGTACAAGATATTTAACTGTAAACACAGAAATATTCTATTAAAATGGCACATGCCTAAAAGGTACAGTCATTTACTTTCCTTGCGTTTTATTGCAGAGCAAATTACTCTTCGTCCATAGGTGAATTATAAGCAATCACTAAATGTTTCTCATGGTAAAAATAAGTTTGCATTTGTTTCTTCATCAGATTAACATTTTTCCAGACCTGCAACTGTCCAATTATCATTGACGTTATGATGTTTTCTGATTCTTAACAGGTCCCACATCTCATTAAAATACAACCAATTTCAAAAGCTTGAATCTCTCCCAACTGATCATCTAATTACACTTTTCTAACTTGTAGCTGCTCACTACTGGAGAGGCAGTGACATTCTGTAGAGAGGTTTCAAGTTACAACAGCCACTGAGTATTCTGTCAATTGCTTGGGTTGCCTCTGTATGAAATTAGAACTCATTTGGGAAAAAGAGCTCATTCTCATCATTAGAAATAGTTTCCAAGACTCAAGTGGTGTGTTAGTGCACCAGCATTTTGCATATTTTTCAGGGTTAGGAATTCATGATCTGGAAACTTGAAACAAGTGGGTCATTAAATCTAGCCAAATAACCACTGAAGCTTTACCCGTGAAAAGAAAGACTTGCATTTATTTGGTGCAAGGCATCTCAAATACCCGTTGAAATACCTTTGAAATATAATCACCCATGTAATATAGGTAACGCAGTAGCTACTATGTGCACCACAACCTCCTACATTAAGCAATGTGATAATGATTGGATAACCTGTATTGTTTTTGTGTGATGTGAACTCATGGAATAACATTTGCCAGGATAGCATGAGAACTCCCCCCTTAAAATTGGCTCATGAAATTTTTTATATCCTGTCAAACAGGCAGATAGGGATTTGGTTTAATATCTCATCCAAAAGATAACATTCCAACAGTACAGCACACCCTCAGCACTGACATCAGCTTCGATTTCTGGACTGGGATTTGAACCTCGGGATTTAAAGGCATAAATGCGATTAAAACCTGTCACTCTATATGCATTAAAATCATTGCTGTGTACGTAGTTTCACTTCATAATAAGACATTGTAAGACCATCTCATTGGCTGTGCAATAGTCCTCAACAAATCACAAACTTGATCTTGTTTTCCACTGAGAGGTTTGAAAAACTACTGTAGGACCATTTTGTCAGAGCAAATTTGACCATGTCATCTTTTCAAAGCATGTTGACAGCAGGTTCATCAATTTCAACCGAGTTGGGGAGCACCTATGTACTGCTCCTATGATCACCCAACAGAAAACAGGAAGAATATGTAGACGTAGTTTGCTAAAAAACATCTGTGAACCAACTCAAGAATGACATTGGTAGAGAGCTGGAAGCTGGTCACCTCTTCAACCTTTTGACAGCAGCAAGAGAAAAGCAAGAAAATTGAGTGCTTAGTTAAGGTAAAAAAACATGGATACGCTTTGGGCAAACTGATATATACACACATGGGAGAAAGAAGGAGCACTGATGGAATCAGATGAAGGAGGGTTGTGTAGCAAAACCACAGCATTAGTCTCTTGGGCCAAATGGCCTATGTATGACCTAGAATGGAACTATAGAAAGCAATGAACACTGTAAACACTTTTAAAAATAAGTTCTAAATCCACATGTCAACTCTTGGAGTCATAGAGTCATAGAAATGTATAGCACGGAAATAAACGCTTTCGTCCAACTCATTCATGCTGACCAGATATCTTAACCTAATCTAGTCCCCAGCAATTGATTTATATCCCCCTAAACCCTTCCTATTCACTTACCCATCTAGATGCCTTTTAAATAATGCAGTTGTAACAGTCTCCACCACTTCTACTGGCAGCTCAGCTCATTTCATACACGCACCAGCTTCTGCGTGAAAAAATTGCCCCTTAGGTTCCTTTTATATCTTTCTCCTCTTACCCTAAACCTATGCCTTCTAGTTCAGGACTCCCCCACCCCAGGGAAAAGACTTTGTCTATTTACCCTATCCATGCCCTTCATCATTTTATAAACTCTGAGGTCATCCCTGAGCCTTCGACACTCCAGAGAAAACAACCCCAGACTATTCAGCCTCTCCCTATAGCTCAAATCCTCCATGACTGGCAACATCCTTGTAAATCTTTTCTGAACCATTTCAAATTTCACACCATTCTTCCATTAGGAAGGAGACCAGAATTGCACGCAATATTCCAACAGTGGCCTAACCAATGTCCTGTACAGCAGCAACATGACCTCCCAACTCCTGTACTCAATACTCTGACCAATAAAGGAAAGCATACCAAACACCTTCCTCACTATCCTATCTACCTGCGACTCCACTTTCAAGGAGCTATGAACCTACACTCCAAGGTCTCTTTGTTCAGCAACACTCCCTAGGACCTCACAATTAAGAATAAGTCCTGCTAAGATTTGCTTTCCAAAAATGCAGCACCCCTCATTCTTACAATACCTTTCTCAACACTACCTAGATAGGACAGTGAAGAAGGCGTTTGGTGTGCTTTCTTTTATTGGTCAGAGTATTAAGTACAGGAGTTGGGACGTCATGTTGTGACTGTACAGGACATTGGTTAGGCTACTGTTGGAATATTGCATGCAATTCTGGTCTCCTTCCTATCGGAAGGATGTTGTGAAACTTGAAAGGGTTCAGAAAAGATTTACAAGGATGTGAGCTAAAGGGAGAGGCTGAACAGACTGGGGCTGTTTTCCCTGGAGCGTCGGAGGCTTAGGGGTGACCTTATAGAGGTTTACAAAATTATGAGGGGCATGGATAGGATAAAAAGTCAAAGTCTTTTCCCCAGGGTGGGGGAGTCCAGAACTAGGGGGCATAGATTTAGGGTGAAATGGGAAAGATATAATAGAGACCTAAGGGGCAACTTTTTCACGCGGAAGGTGGTACATGTATGGAATGAGCTGCCAGAGGAAGTGGTGGAGGCTGGTACAATTGCAACATTTAAGAGGCATTTTGGATGGGTATATGAATAGGAAGGGTTTGGAGGGATATGGGCCGGGTGCTGGCATGTGGGACTAGATTGGGTTGGGATACCTGGTCAGCATGGACGGGTTGGACTGAAGGGTCTGTTTCCATGCTGTACACCTCTATGACTGTCTCCTTGTTCACTGTATGGGTGCGTTTTCCATCTTGGTAGAGCTTTCAATGTAACTTAGCTGCTGTGACATACATTGAAGGACTCAGATTTGAATCAACAGCTTCAAAGCCTATGTTTGAATAATAATAAGTGCTTTTTATTGTTTAATGTACATATTGTTAAATACGATAACTCTATCAGACAATTACATTCAATGTTTGATCTAAAAGTTCCTTTAAATTGGCAAGTTATGTTTCCTCCCAAGAGTTTGATGAATGAGCATGCCAGTCTTCCCACGTAGTTCTGTAAAAACAAAAGGTTGCTATTTCAAAGAGTTGGCACATTCGTGAGTAACAATGGAAATTTTGTGTTGCATGACTATGTTGCATAGAAATTAAAACCATTATCTATTGTTGTCTTGCCAAGGATGAAGTCATGATGCTTTACAAAATTCGTACTACATTGTATCTGGAGTTAGACTGTTACTTATTGAGGAAACTATGTGGGAGGCATTTCAACATGACCTTTCTCAGAAATGTGTATAAAAAAACTTGAATTCATAATCATTAAGTATTAAAAATTGTGAATAAATATAACGGTTTTGTTGTAAATGAGTCAACTATTTAGATAACCCCGACTTAGTTGCATATTAGAGCAAGTACAGCAATGGTACGAAACTCAATTACCACTGCTGCAAAGCACAATCATCTTCTGGTCTCTATGTGCGATAAGGAAGGTTAAAATTGGCCACAGTCATCTGAACAGGTGTGTCCCATAATGTCAGTGCAAATTACACAGGGTACATAGAGAGATGAAGAATCATATTTCGAGGCTAGATAAGTTGAAACTGAAACAAGTTCCATGGTTTGGGTTAGTGCACCTCATTAGAGTTCAGAATGAAGCTGTCATTGGAGAGTCTGCATGGGATAGGGTCTGATTTCATTTCAGCCTGAAATGGCTTCAAGAATAATAATAAGCAAACAAATCAGTAAGGAACCAAGATTTTTGAGCTGTAGATACCAGGAGTGTTTTGGGAGCTATCTTTCTCCTCCTTGTTAACTATATTTTTGTCAAATTTGGTTTCCTGAGATGGTAATGGCAACTCTGTAGATCAATCATTTTGATCTATAATAGAGTTCATTATGTGCTAATCAGAAAACCATCAGCTGTCATTCTGCAGTTCAGCACCGTATCACAGATGTACGGTTTGGCCCCACAAGGGCGACTGTTGCACTTTATTTTCATTAAATTCCAATGTTTGACAAAAAGCAAAGTTAAATATGCATAGTGTAGCAACTTTAATTCTTATTAATCAAATACTTTGTTTCTGGACCTGGCATAAAGAATAGACACTGGATTTTACAGGATACCTGCACAGATCCTCACCAATTAAACTAGTATTGTCAGAAGTCTGCCCACTATAAAAATACCTACCCTGCAACTACTTTATAACATGAATTGGCTCAACAGGAGACCTCATCTGCAGAGACATCCCACTAATCAGAGTGGTCAGCAACTCTGGATCCCAGCAGTGCCAGTTCAAGTGGTAGCCACTGCTGGGTCTGCAGGGAGTCCTGAAAAAGAAGAGCCAGGCTTCAAGATTAAGTCTGGGTTGACAGGGCCTGGCTGGCAGACACCAGTGAGGGAGATTTTCCATGTTGGCAAGTCCAAGAGGGATGGTTATTGCAGGGAGATGGGGACGTTGCTGTATGAGTACTGGACCCTCCTCAAATGAGAAATATCCCTTCCCACAGTACCTGCCAGTCCGTCAACTCTGCAGGCCTGCCCCCGGTCACAGGTAAAATAGTGCAGTTGGGAGAGTGAGGTACTTAAATAGATATTATTTGGCCATGTAAGGGCCTCAATGGGCCCAAGGGTGGGAAGGCTATCTACTGTCTCCACTGCACCTGTTAAATATTGTTAGAGTATGAGTACCTTTCTAATATTTTCATAATTTGAACTGTATGACCAGGGGAAAATGAAATGGAGGTGTAGTGTTATGGACCAGACCAAACTCCCTCAGAATATACTAAGAAGATAGCCTAGACCCTAATGTTTTCTTATTTTCATGGTAAGTGTAAAGTGCTGTATTTTACTACTCCACTTTAAGCAAAACACACTTTATTTTTACACGACTGTTCAAGCACAGACAAAATAAAAAGGAAAGTAAAGAATTGGATGAACTGTAACTGTATTGAAATGCTTAACAAAATTATATAATACTACAAATTAACAGTCTCAATATAGTAATATACCATAAACCCACCCTGTGCAAAAGTAAATTTAGTAAAATAGATTGTCTCATATGCAATTCTAGCAGCAGCAAGAGAATCCTGGCTTTTAGCTGGAACAGAGGGGAATACAAGTTTCCACATCCAGCTTCAAGACCTCAGCAACTAAAACTAAAAATTCAGGTTCTGTGGGAGCTTAATGTCAATCATTCAGGCAGCTTTTATTGTTCTAACTTGAAAGAAAACAGGGCTTCCTAAACTGTTTAATTTATTGACTTTGAGCAGTCTACCTGGCACTTCTGTCATAATGTTTCTTCATTTTAAAAAAAAACCCAGGACAAAATATATCTTTTAAAGCCATCGTATAGTTACAGTAGGCATGAGTTAGGCTCATACCCAGGAAAAACAAGGCACGGTCTTGGCAATGTCACTTCCTAACAAAGTGAAATCAGGAAGTGTTTTTTGTGGATTAGTTGGATACTAGTGGAAGTTTAAATGTTCTATTAAGTTGCATAGCTGAATTTTATAAGTAAAACAATTTATGAAACACAGTCAGACTTTAGTAGATTTGGAAAAGCATTCCCTGGAAGAATATATCTTGCAATTTTGCAGAATGTAACAGAATGAACAAATTCAGTTTAGAAATTGCTGTTTCAATGTCAGCATTTTAATTGCTGGATAGTCACATTTGGATGGGTTCCTGGTTCTAACTTAAAATCTGTTCTCTGAGAGAAACTCACTGTTAGGATCAGATGTATACTGCCCTATAAAAAGATTCCTGGGCAGGAAGTCATTTCTGGCAGTCTTGGTACAACAAATAGCACATTCCATGGTGTCACAAGAATAGAAAACTTAGTGACTGCTGCGTTTCAGGATTGGTCAGATGCAGGCTTCAGTGCAGCACAGTGAAAGAGCTATAGATGGGAAGAACAATGCTGTAAATGATTTTTAGTAGAGCTGGGTATCACAGCAGCAGACAGAATTAGAACAGTAATAATATATGAATGAACTGCTTGCAGGTGCTAAGATATATTTCAAAATATCATTATGCAAATATCTGCCCAAAGTGGAAGGGGAAATCTTTGAAATGATGCATGACATGAGAATTCTGAGGCTGAAGAAAATGATAATGATTGATCAAAAGGAATTGTACTAGTCACAAAGAGCTTTATTCAGTTGATGAATGGGGCAAACCACGGACTCATTCAACTGTGCTGTATTAGATTTTGGTTGCATCTCAACAGTATGTGTAACAATTGGTTAAAATATTACCTGGATTTGTTTGGTAGTGAGGAACATTACAAGGTTAAGGGCTACAAAAGTTGTACTTGAATTAGGTTTGACAATGACAAAGCATTGAAATCGTTAAAAAGAATGGTGATTCATGCAAAATAGTCGGAGGGACACCAGTTGGTCGATACTAATGTGGTCTCCAGTGAGAAAAGCTTTGCTGTTGAGCAAGCCTTCCATGAAAAGAAGTACAAATCAAACTGGACATGAAATAGTTGATTGAATACAAGGTAGTTGTTTTTGGAAAATTGGTGACTTTGTGGTTTACTCAAACAGGGCATAATTACATTCATCTCATATGGTCTTATCAGACACTAAGACATAGGAGTGGAAGTAAAGCCATTTGGCCTATCAAGTCCACTCCGTCATTCAATCATGGCTGATGGGCATTTCAACGCCACCTACCTGCACTCTCCCCGTATCCCTTTAATGTTTTAATCGAAGTGCTAGAGACTTGGTACTGGCATCAGATGTTAAGGATCAGAAAGAGAAAAAGCAAGTTGTATTAGAGATTACCCTGCTTGACAAAGGTTACAAATGCTGCCAAAATATGTGATTAATGAAGTGTGTTCAAACTTCATTGCTATGACCAAGGCTGGAGGAGTGCACCATATTTCTGATTAGTTCCCTGTTGCACCATCCACAATATGAATGTAAATGTGTTACCCAGTTATAAATATGTCCAAGTAGTTTATTTTTTAATTTTGTCTATATTAAGTTTAAAATAAGATCCATCAAGCAGGTTTCTTTTCAAAACAACAAAATTATTGACGTTTTAGAAAACCAAGACATCCTTTGAAAAGATGTAGAGTTACTTAATATACTGATTGAAATGTAGAAGTACAAATGTCTACACTTCTAAATACCCCAAACCGCACACAAGCCTACATATCCATTCACACCAACAATGCAAAGATTCACGTTCAGGAAAAAAATAGAAAATATGGGAGGCCTTCATTCCTGATGAAGGGCCTTTGTCGATTTTCCTGCTCCTTGGATGCTGCCTGATCTGCTGTGCTTTTCCAGCACCACTCTAATCTAGACGCTGATAATGGTGGCCAATGTTAATTCTCGAAGATGAAGAAATGTTTCAATGGCTATTTTTCTACTATTCTGACATATGTCGACCAGTATCTCCAAACTTAGACAGTTATCCCTGGAATCTTTGTAAATGCAGCTGTCCCTGGAAACCTAGAGAATTTTAATGAGGATTTTTCAGGATTCATTTCGAGAGGACAATCTGGCTTTACACTGGAGTCATGACAAGAATTTTATTTAGAAACAGGAGAGTGAAGCTGGGAAGCTCGTTTCCTTCAACCACTCCACACAAGATCCAAAACAAAACTGAAAGCTGATAGGCATAAACCCAAGCAGGCTGTAAACAAACAATTCGTACAGGACATTTGACTTGTAAGACTTCCATGCCTTACAAAATAAAAGTTCTGATGTTCTTTCACTGACAACTTAATAAACAATGCAGGTGTCCGCAATCTTTCAAAGTAAAGTTCACAATAATATTAAATATGAAACTTTCATGGAGGACGTTCCTGTCAAGGTATTTGCCATGGATCGAAGGGCATAGAAGAAAAGACAAACATAATTTCATTCAGCATTTTATTGACATGGCAGTCAGAGCTAGTCTTTCTACAGGTATGATTTCTGACTATAATTGAGAGGAATTTGCAAATGAAGAGTTTAGAGACCTGTGTCAAACCACAAATACTATGATCATCAACACCATTACTGAAAAGGGTCCTTTCTACAACAGACTCCGTGAAAGGAATTGCACAGTAAGAGATGATTCTGGATTAGTGGTGCTGGAAGAGCACAGCAGTTCAGGCAGCATCCAAGTAGCTTCGAAATCGAAAAGCCAGGGCTTTTGCCCGAAACGTCGATTTCGAAGCTACTTGGATGCTGCCTGAACTGCTGTGCTCTTCCAGCACCACTAATCCAGAATCTGGTTTCCAGCATCGGCAGTCATTGTTTTTACCACAGTAAGAGATGAAATGATTCATAAAATCTTATTAGATCAACCAAACTGCAAGTTGATAACTGATTTGACATTGACAGTTCAAGTCATAATTAGTTTATTTTGGTTGAGGGCTCTAATCCCTATCAGTCGGTCTATGGGGAGAATACCAAATTGCTTTCTGAGCTGTCAGAATCCAATCCACTTTATTGGCATATTTGAATGCTTTACATGCAAGTGTGAGATATTGTGTTAATAGATATTGTGTTATAGGTTGTCTTTATTAACTCACTCACCAGCTTGCTATATTCATTAATACTGGGTTCCCATTCATTCATTCATAACCCTTTACTAACCCGTCTTTTACAATAACCCGGTTTCATTTATTCATTCATAAAAATCATTGTTCTGCACTATATTTTACTATCCAAATTTAAAACACCCCTTTGTAATCAAAACCCTTTCAAACCCGTTACTACATATTCACACTTTATCAGCCCTTGCTACAAGCAGTGTTTACTTCTGAATAAGTGTTGCATAAGAACAATACCATCCCCATCCACAAAACGTTATAATATTAATCAGCCCTTGCCAACCTCATCTCCTGGACCTTAATAGATTCCCCAGTTAAACTAACTGATAAAATAGCACTTACATGAAATTGCATGAATGAATGAAACTCATTCCAGCAAATAGTAAATAAATCTCACAACCCAGCTGCAGTACAGGTGTGATCAGTTTAATATCCTTCATTTTTTAAATTAAGTATAGGTACAGTTTTTAACTTATGTAGAGCATATAGGCCTAGTATTTTTACTAACAGTTACTAACTTAAAAGACAAAAGGACTAACACCTCCTAATTATGCAGGAGAGGTAAAACAAAGGAAGTAGTGATTGGAAGGAATTGGAGTTCTGAAGTATCAGATATGGGACAGCTAATCTTGTTACAGATGGACGGATGCAAAACAAATCCATGCAGATGGGATTTATAAGGTTGGTGAGGCTAGTTACTCAGTGTTTTGATGATACAGATGTTTAATTGGGTTCTCCCAATACTGGAAAAGTAATCCTGGCAATCTGTTTAGCTTTTTTTTCTACATATTCTTGGAAGTAGATTGATGTAAAAACTTTCAGAAAGATTTGTTTCTGAAGCTACCTAAAGAGGCAATTGATGTAGAAGGAAAACCATGCAATTTTTTTTTAATGAAATCTATTTTCAACCGTGTTCAACTCAAAGCAAATCCTGTAAGGTTTTATTTCCAGGTATCTTCATGGTGTATATTAATTTCTTATGGGGTGATAATGCAGAGTTTAGGAAATGTTTAATTATTTGAATTAAAGAGATTTTGCTGATTGGAAGTAAGGCTTCTTTTAAATATATTTATTGAATATTCAGTGCTGTAGGTCTGGAATAACTTTAAATTAGCAAATCTATTTACACTAAATTATTCCCAGTTAATTGTACTGAGTTGTCATGGCACAGTGGCTGTGTGGTTAACACTGCTGTGTCACAGCACCAGGAACCCAGGTTTGATTCCACTGTTTGAGCAACTGTCTGTGTGGAGTTTTCACATTATCCCAGCATCTGCGTGGGTTTCCTCAGAGAGCTCTGGTTTCCTCCCACAGTTCAAAGATGTGCAGGTTAGGTGAATTGGCTGTGCTAAATTGCCTGTGGTATTCAGGGATGTGCAGGCAAACTGGATTAGCCAGGCTTACAGGGTAGGGGGTTGGGGGGAGGTGGGGTTGGGGGGGGGGGGGGGGGTGAATCTGGGTGGGATGCTCTTTGCAGGATGGGTATGAACTCAATGGACAGACTGGCCTGCTTCTACACTGTAGGGATTCTATGATCACAGAAAGCTGACATATCCATCTTTGGAATGGAAGAACATGAAATTTGACATTTGAAGTGGTGACTTCCCTCATTAATTGTTCTGATTGAGTATGAAAATGGAAATGCTGTCCTTTGGCTTAGAAAGCTTAGTAAATAACTGTGTTTTAGAAGTAGTGGAAATCACATATATAAGCTTACTCAAAATATACAACAACTTCTTTACAATGTCAAAAATCATGTTTTTTTGCATTTTTTAATATACATTCATGGATGTGGGCATTACTAACTGAAGCAGAATCTATTGTCCATTCCTAATTGTCATTGAGAAAGTGGTGATGAACTGTCTTCCGAACTGCTGCAGTTTATTTGATGTAAGTATGCCCACAAAATGTTAGGGAGAGAGTTCCAGGATTTTGACCCAGTAACATTGAAGGAATGGTGTTGCTTTTGCAAATCAAGATCTGAGTGGCTTGGAAGGGAACTAGCAGATGCTAGTTAGTGATTGTAGGTTTGGAAGATGGTGCCTAAGGAGCGTTTGTGAATTTCTGCAGTATATCTTGTAGATAGTTTTATACTGTTGGTGATGGAGGACTGAATGTTTATGGATGTGGTGCCTATCAAGTGAGTTGCTTTGTTCTAAATGGTATCAAGCTTCTTATGTGTTATTGGAACTGCACTTATTCAAGCAAGTGTGGAGTGTTCCATAACATTCTTAACTTGTGCCTTGGTGTTGGTAGGCAAGCCTTGGGAAATCAGGATGTGAGTCACTTGCTGCAAAACTCTGGTGTCTGACCTGCTGTTGTAGTCAAAGTATTGATATGGCTAGTCCAGTTCAGTTTCTGCTCAACAATAATCCTTAAAATGTGGTAGTCGGGAATTCAGTGATCGTAATGCCATTGAATGTCACTGGGCAATTGTTAGAGTCTGTCTTATTTGGAGATGTGATTGCCTGATAGCAGTTTAGTGCAACTATTGCTTGTTACTTGAGCCCAAGCCTGGATGTTTCCAGGTCTTGCTGCATTTGGACACCCACTACTTCAGTATCTGAGGACCGATTCTTAACATTGTGTAATCATCAGCAAACATCCCTACTTCTGACTTTATGATGGAGGCAAGATCATTGATTCAGCAACTGAAGATGTTTGGGGACTACTCTAACAAACTCCTGCAGAGATGCCCTGGATCTATGATGACTGACCTCCAAAAACCACAGACATCTATTTATGCACCAGCCATGACTCCAACCTGTAAAGAATTTCCTCCTGGTTCCCATTAATGCCAATTTTGCTCAGGCTTCTTGATGATGTTCTCGGTCAAATGCAGCCTTAATTTCAGGGACAGTTACACTCACCTCTCCTCTAGAATTCAGCTCTTTTCTCCATGTTTTACCCTTTTCTTTACTGAATCAACCTGTTCAGAGATCTAATACATCTGGAATGGGTGGAACTTGAACCTGGGTCTCTTGGTCCATGAGTATGGACACTGCCACTGTGCCATAGGAGGCCCCAGTAATGAGGTTAGGGTTGAGTGACCTGGCGGAACCTGAACTGGATGTCAGTGTGCAGGTTTTTCTGAGCAAGTGCTGCATGAGAGCAATGTTCTTCACTCTTTCCATCACTTTACTGATGATCAAAAGTGGATGGATGGATGATAAGTGACAGGTTCCTATTTGTCCTGCTTTTTCTGTACATGTAATCCTTAATTAATGTGGATTCAATTAAGAATTAATCATTTTATTTACCCGTGTTTGTAATAATGCGCACCTCATTCTCAATAACCCGACTTCCCAATGCAGATGAATAAATATGTGCCAAAAGCCAGCATTCCTGGGCAAGTTCCTGCTTGTTCATTTTGTTTTGGCCATTGTCTGTCTGAATGACATCCCTGTCTAGCATGGCTCCGAAGTACTCTAACCATGAAACCAGAGAGATTGTGGCGAAGGGAAGCAGGAAATGAAATCCACTAAGTGTTAAATTGATGTGGTTTCTAGATTCAAGTTTGCCAGAAACATGGTGATCCAAACAGCTTTGAGTCTCACTGATCTGACTTGGTGTACAATTCAATGTAATGCTGATAAAGTAGAAGCAAGTAGCAAAAATGTAACTTTTTTACTTGTAACTCTAAGCTACAGGGAGACGCTGAACAGACTGGGGTTATTTCCCCTAGAGTGCCAGAGGCTGAGGGTTGACCTTGTAGACGTTTATAAAATCATGAGGGTACTCGATCGGGTGAGCAGAGAAGGTCTTTCTCCCAGGCTAGCCCAAAGTCAGATGGCATAGGTTTAAGGTAAAGGGGAAAGATAAAAGGGACCTGAGGGTAACCTTTTCACACAGAGGGTGGTGCGTCTATGGATTGAGCTGCCAGAGGAGGTGGCGAAGGCTGATACAGTTACAACATTTATAAGGCATCTGGATGGGTACATGAATAGGAAGGGTTTAGAAAGATGTGGGCCAAATGCTGGCAAATTTAGGATATCTGGTTGACATGAACAAGTTGGACTGAAGGCTCTGTTTCCATTCTGTACATCTCTATGACTCTATAACTCAGTTCATGTGCACTCTCAGATAATGCAGGATTTGGAAAGACTTTTGGCGTAATTTAAGGCATCAAGTAAACTACCCGCAAATACTTGTTTAATAAAACTACATCTGCAAACGTCCCAATATTAAATGAGAAGAGAAACCGCAAACCGATCTAAATGTGGTTTGGTATAATTCAAGACAGGGGAGGCATGCTTAAATTATTATAAAAATCAAATTTAAGGCTTGCCAAATCTAATACATTCTACAAAGAAAATGTGAAAGGAAGAATGATGAGTTCTCAGTTTGGTTTTACGGTAAACTTTGCAGTTTCATATAACATTTTGAATCAGAAGCCCGATGGGAAACATAATCATCTTGGTTACTGATTCTCTGAACAGTAATAATACGAACAGTTAATGTCTGCAGTTCAATCTTAGAGCTCCTGGCAAAAAGGCAAGGTCAAGTTTCAACAAAATGAAAGGGAGAACTGGAATCAATTGAATAGCAGGAAATGATTATCATATTGAAGACTGGACAGTTATTTTTTGCTCATTTTGTTTTTATAGCAGGAAATGGGACAAGGTAACGTAAGGAGTAATTAGTTGTGGCTTGGCTGTTCAAATCATTTTATAATTAGAATCATTAATCGCTCATGCCTAATTATGCATAGTCAGTTCTAATTATTATGAGGATGCAAATGACATACCAGAATTGGGAAACACTGGGTTTAGTAACAGGGAGGTACTGGAGGAAATCAGTATTAGTAGGGAGAAAATGTTGGGGAAATATTGTGTGGATTGGCAAGAGATGGGTGAAATACTAAATAAGTATTTTGCCTCAGTGTCTATTGTCAAGAAGGACATGGAAGCTAGAGAACTTAAGGAAATACAAAGTGAGATCTGGAAAAGTGTCCATATTGCACCTGGATATCTTAAGATGCGTAAAGCTGGATAAATCCCAGGGACCTGATCTGGTGCACCCTAAAACTCTGTGGGAAGCTAAGGCAGTGATTGCTAGTCCCTTTGCAGAGATATTTATGTCATCGATGGCCACAGGTGAGATGCTGGAAGAGTGGAGGTTGGCTAACGTGGTGCCATTATTTAAGAAAGGTGGTCAGAACGAGAGAATGGCGAGCCTGACATCAGTGGTGGGTAACTTGTTGGAGGGAATTCTGAAGGACAGGATTTACATGTATTTGGAAAGGCAAGGACCGATTAGGGATCATTAAAATGGCTTTGTGCGTGGGAAATTGGGTCTCACTAACTTTATTCAATGTTTTTGAAGAAGTGACGAAGAATATGTGATGAAGGCAGAGCGGTAGGTGTTGTCTATATGGACTTCAGTGGTTAATTTGACAAGGCTCCTCATGGCAGACCGGTTAACAAGGTTAGATCACATGGAATCCAGGGATAGATATCCATTTGGATACAAAATTGGCTCGAAGGTAGGAGACAGAGCATGGTAGTAGAGGGTTACTTTTCAGACTGGAGGCCTATGACCAGTGGTGTGCCACAAGGATTGGTGCTGGGTCCATTGCTTTTTATCATTTATATAAATGATTTGGATGTGAACAGAGGAGGCATGGTTAGTAAGTTTGCAGATGACACCATTATTGGTGGTATAGTGGACAGCGAAGAACATTACCTCAAAGTACAATGGGACCTTGATCAGGTGGGCCAATGGGTCAAGTTTAATTTAGACAAATGTGAGATGCTGCATTTTTGGAAATGCAAATCAGAGCAGGACTCATACACTTAATGGTAAGGTCTTGGGCAGTGTTGCCGAACAAAGAAACCTTCGAGTATAGGTTCATAATTCTATGAAAGTGGAATCACAGGTAGACAGGGTAGTGAAGAGGATGTTTGGTATGCTTGCCTTTATTGGTTAGTACATTGAGTATAGAGGTTGAGAGGTCATGCTGCAGCTGTACTGGGCATTGGTTAGGCCATTTTTGGAATACTGCGTGCAATTCCAGTCTCCTTGCTATAGGAAAGATGTTGTGAAAAGGTTCAGAAAAGGTTTACAAGGATGTTGCCAGGGATGGAGTGTTTGAGCTATCAGCAGAGGCTGAATAGGCTGGGGCTGTTTTCCCTGGAGCACCGGAGGCTGAGGAGTGACCTTTTATAGAGGTTAAGAAAATCATGAGGGGCATGGATAGGGTGAATAATCAAGGTCTTTTCCCTGGAGTAGGGGAGATCAAAACTAGAGGGCATAGATTTATTGTGAGAGGGGAAAGATTTAAAAGGGACCTAAGGAGCAACTTCTGCATGCAGAGGGTGGGATATGTATGGAACGAGTGGCCAGAGGAAGTGGTGGAGGCTGGTACAACATTTAAAAGGGCACCTGGATGGGTATATGAATAGGAAAGGGTTTGGAGGGATATGGGCCATGTACAGGCAAATGGACTAGATTAATGGCTCGGATGAATTGGACTGAAGGGTCTGTTTCCATGCTGTACAGCTCTATGACTTTATGACTCGAAATGGATGGGATCGAAGATGATTAAATCCCCAAACCCTGATAACTCTATCACAAGGTATTTAAGGAAGTGGCTGTAGAAATAGCAGATGCATTAGTGGTAATCTTGCAAGGTTCTATAGACTCTCGACCAGTTCCTACAGATTGGGCAATAGCTAATTAACCCCTCTATTTCAGAAGGAAAGTAGAGAGCAAACAAAGAATTATAGACCAGTCAGCGTGACATGATTTCATTACTACTGGAAATTTCTATTGAGAATAATTCTTTCTGTGGCTTATTCATTTTCATAGAAAACCTTCAACCACAATATCTGTTCAGAATTGTATGCAGTTGTTGTTATGGACACCAATTGTTGTTGGAAAGGTTTCCTCCCTAATAAAGTTTGGTATTTTAGTATCATAGAGTTTTTACAAGGTGGAAAGAGGCCTTTCAGCCAATTGCATCCATGCTAGTCATCAAGCATCCATGTATTCTCATCTCGTTTCTACATTTTAGCACCATATTATTTAATTGCAAGCTAAAAGTAAGAAAGAAATTGATATGTATGTCTAGAAACATTTTACCACACTAGTCACTGGGCATGTATGAGAGAAAGGGTGCATTTATTGGATATGAGTAAAAATCTGAGAAACCCATTTTGCAATTTAACTTTGAAAGCACTGATAATTCTATTATTTCTGACCAACCTAAACAAAATGGTGGTGTGGTGATAATGTGGTAATCCAAAACGCCAGGCTACCCTTCTGGGGGCATGCTTTCAAATTCCAACATCGCAGATGGTGAAATCTGAATTTTCAAACTGTCAAACATCGTATAAAACCTGTCTGGAAATCAACTGCCCTTGTCTGGCCTACACATGACTCTAGACCCATGACAATGTGGCTGACTCTTAACTGCCCTCTGGACAATTAGGGCTGGGTAATAAATCACCATTAGCCCTGCCGATGACACCCACACCCCATGAATGATTTTTTTACAAAGTCATGATGGTGACTATTCACCACTCAAATGTTTGTTGGATTACCATTTTGTTCCAAAACAAAAGCATTACTTATGAACTAACAATGCTGTTTATCACCGCTGGTACCCCTTGTACACTAAGTGGAAGGAACAAATTTCTATGCACAAATCCTCCTCAGATAGGTGATGTATTAAAAAACAAAACGCCAAGGACATTTCCCAGACACAAGTATTTTTAATTAGAACTATGTGCTTATTCAACTTCCCTTTCTAAAGAAACAGATACCATTTAAACAGGAAACCTGATTTTATTTTTGATTGGGCTGATTTTGTGACGTTGCATCACAAGAAACCAAACTGGAACCAGTTTGTTTTCATTTTTGTAGGATTTCAGTGCTTGATCTAATCGGTGGGGCAAGGTGTTGTACCAGGGAAGCTGGTGAGAAGGGAACCTTAATTGCCTGAGTGACGAGATCCTGGAAAATATTTCATATTTTTGGCTCTTAGGAGCCTATTCTTGATGAAGGCAAGAAATTCATCATCAGCTTGAATATGCCTGTTGACTCTGAAGGAAAGATATTTGAGGACCAGGATATCAAACCCAAGACTAACATCATAGTTTACTATACAGCAATTCAAATTCCCATTCCTCTATGTGCTTAGCAAATCCAACGAACTTCTGTATGCACCTCACAGCCCTGAAGAAATACCGCCAATGGCACCCTCACAAGATCCTCCAAATCCAACAGTAAGAAAGGTGGACAAACAGTACCATCCTCTGCCAAGCATACATGTCCAGCACTGGGGAGCTAACCACTCAAAATCAGCTCTGTTGAGCATTTTGGCTACTGGACCCTAGACCTCTGAAGCTTTGGAACTCTGTCATGACAGGAAATGCCCAGGGTGGAGTGGAAATGCTTAATAGATATCTTCAATGCATCTCTGAAAAGGTCATACATTCCTACCAAGTCATGGGGGTCCCTGGCTTGCAACAGACCAAAATAGAAAGGTCTCCTCCAAAAAGCACCATGAAGAAATTTCACTGGGATTATAGAGAGGTGAACATGAGATACCAAAATGGAACACGCAAACCTGCAAGCAACTCATCTGCCCAACCCTTAAAGCATGAGCAACTCCAATATGGTAGATTCTGCAGATCATGTTGTAGATTTGCTAGTCATCTCCAAATTCTTCACACTCGAGCAAAAGCAAACCAGCCTCAATCCCAAGGCAGTGAGTGCAATATAAAATAATATCTAACTAGTTCAGCATACAAATTAAAGGAACCACTTGGTATTGATAAATAATGTGGAAGTAATAAAAAAAAATTATATTCTTTGTATAAAACCAGAACAAGGGATCAATTATGAATAGAATGAGGAAATTTAAATTGAACAAATCAAAGTATAAAAATTATTAGACATATTAACCTGCAGCTGTTCAAAGTGGGATTGTTATGTAAGCTTTATACAAATGAGGTGTACTGAGATAACAAGGCAGCTGGGTAATGCATGCTTCAGAAAAGTTGTAGCTATTTCTCATTTAGAGTGCTATAACTGACAAGGTGCTCATTGTCTCAGGCCCATTCAAAAAATATACCAATGTGGCATCTGGTTCAGGTCTGACTGAGGACAGGCATAACAGAAAACCGTACAAATTTCAGAGCCTCATTGTGAGAATTATGGTTCATTTTAACTTTAATTTAGAGAGAGATGATCCAAAAGGTTTACTTTTTTTTGAGATTCATTTCCGAAATGCTGGCTAGATCAGCATTTATTGCCCATTCCTAATTGCCTGGAGAGCAATTAAGAATCAACCACATGTGGAATCACGTTTAGGCCAGACCAGGCAATAATGACCTTTGTAGGATATTAAAGAGCTAGACGGGTTTTCCCAATGGTCAACAACAGTTTCATGGCCATCATTGGATTTTTAATTCCAGACTTCTGTCAAGTTCAAATCCCACCATAGGCCATGTGAGATTTGAATCAGTGTCTTGAGAACATTATCTGGGTCTCTGGATTAACAGCCCAGCAATAATACTTCTGAGCCATCACTTCGCCAGTATGGATGTCTCGATTAGGTGCAAGGATCATTCCAGGTACAAGTATGTGTGTACAAGTTTCGAAGGATTTATTAAGTTGATCAAAACAAGTACAAAAGAAGCGATACTTCAAGAAAAAATAATGATTTTTTGTGGATCCAGTTCAGGATACCAGCTCGCATTTTCTGGCTGACTGAACACATGTTGATTTGTTTACTTTTGTTGACTGTAGCTGTCTTGTTGCCTTTGGTCTTTTCTGTGCATCAAACTACTCAGAATCTCTGCGTATTAATCCTTGTTAGCCACTATGCCTGTACATGATCAACTTTGTTTGTCAACGCATAAAGAATATACAATCAATCTCTGCCTGGCAAGGTGATGTATACCCAATACCTAATTTCTTTTCCAAAGTGATGGTCATTTTATGGATATCACTTCCTACTTTTTCCTGATTAGATCTTTGAAATGTCCCTTTTATGATTGAATTCCCTCTTAGCTTACTAATGTCATAGATCTCTACCAAGAAAATATAATACCAACAGAGTAATTTATGCATCAGTGTAAGAGTATTCAGTGGTACACCCTAGTGATTAACTATCATCCCAAATATCCCAACATTCAGGAAAATTACAAGGTCTACTAACATCCTTTTAATTAAAAAAGCCATGTGTGACTCCACAATGACTGTTGTGTTAACACAGGTTACAAAACACCATTGCAAGATACAGCACAACATATAAAGCTTAAAATAACCGTGTAAAACTAATAGTTGTACAATTAAGCCATTTTAAAATCTGGCTGTTTCTTTTGGTCAAAGCTATTTTTCTCAAAGTATTTGCACATCTGTTAGGCTAAGAGTACATCAGCTTGAGCCTTAAGTTATAATTTGTTTAATCGTGGTTAGTTGTAAACTGCTTTCTAATAAGAGTAGCCATATGGCCCACATCAAAAAAAAAGTCATGAATTTATAATTTTATTTCCTCTTGTTTAAACAAATCAAAACTATTGAAAAATAACTCAGTCCTATATCACCCATTTTACAGGTGCAAAACAGTTGGCTGTAAGTGGAATCTGATGAGTGTTATCAATTTCAACCTAGTCTTATCCTCGTTCAAAGAATGAGAAGTATTAGACTGTAACATAAGGAATATGATGTTGTTGGATGCAAGTAGGTTCTGAATAAGAAGACTTCACAGAGGATACAGTATATGTTGTCAGACATCTGAGAAGCTGAGGGCTTTGAAGTCATTGACTCTTTGTTCCACTTTGTATTATTTGCTTTGGATGATGAGTTTGTCTATTCATGAGTTCACTCTTCCTTAAATAACTAATCATGTGGGTACTTCAATTAAATCACATTTTCACCTCAGCCTATTTATTTGCTATATCTTGCTCAGCTGGAAACTTGAGTGCTGTATAGTCTTTAACAGACCATGACCAATAAAATCAATTATATTCTCTGTAGAAATGACTTCAGTTTTAATGACCACTGACATTTAATCTTACTTAATTGGATGTAATTATTAATGAAACCTTGTCTATCCAATACTGGAGAAAGCAGAATAAAGAAAAGTAATTACGCTTTAAAGCATTTGTTGTGGGTTTGAGTTTTAAACTTGATGAAAACCTTTGTCTAAAATCTCTAATATTTGCTTTACCTGTCCCCAAGGGATAAGCAAGCTAAGGAGTGCTGCAGGTATTACAAGAAATGGATGTTCAGCAAAGACTGACCTCCAGTCTCGAGAGACTGAACGGCAGACTGTCCAGCGTCTCAAGGACAAATGTAAGAAACAGGCCAAGCAGTTACAATCTCTTCATGACCAATTACAAAGAGCAAGCCTTAGCATTGAGGTTCTTGCTGTCACAACACAGCATTTCCATCAGAAAGTAAGTACATCATTTCACCCCATAGAAAATTGTAAAACATTATTAATTTTGTTGATTAAGAGAATCCTAACTTAAACAACTATTTTTAACAGTTTATGCACATATTTATTACTTTATGAACAACGTTATACCAAAACCTCTGCCTATTTGGTCTCAATCTGCAATAATTGTAATTAATTTGTTGTGAATTAGATGTGGAGATTATTTTCCTCCATTGAATTCAATATGACCTCCATTTTACAAAGTTGCACGAGGATAATGACTTTAGCACTAGATTTGTTGTTTATTTATATTTGATTTGCAATAAAATTGCCAGTGCAAAAATTGTTTGCACCATTTCAAAGTGACTATGAATTCACATCGTTAAATTCAGGTCCACATCCTTAAAAATCTGCATTCAACTTTCTATGGCTTGGATTAAATTGTTTTGTTCCTGATTGCCAAAAGGTCATTTCAAATTAGGTTGCACCCAAGTTGGAGCATGATGTTGGTACAGCAGATGATGCATGTAACCGAATCTGGCCACAGGCAGAGCCATGCACAATTGGTTAGTCTACCAGCCTGTCTGTTCAAAATTGGTGAAAGTAAACACCCCAGGAATAACAGAAAGGTCCTTGGGTCAAAGGGATATCAATCAGTTTGATACACCAGTAAAGATGATAGTGAGAGTGTGGGGATGAGTGGAAGGGGAGAGAAGCAATCAGGAGGGAGAAAGGTGAATGTCAGAACACAGAAGCTTGTTCCTTCTGACTCCATGATAAGTAAATAGAAGCTTATGTTTCAGGTAACAACTTTGTTTGCTCTTTAAAGGGTACGATTTTTATTCTTTTGCGGGATGTGGCAAGACCAGCATTTATTTGTCATTTCTAATTGCCCTTGAGAAGTTGGTTGAGAATTGCCTTTGTGAACTGCTACAGTCCAGATAGTGACTACAGTATTTTTTTCAGAAGGAAGAACCAGACTTTTGATCCAGTAACAGAAAAGCAGTGATAATCATAGTTTCCAAGTGATGATGATATGTGGCCTGAAACAAAACTTGTGGAAGGTCATTTTCATGCAAATGCTTCTCTTGCACTTTGATTCGGTGAGTTTGAAAGATGTTGTGAAAGGAGAACTTGTTGAGTTGCTTCAATGCATCGTGAATGTGGTACATCCTTGCTGCCACTGTACATTGCTGCTGAAGGGTGTTCGAAGTGGTGGCTGAGGTACCATTCATGTAGGCTGCTTTGCTCTGGATAGTTTGAACATTTTAGTTGTTGTTGCAATCATTCAGGAAAGTGGAACATCTTCTGTTTCTCTCCTGAATTGTACCTAATAAATAGTGCACTTAGATAGTGGATAGACTTTGGGAGTCTAGAGGTGAGTTACTCATGACAGCATTCTCCGGAGCTGACCTACTGTTCTAGCCATTGCGTTTACATTGCTGGTCATGGGTCGGTTAGCTCAGTTGCCTGGACAGCTGGTTTGTGATGCTCAGTGACACCAACAGCGCAGGTTCCTTTCCTACACTGACTGAGGTTACCATAAAGGACTCTCCTTCTCAACCACTCCCCTGATGTGACCTTCAGATTAAACTCAACAGGTCGTGCATTAGAACCAGACACAGCCGACATGGATTAATCCTTACGATTGAATGATATCTTTAGTACTTTGTAATAAGCTACCAACGACTAAGGGGCTGTGATGGTGCCAATCTAATTCGTCTGTTGTTCTACCCATCCTGGCAGTGTCAATAGCTCAGTGATGGCTGCTGCCAGATTGTAAGATGGAACACGAAGTAGGTCCAATGGATCTTGGATTGAGGTAGTTTAGGCAGCAAGGCTTCGGTCACCTGGGGAAAGAGGGGGAGTGGGAGGAGTTTGGACTGTGGGTGGGTTGGGAGAAAGAGGAAGTATTACGTGTGCAAAGAGCACTCATCTCCCTGAAGTTATGCCTTCCCACCTTTTTTAAAAGCTTATTTAAAAAAAGAACTGGCTGCCCAATTTTCACACACCTGAAAATAACAATTGTACACTGGTATTGGAAAACTATTATCGGAATCAATTGACCATGAATTATTGTTTAACTGTGTTGGGTGGAGTGAGCTCAGGAGTATGTGAGAAGGTGGTGGTCGCCAATTTTCACCCGACTACTTCCTGTTTATGCCTGAGAATGCATGGATTATGCAATGAAAAATTGCAATAAATAACCTGCTTACTGCTTCTGGTATGTACATGATCATTTTCAGAGAGAGGTCAATTTAAAAGCCAATTCACCCCTTGGAAAACAACAGATCTCCTTACTGTATGCTATTGGTGGTCAACTAATGATATCAGGATGCCTGAACTACTTTCAGGTCAATCAATACTGCTGCTGCTATTTCCTGAAGCCAGCAATAAACTCTAGGTCGGAATATTGGGAGCAGCCCATTACAGTGTCATTAACTGCAGTTTGGAAAAGCTGCAAGTGGGTCTGACACTCATTTTCTTGCAGTATCTTGAGAGTTTTGAAGCTTTAAAGTAAATCTTCTTGCAGTTACAGAAGCTTATGAAATTTCCCCGCCACTAAAATCTCCTGTTCCATTTAACCTTTTTGTTCTGGAGTGGAGAATTGTAAACACTGATCCATTCCTGAAGAAGGAAGGGGCATGCATTCAAGGTGAGAGGGGGAAAGTTCAAAGGAGGTGTGAAGGCCAAGTTTTTTTTACACAGAGTGTGGTAGAAGTCTGGAGCACACTGACACCGGTGGTAATTGAGGAAGATACAATAAGGGCATATATGTAAGGAATGGTGGGATATGGATTAAGGACAGGCAGAAGGGATTTGTTTCATTTGGCGCCATGTTCGGCACAACATCATGAGCTAAAGGATTCGCTTCTGTGCTGTACTGATCTACATTTTTAAGTGAGGGAGGAATAAACTCAGGAGCTTAAAGAATTTGTTAGTTTACCATCTTTGGTGAGAAAGATGCTGAGATCTAACATCAGAGACAGAATAACTGAGACTTGCTCACATTGATTGAAGAAAGTCAGCATGGATTTGTGAAGTGTAGATACTTTCCATTTTTAGGGGATACTATAGCGCATGTGGCAGTTTTTTTGATGTTGATAAGATTCTTCATGACAGATGTTGAAATCACTTAAAGTTGGAGTTAATCTTGAAACATAGCTGGTAACTTATTAGGAAGTTGGAGGGAGGGTTTTTTGGATGAGGGGAACATTTGCCAGTATCTGTTCCAGGACCTCACTTTTTTCACCATCTTAGGTTAATGATTTGAATAAAGAAATAGAGAATTCTATGTCCAAGTTTGCAGATAACACTGTGATGATGCATAGTTTGTTGTACTGATGGGAGCCAGAGGGATGTACAAGCCTGTGCCTTCTCTCTTTCTCTCTCTCTGCCTCTCTGCCTCCTTGTCAAAGTCATCTCTGTATTTCTAGTTCACCATGAGCAATGCCACAGGAGATCCAGTAGTAGTGCATTATTTAAGGGTCATGTTGCTTATGAGAAAATGCTCTCATAATATTATCCAAATAGCTTGTCATTTAAAACAAGGGTTAAGTCAGATTCAGTAATCATAGCATCTGGTTATTTAAGTGAACTGAACAACATTGACTTCAGTTTTCAAACGCATTTAATAGGAGACAGTATCTCAATCAGCATTCTGAATGTACATGGTGCTCTTGTGCCTCTTCAAAGTAGTGTCATGAGATATTTTACATTCAACTGAGAGTAGATTGAGTCTTGGTGTAACTTTTCATGCACAGCACAGTGCATCTGACAAGACCAACTCTCCCTCAGAGAATGTCAGCCTTGATTTTCTACTCAACTCTTTGGAGTGGAACTTGAATCCACAAATCTTTTTTCAGAGGCATGGGTGTAATCACAATCAAGGCTGGTACACAATGAAAACATAACACAATATGGCATTTCCCACATAAACATTGAATAATCTGTTTTAGATTCTAACAGTTCCATACATCAGTTTGATAATTTTTGTGTGACTAATGTGCCATCTACTGCCTTTTAAAGTAATTACCAGCAACTTGTCTTTTGTTTTATTTTACTAAGTGGCAATCTATTTGTATATTGCTTTGTAATTATAGCACTATCTAACTAATCAGCAAAATTGATTGCAGTGGACAGATTAATTCTGTGGGTGTAGAAGAAACTAGTTTTGGATCGTGGGAGTATTTACTAACATTTTACAGATGGTTATATTGTTGCATTGTTCAAAGATAAATCTCTATTCATTTCTCTTTGTTGCAGCTGGCATTTCCAAGTTTGATGTCCCTCTTTGAATTCCTTCCCTCAATCACAGATAATCCTGACTTAAATAATAAGCACTTGCTGTTTCCATTCTATTCTGAGTCTGTCATTGTACACTTTGTTGGGGACAATTTCTATCTCATCTGCAGCATGTTTTCCACAAACACTGTTAAGGCCAGTAATATTTTGCAGCAGAAGTACAAGGTGTGCATCCTAGATATTTATTTTCTGCTCAAAAATCCATTTGCTATTTGGCTCTACTTATGATCTTCCTGCATGTTCCAAGTGATTTCACTAGAGGGGGTGCAGAGGAGATTCATTGCAATGTTGCCTGGGATGGAGCAGTCCAGCTCTGAACAGAAGCTGGATAAGCTCTGGTTGTTTTCTTTAGAGTAGAAAGGACTGGGGCGGGGAGCGGAATCTCTTAGAAGGTTATGAAGGGCTGGACAAGGTGGACAGAAAGCAACCGTTCCCCTGAAGAGTCAATAACAGGGAACATAATTTTAAGGTGAAAGACAAGAGGTTTAGTGGGGATTTGAGGAAAAATAAAAATCCAGGGTTGGAATTGTCATGCACTGCCTTGGGGAATAATTGAAGTGGGAAACCTCACAAGCTTTTAAAAAACAGTATTTGGTTTGAAATGTCATAAAATTCATGGCCAAGGGCCAAGTTTTGGAAAATGGGACTGGCATAGATTTAGAGTAGTTTTCTGTCAGTACAGACTCGATTGGCCAAAAGGCCTCTTCTGTACTGCATGTTTCTATGAATAAAAGTGAAGACCAACACATGAAGATATCCTTTCCTCACACGTGCCTCCCTTTGAGACTACACATACCTTTGAAATGTCTCTTACTTCTCATGGGCACAGCATTCACGTCCGTAACATGGGAGGTGTTGCTTACGCTTGCAATGAGAAAAGCTTCTGGGACTGAGGTGATCCTCCTGTTAGATCAGTTTGCTTCTGGTATGATCTCAAGTGCTTGTTGACCTGATTTTGTGTCTTAAATTCCATTCATATTGGGCTCTGAGGGAAAAGACCAGAGGACTTCATAGAAAAGGGAAGGGAAATCCAGAACTCCCTGCCCCCAAAAAGGTATGGGAATGTTCAAAGATAGATTAATAGATTTTTGCTCGGCAAGTCAATCCAGGAATATGGAACAAAGGCAGGCAAATAGAATGGAGATGCAAGACAGCCAGCAGTTATAGCATGGCAGAAGATATTAGAGGTTTTGACTGGTGTACAGTTCCCAAGTACTGTATTGCCATTCCTGGGAAACATGGAGTCCTGGCTGTGTGCCTCACTAGTCAGCAGGGGATGCTGCAAGCTGCAGGTGATAGCCAAATGCACTCTCATCACCAGGACCTTGAAATCCAGAAATCTCAAAATGCAGAATTCTTCATAGGGCAGGGATCTGCTGTAAGTTTCAGTGATTTCCACAGTCTCCGTTGCTACCTTGATGATGAAAAATCTTTCCTGACATTTCATTATTACAAATGGGAGTTATGGACTCGAGAAGTTGCACCTGTCACTTGCTTAAACCTGTGGAAGCTGGCTTCAAAATCAAGTTACATGTAAGCACTATCTCCTTCCAGCACCCTCCTTTTCAGTTTCAAAGTAATTTCCTATAACATGAGATTTGAGAACATGGACAGTCCAAAGTTCATGAAACAGGGTTTCTTTATTCTGCTGGTATTAGCTTATTTACAAACATGAAGGGAAATTAATGTTAAACAAGGAAGTATTTAGATGAAATTAAGCCTATTTTTCTCATTGGGTTGAGGAATTCATCGTCTCTCTTTTCCCTCTTCCCATGAGATTCTCCTTCCTCCTTTCTGACACTATCACAATAGAGGAGAACTGATTTAAGTGTACATGGTGTCCCACTTCTGCAACCTATAATAACCTACTTCAGGCTTCCTGTAAAAGTAATGACCCAAGAAACTCGACAGTAATGTCCATTCCAAGTCTCTGCTCAGAGCTGTTGGAAAGGTGATAATTTAAAACCTGTCCCTATTCTACACCCCACCCCGCCATCATTGGAACAAAGCCTCAAGACACACAGATTTCTTAGCCTTTGCAAAGGGATTCCAGATCCATGTGCCACGATGATTGACTGCCCCATATACAATGAAAATGCTTTGAGCTCAAGCAGAAAGCTGACCAAACATCACATTCAACGCCTTCACCTTTTTTTGTGATAGAACATTTCCTGTTCTTGCAGAAACATTCAATCACACTTTCACAACATCAGCATTGCCTGTACTTGCAAGTTACAAGAATGTAGAACTCTGTGTTATTATTATTAATTTCAATAATTTGTGTGAAAATTGCGCATTTTTAAAAAAAAGCTATATTTTGAATTTTCAAAATGACTCACAGCCTTTAAGTGAAATGCTTCCAGACATAACTATGGGATATATTAGTTTTTGACAGCATTCTGTCCATTTTTCCCTTGAGACTCTTATAACAAATGCAAACCAGCTGTGTAGAAACAAGTTCATTCCCAATTAGGCAAAAGATTGAACCCTCCACCTCCCCACCCCTGCAGAAAAGACTCTGGTGTACAAATTGTCTGCAACCTGTAGATGTCCGACTATCTTTTCTGGTGTAAACTGCCCCATTTCCCCCTTCTACTGCTTAACCTTGTTTTCCTCTCTTACAGTCAATAATCATTATGTCTTCTCCACTCTGACCCCTGCTCCCTCATTGTGCCTCTACAGCTTTTCCATCCATCTCCATCCCCACTGGGAATACTGCAGCAATTATACTTGCAGCTATCATTTCTATCTTTGCTTCTGCCAAATATTTACTGAAACCAGGTACAAATCAATTGCTGCCGCCATCTTTGATTTCCATATGAATGAAATAGAAGTCTTAGACAGCATTTAACAATAATCCTTGCTTTGTTCATCTATTGTTGCCTCCTTGGACTCGTCCAGCAAATCTTTAATTAATAAGCCCCTCTCTCTTTCCATTGTTATGATCGTAGCGATGTTATTACCAGACAAGTCAAATCCTAGATTGAAATCTGGTTTGATAGGTCAGTTTTGTTTTATTTTTGGTTTTATCAAAGTGGTCTCTCGCTGAACTGTAAGCACACAATATTGCAGGTTTAGAATAAAACTGACATTTAAGCTGAAATAAAATAGAGTAAGTCAAACTATTTATATTTAGAAACAAATTTAATGATTTTGAAACACACGATAAGAATATAATCCCAAAAGCACCCCCTTGCAATACTCACATCAGAAAGAGTTTCCTTCTCCAATACTACCATAGACTTAGCTTAACTTTGGCTTCAACTGCAGTTGCTGTGGGTATGTTCGCCAAGCTGGAAAGTTGATTTGCAGACATTTCTTCCCTTTCTCAGTGATGTCCTCAGTGCTGTGGAGCCACTTGTGAAGCGCTGCTGTTCTGTGTCAGTTAGAATTTATTTGGGTTTATGCCCACTGCGTCCAATTGTCAGTTATGGTTGTTCATCGCAGTTGTCGGTATATTGGGTCTAGGTCAATGTGTTTATTGATGGAATCTGTGGATGAGTGCCATGCTTCTAGAAGTTCTCTGATGGTCCTCTGTTTGTCTTGACGTATTATCGTTGTGCTGTCCCAGTCAAATTTGAGGTCCTTGTCAACTGTGTCTCTAGATATGAAGTACAGTTGGTCGTGGCGTTTAGTGGCTAGTTGCTGTTTATGGATGTGCATCACTAGTTGACTGCCTGTTTGTCCTATATAGTGTATCGTGCTATCTCTGCATGGAATCTTGTAGATCACGTTTGTCCTGCACACGATGGGTATTGGGTCCTTTGTTCTGGTGAGTTGTTGTCTGAGCGTGCCTAACTGTTTTTGGGCCGTCATGAATCCCAGTGGGTGGAGAAGTCTGGCTATTATTTCCAAAACGTTTTACATAAGGTGGAGTCGTCAGTGTGTTGGGTCATAGCATGTCCTCGTGTTGTTTGTCTGCTAAGTATCTGTGGATGAAATTGCGGGGATATCCATTCTTGGCAAAGATTTTGTAGAGGTGTTCTTCTTCTCTTCACAGATTGGAAGTCTGCAGTATGTTGTAGCCCTTTTGAATAGGGTCCAAATGCAGCTTTTGTTGTGTGTGTTTGGGTGGTTGGTGTTACAATTCAGGATCTTGTCCGCATTTGTGGCTTTTCTGTGCACCTTTTGTTGTGCATTCTCCATTTTGTGCTCTTTCTACCATCACATGTGGGAGTGCGAGTTGGTTGGTACTTTCCTTCTCTCTCGTAAATTTGATCCCTGTGAATATGGTATTGATAATCTGGCTTCAACTCTCATTCTGGAGAATCTGATAGCCTTTTTCTCGAATCCTACAGCCAACTGAATTTAAATTTTCTCAGCTTCAAGTAACCCTACAGGGTGTTAACCAAACACTTCTAATCTGGAGCTACCAATAACCTCCACAAACTGAGGTAATCTACTTTAACAATTACTGAGGGGCACCTGTATCCTTGGGGGGAGGTTTGCTAGGGCTCTTGGGGGGGGTTTAAACTAACTCTGCAGGGGCATGGGAACCTAGACTGTCGCTTTAGGGTGCAGGACCTGGAGTGTAGGGAGGTTAGGAACATGGCATCAATCTCGAAGGAGGGTGCCTGTAAACAGGAAAGTGGCTTGAAGTGTGTATACTTCAATGCAAGAAGTATACGAAATAAGGTAGGTGAACTTGCAGCGTGGGTTGGTACCTGGGATTTCGATGTTGTGGCTATTACGGAGACATGGGTAGAACAGGGACAGGATTGGCTGTTGCAGGTTCCAGGGTTTAAATGTTTTCGTAGGGTCAGAGGTGGGGGTAAAAGAGGGGGAGGTGTGGCATTGCTTGTCAAAGATAGTATTACAGCGGTGGAAAAGACGATGGATGAAGACTCGCCATCTGAGGTAGTTTGGGCTGAGGTTAGAAATAGGAAAGGTGAGGTCACCCTGTTAGGAGTTTTCTACAGGCCTCCTAATAGTCCTAGAGATGTAGAAGAAAGGATTGCAAGGATGATTCAGGAGAAGAGTGAAAGAAATAGGGTGGTTGTTATGGGGGACTTTAACTTTCCAGATATTGACTGGGAAAGCTATAGCTCGAGTTCGTTAGATGGGTCGGTGTTTGTCCAATGTGTGCAGGAGGGTTTCCTGACACAATATGTAGACAGGCCAACAAGAGGTGAGGCCATACTGCATTTGGTTCTGGTAATGAACCAGGCCAGGTGTTAGAATTGGAGGTAGGTGAGCACTTTAGGGACAGTGACCACAATTCAGTGACTTTTACTCTAGTGATGGAGAGGGATAAATGTGCATTGCAGGGCAAGCGTTATAGCTGGGGGCAGGGAAATTATGATGCGGTGAGGCATGACTTAGGATACGTGCCTTGGAAAAGTAGGCTTCAAGGGAAGGGCGCAATCGATATGTGGAACTTGTTCAAGGAGCAACTACTGAGTGTCCTTGATAAGTATGTACCTGTCAGGCAAGGAGGAAAGGGTCGTGTGAGGGAGCCGTGGTTTAATAAGGAATTGGAATCCCTTGTTAAAGGGAAGAGGGCGGCCTATGTAAAGATGAGGCGTGAAGGTTCAATTGGGGCGATTGAGAGTTATAAGGTAGCCAGGAAAGATCTAAAGAGAGAGCTAAGAGCAGCAAGGAGGGGACATGAAAAGTCCTTAGTTGGTAGGATTAGGGAAAACCCAAAGGCTTTCTATAGGTATTTCAGGAATAAAAGAATGACTAGGGTAGGAATAGGTCCAGTCAAGGATAGTAGTGGGAAGTTGCGTGTGGAGGCTGAAGAGATTGGGGAGACACTGAATGAATACTTTTCGCCAGTATTTACTCAAGAACAGGACATTGTTGCCAATGTGAATACTGAGTCACAATTAATTAGAATGGACGGCTTTGAGGTATGTAGGGAAGAGGTGTTGGAAATTCTGGAAAGGGTGAAAATAGATAAGTCCCCTGGGCCTGATGGCATTTATCCTAGAATTCTCTGGGAAGCAAGGGAGGAGATTGCAGAGCCATTGGCCTTGATTTTTATGTCCTCGTTGTCTACAGCAATAGTGCCAGAAGACTAGAGGATAGCAAATGTGGTTCCCTTGTTCAAGAAGGGGAGTAGGGATAACCCTAGTAACTATAGGCCGGTGAGTCTCACTTCTGTTGTGGGCAAAGTCTTAGAGAGAATTCGAAGGGATTGGATTTATGAACATCTGGATAGGAATAATGTGGTCAAGGAAAGTCAGCATGGTTTTGTGAAGGGCAGATCATGCCTCACAAACCTTATTGAATTCTTTGAGAAGGTGACTAAGGAGGTGGACGAGGGTAAAGCGGTAGATGTGGTGTATATGGATTTTAGTAAGGCGTTTGATAAGGTTCCCCATGGTAGGCTAGTGCAAAAAATACGGAGGTATGGCATTGAGGGTGAGTTGGAGGTTTGGATTAGGAATTGGCTGGCTGGAAGAAGACAGAGGGTAGTAGTTGATGGTAAAGGTTCATCTTGGAGTGCAGTTACTTGCAGAAATATGTGCAAGTTCAACTTTAAACCCCTTGAGGCACACAGAAAATCCATATGCCACTTGTTCAAATTCAGAAGTGCAAGTCCAAAGTAATTAAAATATATACAAATCAACAACTTAGACTGTTTGGCTTGTCCTTATTATAGGACAAGCCAAACAGAGAATAGCCAGAGAATTCCTAGCGGCATGGCACTCATCCACAGATTCAATCAATAAGCACATCGGCCTGGACCCAATATACTGACCACTGCAGCGGACAGCTGGAACTGACAACCGGAAGCGGGAGATTCAAACCACTACAAATGCTGGAGGAAACATCACAGAAGCGCTTCACAGGAGGCTCCCAAGCACTGAGGATGTCACCTAGACAGGGGACGAAATGTCTGCAACACAAATTCCCAGCTCAGCGAACAGAACCGCAACAACGACCACCCGAGCTACAAATCTTCTCACAAACTTTCAACAACTTACATCACCTCAAGAGTCCAGTAACTCGAAAAAAATGTCCTTGTCATGCATTGGCATACTAGGCAGGCAGGTTGGCAAAGAAGAAAGATGAGGAAGTAACACAGAAAGATTTGAAGCACAGTTGCCTTAATGTGCACTTTACAAAATGCCAAGAGGTGAGAGCTGTGAGCTAATTCAAGTGGAAGTTCAAACTTAGGATAGGGGCAAGGTGATCAAGAGACAGAGAAGTAATAGTGGATTGTCATGGGCATGAGTTGGGGTGAGAGGGATAAAAATGCACAGTGGAGAGACAGGAAACAAAGACAGAAGAAAAAGCCGAAAGACAGTATAAGAGAAAGGAAGGGCATTGGAGTAATGGATTTTTGTTTGAACTGAAATGAGTAATCATAAGGACGCAGAGAATTATGATCCGAGGGAAGGATCACAAGTTTTACATCATTCATTTGCTTACTGCCTGTAAAATATAGCCAACTCAATCATTTATCTCAGGCTTCGTGTCACTAAAGTCATCTCAATTAGTACAATTAACACAGTTGAAGTCTTGGATAAGCAAAACAAAAATAAATTATCAAAATAAGCTGACTCTTTGATTAAAATATCTGCTTGCTTAGGAATAAATTTTAAAGCTAATACTTTCTTAAAGAAGTCTGTAGTTCTGACAGAGAAAGACTTCTGGTTTACATGAATGACATTTTACCCATAAATTTGAAACTGAGTTTCATCTTTTTATTGATTTGTTTCCACCTGAAAGCATTGGCAGTCGGAACAATGTCGGAGTGAGTAGTCTAAATGATGGAAGCAGGTGGACCTCTTTCTTGTTCATTGACACATGATTGTGAGCAGAAAGGCCAGCATTTATTGCCCAGCTTTAATTGCCCTTAAGAAGGTGATAGGGGACAGTTATGTAAAGCATCACAGTCCATTTTGTTTTGCTGCCTGATGAAGGGCTTTTGCCCGAAACGTCGATTTCGCTGCTCGTTGGATGCTGCCTGAACTGCTGTGCTCTTCCAGCACCACTAATCCAGTATTTGGTTTTCAGCATCTGCAGTCATTGTTTTTACCTTGTTGATTTTAACCCTACTGCGAATCCTCTTGCAAGGATGCCTGCCTTGAAGAAGTTTTCCTCCTCTCTCTACAAGAATTTCAGGGAGTCCCTCTCCCACTGCAACTCCCAGGTCCACTGCCTTTATTCCTGATGAAGGGCTTTTGCCCAAAACGTCAATTTCGTTGCTCGTTGGATGCTGCCTGAACTGCTGTGCTCTTCCAGCACCACTAATCCAGTATTTGGTTTTCAGCATCTGCAGTCATTGTTTTTACCTGGTTACCATCGTCAGTCCCTCAGAATGATATATGCTAGGCTTCATAACCTGTGTATGCTCAGATCACTCAGCAGGCCAATCCTGGAGTTATAGGCCTTAGAGCAGAGAGGATAAAAATTGCCTCTCTGAGAAAACTGAGAAAAATGGGGTAGGGGATGTTCTCACCCAGGGTTCTATTGTCTCTCCTTCCCCACAGGAGAGTTTCAGTGTTTAGACTCTGACTGTGCTGCAGCTTGTTGGATGAGGTGCTGCCACATGGTACAGTTGGTTGCAAATTCTTCTGTCACAAAATCAAATTGCCTTCTTTTTAATAAGGTCTTCAAAATGCCCAGACCAGTGATCATGGTTGCTGTACTTTGTTGGGCTGATTTCCCGTTAGACTTTGAGTATCCTGTGGCATACTGTTGCTGGAAATTTTCCAGCACTCCGAGGTGTTATTGGCAGGTGACCTGCTGCGCTTTTCCAGCAACACATTTTCAGCTCCTGTAGAGCTCTTGGTCTTGTTCTGTACATTTCTCTTGGATTTGTCAAGTGAGCGAGATCATACTCTATATGGGGTTCCCAGAAAACATTTGTCAAGGTACTGGATAGAAAGTCACTGTTCAAAGTGGACAGACATGCTGATGAATGGAACATATTAACACGGGTTGCAGATTTGCTAGCTGGCAGAAAACAGAGTAATCATAAATGGGTCTTCTTTGGGTTGGCAGGATGCAACAATGGGATCTCACAGGAGTCTGTGCTGGAGCCTCAGCATTTTACAATTTGTATTAATAATTTAGATGAGGGGAGCAGAGTCATACAGCACAGGAACAGACCATTCAGTCCAACTCATTTGAGCCAACCAGACATTCCAATCTGACCTCGCCCCACTTGCCAATATGGTATGGTAACAAAATTTGTAGATGACCCAAAGATAAATAGACAGGTATGATGTGCAGAGAACATGAAGGACCAACATACAGTTTGTTCTGTTATAACATGCGTTTTGCCAACACGAATTCACTGTAACACAATTGATGAATTGTGGATGTTATTTTAAATGTGTTGGCTGTAACAATATTACGTCGCCAACACTTCAGGCACTGTTTCTAAAGCACGTTGTTTCCTAGAATGCAGGGTTGCACAAGAATGTAACCATCATGTTAAAGAGGAACTGACTGTAGATAGGTTGAGCGATTGGACAAAAATCGGGCAGTTGGAGTATATCGTGGGAAAATGGGAAGTTGTCCACTTTGGCAGGAGAAATGAAAGAACTGTATTATCTAAACAGAGAATGACAACAGGATTCTGAGATACAGAGGGATCTAGTACACCAATCACAACACATTTGTATGCAATTTAACAAGTGGTTAAGAAAGTTAATGGAATGATATCTTTTATTGTGATAGGAATTGAACATAGAAGTAAGCATCAAACATCCTTCATTTGTACCTCTCCTCTATTACTATTAGCACTGCACTCTCCTTTTCCTCGGGGCACCTTCACCAACTGTCCCACATGCTCCTCCTCCCTCTCAAGTTATAGCAAAAAAAATATATTTTTCCATTCTCTTCATTTCTGAAGAAGAGCATATTGGAGTCTAAACATTAGTTATGACTCTCTCTCCACAGATGCTACTTGATCTGCTGAGTTTCTCCAGTACTTTGTGTTTTCATTTCAGATCTCCAGAATCTGCAGTACTTTGGTTTTATAAAAGTAAGGACTTGGATTATACAGGGCATTATCAAGATCACATCTTAAACACTGTACAGGGTTCGCCTCTTAAGCAAAGATGTGAATGCATAGCAGACAGTTCAGTAGAGGTTTACCTGATGGCATGAAGAGTTTGTCTTGTTTTCACTGGCATTTCAAAGAGTGAGGGTTGACTTGATTGATGTCTACAGGTCCTGAAGGATGTCACAAGATGGACAGTAGAAGAGAGGTTTAATGTTGTGGGTGTCCAGAATGAGGGACACTGTTTTAAAATGAGGTGTCAATCTTTTAGGATACAGTTAGGGATTTTTTTTTCTCTCTTGGAGTGTTGTATGACTTTGAAATTCTACCTTAGGAGGTGGTGGAGGCAGGTTCATTGAATATTTGTAAGGTAGAAATGGATTTTTGTTCAGCAAGACAATCAAAGATTATTCGGAATAGATGGGAATATGAAAATTTGAGACACAAACAGATCAGTCTTGATTGTATGGAGTGATGGAGCAGGATGAAGGGAAAAAACAGCCACTGCTGCTCCTAATTTGTATGTTTGTGTAGCTTCATGATAGAAAATATGTCGCAGCCACTTGGCAACTTCAGCTCACCACTGAGTGCCAGGAGCCTCCACATTCCTCAACACCAAACCGTGTCTGAGGACATGACCCATGTGCACCAGCCGCATGCATCCCCTTGTCTACAAATTGGCATCCTCTCAGGACCATCAAGGCACTGCTCTAATACAGTCAGAAGGTATAGACTATACTGCAGGACACACCAGCCACTCACATTGAAAGGCAGTGATAGGGTCATGTTGCGTGCAAGGACAAAGCACCAAGCTCATTAATTGGATCAAGGTTCTGTTTCCTAGCGAGTATCTTAGCTCTTGCTCACTTAGTGCAAGCATGGAAATATGCACTGTGCTTGACCTTACCATGCATAGAACATTAATGGTTCAGCAAGTACAAGTACTTATTGTACGGCACACGGAGATGTCAAGCTAACATATTTAAAGGATGCGCCAGCTGCCTGCAAGGCAAATACACTGCACCTTTATTCAGCCAAATGGCCAAGTCAGAAACTGGCTGGATGCTAGTCCTCTGTCTAGTTGATGCTGTCAGTCAGGAAATTCTGGCATTGTAGGAAAAAGGCAAAGTCCAGAGGCTTGGCCGTAGTCCATTTGGTCTGCTCACAGTCAAGGGATTTGCCTGCCTGCAGTTCAGGAGTGGGCAGCGGTCAGTCCATCAGGCCCAGCACTATCAGTCAGGGGAATCGCACATCATCAGTTGGGGAGCTACAATGCCAGTAGTGGTCAGGGGTCTGCTCAGTTATGTCTAAGGGCTGCTCATCAAAGTTGGTCAGTGGTCGAGGGGACATATGGTCTTAGGGGTCCATCATTGACTGATGAAGGGGGTGCAACAGGGTCCGTGTGGAGGTCACTACCACAAAGGATGAGAGAGAAAAGTGCTGGATGGCACGTATGGCAAAGCAGGAACAAAGACAGTGATAGGGGGTTTACAAGTTATTTGGAAGAAGTTTGAAGAACATTGTTAGAGGGCATGGTAAGCTGTAGGAGAAGGAGTTGTTGGCAGTGACCATCACCACGGCCTCCACTGGAAGAGCACAGAAGAGTAAGGTGGGTATCATCAATGTGTAATTCCAGGTTCAGGAGGAAGGGAGGATTGTTGGAGATAATTCTCACTATCTGAGAAATGTGTGGAAATGGTTTGGCAGATAAGAGCAAAGCAAAGCAGACATGGAAGGTCTTGGAGGGACCTGGTGAACAAATAGGACTTGATGTTGATGGTGTACACCACGAGCTGTGTTCACTGCCTTCACTTGGTATTCTCTAAATGGAAGGTGGCTGAGACAACACCCAGACTGGGTAAAAAAGTGTCACTTTGGGTGAAAGCACTGGGTCCAGATCTGCTGGTCATAAGGGCATTGAAGACGCAAACACACAAAACACACATTTGCAAACTCCATCCGCGTTTTGTTTGTAATCATTCTTTTGTACACACGCAACCAATGCACACTGAATGTGCTTAAGCATTAAACGTTCATCAAAAATAGATTACAACATGCCATTAGTGTTAGCTAATTTAACATTGTTGTTTCAGGGATGATGACGTTAACAGCAATAACTGAAAAGGTGAATCTGACTGCTACGTCATGTATCTGCAGAATGAAAATGGACTGTAATGAATACAGTGGTAAGAGAAATGTTTGATTGAGTCTAGACTGAGAAGGTGGTTGGAACACAGCAGGTACATTGTTTTTGGTGGAATGTGTTGCTCTCTCAGCCAGGCAGGACATCACGAAGTTGGTGGACATGCAGTGAGGAGGGCCATGCTGGAACAAAGGACAGGGCTGCTGAAAATGCATTTTTGCAGTTTGGAGTGCATTGGGAAAGGTTGGGGTGGGGGAGGGTGGTCCTCCAGTATAATCCAGGCAGATTGTGCTGCACAGCATTGGGAAAGGTTGGGGTGGGGGAGGGTGGTCCTCCAGTATAATCCAGGCAGATTGTGCTGCACCGCACTGACATGCTGTGCTCTGCACTATTCAAAAAGGCAACAACATGATATGGTAACGCTGTGAAACTGGTGGAATGGGAGCAGTTGTCTGAGAAGTATGAGGACATTGCAGAGGTGACAGCTCTCCTTGTACATGGCAGAGCTCAGCTGCATTAGGTAACACAAGGTAGATACAAGCTGATTGATTGACACCTTGTTCTAGTAGTTGTGACCTGGGTGCAGAAGACCATTAAGGACATTGTGGTGGTGAACTCCAGCCTGAATTTGTTTCTTTTGTGTTCCCGTTTTCTGGTTGACAGTAATAGTTTCTGTTTGGAATTGTCCAGTTGCTTGCCTGTATCCCCTGCCGGGCAAAGACCAGATGCGGGTGTCCACTGGGCATTGGCGCCAGAGTAACAATGACTTTGAGAAGGTGTTTAGTCTGTGTGTATCCAAGGACAGCCAAGGTGTCTGGTCCAGTGGTAACTAAAATGAGAAATTGGGCTTGTACATGCAAGGGAGTATCAGCCACATGCCAGCTGTGTGCCTGTGGGCAGCGCGGCTTCATTGCTGCTGTGCCATTAAGTTGTCATGTTGGGCAACAGTGCATTGCCAATACTTGTCTGAATGGGCTTCTCAAAGAAGCGTGGGCACCAGGATTTCAGTGGATATCTGCGGGGTGGCAAATTGTTCTGGTAAGCTGGGGATAGAATCAGATATGAGGAAAGTGATAGGGGTGGGGTAGGTAGTTAATAAGGCTACAGTGAGAGATCTAGCAGGGCTTCATGGTAAGAATACTTCCAAAAAACTCAACCCACTTCCCAAGCCCGTGACTTTGGTGTGTTGCTGCAATATATCTTGTAGATGTCACACACTGCTGACATTTAAATTAGTGAATGGGGAGATTTGACTCAGATGGTGTTGATATTCTTCAGTGTTGTACAGCTGCACTCACCCATGTAAGTAAGGGGTATTCCATCATGTTCCTGACCTTAGGACGTTGAAAAATGTTCATGGAGTTAAGAGGTGAAGCACTTGCTGTAGAATAATCACCCTCTGATCTGCTCTTGCACTCACAGTATGGTCCAGTTAAATATATAGTCAGTGATGACTGCCAAGATGATATTCTTGGAGGAATCGCCAGTGGTGATACTGAAGACTGCCAAGGGGAGATAGTTGGATCCTCTCGTTTTGGAGATGGTTATTGCGTATGACTTGCATTGGTATAAGTGGTACTCATTTCACATTAATTCAAGTCCAAACATATCCAAGTGCCCTTATTATGCAGGGAGACAGGTGAGGTTATTGAAACTTGGACTACCGTGAAGAATTAGGTGCTCTTGCATCATAGTGATGATGTCTGTACCTCTGACCCAGGAGAGGCATGTTCAAGTCCCACCGGAGCTGTGTAATAACATCTCTCTACAGGCTGATTAAAAAACCCTACACTTAGGAGGTTCTGTAGTGATGTCCTGTGACTGAGATGACTGACCTCCAGTGACCACACCCACCTTCCTTTGTGACACCGAACAGTGGAGAGGTTTCCAAATGACTCCAATTGCCTTAAGTTCTTGTAAGGTTTCCTTGATGTTAAGGAGAGATATCCCATCTCTTCCCCAAAATTCAGCTCTTGTGTCCAAGGCTGGAATGGGGATAGGTTCCAATTGGTTCTTGGAGCAGCTTTCTGGCTGGCTGGAAGGAGTGTGGAACGGTGTGGCACAGTGACTCAGTGGTTAGCACTGCTGCCTCACAGCACCAGGGACCTGGGTTCGATTCCCACCTTGGGTGACCATCTGTGTGGAGTTTGCACATTCTCCCCATGACTGCATGGGTTTCCTCCGGGTGCTCCGGTTTCTTCCCACAGTCCAAAGATGTGCAGGTTAGGTGAATTGGTCGTGCTAAATTGCCCATAGTGTTAGGTACCTTAGTCAGTGGATCTGGGTGGGTTGCTCTTCAGAGGGTCGATGTGGACTTGTTGGGCCAAAGGGCCTGTTTCCACACTGTAGGGAATCTAATCTAGTATGTACAATGTACATTTCACCTCAGTCCATCTCATTATCAGTAATTGTCAACCCTGCTTAGAGACCTCAAGTTGGGAGATAGCAATTTCCAGCAGAATTAATGTGACTCTCAACACATTTGCTGCTAAAATCTCATTCATGCCTTTGTCATCTTTGGATGTGAACCTTCCAATAAACAGTGCTGATCTCTCACATCCACCGTCTTAAATTTGAGATTGCCAAAACTCTGCTGCACAAGCCCTAAGTCACATCAGGTTCCATTTATTCCTCACCCCTTCACTCACAGAATTACATTGACTCCTAATTTAACAACAACAATGTTAGAACTTTCAGCCTTAATTTCCAATCATTTAATGTTCTTGCCCCTCTTTATCTATGTAACTTCACCTGACTCTTCGATCCTCCAATAGTCTACGTTTCAGTTCTGGCTGCTTGTATATGCCTGATTTTACTAGCAATTTTCATAGCTCCACAAAGGCTTGCAATTTCAGGCACTAAGGCTTGCAATTTACACACTAAACCTCTCTGCCTTTCCTTCATTCTTTAATATTCTTTGTAAAAACAACCTCTTTGGTCAGCAATTATCTCTTCGTTGGACTTGGTGTCGCCTTTTGCTTAGCCGTGTTACTGTGAAGCACCTTGAGGTGTTTATACAGAAATTTTGCACAAACCCCAGTTGTCTTTTTTGTCACAGCTAGGAGAAATTGGGAATATATCTATATTCATTATTTTTTCAAATGTCCTTGTTCAAGTTAAAAATCAAACAACGCCAGGTTATAGTCCAACAGGCTTATTTGGATGCACTAGCATCCAAATAAACCTATTTGTTTAAAGTTGTGAAGTACTCCATTATTCAATTTTCTTCCTTCTGATGCAATGAAAAACATTCCCAGCCTGTGCAATGTTGCCCCATTAATCCTCCTCACTTCCCTTCAATTGGAGACCCCTTGCATTTTCTTAACCCTCCCAAATGGTGGGCAGTTTTAACAAGCAGTGCGGTTAACACTGTTAACTTGTCTGGTGCACACAGCTGAGGGACAATAATCTGAATTGGCCAGGCTACACATCAACATCACCAGATGAATATACATTTAAACAAAAATCACCCAGACTAGTTTAGACCTCTCCAAGTAACAATGTTTGATTATAAAAGTGAATTACTTGCCTACCAACATGTTTTAGTTTCATCTGCCACTGTGCAGCACGGATTGTAATTAAACCATAAATAATTTTTTAACCAATAAACATTCAACAACAAAAAGTTGCATGGCTAATTCATAACCAGTTGAAGTTTATGAATAAAACATGACCTGTCTCAGTTGTGAGCCCAAGTGGTTAGCCCGTGCAAATTATTCTGTAAATATTAAATTACTTCACTGCCTAATGTTTTCTGGAGGCTTTGCTACATATCAAAACATGAGCTATGTTTGTTATTTATAAATCAAATTGTTATATTATGCTGGTGAAACACTGATTAAACTTAGGTATAAGCTTTGCATTGCTGACACCTTCTGGAAGACTTAAGTAAATTCAACTCTGTATTTCCCAAAATATTACTGTTGCCCAGATTATACAGGAAAGTTCCATTAATCTAGTTGTTGATATTGTTAATTTGATTATTGTTGTGGACAAGATCTTATTTAGTTTGTGTCAGCAAAATTCTTCTTATTTGAAAGTTTTTGCTTAGCTCCTGGCAATTTTTAAAAATTGCTCAAAATTAAGCATAAATCAGCGTGTCTCATTACCAATTATAAGGAATTATGCTGTTGTTATTTTAACCTGTTAGTATTTTTAATGTATCCTAGGTAATGTTGCCATTACATATTATCCTGTGGTCAACTAATCAAAACAATTAAGTGTTTCATAAGGAAGCTAAAGAGTACTTTGTGTGATTGGGAATTAGTTAATTTAGTAAAGACCTTTGTGTTTAAGGTATGGTCAAATGTTCACCTACTAACCCTTCAATTAAGGGTTTAAAGAAATCTTATGAAAAGGACATTTTTTGGTTGCAGTCTACAAATGTGCACTGAGGGTAGGTTATATATATCTGATTAAATTACCAATTGGGACAGAGCATCAAAAATGAGCAGCATGTTTATGCTAATATTTTATTGAAGCTTACCATGACAACAGGATTTTATTGAGGATTTTCTAGTAGATGCTTCCCCATATAAAATAGTATATTTCAGTTGCTAAGTGTTCATGTGGCTGTAAGAACTACAGAGACCTGTGCCATAAAACTCAGTCGATTTTTAAAAATTATTTGCTTTTAATAAGGTTGCAAGGCTGGTTAGAGTAGTTTTGTTGCAAGAATATAAGGGGAATTATCAAAGAACTGGTGAACCAATTTGATTTTTTAAAAATCATTCATGGACATTACTGCCTAGAGCAGTATTTATTGCCCAAAGGGCAGTTAAGATTCAACCGCATTTCTTTGGGTCTGCAGTTGTATGTAGGCTAGACTATGTAAGGACAACAGGGTACTCCCTAAAGGGAATTATTGAACTGGATAGGTTTTTCTTCCCCCACTCTCCAACATTTGACAATTGTTTCATGGTCATAATTAGACTCTCAATTCCAGATTTTGTTTTTATATTGAATTCAAATTTTACCATCTGCCATTTACCAGGATTTAAACACAGGTCCAAACATCAGTATTTGAGACTCTGGATTAATTAAACAAAAAAAGTTGCGGATGCGGAAATCTGAGCCAAAAGCAGAAATTGCTGGAAAGACTCAGCAGGTCTGGCAGTATCTGTGGAGAGGAAGCAGAGTTACCGTTTTGAATCCAGAACTGCCAGACCTGCTGAGTTCCTCCTGTAATTTCGAGTTTTGTTTCTAGAGTAATAGAGTCAAGATTAGAGTGGTGCTGGAAAAGCACAGCAGGTCAGGCAGTATCCAAAGAGCAGGAAAAATCAACATTTTGGGCAAAAACCCTTCATGAGGCCTTATTCTGATGAAGGACGTTTGCCTGAAATGTCGATTTTTTTTTCCCTGCTCCTCAGATGCTGACTGACCTGCTGTGCTTTTCCAGCATCACTCTAATCTTGACTCAAATCTCCAGCATCTGCAGTACCCACTTCTGCCTTTCTGGAGTAATAGTCTAGTGATAATATCACTAGGCCATTGTCTTCCCGAGGCAACTGGAAGAAAGAATCGGGCCCTCTATTTCCAAATACATTATAACATTTATGAAAGATTTACAAATCTGATTTTAAATAGCAGGACATACTGTCAAATGTTGAACTGCACTTTGCATATTCATGACATCAGTCACATTACTAGTTCATGAATTATACTTTAAATATAGTAAAAAAAAACTTTTCCTTGAAAGGAATCCTAAAGTTGTTAATACTGGCAAAATAAATCTTTTGGAGAAAAATTCTTTTGGGCACCTTGTGTCTAATTTGTAGCAATTACCTCAATTCATGGTTCCTAACAGTGTAATCATGTCTTTTGAAAATGTGTTTACAATTTGTTAGAAATACTGTCCAGAGGAAATTTGAAATACATACTTACTCTGTGGCTATGCCCTAGTCTAGATTCCCAATTGATTTTACATCAACATTGTTAACTTACTTTAAGTGGGTTAACGATAGCCTTAAAACCTCAGCACCAGGAAAATCAAGGCTACAATAACTATTGGAATATATATCCTAAACCGGTGATATAAATTAGCCTAATCCCATAACTTTTCAGAAATGAAACTATGATTCCAGATTTGAAGAAGTAGAAATCACCATTGTTATTCAATTATACAGTTTTAATCATTAACACAGAAAGAGAAAAATATGTATATTTAAAGGTCAGGTTTTGTATTTACTGATCTGAATCTTTGTTCTGATGTTTTGTTAGCAATGGTCCAAAACATTCGAGAATAATTTGTGTCAATGTTACTATCAGTCAGTAATTCAAAAGGCATTGGACTCAATTTATTGCCTTGTTGACCTCTTCATACACATTTGTGCAATCTTGGTAGCCTACTGCAACTAAAAGATATGCATCTCATTAGATGTTGCTTTATAAAAATTGTCTGTGGCTACGCATTCAGACAAGGCACGTTAATCTAAAAATGGCTTTCTAAAATGTCATCAACCAGCAGCTTCTTACTGATTAGACTGAATCTTGTGGGGTTTTTTGTTCAGATAGGCAGAGTTATGACAAGGCTTTTGAAAACATGCTTGCCATGAGGCCTGGCATGATTTTGTACCGTATCCTACCAAATGCATCTTATTAACTACCACCCTGTGCCTCACATCCTAACTCCATCTTACCTTGGGGATGTTCGCCAATGATTGCACAGTGTTCAGCACCATTTGCAACTTTTCAGATACTGAAGCAGTCTGTACTCAAATGCAACAAGATCTGGACAGTATCCAGGCTTGGGCCAACAAGTGGCAAGTAACATTTGTGTCCCACAAATGCCAGGCAATGATCATCACCAATAAGAGACACTCTAACCACCGCCCCTTGACATTCAACGATAGTACCATCACTGAAACCTCCACTGTCAACATCCTTGGGTTACCATTGACCAGAAACTTACCACATAAACACAGTGGCTACAAGAGCAGGTCAGAGAATGGATTAGATTCCCTACAGTGTGAAAACAGGCCCTTTGGCCCAACAGGTCCACACCGACCCTCCGAAGACTAACCCACCCAAACCCTTTTTCTCTCTGAGTAATGCACCTAATTGACAATTTAAGCATGGCCAATTCACCTGACCTGCACATCCTTGAATTGTGGGAGGAAACTGGAGCACCCAGAGGAAACCCATGCCATGTGGGGATACTGCGGTGAGTAACTCAACTCCTGACACCCTAAAGTCTATCCACCATTTACAAGGCACAAGTCAGGAGGGTGATGGAATACTCCCAACTTGCCTGGATGGGTGCAGCTCCAACAACACTCAAGAAGCTTGACCCTATCCAGGACAAAGCAACCCACTTGATTGGCACCACATCTACAAACATTCAATCCATCCACCACCAGCACTCAGTAGCAGCAATGTGTACTATCAACAAGATGCACTGCAGAAATTCATCAAAGATCCTTTGACAGCACCTTCCAAATCCAGGACCACTTCCACCTAGAAGGACAAGGGCAGCAGGTGCTTGGGAACACCACCAGCTAGAATTTCCCCTCCAAGCCACTCATCATCCTGACTTGGAAATATACTGCCATTCCTTCACAGTCATTGGGTCAATATCCTGGAATTCTCTCCCTACTGGCATTTTGGGTCAACCCAAAGCAAGTGGACTACAGCAATCCAAGAAGGCAGCTCACCACCACATCCTCAAGGGAAAATAGAGATGGGCTATCGATGCTGGCCAGCCAGTGACATCCAAGTCCCACAAATGAATTTTAAAAATTCCATCTTTCCTTGGGGTGTTTCCAGAACAACTTGCCAATCAGCAGATATCTAGGGCGGCACGGTGGCTCAGTGGTTAGCATTGCTGCCTCACAGCACCAGGATTCCAGGTTCAATTCCAGCCTCGGGTGTCTGTGTGGAGTTTTCACATTCTCCCCGTGTCTGCATGGGTTTCCTCCAGGTGCTCCGGTTTCCTCCCACAGTCCAAAGATGTGCAGGTCAGGTGAATCGGCCATGGTAAATTGCCCGTAGTGTTAGATGCATTAGTCAGAGCGAGATGGGTCTGGGTGAGTTATTCTTTGGAGGGTCGGTGAGGACTTGAGGTGAAGGGCCTGTTTCCACACTGTCGGGTATCTAATCTAATCTACTGGAAGACCAGCCTCCACTGCATTTACACCATCTCTAAAAGTACTTGATGGGCAAGGGTTGGCAATATGGCATTGCCCCGTCTTCACTCCTCACTGGGCATCTGCATTTTGTCCAGCAGGAGACCATCACATACAGGCTAGCAATTAGACAATTCCAACTAGGGGCGTTTACTTACAGCCACTAAAAGGGGGCAGAATGAAAATGAAAGAGGCTGCATTTCGCCCACACATTGCAAATCCAGTGCTGGATTCATGACTTTAACAGTCCTACTGCACCCAGGTCTCATCGACTGAAACAAAGTGTCAATGAGGTCCTATCTGGCTTTGAGCACCCAGTGTAGCTGAGTTCTGACATACACCAGCAGAGCTTTCTCCAGGTCAATACCTCACCTTTCCCCTCGATGACTGCTCCCTCTGGCCTGGCTCTATCACATTACCTTGCTGCCTGCTCCAACTGAGCAGAGAATGCCAGGATTGTGTGCAAGTTTTGTCCAGAAATCATTAGAGGGTCCCCCTGCTTGGATCCAAGCTGGACTTTGCAAAGCCATGCTTCTTCATATACTTGTCTCTTCAGTATCCTATTGCACAGCAAACATGGATCCTGCAATCTCAACCAACAAATTGACACTGACTCATCCCACCTTGGACATTGTCCCAGTCACATCTAGAGAATGGGGGGAGTGATGGGAGGGAACACAGACTATTAACACCAGGTAACCTCTGCTTGGAGTTGAAAAGTGTGGGGCTGGAAAGGCCCAACAGGTCAGGTGCTTCCAAGGAGCAGGGGAGTCGATGTTTCAGGCATAAGCCCTTCATCAGGAATGTGGGTTTGGGGGGAGGGGGACTGAGAAATAAATAAGTGGGAGTGGATGCTGGGGGGACAATTGCTGTACAGAATAGAAACAGACCTTTTGGTCCAACTCATCGATGCAACCCAGATATCCTAAATTAATGTAGTTCCGTTTGCCAGCATTTGGCCCATATCCCTCTAAAGCTTTTCTATGCCTCATCTTCTACCTTGGGACCCTCCAATCTCACAGATCAACATCAATTTCACCGGTTTCCTCATCTTCCCTTCTCCCAGATCCAACCTTCCAACTTGGCACCGCCCTCTTGAACTGTCCCACCTGTCCACCTTCCTTCCCACCTATCCACTCCACCCTCTGCTCCGACCTATCATCATCATCACCTCTACTTTCACCTACCAATTGCTTTTCCAGCTACCTTACCCCCAGTACCCCCCCACCCTCATATTTATCTCTCAGCCCCCTTCCCGTCGATTCTCCCGCTCCTCAGATGCTGCCTGGCCTGCTGTGCTTTTCCAGCACCACTCTCTTGACCCTGATCTCCAGCATCTGCAGTCCTCACTTTCTCCTAGCCCCTGCTTGGAGCCTTCATGTCCCTTTTTACCATCCATTCACTTCCACCCATCCCCCAGGTGTGGAGACCCACCACATTGAACTTCACCTCCAATTGCCCTGTCTGCCCCGAACCCTGATATCACGTGGAAATAATGTTCCTCTATGCCCTCCAAAGCTGTTCTGCAGAAGTCCCATTCCCCTTGTGTTTCCTTCCATTGCCATCCTTGTCACCACCTCCACACAAGTCTCTGTTTCCCCTTGTGACTCCACTACCCTTTTGACAGTGAAATCCTCCACGACCCCTACCCCTACTTGCACCCACCTTAATGATCAATGGATGGACCCTATGACTGTATTAATTCCATGAGTGACCATGAGGACCAGCCTTGAGACATGATTGGCCACAGCCTTAATGGCTGTCCTTGCCGCTCCCTGCCTGATGGTACCTGATTGCCCTGACTGCTGGAGTTGGCTCCAAAATACTGGCTGACTGACCATGACTGGCTCAAGTGGTTGGCTAAGCCTTACACTGTATGCATGTTGTGCCCCTGACTGAAGGGACTGGAATTCCCTGACAGACAGCTGCACTGGCTTTGTCTACGCTCAGTACCAGCCTGTAGCCAGTGTCCGACATCGTCATTTGGATGAATTCATGTGTAGTGTGTTAGTGTTATAGGCAGCTGGGACAGGCTGTTAATGTTGGATTGAAGTTTCGGTACACCACACAGCAAGATGTGCCCCCAGCTACTGACAAGCATGAGCTGCAGCCTGTATGGTTGTGCTAAAGAATACTTCAATAGATAGTACTGATTGTCTTTGGTGCCAATGTGCTTAGAGACAGAGCATGACATGGAGAATGCAAGAATGCGGGTAGATGCAAAGTGAGTGAATGCCTAGAGGGGAAGCAACTAATCCTGTGGTTCAGCTGGCCCACTGTCTATGAGCTGGCTGTCTACCCCTGTGCACAGAGTGTCCCTGCTGCAGCCTGTCAATATTCATAGCTGGTGCAGATCGGTAGTTCCTGAGTGGCCTCCAGTCTCCAGTGGATTGGAGAGATGCCATGATAGCCCTGAGGGCTGATAAATATCAGATGTCAATGTGCATGGTCAAGGGGTTGGGGCTTGGGCTGGTGCCTGTGGATTGCTGAGTGTTCCTGAGCAACATGGACCCTGTTTGCAGCCAGTGGTGAGCAGGCTGAACAAGCAACAATCACCCTAATTGACAACTTGTGGCATAAAAGATGCAGCAAATTGCTCCTGCCACAGATCTCACCTTAGCCCACGTCATTCAGAACCCTGTAAGGTTTTACCCATTGTTTCTGATGATGATATGATGATTAGAACGAGGTCAGCTAGGAGGACCTCATAGAAGAGATACTGACCTTTGTGGGGTTATTTCCGAGGTGATAAGAGAAAAACGCACACCTGAAGAGATTCACTTGCAACAGTCATCTTTGAATTAGGTTAGGCATTTCTGGCATCGTGCCACTGTTTGGGAAGATTGACTCAATCAATTCTGCCATCAACGTCTGGGCCCAGTATGTGGAAAGGTTTCTTTCCAGACAAACTACTTTGGGCCAGATGTAAAACAATGAATAATTCTCCAGACAGCTTTGTGGACTCAGAGCTTTCTCAGTTATTAGGAACCTAACATTCTCTGATACACCAGATACCTTTCAAGAGTTGATGGATTTAGCTAAGGAATATTACAACCTCAAGTTGCCTCAACTTCTGAGATGTCATTGACTTTACTCAGCAGTTCAAGATGCAATGCAATCCGTATCAGATTAAGATGGTTGGCAGAGGCTTGTAATTTTGGCTTAACCCTTAGTGAGATGCTGAGAGACCATTTGGTATGTGAGATTAATGATGTAACCATACAAAGCTGCTTACTAGCTGAAGCCCATCTGGACTTCAAACAGGCTCCACAACTGACTTTATCATTGGAAAATGCAGCAAGTGGAACTTACGAGTGACAGTGTATTTAGACAGAAGTGGACACCCTCACCAGGCCAGCTGAGCTTGGGAAACACCGCTGGAGTGAAGGCAATTGCATAGCCTCACTCAGGACAGATTTTGAACAGAGGGGGTCTGTCAGCCCATAGCAAAACCCCAAAGCAAAGCCAATCTGGCCAAATGGTTAAAATATTCTCGAGGATCTGGGCCAAGAGGGCACGGTAGCTGCTGTCGGTATGCAGACTTGTGACAGCAAACTTGGGCCAGATTGAGTAAGAGAACTCACAGGTTGTTATCCAGGAGAGTGCACACTGTAGAAAGTCCACCTACAGCTGCTTTGGAACAGTTAAATTGCTTAGCAATGTCCAAATCAGAACCAATCAAAATGAGCATCTGGTTAAATAGTTACCCAGTTCTAATGGTGGTCGATGCCTGTGTGACTCTATCTGTGATTGTGGGACTAGTCTTTATCAAAATTCACTTTGGGCTCCAACACTTACGTTTGCATAAGACCACAACCAAGCTGAGAACCCATAGCAGGGAATCCTTACAGATTAAGGTTCCAACTTCAGTTTCTGTCTCATCTGAGAAGCAGTTGGTTCCGTTACCACTGATTGCAGTAAAAGGCTCAGGCCCAAGCTTGATGAGGTAAAATTGGTTGAGAAAGATTCATCTTGATTGGCTTAACATTTCTCAATGAAAAATCGCCTGCCTGAGTGAAGTCCGAATTAAATACCTGGACGTTTTACAGGAAGGTTGAGGGCCTATCAAGGAGGCCAAGGCCACCTTACATGATAATCAGGAAGCAATTCCATGATTCTGCAAGGCCTGCCCAGTGCCTTTTGCCTTACGGGCAAAAGTAGAGGCAGAAAGCGAAGGAATGGTTAAAGCAGTCCAGTTTGCAGAGTGGACAACACCAGTTGTACCGATTGTGAAGACTGACAGGTCTGTTAGCCTTTCTGGGAATTTTAAACAGACAGTGAACCACTTTTCACAGCTGGATAAATTCCCAATCCCTTGCAGAGGGGGAATTACACACAAAGCTGGCAGGGGGGACAGTCCTTCAGGAAGCTGGACCTGAACCATGCATACTTACAATTGCAATTAGTTGAGGGCCTGAACACTGTGGTGTGTGGGAAGCAGTAACTCTTTGGTTTATTCATTCAGGGGACATGGTCTTCATTGGTTTAGCAAGTATTTATTGTCCATCTCTAGTTACCTTTAAGGTGGTGGTGAGTTGCTTTCTTGAAACACTGCAATCCATTTAGTGTAGGTGCTAAAGAGAGAGCCCCAGGATCTTGATCAGACAACACTGAAGTGATAATATATTTCTAAGTCAAGACAGTGAGTAGCTTGAAGGGAAGCTTGCAGAAGGTGGTGTGCCCATATACCTTCTAGATGGTCCTTCTAGATGGTTGTAGGTTAAGAAGGTGCTGTCTGAGGAGTCTTGATGAATTTCTGCAGTGCACCTTGCAGATGGTACACACTGCTGCATTGATACTGAAGGGAGGGAATGTTTGTGGATGTGGTGCCAATCTCTCTCAATCCAAGGATGTACAGGTTAGGTGAATCGGTCATGGGAAATGCAAGCTTATAGTGAGAGGATTCCCAGAAGTATGCTACAATTAATTTTAACAAGCGTTTTACCAATATACGAGATTGCCATTTGGGGTTATCATCAACTTGACCATTTTCTAGTGGATGATAGAGAACAATTTACAAGGTCTACCCCAGGTTGCCATTTATCTGGATGACATGCTAATAACAGGGAATCCTTACAGATTAAGGTTCCAACTTCAGTTTCTGTCTCATCTGAGAAGCAGTTGGTTCCGTTACCACTGATTGCAGTAAAAGGCTCAGGCCCAAGCTTGATGAGATGAAATTGGTTGAGAAAGATTCATCTTGATTGGCATAACATTTCTTAATGAAAAATCGCCTGCCTGAGTGAAGTCCGAATTAAATACCCGGACGTTTTACAGGAAGGTTGAGGGCCTATCAAGGAGGCCAAGGCTACCTTACATGATAGAGCATTTAGAGAACTTTGGCATAGTGCTTAGAAGGAAAGATATGTGTTCCAATCACCCCATGTGACTTGGGCTACAGAGTCGCCAAGACCAGGTTACACTCATGGAGGATAGAGTAAGAGCAATCAAATGTGCTCTGGCTCCTATGACTCTACTAGAGCTTTGGTCTTTCCTTGGGCTGCCACCTCATGTGATCTGGCACCCATACATCTGCTATTGAAAAGGGTCAGCCCTGGAAATAAATGGTCTCATAGCCAGGATGTAGCCTTTAGGGAAGTGAAGAAGCAGCTATCATCATCTAAGGTGATAGCCCACTATGATCCCAAGCAAGGTGTGATGCTGAGGTGCCATAGCTCCCTGTGCACTATTGGGGTGGTGTTGGCTCACCGATGATCCAGCGCAGAGGAATGCCCGATGGCATATGTTTCCTGGACTTTGGCTGATGTTGAATGAAAATATACCCAGATAGAGAAGGAAGGTTTGGCAGTCATCTTTGGTGTGAGAAAGTTCTACCAATACCTTTACGAATGTAAATTTGTAATATTCACAGACCACAAACCCTTACTAGGGCTACTCAAGAGGACAAGACAGTGCTGCCCGTAGCTAGAGGTCAAATTCAGCTCTTATTCAATTACACGTCAGAACCCTGTTCAAAAAAGGGAATAAGGATAACCCCGGGAATTACAGGCCAGTTAGTCTTACTTCTGTGGTAGGCAAAGTAATGGAAAGGGTACTGAGGGATAGGATTTACGAGTATCTGGAAAGACACTGCTTGATTAGGGACAGCCAGCACGGATTTGTGAAGGGTAGGTCTTGCCTTACAAGTCTTATTGAATTCTTCGAGGAGGTGACCAAGCATGTGGATGAGGGTAGAGCAGTGGATGTAGTGTACATGGATTTTAGTAAGGCATTTGATAAGGTTCCCCATGGTAGGCTTATGCAGAAAGTCAGGAGGCATGGGATAGAGGGAAATTTGGCCAAATGGATAGAAAACTGGCTAACCGGTCGAAGGCAGAGAGTGGTGGTAGAAGGTAAATATTCAGCCTGGAGCCCAGTTACAAGTGGAGTTCCGCAGGGATCGGTTCTGGGTCCTCTGCTGTTTGTAATTTTTATTAATGACTTAGATGAGGGAGTCGAAGGGTGGGTCAGTAAATTTGCAGATGATACGAAGATAGGTGGAGTTGTGGACAGTGAGGAGGGCTGTTGTCGGCTGCAGAGGGACTTAGATATGATGCAGAGCTGGGCTGAGGAGTGGCAGATGGAGTTCAACCCTGCCAAGTGTGAGGTTGTCCATTTTGGAAGAACAAATAAGAATGCGGAATACAGGGTTAATGGTAGGGTTCTTAGTCAGGTGGAGGAACAGAGGGATCTTGGGGTCTATGTACATAGATCTTTGAAGGTTGCCACTCAGGTGGATAGAGTTTGTAAGAAGGCCTATGGAATATTATCGTTCATTAGCAGAGGGATTGAATTCAAGAGTCGTGAAGTGATGTTGCAGCTGTACAGGACTTTGGTTAGGCCACAGTTGGAGTACTGTGTGCAGTTCTGGTCGCCTCACTTTAGGAAAGATGTGGAAGCTTTGGAGAGGGTGCAGAGAAGATTTACCAGGATGTTGCCTGGAATGGAGAGTAGGTCGTACGAGGATAGGTTGAGAGTTCTCGGCCTTTTCTCGTTGGAACGGCGAAGGATGAGGGGTGACTTGATAGAGGTTTATAAGATGATCAGAGGAATAGATAGAGTAGACAGTCAGAAACTTTTTCCCCGGGTACAACAGAGTGTTACAAGGGGACATAAATTTAAGGTGAAGGGTGGAAGGTATAGGGGAGATGTCAGGGGTGGGTTCTTTACCCAGAGAGTGGTGGGGGCATGGAATGCGCTGCCCGTGGGAGTGGTAGAGTCAGAATCATTGGCGACCTTTAAGCGGCATTTGGATAGGTACATGGATGGGTGCTTAATCTAGGTTAGAAGTTCGGCACAACATCGTGGGCCGAAGGGCCTGTTCTGTGCTGTATTGTTCTATGTTCTATGTTCTAACACTGTCAGTGAGGCCAAGTGGCAAATGTGGATACATTGAGCTGCCTGCTGTTGGCAGCTACACCACCAGTGGTTCTACTACCAGAAGGGTCCATTCTGGTTTTAAACTTTCCAGACAGCCTTCCAATCACTGCTGACAATATCAGACTCTGAATGCAAGAAGATTCCCACCTCAACGCAATTGAACCAGCTGGTGGTGATGGGGGCAACAACAGGGTCATCACACCCAGAAATGAAACCTCTCTGGGCCCGGAGAGACCAGATCACCATCGAGGACAGTGTAATATTATGGGGAGCAGAAATAATCGTCCCAAGATATGGTTGCCACCCGTTACTGGCTGAACTCCTCCAGGGTTTTCCAAGGGTTTCCAAAATGAACTAGCAGGTAGACCACATGAAAACTGCAGTGTAACAAACTGGACAGGAGCAAAATGTATCCACCCCCACTGAAGGCTGTCAGAGCCCATTGATTCTCCCCCTCCACCTAGCATCAAAGAAATCTCTGAGGACAAGATGGACGCATCAGATGTCACAGCCTCGATGTCATTACCGCCTGAAGCAGAGGATGAATTTCTACTGAGATGCTCCAGGTACAAGAGGCAGGAAACTGTCTGGCATGTGTCACCAGTATCTGAGGCAGAGGTGGAGGAACCTGACCTGGTGCAAATACACCCCAGAGGAAACTACAGGTAAAAGAACGGGCCTACATCCCAGGACTTGGAGAAGGAGGGATGTAGTGATTGGAATGAGGTTCAGCCAGGTGGACCTCATAGAATATGAATTCCCTGAGTGGATCAGATTAACAGCCTCAATCAGGGAGTCTTGGCTGACAGATAAAAACAGGAATATCATAGGTTCTGCTCATTCTAGGATTCTACTCTGCTCGCTGGGTCAGTGTCATGTACTAAGCACTTATAAGTAAAGGTGATTTGGTGAAAGGATACTGTCCTTTGTGGAGTTATTTCAGACTGCACTTCTACAACTTGTCACAAAGTTTGCTGACCAAAGCATTAGACGTATTGTGTAAAAATGTTGCCCACTACCTCAATATAAATGTCAAAGATCATTGCCTTCATGGGAGTACATTATGATTTTGGGATCAATTGAATTAATCTGTTTAAATTGGTAGCATATAGTTTTCTGGTCATCAGACCACTTTGTTTTTCCTTTTGCTTTTAAACCTCTTTATTTTAAACATTTCTAGTGACAGTTGTTTGTCATGTTTATAAATTAAATAATATGGAAAGAAGGTATTTGTCTTCATATGAAGAAGAGGTGTCCCTTGTTCAAAAAAATCCAGTCTTTATGCTCCATGTACAGGGTGAGCACCGTATTCATGGAATTGTTTTCCGCAGTTTCAGTTACCCACGGTTTACTGCGGCTCAAACATTTTATAGGGAACCTTCCAGAGCCAGGGACCAGAGGCTGCTGGGAAGGTAAATTTCCTATTTACATGAGTGGGTTCACTCCTATCCGTGGTTTCGGGCTTCCAAAGTAAGTCTTGGAATGTATGCCCCACAGGTAAGGGAGGTCTACTGTATTTGATTTGGTAGCTGTAGGGAGTTTCCCCTTTATTTTCTTGATGAAAGGTCAGGGGATTCTATTCTGTTATGTAGGATCAATTTTAAAAGAAGTCTTGTAATAAAAGTTTGAAAAAAATTGCTGTTGTGTAAGGCCGCAAGGCTTTGGGGCATCCTTATAAATACATTGTAGAGTTACGTTTTACTGGCAGAAAGAGCACAGTGTGGCCTGTTTCTGTACAATGTATTCTAGGGAGCTCTAATTGCTGTAATACTTTGTAGAGGTTTGAGAAGGTCGCAATGACACTCGTGGGCCAGTCAGCCCATTGAATGCATGCTGGTTCTCTGTGGTTACTCTACAATCAGACCCAGTTCTCCACTCTATCCCCATATCCATCAAGATTACTTCACTCATGTATCCACCTAATGATCGTCATGAAAGAAAATTCTCACATCCCCCTGGATCTGCTGTCCAAAGCCTTAAAACCGAAGACGTGAAGGCAAGTAGGGGGACACATTGGAGATGCCCTAACTACATTTGTTTAGAGTTCCCTAGATACAGAAGTCATCCCTCTGGTTGGAAAATTGCATATGTCATTGAACACTTTTAAAAAGGAAAACCAGGGAATTACAGACCAGTTAGCCTAAAGTCTGAAGTCGGGAAATTGTTGGCGTCTATAATCAATGATGAGGTAACCGAACATCTTGAAAATTTTAATTGATCAGAGAGCCAGCTTGGATTCATGACAGATAGGTTAAAAGGAAACTTATATTTACATAGCACCTTTCATAATGTTAGCTTTTCCAAAGTGGTAAGCACAGATGTACATTTATACTTTCTGTTTAATATACAAAAACATGGCAGCCAGTTTACAAACAGAGAGGTATCACCAGCAATAACATAAATGTCTAGATAATCTTTATTTTAGTGAGATTGTTTCTGGAATAAATATCTGTTATTGGCACCTTTTCTGCTTTGAATGAGTGTCACGAAATGATTTTATATTCATCTGAGGGGGTGTCCTTGGTTTAACTTCTGAAAAGCAGGATCCTGGCAGTTCTGTGATTACAGAAAAAGGAGCAGGTTGTTGTAGCATCTCAACCCCTGTGTTGATATTCAGTAAGGTCATGGCTGATCTGTAGCTTATCCCCATCTGGTTACCTCAGTTCTGAAACTCTTATCAAATCCTAGCCTCAGCGGGGCTTTTGGGGAGCAATGTGGGACACAATGTTTCCTATAAATTTCTGAACCCGATTGTCAGGCTGAAGTTTGAATCTGAGCACTGTCGGAAGCAGTCACTCTTTGTTTTATTCATTCAGGGGATATGGCCTTCATTGGCAAGTATTTATTGCCCATCTCTGGTTATCTTTAAGGTGGTGGTGAGTTGCTTTCTTAAAATGCTGCAACCCACTTAGTGTAGGTATTAGGGAGAGAATCCCAGGATCTTGATCAGGCAACATTAAAGTGATGATAATATATTTCCAAGTCAAGACAGTGAGTAGCTTGAAAGGGGAGCTTGCAGAAGGTGGTGTGCTCATGTGTCTACTGCATTACCATTCTATATAGGGGTGATTGTAGGTTAAGAAGGTGCTGTCGGAGGATTCTTGGTGAACTTCTGCTGAGCATCTTGCAGGTGGTACGCATTGCTGCACTGGTACTGAAAGGAATAAATGTTTGTGAATGTGGTGTCAATCTCTCACAATCCAGGGATGTGCAGGTTAAATAGATTGGCCATGAGGAATGCAGGCTTACAGAGAGAGGGTAGAGGGGTGGGTCTGGGTGAGATGCTGTTTGGATGGTCAGTGTGGACTCGATGGGTTGAATTCCTGCTTCTACATTACAGGGATTCCATGATTCTATAAGTGGACTGCTTTGTCATGGATGGTACCAAGCACCTTTAGTACTATTAGAGTTGGACTCATCCAGGGAAATAGGGAATATTCCAGCCTGCTCCTCGGATGCTGCCTGACCTGCGGTGCTTTTCCAGCACCAGTCTAATCTTGACTTTTGATCTCCAGCATCTGTGGTCCTCACTTTCGCCACTCCTGGTTTGTGCTTTGTATACGGTGGACAGGATGTGGAGGGTTAGGAGATGAATTGGTCTCTATAGAATTCCTCACTTGTATTGTGTTCTTATAGCCACAGTGTTTATATGGTTACTCTAGTTTGTAGTCAATGGTAACCCCGACGATGTACTTAATGAGGGATCCAGCAATGGTAACGTAGTTGATTGTCAAGGCATGATGGTTAGATTCTCTGGCTGGAGATGGTCTATGGCTGGCATTTATGTGATACAAATGTTACATCAGCCCAAACCTGATTATTGTCCAGGTCTCATTTGGTCATGGGCTGCCTCAGTATCTGAGGAGTTGTGAATGGTGCTCAACGTTGTGTAGTCATCAGCAAGCATCCTCACTTCTGACCTTAAGATGGAAGGAAAGTCATTGATGAAGCAGCTGAAGATATTTGAGACTTTGATGCTACCCTGAGGAGTTCCTGCAGAGATGCCCTGAAACTGGAATGGTTGATCTCCAACAATCTCAACCATATTCCTTTGTGACATAGAACATAGAAAAATACAGCGCAGTACAGTCCTTTTGGCCCTCGAAGTTGCGCCGATCCAAGCCCACCTAACCTACACTAGCCCACTATCCTCCATATGCCTATCCAATGCCCATTTAAATGCCCATAAAGAGGGAGAGTCCACCACTGCTACCGGCAGGGCATTCCATGAACTCACGACTCACTGAGTAAAGAATCTACCCCTAACATCTGTCCTATACCGACCACCCCTTAATTTAAAGCTATGCCCCCTCATAATAGCTGACTCCATATGTGGAAAAAGGTTCTCATGGTCAACCCTATCTAAACCCCTAATCATCTTGTACACCTCTATCAAGTCACCTCTAAACCTTCTTTTCTCCAATGAAAACAGCCCCAAGTGCCTCAGCCTTTCCTCATATGATCTTCCTACCGTACCAGGCAACATCCTGGTAAACCTCTTCTGCACCCGTTCCAGTGCCTCCACATCCTTCCTATAGTATGGCGACCAAAACTGCACACAATACTCCAGATGCGGCTGCACCAGAGTCTTATACAAATGCAACATGACCTCAGGACTCAATTCCTCTACCAATAAAAGCCAATACGCCATATGCCTCCTTCACCGCACTATTTACCTGGGTGGCAACTTTCAGAGATCTGTGTACATGGACACCAAGATCCCTCTGCTCATCCACACTACCAAGTATCCGACCATTAGCCCAGTACCCCATCTTTTTGTTACTCATACCAAAGTGAATCACCTCACACTTACCCACATTGAACTCCATTTGCCACCTTTCTGCCCAGCTCTGCAGCTTATCTATATCCCGCTGTAACCTGACACATCCTTCCTCACTGTCAACAACTCCACCGACTTTCGTATCATCCGCAAACTTGCTCACCCGACCTTCTAGCCCCTCCTCCAGGTCATTTATAAAAATGAAAAACAGCAATGGTCCCAAAACAGATCCTTGTGGAACACCGCTAGTAACTGCACTCCAAGATGAAACTTTACCATCAACTACTACCCTCTGTCTTCTTTCAGCCAGCCAATTCCTAATCCAAACCTCCAACTCACCCTCAATGCCATACCTCTGTATTTTATGCAGTAGCCTACCATGGGAACCTTATCAAATGCCTTACTAAAATCCATATACACCACATCTACCGCTTTATCCTCATCCACCTCCTTAGTCACCTTCCCAAAGAATTCAATAAGGTTTGTGAGGCACGATCTGCCCTTCACAAACCATGTATGACTCTATCCAGTGATCACCTGTCATTTTCCTGGTAGCAGTTATAAATGGTTAGAGAAGGGGCTCGCAGTCCAATTAAGGCGGGTTTTATGACCTCAATTGATGTTAATACTGGACAAGTCAGATCCCAGAGTGAAAGTGAACGTAAATAAAACCAATAACTGCAGATGCCAGAGATCTGAACAAAACAAAAGCACACAAATTGCTGGAGAAACTCAGCAGGTCCAGCAACATCTGTGGAGAGAGAAACAGAGTTCATGCTTTGTCTCCAGAAATTTCTCAACAAGGTGGTGGATGGCGACTGCAGACTGGTAAGGAATGCCTCCAGGCCTGGCCCAGTCCTCACTTTCTCCTTATACCTGCTGTCAAGATACTACCTCCAGGCAGTTCAATAATCCTTGTTGCCTACGGGAAGCTGGAGGCTGACTGGGAAATCCCAGTAATTGGCTGTAAGTTCCTGTTAACTAACTGCATTCCTGACAGTGCATCCACTCACCCCTGCTCCAATCTAACCTCTGAAAAGTTAGCCCACAGGCAAGTTGGAATCAGCTAACTGGCACACAGGCTGGCAGAGCAACTTTTAGCCCATGGTCCCCTACACTCATGGCTGTAATGGGGGCAAACAGGTAAACCAGTATTTCCTGACATCAATTCTGAATGTGTGAATTCGAAGCTAATGCCTCATTGTTCCAGATTGATTTAATCTTTATCAACTCTTTTCAAATTCTTGAGCCATCATATACACCCTAATCAGATCTCCTCTTCAACTTTTACACTCTAGGAAGTACAATCTTAGTCTGTGCATAATTTAGCCCTTCTAACCCCGCATCTTTTTTAGGAAACCCATGCTGCACCTTTGCCAAGTTTTCATTTTCATGCTCAAGTGCTGGGGGTAAGACTTGAACCAATAGCCTCCTGACTCAGAGACAAGCAGGTGTGTCATTCTGATACTCTTTCATTCTTAATTTTGTCCTTTTTTCCTGACACAACATACTCTTCACGAACTCATCTCTGCTCAGCTCATGTATGTTCACATGTTCAGCAATTCTGCCCCTAATAACAGTACTGAATTCTGCCTCACAACTAATGTTATTCTGATAGGCCTGCTATTTCTTAATTTATCTCTGCCTTTTCTGAAATAATGGAATGACATTATCAGCTTTCCAATCCTAGGGGACAGTTTAGGAATTGATAATTATTAATATTGTGTCTAAGCATCAACATTTCTTTTACCACCACCTTTGTTTGAAACCCAGAGGTGAACACCATGGGAATTTCACTATCTTTCATCTTATTAGTTTCTCCATCACCAATTTTTACTTCTATTTAATGCAGTTAGCCCTCTTTAGATTTATTTATGTTCTTTCTTGTATCTTTGGTACTTTATGCTCCTTTTGGATTGGGACAAAGCTGTTTATTAACTCTGCCCTTTTCTCATTTCCATTTACAATGTCACCTGATAATAAAGGGCTTGGTCACCCCTTTTTTACCTCATAGATGTATAAAAGCCTTCAGTGTTGTCCTTGATATCCCTCACAAGCTTTCCCACAGATTCTTTCTGTTAATCGTTGTCACTTTTTTTGTTTCCCTTTACAGTTTTGCCTCTCCTTCAGTAATGCTGTGGAGGGCCTACCTACATTGTGTTCAAGTCTCTGGAATTGAGCTTAACCCTTCAACCCTCTGACTGAGATATGAGCACTATCAGTGAGCCAAGGTTGACATGATATTACGCTGGAGCAGTAATGGAAGGCTTAGTGGAGCCCACTGGGTGGAAAATGTGGCAGGCGGGTAATTTAATTGGACATGATATGAAATTTCAATTTCTCAAAATTAGGACACAGGTTAAAGACAGAGGCACATTTGCTGCATGCTAACCTCCAACCAGCATGTGGGGTCAATGCTTATATTGCATTCATTTGCATTCTATGAATATTCATCAGTGTAAAACCATTTTTAATGATGTTCCACCCTTGGGATAAAGGATATGTACAAGAATCTCTTGACACCTAATTCACCGCCTGTTTAAATGTGTTGTCCTTGTGCAGTCCATTGTTTTAACTCTACAGGGTATAGAAAGGGAGCAAAATGGCAGCTTGCATGGAAGCTCAGGACTGGCAAGGGAGAGTCCGTGCTGAGGGAGTTGTGGAATGGGGTCAGGACATAGAGGAGTGGAAATGAAATCCAGAGAGGGAAAAAGTAGGGATCTCAGAGGCTTGGAGGAGAAATTGGAAATGTGTGGAGGGGTTGATGGGAAGTCTGGGGTGAGTAATTCAGGGCAGAAATTGAGGAGCCTGGTCATGGTGGTTGTATGGTGTTGGTTGACAGTGATCTCTGTTAATCTTCTTTACGATGCGAAGGAGAGCCAGCTGACCCTGCAAGTACGGCCATGTCCAATAGAATAGTGAGTACAACTCTGACACTGAAATGAACACTCAATAGGAAACATCCTTTCTTTCATGATAAAGAAAGAGAATTTCTCATGGCATCCTTGAGACTTTCTCAGTACACAGGCACAATATGCACACAAACAGTAGCAGTGCCAGAACTGCAATTACGTTAGTCTATCCCAGTCACTTATACTTGTTATGTTTATTTGGAGGCACTACATTTTCTATTTGCAGAGTGTTTAGCATTCATAGACCATGTTAGGGGGTCATGAGACACAGCCATTAAGAAAACGTCCCTTGTATCCATCAATGTTTGCCAAGTCTGAGGTTTACTAGTTCATCTAACTCTGGTTAGTCTCGCCAAATAATGATGCATATACAAATAAAGTGAAACCGATATAATTTGAAATCTTTCCAGGTGAAATTTCAATTTGAAAAATATCTGTGCCATCACTGAGCTCTCAAATCTTATGCTGATGACAATGTAGTTAGGCAGGAGTAATTTGGCTATGATGTTGTGTCTCTCAATTTGGTCAGGATACACTATTACAATGTACCCATTGTCAGCTGATGGGAGGGTTTTGTGAATGAAAAGCTACCCCTCCTGTGGTGTGTATTGCTAGTGTATTCTGTGCATGCTGCTGGTGCTTTGAATATCCATTATAAATCACGTGTGAGGTGGGATAAAGAGAGAGCAGAAGCAATTCCAGTTATGACATCAGGAATAGTACACTGTTGCCGAAATCCAGTCAGCATGACTAATGTTGCGAAATCTGAGAAGTAAATTGCTATAGGGAACTTCATCAGCCTATTACTGTCTCCATACTCCCCGAACCTGGTTTCCTTGGTTACGTGCCACAGAGGATCAGGCAGTGATGAGCCGCCTGCTGCTACAATTTACCACAAAGGAGTAAAGCACCAGGATAAAGATAATTAGTGTTTTATATTCAACTTTTTTTTTTATAAAAGGCCATAGCTTCATAATGCCAATATCAATAATGCAGGTGCCAACATGAAACTCTCAAAAAGCTTCAATGCTGCTCCTGCTTTCTGTTTTGGTGCAGTAATAATGAGAGTCTTCGTGCAGGCAATGCCAGTTTGCTTTATATGTATGCAGAGCAGGCAGATAATGTCAGTCAATGACCCTCACTATTTTAATTGTACCTTGCAACTTGAGTTGGCACCTCTTAATCAACATGCAACTAAACATCTCCTCAGTAGCATAAAGATTCCCCATTAGCATTATTTTATAAAATTACTAGCAACTTGCAGATTAGTGTCTCTGTCTTTCTATGGATTCAGTTTGAGTTTGTTGAAGTCCTGGGATGCGGTGAGGAGTTGGTTACTGTCTGTGAACTCTGCGGGAAGTACGATATCATATACCAAAGATGTTTACTATGATGGATCTGGGCACATCAGATTTTCTCAATGATCAGCGCCGTATAGAAGCAGCTCCCCTTTGGACTGCAAACTAAGAGGGAAATAGTACACAGGCAGCAAATAAGAAAAGCAGTTTACTGACCGAGGAGGAGGAGAGGTGAAAGGTTCTCAGCAGAAAGCCTTAACCATCCAGAATCTTCCAGGAGCATTTCTCCAACATTTACCTTAACCTGGGCAATGTATTCATCATCTGTGGTTCACAAAGCATGCCCTTACAGAACTCCACCATTTTTTGGTGCACCCAGTGGTTATGAAGGATGTAATGTGACCCTGAATTTCTAAGCTTCAGGATCCTTCCTAACTGGCATCGTAGGCAGCATACCAATTTGACGTCCATTGCTGCATTATCATGGTGGCAGGGGCTCTTTATATGAGGAGAGGGGCTTTATTGTGTTCTCTCTGGACAGAGAGAAGTAAGTAGAATTCATATATGGTTCTGCCAGAATAGAGAGCTACTCTGTAGTACAGGTGCCATCAGCTGCACACATCTGTCTTGATAGAGACCTCAATTAATACTATTGACTGAATGTGAGCCAGATTACCAAAATCCTTGCACAAAAAGACAAAGACATTAACACCAGCACTGTACTACTTGCAGAACCAGCAAACCTATCTACTCAAATCTAGGTTTTATGTGCAAAGTGAACGGGGTAACGCAAGAACAATGGTTGACTCGGCTGCCGAGCAAGACTTGGTGCTCATCTCTGAGATAGAAGTGTACACTTCAACAAGACCAAAAACCCTAGTAGACTTAGGGAACAAATTGAGGAAGAATAGAGCAGCACATTTGGAAGATGGAGAACGTATTCAGGTCAGGCCATACTACCAAAAGATTAGCAATTAGGCCTTTTCTGTCTGAGAGCTGAGTGTGTTTGGAACTTTCTTCCATTTCCTGGAAGTACAGTCCTTGAATATTTTGAAGGCAAAGGTAGATCACTTCTTGTTAAGCAAGAGAATAAAAGGTTATCTGGATGGACTGGAATGCAGAGATTATAATCAGAGCAGCCTGATCTAATTGAGTGGCGGAGCAGACACGAGGGGCTGAATGGTTTACTCCTTCTCCTAATTGATATGTTCAGATATATGCTTATATTCCGAGATGACAGGCTTGCATATCTCCCAAGCAATCAGGTGCTAAAACAATATTGCAAGTAGACAACACATTTGACAATAAATGAGTACCTTTGAGTCTTCAATGACAGACAAATGATTATGAGAGCTCTGACAGGAGATATTCCCTCAAGTCATTTCAGCAGAATGAAATGAAGGGTTGGGGCACATCAGTCTATATGGTGGTGGGGCACCTCATTCTTAGACACATATGGCATACCTCCTGGCACAGGAGTCTTGAATCAGCCTTGATCCCCTGGCTTGATGGTAATATAGTGTGGGATATGACAGGTTACAGATTGGAGTTGAATACAACTCTGCTGCCACTCATTGCCCACAGTACCTCATGGATGCCAAGTTTTCAAGTGCCAGATCTGTTCTGAATCAAACCTGTTTAGCTTGTGCTAGTGCCACGCAACATGATGGAAACAAAACATTGACTCAACAAGAACTGTTCAATGAACTCACTACCTGTGCCTGGCAGGTATGTTCTTCAAGACTTAGCCACCTTGGTTAGTAATGGTCTTATTGAGCCACTCTTTGTGATGGACATTGAACTCCCTCACTCAGAATGCATTATGATTAGATTAGATTCCCTACAGTATGGAAACAGGCCCTTCGGCCCAACAAGTCCACACCGACCCACCGAAGAATAACCCACCCAGACCCATTCTCCAAGTGAACCACTCACTGTACATCCCTCATAAACCAACAGAAGTATTCAGAGAGAGATAATGGAGTACCAAAGGCTGGGCCAGCTGTAAAATGATCATCTTGACATTGGAATTGTGAAGCAAAGAGCACTGAATCGATTTCCCATTTCTTCTACCTCTGCCCTTTTTGCTTTTTGTTTGTTTGTGTGTCTGTGTGTGTTGGGTGGGTTTATAAGGATATTCAAATTTTCATCTATAATGTTATATGCCAAGATTTATATATGTTTACCATAAGTTATTGTGTAATTACTTGTAATAAACAGTAATACTTATTCAGTACAGAAACTTGGTCCTTGCTTTCTTTCAACCTCTGTCTGAAGGCCGTGTAAATTGGGGCAAATGTGTACTTTTTTAAAAAACTTCAAGATTTACATGGTTGTGGGTATGAGTCAAAAAGTGTGGCGCTGGAAAAGCACAGCCGGTCAGTCAGCATTCAAGGAGCAGGAGAGTCGAAGTTTTGAGCCCAAGCTCTTCATCAGGAATGCTTATCAGCTTATACTCGAAACATCGACTCTCCTGCTTCTCGATGCTGCCTGACCTGCTGTGGTTTTCCAGTGCCACGCCTTTTGACTCTGATCTCCAGCATCTGCAGTCCTCACTTTCTCCCTGTGGTTGTGGGCATGTCCACCACGCTGGGAGGTTGATTGCATCCCCTGGCCAGGTGACATCTTCAGTGCTTTGGAGCCTCCTGGGAAGCGCAGTTGTACTGTGTCTTCTGGAATTTATTTGGTTCTGTTTCTGCTGCTTCCAATTGCTGGTTCAGGTTGTTTATTGTAGTGGCCGATATATTGGGTCTCAGTCAATGTGATTGTTGATGGAGTGTATAAATGAGTGCTATGCTTCAAAGAGTTCTCTGGCTGTCCTCTGTTTAGCTTGTCCTATGATTGTTGTGTTAGCCCAGTCGCTTTTGTGATCCCTGTCATCTGTGTGTATGGTTACTGGGTGCTGCTGGTCATTTAGTGGCTAGTTCATGGATACCGATTGCTCGTTGTCTGCCTGTTTGCCCTGTACAGTGTTTCATGCAGATATGCATGGAATCTTGTTAATAATGTTTGTCTTGCACATGATGGATATCGGGTCTTTTGTTCTGGTGAGTTGTCTGAGTGTACCTGTTGGTTTATGGGCTGTCATTAATCCCAGTGGACAGAGAAGTCTAGCTGTCAGTTCCGAGACTTTTTTTTATGTAAGGTAGTGTTGTGAGTGAGTTAGGTCGTGTCATGTTGTTTGTCTGTTAGGCGTCTGCAGATGAAGTTGCGGGGATATTTGTTCCTGGCAAATATGCTGTAGAGGTGTTCTTCTTCTCCCCTTCATAGTTTGGGAGTGCTGTAGCGTGGTGTAACCCTTTTGTGTGTGTTTGGATGGATTGTTGTAATTCAGGAGCTGGTTTGCTGAGTGTAACTTTCCTCGGCATTTTTGTGGTGTATTCACCACTCTGTGTTCTTTGTACCATCACATCCAGGAATGGGAGTTGATTGTTGGTGTCCTTCTGTCTCATAGATCTGAGCAAAGTGTTGCTGATCTGGTGTGTGTGCTCAATCTCTGTTCTTGTAATGATAACAAAAGTGTTGTCTATGTATCTGATCCAGAGTTTGGCTTGGATTTGTAGTAGAGCTGTTTGTTCCAATCTTTGCATCACTGCTTCAGCTATGAGCCCAGAGGTGGGTGAGCCCATACAAAGAAGAAGAACACAACCATTTTGGAAACACTTAATTGAAACAGCAAAGGATTTCCTGAAGGTGGCAGAGTTGTTCCTGGCAGCCTTAAAGGAAATCTCAAAACCGAGGTTGATTGACTTGGTAGGTAAACTGAAGGTAACATTGTCTGACAGAGCCAAGGAAGGCCAACATAATTGAGGCACTAACACAACACTTGGGTTTAGAGGAAATACAAAAAAGGGCCAAGGACTACAGTTGGGAAATGTTGGAATTAAGTGACATTTGGTCACAGTTAAAGCAGCTGTGACCGAGGAGAGAATGAAAATAACTGCAAATGAAATTTCAAAGGGCAGCAAAAGATAAGGAAAGGGAAATGAAATTGAATGAGGAAACTACAATTAGAATTTCAAAGAAATTTTCAAGCAAGGCAGTAGATAATTAATATAAACTTAAAATGGCACAGTTGAAACAGAACACACCAAATCCTTGTGCAGCCTATGTTGGGGAGAGTCTGAGTCATAATTTGAAATCCGGTAAGGAAAAGTTTAAGTTTGCACAGGCCTGAGCAAAATTTGCGGAAAAGGATGGTGGAAGCCTTCCTCATGTCGTTTATGAAAATGGTGAGGCAAATGTATTGGGCAAAAGAAGACTGGGCACTGTTTATGCAAAGACAAAACTAGAGTGGTGCTGGAAAAGCACAGCAGGTCAGGCAGCATCCGAGAAGCAGGAAAATCGACCTTTCGGGCAGGAGTCCTTCTCCTGCCCGAAACATCAATTTTCCTGTTCCTTGGATGCTGCCTGACCTGCTGTGCTTTTCCAGCACCACTCTAGTTTTGTCTCTGACCTCCAGCATCGGCAGTCCTCACTTTCACACTTTTTATGCGAAGTAAATTGATAGGTAAAGCACTGGAAATTTATGCTTCGTTGTCAGGGGAGATTTCTCAGGATGATGACACAGTGAAGAAGACTATATTGGCTGCCTACATAATAGTGCTGGGGTACATACGCAAAGGTTTTGGAATGTAAGGAATAAACCTGGAAAAACCGATATTATGTTTGAAAGAGTTGTTCAAAGTAATTTTGACAGGTGGATAAGAGTATTAGAAGGTGAAACCATGTACGGTTATTCCCTGAGAGGAATCTAAAAGCCCACTGTAATAAAAAGATTAAAGACAAAAAGATTGCAACTACTGGACTGGCATCACTAATGACATCTCCAGGGCAGGTGATGGTAGCATCTGGGACATTACAAGCTATAAATCCAAGAGTACGACTGTGTTGAGCTGTTTCTTTACTAGTGTGTGAGATAGCTCTCCCATGTTTAGCACAAGTCCCCAGATGTTACTTAAAGGACTTTGCAGGGTCAGCAGGGCTAAGTTTGCATTTGTCATTACTGTACCTTGGTCAATGCCACATGTTCCGTCCAATTTCACTCCATTTTTTTCAGACTTTTGAACAGTTGTATCAATTAACTTCGTTTCGAAGTCATTTCAGAGGGCAGTTTGGAGTCAATCACATCTTGGACTCTCTAGAATCACATGTAAGCAACAGCAGATAAGGATGGCAGATTTCCTTCCTGAAGGACATTACTGAACCAGATAGGTTTTTATGACAATTGACAATGGTTGCATAGTCATCATTAAGTGTTTTTTTAATTTAAATTTTACATCGGTGGTGCTAGGGTTTAAGCCTGGGCCCCCAAAACATTACCATAGTCTTTAGATTGTGAGTCCAATGTGCCATCCACTCCCTTCTACATAAGAGTTACTGCATGTAGAAATTATTCCCTTGTCTGAAAAACTGCTTTAAATAGGAAGATAGTGTATGAATGTAAGCTCTTTTTTCTTATTAATGCACATTCTTTTGTTATGTGTCAGAATTTTTTTTTTACTTTACATTGTTCTCATTACATTTCATAATAAATGAGTGTTACTACATTCAACTTAGGTGGCGATAAAAAGAAAAACACTGTGAATATTGCCAACCTGAAATAAGAAACGAAAATAAATCTGTATGCAAAAAAAAACTAAAATGTGAGCCAGAAATCAGTTCACATGAAATGTTTCTGTGAAACCTTAACCTATCTTTTTGTTTCTCATGCTGATACAGTTGGCTGTATATTTCTTTTGCTGTGGTTTTAAATGAAACAGATTAAATTGAAAGAACAAACCTGAACTGTTTGATGTACTATGCAGTACCACTTTGGTTCTTATACACAGTCTAAACAGAGAGGTATCTTGCACATGTCTAGCTTTGAATTATTGTAATCCCACCCATTACCAAAATGAAGCTAATGGCTGTGTAATGAAACAGTGACTATTTAAAGGGACCTATTTTAAAGACATGACTAGGTGCTTCAGTAAAGTTCCAGGAATGTAGATTTACATCAGCTACAAATGTTAAAATAAACTACTTCCTTCATAAGATCAGTGATTTATATACTTTTAGCAATGGATATTTTTTTCTTATCCTTTGTGTGTTAAATTTGAAAATCTCCATGGTGCTGTTATGCTGTCAGCTTTAAGAGTCATGGCATCAGTGACACATTCTTATTGATCAGCCTCACTCTGATGCTGTTTGTACTGGCAAAGTAACCTCCTCCTGAGCAAGATGTCGATAATGTCCTTGTATCTTTCTTTCCCTTTTCTGAGTCTCTGGAAATATTAGGAGAAATAAGGTAGTTTGTGGTGCCACATGCAGGTAGGGGTAGCTGTTGCCCGTGGGCAGCATTTAATAAAAATCATTGCAGCAAAGGACTTTTGAGCAGACCGACTGAATGAAGCAGGCTTGTGTATCAGCAAGCCTGCTAGGATGGGCCATTGCTGTTGCAAGCTGTATTACTGCTTTGGTTGTCTGGACGAGAGGGTAATAGCTTTGTTGTTTCTTTTTGTACCAATGACACAGGGTGGTGACGGAAGTCATGATGCAGCCCAAGTTGAAATAATTTAGGGGTTGACTTTACGATTATCTATGTGTTAATGAGAAGGAATGTCCTATTTTATAGCAGCCTTGTACGTTTACACTAATATATTGTGAATATTGAAGACCTCGGACACACACTAAGTTGCAATTCAATTTACAACTCTATCCACTGCGATAACTTAATCTCATCATTTTCTGTCTTAAAGAAGCAACATTATGATTTGAGGTCAACTCCACCAAAGAGGTTTCGTTTTGTTCACTACTGTAGCTCACATTTTAATAATGTTGCACTATCATTGTTTTCCTTCCTTTGTAAAAAATGGGAGAGTCAGTGTGGTTGCATTTAATTCCCTTAAAATTACTTTTGCATTCTCAAATTTGTAGCTTTCCAGTGTTAAGTCAAGTTTGTTTATTTTGGTGCTAGGCATGATTTGAATATTATTGTCAAGCCTGTGGAACAGTTTGTAACTTACTAATTTCCTGCAACTATTTGGTGTTTCACAACTCAGATAAGTGACTGAAAAGATAGCTTCTGAGTTGGTGGCTATTAAGGTTTACTGAGTTATTGCAATAACCCAGTAGATTGAGGTCTTTGTGGAAAATATATTAAATAAAATCTGGTAAATAATTATGGTTGTGAACTTAGCTCAAAACAGTCGCTTGTCAGGAAATAAAGAATACAGGGGTGAATTTCCCTCTTCAGTGTTTGAGCAATAATTAAAGTGGATTGGGTCACCCACCTGCTAGAGTCTGCCTTCTTTATGTCCTACTGATATCACCATGTGGATACAAATTGCTCTGTTTACTACAATTCCCTACTATTTTGAATTCTAAATTTTTCTATTCTTATTTGCAGAATGAAAGTGCCCTTATCAAAGAGAAAGAACTGTCCATTGAGCTTGCTCATATCAGAGAGGAAGTAGGTAAGATGAACAAGAAACATACAAGTAATGCTGTCTATCCTTTTGAGTGTGTTTATTTGACTGTATAATTCCTACAAAAGCAATGCACCAAAATATTCTTTGTGTCTGCTGGCTGCTTTAATCCCAGTGGGAAAATACAGAGCAATAATTCATCTTACTGTTATAATGATAAGGTCACGACTTGTTTGTGTCCTAGTCTGAGTGTCATCAAGTGGTTTTCTCACCAAACGTGTAAATTATGTATGCATACTCTCCTTATGTGACTCATGGGACTTAATTTCAATGTTTAATGAATATCTACAATTTTGTTACAACTTTCCTTCATATGAATGGATGTTTTCAGGTTTCGTTTGGTTAACACAGCTTAATTGAAGTAATTGTTTAAATGTAGTAATACTTGCTATCTGAATCATTTGTGAGTCATTTCCAAATATGGTGTGTCATTCCTTTAGGCTGAGATGCAGACAGGAATTTAATAAATTGAATAAAATAAACATCTAAAAGTTCATGTGCATCAATTAGGCATGGGAGATAAATAGTGCTTAGTTAATTTGCACATTTATCTGTCTATTGGTAATAAGGTTGGTAATTTACAGACAGTTGTCTCTCTTGGAGAGAGAGAATGGTTATCTAGCCAAAGGAGCTCCACCCCACATCAAACAAAGGGCAAAGCAAGGAGGCAGATCCCAAATCTAGCTCAGCAGCACTGGAAATGTTAGCCCATGCTGTTGGCATTATTCTGTATCATAGGCTAGCTATTTAACCACCCCACAGGTAGTAAACAATAATGTAAACACTCCACTTAAGAAACATAAAAGCTGATTATTGTGAGCTCAATATTATTTGAGAACCAAGCGAAGAGTTAGAATAATGTAAAGCATGTGACCCACTTAATTCAATACATTTCCAACTATTTCGCTTTGAACAATCAGGGCCTGAATTTAACACACTGTGGTTGTTTTGGTTGAGTTAAAATCTTGCCCCCAGTGTCTGTTCAGAAGGAGAGGGCAGCTTGCATGTGCTCTGAAAGAGAGAGGTCCACCCACTATATATAGCACGATATCATGTTTTCAGTTGGGGACGGAGGGACTGAAAGGTACGGTTGTAAATATGTTTCTAATCAGCTGTTGCAGAACAGCATTAGCAGATTGCAGACTGAACCACAGTCAGAATGACCCTACTCTTTCCAAAGATGGAAACGGCCGAGTAATCATCAGAAATGTAGTTCATTATTAACCACGAGGACAAAATTATCTTAAAATAATCAGATACTTTCCCTTTCATAATCATAAGTGTCATTTCATCTTTATATAAAGCCTAGAGGGTAGCACTTGTAGAACCAGCACAAAAGCATGATGATAGTGTAAGACAGTTGAGTAAAACATGGGCAATAATAGCAAAATGAAACAGCAATGTAATGGAAATACATTTTTACAGACAGCCAGAATGTGTATGCGTACCTAGGTACAGCCATTCTGTGGTTCATTATGCAGGCCAGTGTCTTGTTCAGTTGGAACCAGGCTTATTTAATATTTAAAGAAATATAGCAGTTAACTGTTCTTCATCACAAAATGGTACATACTCCATGACAATGCCTCTACCAATCCGAGTCCACTCTCCAACCACTCATGCAATATAAAATAATGTTTTTGCTTTATTTTGGCATTTCTTGGGAATTGTCTTGTTGAGTGCAAATGTCCTTTTCAGCAATACTCACAATACCTAATGAAAAAGGAGACAAGGGCCACAGATACATATGAACACAGCCACTTGCAAGACCCCTCCCAAGTCACTCATCACCATGACTTGAAAATACATCACCATTCCTCCAGTGTCACTGGGTCAAAATCCTGGAACTCTCTTTCTATCAGTACTGCGGCCATATCTACACCCAATGGATTGCAGTGATTCAAGAAGACAGCTCATCACCACCTGCTCAAGTACACCTAGCCCGAAGTGACTTAAAGGAAAGAGAACCTCCATGACAAACATAAACAGAGAATCTCACCAGTTCAGCCTTTTTAAAATAAACTGTTTTTGGTTAAACAGTTGTAGATGGCAGGGAATGTTTCTGAAAAAAAAACAAAATGGCTGCAGAACATGCAGAACCAGCTTTTAGTTTCTCCAGTTCTGCTGTGGAGATCCAGGCTGGAGGGATTCTGATTCTACCACAGAGCAAAATGCACTCCAGGCTGAACTGTTGGCAACGGGAAGAGATTCTAGTGGACGTTGATGCCAGGATCTTAGCTCCCAACTCATGACTGCAATGGTTAATAAAGTTAACTTTGCTCTCCAAAATTATCTCTGAAAGAATGCCACTGTCTTCACCTCACCATAATCACTCACTCACCCTTATATTGCCCCTAAAATTGGAGCCCTAATATCCCCACACACCGAGCTTCCACAGTACTAACAAAATATTTGATTGTGGCAGGTTAAATTCTGTAAACACTGCAGATGGACACAATCAATATAGCTCTCCTTTCTGCAGGAGAAGGTTGTGTGTAACATGAGGCAGGAGTTGGTTTTCATAGATTAAAAATCACACAATGCTTTCGGAGCGCCACTCCTTCATGAAGGAGCAGTGCTCCAAAAGCTAGTGCTGCCAAATTAACCTGTTGGGCTATAACCTGGTGTTGTGTGATTTTTAACTTTGTCCAACCCAGTCCAACACCGGCTCCTCCAAATCATGGTTTTCTGAGGCTGTTGAGTCTGCCAGCACCCTCCTGTGGAAGGAGCCATGCAGGTCCCCGTGGTCAGGCAGAAGAGGCATGGCCACTCTGGGAAACTTCACGAGAGGAGATATTGCATTGCATTCCTCAGGAAATTGAAGCAACTTGTAATTTATTTTTCCTTTGCTTCAGGATCTTACACCATCTGCTTCACAAACTGTAGCTTCTTTCACCAGTCACTCAGCTCTCAAGTTCTCCCTTCACACTCAAATCTATACTTTGTGAATCCCTTTGATTTCAAGTCCACAAAATGTGTATTTTTTTCTGGCACTTTATAGGGCAAAGCACATTCTGAACACCTCCCCCCACCCCCACCCCCCACCCAACCCAGAGACTGGCACTATTGTGCTAGAGGAGGAAAGGGTTTGCACTAGGTGATTTGTTAGGCCCAAGTGTGGAAACAGGTCAAGAGGAAATCATAAATGCCAGCTCTCTGGAGGATGGGATTGCACAGCTCCAATGTAGATGATGCAGACACTGACTTTCAGGGCCCAGGCAACCAAAGAAGGTTATCAGCATCCATCTTCAAACTCTGAGAAGCTAGTGAATGAGATATTGTGGTGCATGGAGGAGTGGAATTCCAGCCTGCGTCAGGGCTTTACACAGAACATAGGGACCATGTCATTCACCATCGAGGAGAGTGATCCGTTTCATCAACACCATTATGCACTCAGCCATGATAGAGGCTCTGCAATTCTGATATCTGCCCATGTAGATCCAAATGGCTGTTATCATGGCTTTGGAAGCTAAGGTGAATGGAGTATTTGGTATGTCTGCACACTCCAGAACTCCTTTCTTGCGTGAAATCATTGGAGTGATGAACCCCAGTTCTTTGATAGAGACCTCGGATCAACGGGGTAGGCAGAACCTCTTGTGTCTCAGACTCAAAGTGTGCTACCCAACCACTCAGTTCCCCAATGTCCTTTTTGGTGCCCCGCAGCCAGCTGGGCCACACGTCTCACACCCACATCTACAGCCAGGCGCTAAAGGCCTAGAGCTTCTTATGATTGTTCTCCAGGGCTGTCTGAAGTGCCCTTAGTGGAAGCTTAGTATAGGCTTAGTGCGATCTAGTGTTGAATACTTTTTATTTAAATGGTCATTGTTTGTCACATGATTAGAACGGGTTCTGCGCCTGACACTGTGAGGGTGTTGAAAGCGCTTAAACAGTTGATTCTCAGGCAGTGATTGCACGTACTGATGTTTATTCAGCTCCTTCACATTGCTGGCCCAAATAAATTGTTTCAGACACTCTTCCACTTACATTGTGGTCAGCATCACCTCTGAAATTGCTTTAAAAAAAGCACAAAAATCATTAAACCAATGTTGATATCAGGCATGGTTTTTCCACAGAATTTTGAAGATGGATTCTGTGAATAAGACTTTTGCTTCTGTGCCTCATAATTATTCTGATTAAATGTAATGTACTTCATATCTGCTCAGCCAGTATAATGTATTCATATCATATTTTTTTAATGGAGGTGATATTTTAATAAAAAATGTTTTCAATTCATTTTACAGTGGTTATAGCTTTTCCCAGTCAAGGCTCATTTTGTAACGATATTGAAATTTCAATACTTCCATGAAATGGTTCTGGTTATTACTTTATTTCTAACGACAGTTAAGTGACATGAGATACTTAGATAGAATTGTCTCCCGAAGTTCATTTATCGAATAATATATAATCATAAATTGTAATTATACATTCTCAAACTCAAAATATAATCCCTGAAAGACCTTTTTACCCCCAAAATGCACAAAAAATCACTTCTGGCTTCCATTTCCATCAAATATGGTGACTAGCAACATGGCTTCAATTATTTATTATCGCAGCTTTGAATTAAACATTACTGCATATAAGCCTAGACATTATGCTAGATAATTTTCAGCATTTGGTTGAAAGAATTTTCAATAGAGGTCGAAAGCTGACAGTAACAGTAAAAGTGAGTGGCGTATGTAAGTGGTAACATATTCAATATTACCAACTTTAAAATCCTTATCCTTTATTTTAATTTCAAATCCCTTTATGTCATGCCCCTCCTTATCTGTGTGACCTTACATAGCCCTACAACCTTCCTCAGATTTTGTCTCTTGTGTTCCTCAGACTTCCAGTGCTTCACCATTGGGAATCAAGGCTTCAACTGCCTGGGCTTTAATATCTGGAATTCCCTCCCTTCGGATAGTATCTTGCTCCCTTGCCCGTGGTGAGGGGATATTTAATTAGGCGGTTGGATGGTAGGAGGTAGCCCAAATACCTTGCCACTCTAGCCTAAGCAAGTCCAGGGCAGAAAGTTCTGTGGAATAACCTTCCCTTCTGCCACCAAATGAGGCCTTCTAATTGATGATTAATTTTTGCTGAAAGACTTCAGCCTCATTGCTACATAAGCAGCATGATAAACAAACACTAACATTTTTACTTGCAGTTTCATGGTGAGGTCCTTCTTTCAAAGGCATTCACTATCTGATTGAAGGATGCAGCTTGGGAGATGGAATGTGCCTACTGAAAGCTAGCTCTACCATTGCTGCTATCCTCTCTCATTCCAGCACCCCCCACCCCATGACCCGAATCTACAAACTCACTTCTGTTAATACCCACTTTTGTCTGAGTCTGTCTTCAACTTGAGGCTCTAGTGGATGTAGTACCAGAAGAATCCAGTACCTCCCCTGTAGCACTGCCAAGTAGTGGAGGTCAACTGGCCTTGGATTGCCAGGCATTTCTCAGTGGCTGGGACTTTCACCCCTGGTTTCTTTGATCGTGAGGCAAAACCTACTTCCAGTGAAATGCCTGAGTGGAACAAAATGTGGCAGGCCTTCTGTAACTTGTGTTTCTAGCTGGCTCTCGAGCTAGTAGCTGAGACCTCTGCTCCTTGGATTCTGCCCTAACACTCTTTACCTGTTTATCTAGCTTTCCTCCTTTGGTTCAAACCTTTGGTGGCCTGCAGTGATATAAAGTCATAGAATCATACAGCATGGAAACAGATCCTTCAGTCCAACCAGTCCAAGCCAAACATAATCCCAAACTAAAATAGTCCCATCTGCCTGCTCCTGGCCCACATCCCTCCAAACCTTTTCTATTCATGTACTTATCAGTGTCTTTTAAATGTTTTAACTGTGCCCGCATCCAGCACTTCATCAGGAAATTCATTCCACATGTAAGCAACTATCTGTATAAAAAAGTTTCCCTCATGTCTTTTTTTAATCTCTCTCCCTTCACTTTAAAAATATGCCCCTCATCTTGAAATCCCCCATCCTAGGGAAAATACACAAACCATAAACTCTATCTATACCTCTCCTGATTTTATAAACCTCTATAAAGTTGACTCTCAACCTCCTACTCTCCAGTGAAAAATCCAATCTATCCAGCCTTTCTTTAAAACTTAAACCTTCTGTACTGGGCATCATCCTGGTAAATCTCTTCTGAACCCTCTCCAGCTTAAGAACATCCTTTCTAGAACTGGACACAGTATTCCAGAAAAGGCCTCGCCAATGTCCTGTACAAACGCAACATGACTTCCCAACTTGTGTACTCAAAGGACTAACCATAAAGACAAGTGTGCTCATTGCTTTTTTAATCTCCCTGTCTATATGTGGCATAAACTTCAGAGAATTATGTACCTGAACAGCTAGATCGCTCTGTTCTACAACACTACTCAAGGCTCTGCCATTAATTGTATAAATCTTGCCCGATTTGTTGTACCAAAATGCCATACTTTGCATTTATCCAAATTGAACTTCCTCTGCCATTTTGCAGTCCATTGACCCATTTGATCAAGATCCTTTTGTGATCTTAGAAAACCTTCTTCACTGTCTACAATGCCACCAGTTTTGTGATTCACTATCTACTTTATTTTGATAATTACTCCTAGGAAGAGTTTCAGGAGGTTGATGACATGAAAGATATGAGTTTGATGTTTTCCACTCCCATTGAAGTTGAAATCCATCCCCTTTGTTTCTGTTTATGATTTCATATGGGGCCCATTTATGTCCATGGTGTCAAAGGGAGGCTAATTCATGAAATAAACTGGTTAATACCTCCATAAAATATAACAAAGAACTCTCACACAACTTGTACAAGCCTTAGCTATGGCTCCCTTTTTATTGGATATGCCCCACTGTGCAGTTCCCCATTTTTATTCCCTGTACATTGATTGTATCAGTGCTATTTTCTTATCCAATCTGAACTGAAAATGTTCTGAACTTTGCTGTCAATGTCTAACATTCTTCAATTTGACTTAATCCCTCTCCTTCCTGTCCCTTTCTCATGTTTTCTGTCTCCAAGTCTGGAGATGAACTAACAACTAATTTTTGACTTTAAAAGTGCAAAATTAAAGCAAGATATTGAAAATGATAATTCCAAAATAAAAATGTAAAATGCAGAAATACTTAGCAGATATGAGAGCATCCATGGTGGGAGAAAAATAACTAATATTTTGTGTTAAGTATGACTTTCCTTCAAGAGAGTTTTTCCCGATGATTCTCCCTGCAGTACAAGCTAGGTGAATCTTCCAGCCTTGGTTTCTAATCTGCATGAATTTGGTTATATTAAACTAAGCTCGTGGTCCCACCCATATCCCTGCATGATGAACTATGGAGATATTTGGCCTGCAACAGGTTCCTCTCTCTCCTCTATCTGTGAGTTTCATAGGAACAGGAGTAGGCCAATCAGCCCCTTGAGTCCACCCTGCCGTTCATCAAGACCAAAGCTGATCTGTGGCTTAACTCCACATGTCTGCCTTGAGCCCATAGCCTTGATACCCTTGCTTAATTAAAAATTTGTCTATATCAATTTAAAATTTAACACTTGAATTAGCATTGACCACCATTTGAGGAAGAGAGTTCCAAACCTCCACTACTCTTTGCATCTAGAAGTGCTTTCTAACAGCTCTCCTGAATGCTGTGGTCCTAATTCATAGACTATGTCCACTGGTTCTAGAACCCACAATCAATTTAAATAGTTTCCCTTTAACCACCCTTTGTTTTCCTGTCAATATCCTGAAAATCTGGTCCTTGATTAGATCACCCCTTAATCTTCTAAATTCTAGAGAATAAAGGCCAAGTTTGCTTAAGTTCTCCTCGTGACCCAACCCCTGAAGTCATATGCAGTGATTGTAATGAGGTCAGCCATAGTATGAGTTCTCATAGTATGAGTTCCCGAATTGTGGGTGACACGGTGGCTCAATGGTTAGCGCTGCTACCTCACAGCACCAGGGACCCAGGGTCAATTCCAGCCTCGGGTGACTGTGTGGAGTTTGCACATGCTCCCCGTGTCTGCGTGGGTTTCCTCCAGATGCTCCGGTTTCCTCCCACAGTCCAAAGATGTGCAGGTTAGGTGAATTGGCCATGCTGAATTGCCCGTAGTGTTCAGGGATGTGTAGGTTAGAGGCATTAGTCGGGGATAAATGTACAGTAAGAGAGTAGGGGAATGAGTCTGGGTGGGTTACTCTTCAGAGGGTCAGTGTAGACTTGTTGGGCCAAATGGCCTGTTTTCACACTGTAGAGATTCAATGATGACACCTGGTCCAGTCAGGGAATCCCGGCTGATGATATAAAAAGGAATGTCAGGCATTCTGTTCACTCTGAGAGCTGGCTGTGAGGGAGCTAGAAAAGTGTTGTGTACTATGCAAGTGTGAATAAAGCGTAACTTGGTGACAGGATAGCAGCCTTCGGGGAGTTATTTCAACTTGATAATGGGATAATTGCCTCTGTCGCGATACTTCACCATGTGTCTTCCTTGTGTATTTATGTTGAACTCCCTCCAAGACCAAAGCAAGGTGTGGTGTTAAATCCTTGTCTAACTAGGGTTTTGTATAACTGCAGCATCATGTCTGCATCCCTATACTCCAGTCCTATAGATAGGAAGGCCAGCATTCCATGAGCCTTCCTGACTATTTTCTGTACCTGTTTGTGGCATTTTAAAGAGTTATGCGCCTAAAACCCCAAATCTCATTGTACATACACTGTATTTAACTTCATGCCTTCTAAAACAATACCTTGATCTATCTTTTCCTGGTTTAAAATAGATAACCTCACATTATATTAAAATCCATCTGCCACATCTTTGCCCATTCACTTAATCTATCAATATCCTTTTGTAATTTTATGCTGTCATCAACACTGTCTACAATGTTGCCCAAATTTGTGTCATCAGCAAATTTGGATGTTTGAGTTCTTGGACCATTATCTATGTCATTCATAAGTATTGATGTAGAGGTGTTGATATTGGACTGGAGTGGGCAGAAATCACATAACACCAGGTTATAGTCGAACAGGTTTACTTGAAATCACAAGCTTCTGGAGTGCTGCTCCTTCATTGGGTGAAGTGAAGCGCGTATAGAACTTACAGGCAGAGAGATCAGAAGATCATACAAATGGTATGGGTGGAGTGTTGATACTCTGAATAACAAGTCTCTGCAGCTGATCAAAAGTGTGAGTAAAATGTCAACAGCTGAATAGCAAGTGAAATAATAACCTATGATCTGATTAATTGAGGCAGAGAGAAATTACAAAAATTTGAAAAAGACGATGGCGCTGAAGACAAACCAAATGGTTAGAATGACACAATGGGTATGAGAGCCACATGCCAAGGGTCTAACCAAAATAACAAACAATCCAAAACTGTACAGACTAATTAAGGTAGCGAGATCATGACAAATCATCAATGTGATGGTGCCAAAACAGGACAGCAAGGATGATTTTACAAATACTGAACAATATAGTGGGGTTATGTGTAACGCGACATGAACCCAAGGTCTGACCTAGTTAATAAATACTGTAAATAATTGAGACCCCAGCACAGATTCCTGCAGGACACATGCTGCCAATTTCAGCACCTACCCATTATTCCAACTCTTTCCTGCTACTCAACCATTTTCCTATCCATGTCAGTAATTCCATGAGCTTCCACCCCAGTTTGCCCTCAATTCTGGGGGGTGAGGTAACTCACATGAGCCTGGTATCCTGGTAGAAATACTGATCAGCTCTTCTTTCAATCCCAATTATATTCTACCTTGGAATTTTGTGGACCATTTAAAGCATAACTGTTTATAATTTGATATCCTCATAATCTTCCTGAAATTCACTGGAAATGCTGCTGCCATCATCTTTGAATGTAACTCCCTTATGCCTTCTTTCCAGCAAAACAATCCTGTCCCCGATTTGCCCTTCAGCCATGCCTGTTGTCAGGAAGACTTGCAAACAGGTCTCATGAAACACTTCATCCTCATTTAAGACATAGTCCCAGACCTCGGAAATTTCACAGTGTAACACGAGAAAATGTAGATTATATTACTATGAAATGTTGCTTTACTAGTTTCCTTTTACTATAAAAATACCACAACATTTAATCTAGAAATGGTCAACTAAATTGTGAACCCTTATAGTGAATGAATTAAATGTCCATCCTCCAAACCTACCAGGGTGCAAGTTTCATTTGTTCTAAGCACTGTAACCTTTTGAAATAAAATAACTTCTTATAACTTTGATCAAATTTTATCATTGAAATTCCCTCATGAGAGAAAACATATTTATCAGAAGGTTTTGCTTTCTTCCATTAACTTGGTACTCGTTCTCCCTCATACCACTGGACTGCTGTATATAACATCCATATTTAGAAAAAAAATTTCATCTTCAACCATTTTCAGGTGTGGAAGGTATTTGTTGTGTTGTCTGCTCCTATCTGCAATGATCGAAGTTAAGTAGAGCAGTGCCAGAAATCTGAAAAATAAACAGAAAATACTGAAGTAATTTGACTCATCTGGCAACACCTGTGGAGAGAGAAACGGAGTTAGCTTTTCAAGGCCAGTATGACTCTCCTTTGGAACTGACTGACTCTGCTTCTCTCTCCACAGACGCTGCCAGGCCAGCTAGGTTTCTCTTAAACTATCTTTTCATAGTATAGAAGTTTAATGCAAGTATGACTCTTACAGCCACTGGACTTCACCAGTTTCCTCATTTCCCCTCCCCCCACCTTACCCCAGTTCCAAACGTCCAGCTCAGCACCGTCCTCATGACCTGTCCTACCTGCCAATCTCCCTTCCCACCCTCCCCTCTGGCCTATCACCTCCATCCCCACCCCCCATTTACCTATTGTACTCTTTGCTACCTTCCCCCACCCTCCCCTCTGACCTATCACCTCCATCCCCATACCCCATTCGCCTATTGTACTCTTTGCTACCTTCCCCCACCCTCCCCTCTGACCTATCACCTCCAACCTCATCCCCCATTCGCCTATTGTACTCTTTGCTACCTTCCCCCACCCTCCTCTCTGACCTATCACCTCCATCCCCATCCCCCATTCACCTATTGTACTCTTTGCTGCCTTCTACCCAGCCTCCCCCATCTCACCACCTTGGAGGCTTCCTGCCTCCATTCCTGCTGAAGGGCCTTTGGCTGAAAAGTTGATTTTCCTGCTCCTCAGATGCTGCCTGACCTGCTGTGCTTTTCCAGCACCACTCTAATCTAGACTTTGGTTTCCAGCATCTGCAGTCCTCACTTTTGTCTCTTACAGCCATTGGACCCTGTCACATTTACTTTGATGTGAGGTTGCATGTCCTCTGCAAGGAGGTGATTGCTTTTAGAACTACCACCTCCTCGAAATTAAATCAGGCATTGTTCCTGAGTGAGGTGGAAGTATATGAAGTGCTCTTTGAAAACCCATGGTCTTCGGAGAAGATCCTCCTCTTTTGCTTTTCTCTTTATAGAGCTTTCCCTATGTGTGCACTCTGTTCCATTTGTCTATCAGACCCAGAACCACTGCATCTGCAGAGCAACTTTTTCACGCAGAGAGTGGTACGTTTATGGAATGAGCTGCCAGAGGAAGTGGTGGAGGCTGATACAATTACAGCATTTAAAAGACATTTGGATGGGTATCAGAAAAGGAAGGGTTTAGAGGTACTGGCAAATGGGACTAGGTTAGGTTAGGCATGGACAAGTTGGACCAAGAGGTCTGTTTCCGTGCTGCATATCTCTATGACTGTATGATTCTAACCCATATCTAATAAAGATCTCAGGCTGTTATTTTGGGGTCCTACTGATGTCATGAATGAAGTAGAGCTTTCTAGCTTTGTTCCCCACATCATAATGGCAGATAATTAGGCTTGTTAAAAACCTTGCTAACATTAGGTAATGGAGGACTAATTTGAATTTTAAAGCCATCTCCCAAATTCCTCGCATGGTGTTCTACATATTTTACAACATTGGGCTTGTTTCCAATTAATTTCGGTAACCAGTTAATGGTTACCCTGTTTTGTGAAAATATATTTGTTAAACAATTAGAATGTTGAAATAAATGCTGAGAAGACTGCTTGTAATTGTATCTGGTGTAATATTTAATAGCAAAATGTATTATTGGTGATGACCAGTTGTATGTTAAGGAGCTGGATAGATCACAAAATTTTACAATACTTTTATTAACCTTGTATACATTTACTAAATCCATGATGCTCCTTCCGAGATGGACAACTTATTTCAGGGTCTTTACATCACAGTGTTGTCTCAGATAGGTCAGAGATCTGTGACTAAGATGATGCCTGAGGATTGCTAAAAATTAGGCCACTCACTCTCTTGGGAATAAATGCTTCAACATGATGTCTGTTTTTCTCTAGAAGTGTACATGTATTTTAAGTGTTTAAAATGAGTCCATCCTAAAACGTTCCAGACATCAGTTAATCCTGTGAAGTCCAGAATATTTGCATAACATCTGGTTGAAATCATTGACTCTTAAGTGGGGCTAGATATATATCTGCCCACTCCGATGGCCTTTGATCTAAGAGGTGGAAGCAGGAGTGAGCTGGATCTCCTCAGCACAGAATTACCGATCCTCTGTGCTTATGATCCGATGTGGAGTCAGCACAAGTGTGCCTAACTTCATTCGATCTTTATAAAATTCAGGCGGATTACTGTGCCAGAGTTCTGTGCCAACACAATGCCAGCGTAACTGCCAGAATCCTATCCTGTGGATTTTCCAGGCCCTTGTTTACTCCAGTGATATTTTGTATTGGAGAGTACAATGTCTCACTATTTCTCATACAATCTGAAGAGAAGGGATAGTTTGTCGACATGTTAAATGACAATGTGCACGTTGACCAGTTTGTGCAGTAGAATAAGTATGCGTGAATATAGAATTTAAAAAATGCATTTGGAATATTGCCTTTGGAGTTTGAATTCTGTTTCTTCATTGGTATGATGCTGTTGGTCTTTCCAGCTTTAGGTTCAGTATCCCAAAACTGATGCACCCAGGTATTTTAAATGCATCCAGGTTTACTTTATATTTTGAGTTTAAGATCAGAATAAACTTGTTCTCACATAGATGTGTAGCAAGCACACTGATCTTCTAAGATGGTACAAGAGTGCAAACATTCAGTCCATAAACCTTGTGTTGGGCTCCAGTTGCTAATGCTGGTGGTTTGTGGCCAGGGTCGCTCACTGCCACCTATCCTCCTTTCTAATCTTTTCATAAATAAGTGAGACAGTCTCATTTGGGGCACGGTAACAAAAACAAAAATGAAGTAGTTGATAGCAACTTATAAAACCTAAATTAAAATGTCACTTCTGGGGTTGGATGTGTGGTCTTGCTTGTGATGCAATGTACTCCAGTCCCTGAAGAAAGCACCAATCTTTGATGACCTGTACTGTGCCGGAATATTTTCTTCCTTAATCTATTTGAATACATTCTCTCTCGATGCCATATTCCTCACATGTTGAGGTGAGAATTGAACCCAGACCTCCTGGTCTTTCCTCCTTTCTACACCAAGACTAAGGACCTGTCTAATCAATAGTAGAGGTTAAGTCGTTAGAGAAGAGCCACTTGTCTTGCAAATCGGGTGTGGTTTATTGTTGGACAACAAGCAGTGCAATTAACATTAACTGATCAGGAACCAGAGATGACAAGAAAATCTCTATTGAGACATCATGCAAGACTCATGCAAATGTAAATAAACAGAGAAAGTGCTGGAGAAACTCAGCAAGTTCTGGCAGTATCTGTGGGCGAAGCAACACAATGTTTCAAATCGAGTGACCCTTCTTCAGAACTGAAAGGAGCTGGAAAAAGATGGTAGTTATACTGTTAACATAGGAAAAGGAATAGAATAGTTAGTGAAGACACCCAGATCAAAAGACAAAGGATGTAGTTAACATATTGATCTAGCAGTCAGTGGATGTTACATGGAGTACTATTGCTACACCTTTTTCAGCTTATTGATTACAATAGTCCGTAGTAAGAAACTTTCAAAGATAAATTTCATCATTACGTTGATACGCATTTTCTTGATACTTTATGTTCAGGTGCAATGGATACCAAAGGTTACCGACCATAAACTATCAGTACTTCATCATAATTGTTGTGCAGCTTAAAGGATGTTCTCCAAATGTAACCAAGGTTTTGAAATAATCTAAAGATTTTATTATTTTTATTTTCTTATTGTTATTATTTGGGATCCCAATCTTGAATAATAATCAGTACTTTTAGCTTGTTGTACTGTTTGTTTCAGCCCTCAATACAACACGATGTGAAAAGCTGCAAAAGGAGAAGGAGGAGCTGGAGAGGAGATTTGAGAACGAGCTACAGAGGCTGCATTTGCAACAACAAGAGGAGCTCCTAGACCTTGAAGAAAGACTGAAGGCTCATTATGCTTCAGAGAAAGAGCGTCTCATGCAGGAACACCGGGAATACCTCAAGAAAATTCAGTCTCAACATGAGGAACAGGTCAGTGCAATAACCTATGATATAACCTGTTTACTGTAGGGGGTAATGGGCCTGAAAATTCATAGTCTCTCCAGTGCACTCCCAACTTGAGCATTCATCAATGTGTCTGGGTTAGGCTGGGACCTGGTAACACTGAGTACTGTATCCACCTTCTCCGGCACAGCTTTGTTCACACCTGATGTATCTCCTGCACCAAAGAGCAGGTGTGACCAAGGGAGGGAACTCCAAAGTGGAATGGATCAGTGTGAAGATTGAAGCCAGTCTGAGTACCATATATATGAAGATAAGTACTGGTGCTGGGTCGTTAATCTGGATCTCAAAGATTAAAATATTTATGATATGTTTTCATTATTTTTCAGCAGAGAGAAACTTCAATTCATTTTTCTAATAGAGGCTAAGAACGTGTTTTGTGCCCCTTTCTCCACTGTCTTCCCACCCCACACAACGTCAAACTGATATAACGGCATAGAGTCAATCTTTATTTACACGCACATGGTATTTGACACTGATCCAGCTCCCTCAGAGTCAGCTCTCAGAGTGAACAAAATGTCTGACATTCCTGTCTATATGTGTCAGCCCAGGCTCCCTGATTGGACCAGACCAGATTAACAGCTCCAATCGGGAACTCATATTTTATGATGTCCACCTGGCTGACCTCATTACAATCACTACATCACTCCCCCTCTGAGTCCGAGGACATGGGCTGGTTCTTTTTTGTAACTCCTCCTGGGGTGTTTTAGCACTGGGTAGGCTTCCTCCAGCTCTGTCTCTGATATGGGTGGCATGTTAGACATAGTAGCTCACCTTTTGCACCTGAAGGTTTCGAAAGAAATTTGTTCCCTTCTCTTGGTGGAAAAGGCAGTGAGGCAGTGGCACCTGCTGTTTCCACCACAGATTCTGAGGTATCTTCAACCCTTGATGGAGAGGGAGAACTCATGGGTTCCAGAACAGTTGGAAATGCAGTTGAGGAATCAGGCATGTTTTGCTTCTGCACCATTTGAGCATTTGCAGCTTTCATAAGGTCTACTTGCTTGTTTAGGACCATCAAACCAACCCAAACTTTATACGTCACTGGTCCTGGCCTTAAGTTGACCATGCCTCTTAACCATGCAGGGTCACTCCCATGGTTCCTACACCAAACTTTGTCCCCTGAAGTAAACTGTCTCTCTTGCTTAGCAGAGTCTTGTGTCTGGCATGGGCTTTCCTGATGTTATTTCAAAACCCCAACCCCCAGGAGCCATGTATTACAGTAGATGCACGCAGGTTTTCTATCATCCTCCCAGTGTTTGAACTCTATGCACCTTCAACCACTTTAAGTGGGCGTCCACAATGACTAAAAACATTGAGCCCATGAATGGACCTGCATAGTCGATATGTAACCAATTTTTGGGTTTACCCAGCCAAATGTGGGGGAGCGGCTAGCAGTAATCTTTGTCCTTGGTGCTCTGGGCACTGCTCTACCAATGCAACTAAGTCTGTATCCAATCTTGGATACCAGGCATAACCTCTCACAACATCTTCATTTTGGAAACCTCTGGGTGACCCTGGTGGAGTTCAGATGGCGACGTCTGGGGCAAATACTCTTTCCCCTCATAATAAAACACAGGTCAGGCAGCATCTGAGGAGCAGGAAAATTGACTTTTTGGGCAAAATCCCTTCATCATGAATGATGAAACATCGATTTTCCTGCTCCTTGGATGCTGCCTGACCCTGCTGTGCTTTTCCAGCACCACTCTGATCTTGACTCTAATCTTCAGCACCTGCAGTCCTCACTTCTGCCTTATAATAAAATGTCTGTCTGCTTGTGATGGCCCTTTGTTTCAGTTTCACCCAAGACTGGATCTTTCTGCAACCAAAGTTTGATATAGTCAGCTGTGACTGGGAGTGTGTCCAGAAAATTTAAAACCATTGTAGACTGTTCCAGTAGTGGTACCACTGGTGGTGTACTTGCCAGGAAGAGGCAGCTGAATGCCTCTGCGTTTGCTACTTGGCCTCCCGGACGGTGTTCCAACTTGTGATTATACACACTTAGAATGAGACCCCACCACTGAATTTAGCCTGAAGCTATCAGAGTCTTGTACTCTTTAAGTAGACCTAGTAGGGATTTGTGGTCCATTATTATTACAAATTTACACTTGTTATGGTATTGGTGGAATTTCTTGGCTCCAAGTATGACTGCCAAACCTTCCTTCTCTAGCTGGACCTTTTTTATGCTCTGCATTAGCCAAAGTCCTGAATGCATTCGCTATTGAGCATTCCTCTCCATTGGGTCACCTATGAGCTACCCCAATGCAGTATGGGGAAGCATCGTATGTCAATACCAGATCACACTTAGGATCACAGTGTGTCAACAGCTTAGAAGATGATTGCTGTTTCTTCACTTCCCTGAAAGCTATGACTTGGCTATATGGCCATTTCCAAGGCTGACTACTTTTTAGCAGTTCATGCAAAATTGCCAGGATGGAGGCCAGATTATATATGAACTTTCTGTAATAACTCAACAGCCCAAGGAAAGACCTAAGCTGTGGTATAGACATGGGGGTCAGTTCACCTTTGATCATACTCACTTTATCTTCCAACGGTTGCAACCCGGTCTATTCTACTCTGTAGCACATGTAGGTCACTTTGGATGCTTGCGATATACATTTTTCCTTTCTCAGGCATGCAAAACTTGGGAGAAATGTCTAAGTAATACATCCAAGTTCTCTAAGTACTCCTTATTGGTCTTCCCTGTTATTATCAGATAGAGTCATCAAGATGTACAGCACAGAAACAGACCCTTCAGTCCAACTTGTCCATGCCGACCAGATATCCCAACCCAATCTAGTTCCACCTGCCAGCACCCAGCCCATATCCCTCCAAACCCTTCCTATTCATATGCCCATCCAGATGCCTGTTAAATGTTGCAAATATAACAGACTTCACCATTTCCTCTGGCATCTTATTCCATATACGTACCACCCTCTGCGTGAAAATGTTGCCCCTTAGGTCTCATTTATTATCTTGCGCCTCTTACACAAACCTATGTCCTCTAGTTCTGGACTCCCCCAGCCCAAGAAAAAGACTTTGTCTATTTATCTTATCCATGCCCCTCATGATTTTATAAATCTCTGAGGTCATCCCTCAGCCTCTGATGCTCCGGGGAAAACAGCCCCAGCCTACACTACTTCTCCCTATAGCTCAAATCCTCTAAACCTGGCAACATCCTTGTAAATCATTTCTGAACCCTTTTAAGTTTCACAACATCCTTACAATAGGAAAGAGACCAGAATTGCATGCAATATTCCAAAAGTGGCCTAACCAATGCCCTGTACAGTCGCAACATGACCTCCCAACTCCTGTACTCAATCCACTGAACAATAAAGGAAAGCATACCAAACGTCGTCTTCTCGATCCTATCTACCTGCAACTCCACTTTCCCATCTCGAGGAAATGGTGACCTGGGGTAGACCTTGTTCTCCATCGCTCACTGAAAAATTGCACAGACTGACAATACGCCAAATAATAGTCTCATATATTGGTACAAACCCTTATTTTTATTAATTGTAGCATACTCCTGGGAATCCTCATCTAACCATAATTGCAAGTATGTATGGCTCATGTCCAGCTTTGTGAAGGATAGCCCCACTACCAGCTTTCCATATAGATCCTCTATGTAAGGCCTTGGGTATTTATCCAGCTGCGAAAAGTGGTTTACTGTTTGTTTAAAATCCTTAAAAAATTGAACCAACCTGTCAGGCTTCTTGGTTGGTACAACTGGTGCTGCCCATTCCACAAACTGGACTGGTTTAATGATCCCTTCGTTCTCTAGCCTTCTCATTTCTGCCTCGACTTTTGCCCGTAAGACAAATCTCACTGAACAGCCTTGCTGGATCATGGAATTGCTTCCTGGTCAACATGTAAGATGGCCTTGTCTCCATTGATAATCCCTAGACCTTCCTGAAAAACGTCTGGATATTTAATTAGATCGTCATTCAGGCAGCCATTTTCTAACTGAAAAATGTTGAGCCCATCGAGGTGAATCTTTCTCAAACAATTTTGCCCCATGAAGCCTGGGCCCGAGCCTTTTACTAAAATCAGTTGGATCTGAACCAGCTGCTTCTCATAACAGACTGGAACTGAAGTTGTACCCTTAACCAATATAGGTTCCCCGGCTTTGGTTCTCAGTCTAGCAGAGGTCTTGTGCAAACTTAAAGGTTCGAGTCCAGAGCAAATTTTGTTAAAGATTGGTCCTGCAACCACTGAAACAGCCCCTTGGTGTTGACCTCCATTAGATCTGGGTGACCATTTAACCAGACAGTTATTTTGATTGGTTCTGATTTGGATGTTGCTAAGCAATTTAACTGTGCCGAACCAGAACTAGGTGGACTTTCCAGGGTGTGCACCCTCCTGGATACTGGCCTATGAGTTCTGTTACTCACTCAGGCCTAGTGGGACTCTTCTGCTGTCATGAGTGTGCATACCAGCAGCAACTATAATGGCCTGCCGGCCCAGACCTTGAAGAAAATTTTAACTGTTTGGCTGAGGCTTGGCTTTGTTTTGGGGTTTTGCTGTGGGCTGACCTAGAGTCCCTCTGTTCAGGATATATCCTGACTGAGGCTATGAAGTTGCCTTCATTCCAATGGTGTTCCCCAAGCTCAGTCAGACTGGCAAGGGTGTCAACCTCCATTGAAAACCCTGCAACTCATGCTCCGTTTGCCGCATTTTCCAATGGTGAAGCCAGTTGTGGTGCCTGTTTGAAGTCCAGTTGGGTTTCAGCTATAAAGCACTTTTGCATGGTTACATCATTAATCCCAAATATCAAATGGTCCCTCAGCATCTCGTTAAGGGTTAAACCAAAGTCACATGTCTCTGCTAGTTGTCTTAACCTAATCAAAAATCCCGATATGGATTTCCCTGGTTGTTGGATTGACAAGTAAAGCCTATAGCATCTCAGAGGAGGCTTGGGTTTATAATATTCCTTAACTAAATCTGCCTATGCTTGAAAGGTTTTAGTATTTGGTCCCTCAAGAAAAGTCAGTCTCCAAATAACCAAAAAAAACTGTAGGTCCACAGGCTGCCAGGAGAATTATTTGGTGGCGGCAAGGTGGCACAGTGGTTAGCACTGCTCAGAGTGCCAGAGACCCGGGTTCAATTCCCGCCTTGGGCAACTGTCTGTGAGGAGTTTGCACATTCTCCCCGTGTCTTCGTGGATTTCCTCTGGGTGCTCCGGTTTCCTCCCACAGTCACAAAGATGTGCAGGTTAGGTGAATTGGCCATGCTAAATTGCCCATAATGTTAGGTAAGGGGTAAATGTAGGGGAATTTGTGGGTTGCTCTTCGGAGGGTCAGTGTGGACTTGTTGGGCTGAAGGACCTGTTTCCACACTGTAAGTAATCTAATCTATTCATCTGCCCCAATATCATTTGGTCAGAGAAAATAACATTCTTTCTGAATACTGGACCCAGTTATTGAAGGCAGGATCAAACGAGTTAAGCTTCTCAAATAATGGCATGATGCCAGAAATGTTTACCCCAACTCAAACTCTGTTGTTGCAAGTGAATTTCTTCAGAAGCGTGTTTTGTTCTCGTTGCCACTGAACTCAACAGAGGCCGGAATCCTGTCACCAGGTCACCCTTTATTTACACATGGAGAGTCATAGAAGTGTCCATCATGAAAACAGGTCCTTTGGTCCAACTTGTCCATGCCAACCAGATATCTTAAATTAATCTAGTCCCATTTGCCATTACTTTACCCATACTTTTAAACCCCTCCAATTCATGTACCCATCAGATGCCTTTTAAATGTTGTAATTGTATCAAACTTCATCACTTCCTCTGGTAGTTCATTCCATACATTCATTACCCTCTGCATGAAAACATTGCCCCTTAGATCCCTTTTAAATCTTTCCCCCTCTCACCTTAAATTTATGCCCTCTAGTTTTGGTCTCCACTACCCTGGGAAAAAGACCTTGCCTATTTTACCTATCTATACCACTCATGATCTCATAGAGGTTTATATGATCACCCCTCAGCCTCCAATCCTGTAGGGAGAATAGCGCCAGATTTTTCTGCCTCTGCCTATAGATCAAACTTTCCAACCCTGGCAACATCCTTGTAAATCTTTCCTGAACCCTGTCAGGTTTCACAATATCCTTCCTATAGCAGGGATCCAGCTCCCTCAGAGCCAGCTCTGAAAGTGAACAGAACTTTTGACATTCCTGTTCTTATCTGTCAGCCAGGGCTCCCTGACAAGTTAACAGTCCCATTCAGGGAACTCATGCTGTATGAGGTTTATGTGGCTGACATTGTTACAATCACTGCACAAACCGAAAAGAATGATCGGCTTCTCAGAGTGCATCCATCCCCACCACCCCACCTGCACCCCCACCCCACCTGGGAAATGCTGTTTCCTATCCAGTTTATTTAAATTAGGTTATACACTCTCACCTCCCCTGCTTCAGTAGTGTTTTACGTGAGCCCATCCTTGCATGTTATGACAGATAGCTGGTACATCTTGAGGTGCATTGTCCTTACAGGCAAAAGAAAGCACTTAATTTCAGCCTATACTGTGTTTTCCTTCTCCTCATACCTGTTGAGTGTTATGTGCATGATTACATTGGTCTAAGGAGTGTGTAGCAAACTTATTATCTAAAAATTGACACTAATTGGCTATTCTCATACAGTTATTGTAAGAACATCAAACCAGTACAGCAAATGCTGCACTTTTCAGAGTGGGACTAAATCATTATTTTGCAGGAAATAGGAAGAGGTGGTGTACAATATGAACAAATGTATTACTAGATTTATATCCTTTATGACAAAGCTGTAACTGCTCCCAGACATGGATGAATTCTGAACATATACTTTACAAGTGAAATAAGTTAAATCATCTATTTTACTACTTTATGGACTCAGTTTCATAAAGAGATATGGTTAATATAAAAATGTATTTATCTATAATATTTTATACAATTGTTACAACCAGCTGCTATATCGAAACCGCCATTCAGAAATGAAGATTAATTTTATTTCGCTTTTTTAGCCCCAAATATTAGAATAGCTCATTCATTGTTGAGTGCCAAGATGGCAGCTGAATAAAATAAAACAAAATTTAAACAAGTATTGAAAATTCACCTGGTTTAAATGTGTCTTTATCAATAAGAAAGTAAATTGTGAAGCAATTTTTATCTCATCAAGATTAGAGAATGTCTGTTGAAAAAAATTCCCAAGTGTGTAAAACAAAATTCCCAACTCTGTAATAAGACAAATTAGATGCAAAGTAAATGCTTTCATCTTCTTCCCCAATAATGTACTTTATGCTTAATTTCAAACACATAACACCATTGCTTTACAGGAAAATTTCTATTTCTCACACCATTTAAAGTGACTGGCATTGCTTCCCATTTAATTCTGCACAGTAGCTTGCCACCTTTTCTTAAAAGTCAGAGAAGACTATTGTCCCATCAGTTTTAGTTTTATTGAAACCCAGCTGTTAAAGGTAAGGTGACAGTTGCTAATAACCCACACCACATAGGCCCACTGACACATTTTCAATGTTTCTAACAAATCAATGCATATTTGTGGCAGTCGTAAGCATAACATTTTTGTCACAATTGGTGTATCATTAAATTATCATATTGGGACATCGCCAGTAAAACATTTGAGCTTCAGATATTTAGCTCATTATACCAGAAATATTCACACTCTAATGTTCCAATATGAGTTATTGTATGTATATCACAAATTACTAAAAACTGTTTTGTTGCAAGTGTAGGAGGAACTGTGTTGCTATGAAATAGTCACAAATTGGGACTTCAGAGTGAAATTGTTCAGCAGTTGCTGTATTCTTGTGTTCTATCAGATGGAAGATTTGGTGGCTAACCATAGCAGTGCCATCACAGAAATGGAGAATAATCAAACTGTTACGATAACTATTCTGCAAGATGAGCATGAAAAGAAAATTGAAGGTAATCCAAATGTTTGATTTAAACTTGCTGTGTGATATACTGCTTGTATAAAAGGGCAAAGAAAATAACCTGAGAAGTACTCATTAAGCAGTTGTTGAAAGAAACATGAGTAAGACTTGTCGTAGAGAAGTCTAACATTGTGCAAGTAATATTTTGGACAGAATTTGGCAGTGACCTGGTGTGGAATGAGCAGCATCAAGTAAAGTGAGAAATTCCGGGGAGAAAGGAAAAATCCAAACCTTGATGTCAAGAAATATTTTGGAGACTTTTCCACTTCAGCTTTAAATAGTGACTTCAGAATCTCGCCATCTATTTTCCATGCATTTAATTCTCATAAAAGCTCTGACTTGTCTTATTTCTACACTACATCCAAAACTCCTCTCCTTCTACAACAGGCTAGATGACACAACTTCCGAGTAGAATGGGGACCTGGCAGCTGCAGCTCACCTGTCCCGGCCACCATGTAACTGCTTCTTCATCCCAATTTCCATGCCTGCCCCATGACCACCATCCTTCTCCATCCTTCACCCTCCACTACTTGGAGGGTGCCAGTTTATAATTTGCAGTGCTTTCTTAGTACACACTCATTAACTTCTGTGCTGACTTACAGACTACCTTCACCGAAGAGTGTAGTGCTGGAAAAGCACAGCCTGATCAGGCAGCATCGAAGGACCAGGAGAGTTGACTTTTCAAGCATAAGCTCTTCATCAGGACCCCATTCCTGATGAAGAGCTTATGCTTGAAACGTCGATTCTTGAGAGGGTATGTTAGGTGGGGGAAGAGGGTACGTGCTGAGGGTGAGCAGCGAGAGGGTGTGTTAGGTGGGGGACGGTGGTATATGCTGAGGGTGAGCAATGAGAGGGTGTTAGCTGGTGGGAGAGGGTACATGTTGAAGGTGAGCTGTGAGAGGGTGTTTTAGGTGGGTGAAAGGAGTATATGCTGAGGGTGAGCAGTGAGATGATGTGATAGGTGGGGAATGTGGGTATGTGCTGAGGGTGAGCAGTGAGAGTGTGTGTTAGGTGGTGGGAGAGGGGTACATGCTGACCATGAGCAATGAAAGGGTGAGTTAGCTGGTGGGAGATGGTACATGCTGAGGGTGAGCAGTGAGAGGCTATGTTAGGTGGTAGAAGAGGGTATGTGCTGAGGGTAATGTGTGGGGGTGTGTTAGGTGAGGGAAGAGGGGTACATGCTGAGGGCGAGCAGTGAGGGGGTGTGTTAGGTGGGGGAAAGGGGTACTTGCTGAGGGTGAGCAGTGAGAGGGTGTGTTAGGTGGGGGAAGGGGGTACTTGCTGAGGGTGAGCAGTGAGAGGGTGTGTTAGGTGGGGGAAGGGGGTATGTGCTGAGGGTGAGCAGTGAGAGGGTGTGTTAGGTGGGGCAAAGGGGTACGTGCTGAGGCTGAGCGGTGAGTGTGTGTGTTAGGTGGAGGAAGGGGGTACGTGTTGAGGGTGAGCAGTGAGAGTGTGTGTTAGATGGGGGAAAGGGGTACGTGTTGAGGGTGAGCAGTGAGAGTGTGTGTTAGGTGGGCGAAGGGGTATGTGTTGAGGGTGAGCAGTGAGAGGGTTTGTTAGGTGGGCGAAGGGGGTATGTGTTGAGGGTGAGCAGTGAGAGGGTTTGTTAGGTGGGGTAAGGGGTACTTGCTGAGGGCGAGCAGTGAGGGGGTGTGTTAGGTGGGGGAAGGGGGTACTTGCTGAGGGTGAGCAGTGAGAGGGTGTGTTAGGTGGGGGAAGGGGGTACTTGCTGAGGGTGAGCAGTGAGAGGGTGTGTTAGGTGGGGGACAGGGGTATATGCTGAGGGTGAGCAATGAGAAGGTGTGTTAGCTCGTGGGAGAGGGTACATGCTGAGGGTGAGCAGTGAGAGGCTATGTTAGGTGATGGGAGAGGCTACATATTGAGGATAATGTGAGAGGGTGTGTTAGGTGAGGGAAGGGGGGTTACATGCTGAGGGCGAGCAGTGAGGGGGTGTGTTAGGTGGTGGAAGGGGGTACTTGCTGAGGGTGAGCAGTGAGAGGGTGTGTTAGGTGGGGCAAAGGGGTACGTGCTGAGGCTGAGCGGTGAGTGTGTGTGTTAGGTGGAGGAAGGGGGTACGTGTTGAGGGTGAGCAGTGAGAGTGTGTGTTAGATGGGGGAAAGGGGTACGTGTTGAGGGTGAGCAGTGAGAGTGTGTGTTAGGTGGGCGAAGGGGTACGTGTTGAGGGTGAGCAGTGAGAGGGTATGTTAGGTGGGCGAAGGGGGTATGTGTTGAGGGTGAGCAGTGAGAGGGTTTGTTAGGTGGGGGAAGGGGGTACTTGCTGAGGGTGAGCAGTGAGAAGGTGTGTTGGGTTGGGGAAGGGGGTACTTGCTGAGGGTGAGCAGTGAGAGTGTATGTTAGGTGGGGAAAAGTGGACATGCTGTGGGTGAGCAGTGAGAGGGTGTGTTAGGTTGGGGAAGGCGGTACTTGCTAAGGGTGAGCTGTGAGATGGTGCGTTAGATGGGGAAAGGGGGTACTTGCTTAGGGTGAGCAGTGAGAGTGTGTGTTAAATGGGGGAAAGGGATATGTGCTGAGGGTGTGTTAGGTGGGGGAAAGGGGTACGTGCTGAGGGTGAGCAGTGAGAGGGTGTGTTAGGTGGGGGAAGGAGGTATTTGCTGATGGTGTGTTAGGTTGGGCAAGGGGGGTATATGCTGAGGGTAAGCAGTGAGAGGCTGTGTTAGGTCGGGGAAGTGGGTACGTGCTGATGGTGAGCAGTGAGAGGCTGTGTTAGGTCGGGGAAGTGGGTACGTGCTGATGGTGAGCAGTGAGAGGGTGTGTTAGGTCGGGGAAAGGGGTATGTGTTGAGGGTGAGCAGTGAGAGGGTGTGTTAGGTCGGGGAAGTGGGTACGTGCTGATGGTGAGCAGTGAGAGGGTGTGTTAGGTCGGGGAAAGGGGTACGTGTTGAGGGTGAGCAGTGAGAGGGTGTGTGAGGTGGGGGAAAGGGGTACATGCTGAGGGTGTGCAGTGAGGGTGTGTTAGGTGGGGGGAAAGGGGTATGTGTTGAGGGTGAGCAGTGAGAGGGTGTGTTAGGTGGGGCAAAGGGGGTACCCGCTGAGGGTGAGCAGTGAGAGGGTATGTTAGGTTGGGCAAGGGGGTACGTGCTGAGGGTGAGCAGTGAGTGTGTGTTAGGTGGAGGGAGAGGTCAAAAGCCAAAAGTATGTTAGGGATGGGGAGAGGCCACCCCTAATAGCACCATTTGAATCATAAGACCCTATATGTGACCAGCAGAAAACAAATCAAAACCCTCGACAATAAAAGAAAATACAGCTCCCAGTAAATGATCAACATTAAAGAAAATCTTGTAAAATATGCCAATGTAACAAAGAGGTTGACTGACTGACTGTACTTGGCATGTTGTGCATCATCAGTTCCTTTTAAGGTCTGCAGATTTGCCCGGGGTGGGGGGTTGTTCGGGAGGAGGTCATACAGAGAACTTGCTTCAGCAGTCAAGCGCCAAAGATTCTTCCGAGTCTGAAATACAATATAGGAACTGGACGCAAGCCTTTTTAAAGTTCTCTCTTTTATTTTGCAGTGGAGTATAGATTGCCCATTGCAAGGGCCATTTGACAACACTGTTGGATGAGCCTCTGCTGGCTACTTCGCAGAAGTTTCCTTTTTAAATAAACTAATCTCTGATGCCTCCCTTCCAGCATTACTGCGGCAGTAGAGAGACCAAATAATTCCTTTGTTTTGAGCAAGCAATCACATTTTTTTCTCAATATTTCCAAGCTCATCCTCACTTAAGGAAATTGGACCTTTGCAAAAGCATTTGTTCAGTGAAATTTCACTTTGCAGCATTTTTCTTTCAGACCTAAAAGCCATCCATGAATTGGAGAGATCGGCATTAGAAGAAGATTTTGAAAAACTAAGACTTTCTCTGCAGGTTAGTATTAAGAATGGCCACATATCGAAATGTTTTGGAGATGCTGGTGTTGGACTGGGGTATACAAAATTTAAAATCACACAACACCAGGTTATGGTCCATCAGGTTTATTTGGAAGCACTTGCTTTCAGATCGCTGCTCCTTCATATGTAGACTAACCACATATAGAAACCATGTTTGTTTGTGTATGTTTTATCTCGTAATTAGGGTCTGAGTTTCTGAGGGAAAAAAACAATCTCATAGAGTCACAGAGATGTACAGCATGGAAACAGACCCTTCGATTTCTGTTGGTATCCCAACCCAATCTAGTCTCACGTGCCAGCACCCGGCCCATATCCCTCCAAACCTTTCCTATTCATACACCCATTCAAATGCCTTTTAAATGTTGCAATTGTACCAGCCTCCACCACGTCCTCTGGCAGCTCATTCCATACCCGTACCACCCTCTGTGTGAAAAAGTTGCCCTTAGTTCTCTTCTAGATCTTTCCCCCTCTCACTCTAAACCTATGCCCTCTAGTTCTGGACTCCCCTGACCCCAAGTAAAAGACTTTGTCTATTTATCCTATCCATGGCCCTCATAATTTTGTAAACCTCTATTAGGTCACCCCTCAGCCTCCAACGCTCCAGGGAGAACAGTCCCAGCCTGTTCAGCCTCTCCTTGGAGCTCAAATCCTCCAACCTGGCAACATCCTTGTAGATCTTTTCTGAACCCTTTCAAGCTTCACAACATCTTTCTGATAGGAAGGAGACCAGAACTGCACGTAATATTCCAACAGTGGCCTAACCAATGTCCTGTACAGCCGCAACATGACCTCCCAACTCCTGTACTCAATACTCTGACCAATAAAGGAAAGCATAGCGAACACCACCTTCACTATCCTATCTACCTACGACTCCACTATCAAGGAGCTATAAACCTGCACTCCAAGGTCTCTTTGTTCAGTAACACTCCCTAGGACCTTACCATTTAGTGTATAAATCCTGCTAAGATTTGCTTTCCCAAAATGCAGGCTCCTCGCATTTATCTGAATTAAACTCCATCTGCTACTTCTCAGTCCATTGACCCATCTGATCAAGATCCTGTTGTAATCTGAGGTAACCTCCTTCACTGTCCACTACACCTCCAATTTTGGTGTTATCTGCATGTTTACAAAGAACTGGATAGCGAAAGTCATTTTGTAATTTGTATGTGATTCCATGACGAGGAGAACCCAGTTGCTTTTCATTCCTGAAACATTTTAATCTTGAAGGTGGAAACCTTTGGAATGTACAGGTAGCATATTCCATGTGCTGTGTTATCTAATTGTAGACTTGTGTGCATGTTCTGCACACTGCGATTTCCTTACCTTAACACTGCATCAGTAAAGGTGAGGGAAAAGCAGGAAAGCAAACTTTAGAGCCCAGGTAATTCTGGGTGATACTTTCACATGAGCTGGTGCTTGTACCAAGCATTGGCACAACCTCAATCAATGGGCTGGATCTTCATCCTCAAGATAGGTGGTGGGAGTTGGGAAATTTCTCAGCCTCACACGACCGCTTAGGAATATCTAAGTTCTGGAAGCATAATCCTGAGTACTGGCTGGGGTGTTGGCAATGTGCAGGCAACTGACCCAGATTCAGAGGCAAAGCTGACTGCAGAGTTTAAAGAGCCCCTCTCCGTGCCGAGGGACTTCACGCCAGTGAGAAAAGAAACAGGAAGGCCCTCAATCCTTCAACACCAAAACTACCCACCACCCTGCCCATGCCACTCGGTTTCTCCCATCCAAACCAACTTCCAATGTCTGTCATGCACCCTAGACCCAACAGCCCCATGGCTTCTCATCTCTCTGCCATGGTATGACCCGGCAAAGCAGCTCCCATGTCCTCTACGCACCCAAGCCAAGCTATGGCACTTACAGACGAATCATTCACCTGTAGATACTGTGGATAAGCAATGAACCCTACAGAGATAACAGGACATATAAAAACAGCTTTAAAAGAGAGTTCTTCATTGAAATCTTTCTATGACAGGACAATACAAAAATCAAACATCCAAATTGTTTCTGTCGCTGAGACTTGAAGCCTCTTAATCTCTTGTGAATAAAGGCTCTGAAATTGACAATAATTATTGAATGTCTGGAGCTGTCAACCAAGCAGGGGTTGAACTGTTTTAATAGAGTAATAGATTCCTGAGCTCTGAACAATGCATCCTTTGAGACTGCAAACCTCTGTACCTATCTCTCTCTTCCTTTAAGAGTTCCTTAAAACGACCTAAAGGCTGCATGGTGGCTCAGTGGTTAGCAGTGCTGCCTCAAAGCATCAGGGACCCAGGTTCAATTCTACCCTCGGGCGACTGTCTGTGTGGAGTTTGCACATTCTCCCCGTGTCTGCGTGGATTTCCTCCAGGTACTCCAGTTTCTTCCCACAGTCCAAAAGTGCGCAGGATTGGCCATGCTAAATTGCCCATACTGTTCAGTAATGTGCTGGATAAGTGAGTTAGCCTTGGAAATGCAGGGTTACATGGATAGGGTAGGGGTTGGCTCTGGGTGTGATGTTCTTTGGAGGGGCGGTGTGGACTCAATGGGCCAAATGGCCTGCTTCCATGCTGTAGAGATTAGATTAGATTAGATTCCCTACAGTGTGGAAACAGGTCATTTGGCCCTACAAGTCCGCACCAACCCTCCGAAGAGTAACCCACCCAGACCCATTCCCCTACCCTATATTAACCCCTGCCTAATGTACCTAACACTACGGGCAATTTAGCATGGCCAATTCACCTGACCGGCACATCTTTGGACTGTGGGAGGGAACCCACGCAGACACTGGGAGAATGTGCAAACTCCACACAGTCGCCCAAGACTGGAAATGATTCTACCTGTTTGACCCATCTTAGATTAGATTTATTAGATTACTTACAGTGTGGAAACAGGCCCTTCGGGCCAACAAGTCCACACCGACGCGCCGAAGCGCAACCCACCCATACCCATTCCCCTACATTTACCCCTTCACCTAACACTACGGGCAATTTAGCATGGCCAATTCACCTAACCTGCACATTTTTGAATTGTGGGAGGAAACCGGAGCACCCGGAGGAAGCCCACGCAGACACTGGGACAATGTGCAAACTCCATACAGGGAGTCGCCTGAGGTGGGAATTGAACCCGGGTCTCTGGTGCTGTGAGGCAGCAGTGCTACCTACTGTGCCATCGTGCCACCCCTTAGTATAGCTTTATCTGGCTCAGTGTCAAATTTTGTTTGATCATGCTTTCAATATGTTAAAGGCAGTAAATAAATAAAAGCAGTTATTGTCCTCGTTATCAGTCATGATATAAAGGCTGAGTAATTTTTAAAACTGTGATATTGCAGTAATGCAGTCAAACCTTTGATCTTGAAGAGTTAGAGTTTCTGAAGAGGATCAGGCAAATGAGGTAATTTGAGCTATAGGGAGAGGCTGAACAGGCTGGGGCTGTTTTCTCTGGAGCTGAGGGGGTGACCTTATAGAGGTTTACAAAATTATGAAGGCCATAGATAGGATAAATAGATAAAGTCTTTTCCCTGGGGTTGGGGAGTCCAGAACTAAAGGGCATAGGTTTAGGGTGAGAGGGGAAAGATATAAAAGAGACCTAAGGGGTAACTTTTTCACACAGATGGTGGTTCGTGTATGGAATGAGTTGCCAGAGGAAGTGGTGGAGGCTGGTACAATTGCAACATTTAAAAGGCGTTTTATATGAATAGGAAGGGTATATGAATAGGAAACGTTTGGAGGGATATGGGCCCGGTGCTGACAGGTGGGACTGGATTGGGTTGGGATATCTGGTCGGCGTGGATGGGTTGGACCGAAGGGTCTGTTTCCATGCTGTACATCTCTATGACTCTATGACTCTAAGTGAGGCTCAATGCTATTCTTTAGTAAAATCGAAGATAAAATTTGAAATCTAATTTCTGCAGATGCTGGAAACTTTACGTAAAACCAGAAAACGTGGGAAATAATGATGCATGCAGCACAAAAGCGAGTGATAAAGGAAATTACAGCAATGACTGTGCTTGGAATGTTTTTCTTGGCTATGGTGCCCTTTGGGATGTCTGAAGGTTATTAAAGGCCTTGTACAAATAAAGGTTTATTTTTAAAGTGATGTGCAAAAGCAGAAAGGGTCATGTGAGAAAAAACTTCTTCACACAGCGAGTAGTTTGGGTGTGGAATGCACTGCCTGGGAATGTGATGGAAACAGGTTCAATTGAGACATTCAAGAGCACATTAAATGATTATTTGGATACAAATGGTATGCAAAGGAAAGGCAGGAGATTGTCATTAGGTAATAGAACCAATGCATGTGTGATTGACCAAACAGCCGCCTCCTGCACTGCAGCACTTCTCTAAAAGGTCACAGATCTGAGACATTGATCGACATTTTTTCAGGTAAAGGTTGACCATGTGAAATAGGAGCAGAAGGAGGCTATTCAGCCCATTGAATTTGCTCCACTATTCAGGGAGATCATCAACGCACTTTCCTGACTTTTCCCCTTAAATCTCTGACTGATTTCAAAATGCCTTTCTCAGCCTTGAATATACCTAATGATGAAGTCCCTACAGCCCTCTGCGATAAAGAATTCCATAGATTCACTATCGTTTTTTAAAAACAAAATCTCATTATCTCTATCTTAAATGGGTGACGCGTTACTCTGAGTTTGTGCCCTCTTGTCTTAGACTCTCCCACAAGGTGAAACAAGCTTCTATCCTGTGAAGATCCTCATAATCTTATATATTCCAATACGATCTCCTCTCATTCTTCCAAATTTCAATGAGTACAAGCCCAACCTACTCAATGTTTCCTTAAAAGAAAACCCCTCCATACCCAGAAATTAACCTTCTTGGATCTCCAATGCCACAGTATCTTTCCTTCGATGAGACACCAAAACTGTTCACAATGTTATAACTAAGGTTGGATTAGTGATGTGCATAATTTTAACCAAACTTTGCTACTTTTATACTATGATCCCCTTAAAGTAAAGATCAACATTCCCTTTGCATTTCCTATTACCTGCTGAACTTTGGTGCTAGTTTTTTGTGATTCATGTGTGAGGATTGCCAAATCCTTCTGTGACGCAGCTTTCCGCAGCCTTACCCCATTTAAATAATATTCACCTCTTCCATTCTTTCTACCAATGTGCATAATTTCACACGTTCCCACATTATATTCCATTCAAAGTAATGATTCAATTCCAACCAAATTAATCTAGTCATGCAGGTACAGCAAACTTTGTTTTAACTGGCACCTTGTGAACCGGCAAAAATTAAATACCTCAAATATTGTGGCGTTTACCATTTTATTCTGTCCAATTATTATAGATTTTTAAAATTTATTTACCTCAATGTAAATATACTTGTCATTCAATTGAATGGCCATCCGACACATCAACAGTCGATTCAATTTCAAGTCAATTTCCGTGATGACCATGTAGTCAGTTGAGGTTGCATGTGAGAAGGCTTCGGCCAATAAAATGTATTTAAGGCAGTGTTGCATTATTATGTAACTGATTCATGCTGTAAATAAAGTATAACAGTGATGTGTATACCCACTGCATATGTTTCTATCACTTAGTGTGTGTTTTTACATTGATTACATGGACCTCTTGATTATCTGCAATATTTGATTAATTGGTCCCATCAATGCCAGATAATAAAAAGTTTACTGTATTTGATACATGACTCTATATTAGAAAGAGATTTGCTATGAAGTTACAGATAAGGCAGTGATATTTGCACATGTTTCCTGATCAAGCTTTTATAGACATATCCTATGTTACGCAGTTCACTGAAGGTAAAAAAAAACAAAACGTCAGGATCCTGTTTAACTTTGTCACAGGCTAATAATTGCCAAAGTCTGCGCAGCACACATTCTATTCAGTCCAAAAATAGCAGCTGATATCCTAATTGATAACATAGGGATCACAATTGCTGCTTCAAAATATAACCATTTCCATAATTTGCCAGATCAAATTTCCAAAGAAATCATTTTGATTTTGTTTTCTGTATTAAAGGATCAAGTTGACACGTTAACATTTCAGAATCATTCACTGAAGGACAAAGCAAAACGATTTGAAGAGGCCTTAAGGAGAAGTACGGATGAGCAAGTCGAGGTAAATATTGACTGAAATACGCGTTCTGAGAATAACTACAGAATATGGAGAAATGGAACAATTATCCGAATTTAATTTTCAATTTTTTCTTGCATTTCTCTTTCCATGTCTGACACCAATTGTAACCATGAGGGTGATTTGTAACTCACTGCTTAGCATCCACAATTGAACCCATTATGATCTCTCTTTCTGCAGGCTATCACCTGCGCTGAAAATAATGAGCGGATACGTTTTTTTTAACTGTCACGATCTGAAATTATTTAAATCCCCAGCACTTTAAAAATGTGATGAACAGGCTGCAGGTTACAGTGCTAATAAAAATGACTCTGCTGTATTGCTTTGTCAGGTCTGGTGTATAGTATCTTTCCATGAATCAAAGCTGTTTTTTTAAACTATCAAGTCTATAAAGTAGGCATTGCATTGGATTCTTAAAACCTTATTTAATCTCCACATGGCTCCTGAGATCTGCTTAGGGAGTATTCTGGGTACATTGTTGTGAGTTAGCATTGTAAGCTGTGACGAATGAGGTACTTTGTACAAGGATCAGCACTTGGGACCCAGCTGTTTACAATATATTTCAATGCTTTGGATGTAGAGACCAAATATACTTTGTTCAAATTTGCAGAAGCTAAGCTAAGCTGGATTGTGTATTGTGAGGAAGATGTGAAAAGTTTTCAGGAGGATTTATTAAGGCTACAGATGGGTAAGAATAAGACAGAATATAATATGGAAAAATATGGAGTTGTCCACTTTGGTAGGTGAATTGGCCATGTTAAATTGCCCATAGTGTTAGGTGCACTAGTCAGAGGAAAATGGGACTGGGTGGGTTACTCTTCAGAGGGTCAGTGTGGACTGGTTGGACCAAAGGGCCTGTTTCCACACTGTAGGGTATCTAATCTAATCTAATATATTGGGAAATAGAGAACTACATTTGGATACTAGACAATGAAAGTGGATAAGCAGATTTAATAAGCAATTACTTTGACCTTCATTGCAAGGAGATTTGAGATCAGAAGTAGGGAATGTTTTCAGTTATATCAGGTCTTGGTAAGACCACATCTGAAGAACAGCATGCAGTTTTGGTGTCCCTACCTAGAAAGGGTCACAAAGATTCTGCAACTGTGGTTCACTGGGCCCATACTTGAGATGGCAGGACAGTCCTATGAGGAGAGATTGGTTCAACTAGTCCTGCATTCATCAGAGATTAAAAGGGTGAGAGGGGATACGATTGAAACATATAAAATTCTGACAGGCTGGACAGACGGGATGCAGGGAGGATGATTTTCTAGACTGGGGAGTCTAGAATCCGTGAAAACAGCCTCAGGAAACAGGGGACTATTTTGGACTGAGATGAGAAAATATTTCTTTGAGAAGGAGTAGCGAACCTGTAGAATTCTCTCCTGTAGAATGCTGTGAAGGCTACATCACTAAACATGTTCAAGAAAAAGATAGATTTTATGTGTTTAAAGGCACCAAGGGATATCAGGAGCAAATAGCAATGAGACAGAGGATCAGCCATGATCGTATTATATCGGGGAGCAGGATCAGTGGGGTGAATTCTTCTGTTCCTTGTTTCTATTAGATCTCTCACACAGTTTCGGGGCCTTTCTCCCGGGGGTTTGGCGATTCAGGAGAGTTCCCAGCTTGAGCTACTCACCTCAGCGGTGAAAATCCAGCCCTACATCTTCCCGTTCAAAGTTATTGTTAAAATTTAGCAGCAGCATTCCCTAAGTGAGGAGGGGAGCTCCTAAACATACATGGCTACTTTTTCCAAGGCAACATTTTATTAACATGTAGTTTGCTTTCATTATGTTGTTACCAAAGGTTGAAGATAAAACAGATACAATAAGATATGGTATGAAGATGAGATTAGATCAGCGTTATTAATGTTACCAAGCTGATCTACAACATGGTCTTCCCAGTGATCACAGTAATGAGCTTCCTCTAATTGCATAGCCATGTGATGTATTGTGCACAGCACGCCTTACAATCTCTTCCTTTACCAGGATATTTAAAGTCATCTTCTTCCTCACCTCTTAAGCCTCTGTTTCCTCCCAAGTCACAGGTCATCCGTAGGAATTTCCTATTCAAACAGTAAATATGTATCAGCTAACAGAAGTGTTTCTCTTCAAGGTCAAATGCTGCAGCATGTTTTCAGACTGAATAGCAACAGCAGTTTAGCACAGCTCCCAAATATGGTTACATTATGTTTCGGAGCATGCTCAGTTCTCTGTCAGAGGATAGTGGGCTTCCTCCCTATTCCAGGACCTCAATGTTTAACTTAGATGACACGTCAGTACTGAGAGATTCTTAGATTACAGAAGGTGCTAATTTCTGAATCAAGACCTTAAACTGAAGCCAGAGATTTCAGGCTTGACCAGAGAGTTACGTGGATATTAAAGATGAATTTGCATTCGCATCTCACTACCGCAAAGTCACTAGTTCAGGGACTGGTCCTGCCAAATCCAACCTGCCAAAAGGAGCCAAAAATGTTTTCTAAATGAATTCAGAATTTAGAATGTTAAATAATAATCTCCATGCAACAGCCATTAATTTCTTTACATTAAGTTAATCAATACATCAAATTCATCACAGACAAAAGCCAGACAATTTAATATAATTTCACTCAGTTATTTCATAGGACAGAAAGGAATGCTACTTAGCAACAGAGATTTCACTGAACGTGCTTCAAAATACATCACTCCCATCCTCATCTCCAGAACAAAATAACAAACTCCAATTGGCTTCTTGAATGACAGCACCAACATCACCTTCAGCATCAGCAATATCATTCCAAACTAATCATCTCTGTCCCAGCAAGTGTACTGGATATTCCATACTTCTTGTATGTTTTTCTGGCAAGCTCCATCCTGATTTAAACCCAGGCATCCACAACTAATTCATACAGAGTCAGAGTGCATATGTTACCTTCCTTCATGAATGTTCTATTTCTGCCAAGCACCCAGCTGTTCTACTTTTTTCTAATACTATCCTTGGAGGGCTTGTTTAGAAAGACATCCAATAATTCAACAAGACTGGTTCGATCACCAGAAATCATTATAATGTCTTTTTTTTGAGATTGGATTTCAGCAATAGCATCGCTGCCAAGTTGATCATCCTGCCATGGCAGATAATGGAGTTCAAATTCAGCAAAATCTGGAATTAATAGCCTAATGACCACCATGAAACCATTGTTGATTGTCGGAAAAATAATCAATCTTCAGTAAAGCGTTTGACAAGGTTCCCCATGAGAGGCTGATTAGCAAGTTTAGATCTCATGGAATACAGGAAGAACTAGCCATTTGGATACAGAACTGGCTCAAAGGTAGAAGACAGAGGGTGGTGATGGAGGGTTGTTTTTCAGACTGGAGGCCTGTGAGCAGTGGATTCGGGTGCTGGACCCTCTACTTTTTGTCATTTACATAAATGATTTGGATGTGAGCATAAGAGGTACAGTTTGTAAGTTTGCAGATGACACCAAAATTGGAGGTGTAGTGGACAGCGAAGAGGGTCACCTCAGATTACAACAGGATCTGGCCAATGGGAAGTGGCAGATGGAGTTTAATTCAGATAAATGCGAGGTGCTGTATTTTGGGAAAGCAAATCTTAGCAGGACTTATACACTTAATGGTAAGGTCCTGGGGAGTGTTGCTGAACAAAGAGATCTTGTAGTGCTGGTTCATAGCTCCTTGAAAGTGGAGTCGCAGGTAGATAGGATAGTGAAGAAGGCGTTTGGTATGTTTTCCTTTATTGGTCAGAGTATTGAGCACAGGAGTTGGGAGGTCACGTTGCGGCTGTACAGGACATTGGTTAGACCACTGTTGGAATACTGCATGCAATTCTGGTCTCCTTCCTATTGGAAAGATGTTGTAAAACTTGAAAGGGTTCAGAAAAGATTTACAAGGATGTTGCCAGGGTTGGAGGATCTGAGCTACAGGGAGAGGCTGAACAGGTTGGGGCTGTTTTCCCTGGAGCATCGGAGGCTGAGGGGTGACCTATAGAGGTTTACAAAATTATGAGGGGCATGGATAGGATAAATAGACAAAGTCTTTTCCCTGGGGTCGGGGAGTCCAGAACTAGAGGGCATAGGTTTATGGTGAGAGGGGAAAGATATAAAAGAGACCTAAGGGGCAACTTTTTCACGCAGAGGGTGGTACGTGTATGGAATGAGCTGCCAGAGGATGTGGTTGAGGCTAGTACAATTGTAACATTTAAGAGGCATTTGGATGTGTATATGAATAGGAAGGATTTGGAGGGATATGGGCAGGGTGTTGGCAGGTGGGGGTAGATTGGGTTGGGATAACTGGTCGGCATGGACGGGTTGGACCGAATGATCTGTTTACATGCTGTACATCTCTATGACCCTATGACTCTATTTCACTAATATATTTTAGGGAAGGAACTGTCGTCCTATCTGATTTGACCTATATGTGACTCCTACCCCACAGCAATATGGTTGACTCTTAACTGTCCTCTGAAATGGCCTAGCAAACCACTTGTAACTATTGATTGGTAAGTCTCAAAAAAAAGGACATATTACTGTTCATTGACCTGGCACTGGAAATGCCAATGGCCATCTTGCAAAGTCCATTCACTAACACCTGGGGTTTAGTGCCTACATTGGGCAAGCTGTCTTACAGACTAGACAAGCAACAGCCTGACATAGTAATACACATGGAATCATACCTCTGTGTCTCAGACAGCAACACGAATTATGGTCATGTCCTTCCCACTGACAGAACAGACTCAGCAGAGGTGGCAACACAATGTTAATAGTTGGTGGGGGAGAATGGGGTGGGGTGGGGGGGGGAGCGCGGAGGATGCAGGGGTTGCTCTAGGAGTCCTCAGCATTGACTCCAGACTCTATGACATCTCATGGCTTTAGGTTAAGCATGGGCAAGGCAACCTCCTGCTGATAATCACTTACCATTTCCCCCTCGCCCTTCAGCTGATGAATCAGTACTCCTCAAGGTTGAACAACACTTGGATGAAGCACCTTGGGTAGCAAGGGCGCAGAACTGCATAAGCAGCAAGTGATAGACAGAGCTAAGCAACCCCACAACCAAAAGATCAGATCTAAGCTCTGCCGTCCTGCCACATCCAGTCGCGAATGGTGGTGGACAGTTAAATAACTCACTAGAGATGGAGACACCACAAATATCCCCATCCTTAATGATGGAAGAACCCAGCACATCAGTGCAAAAGATGAAGCACTCACAACAATCTTCAGGCAAAAGTGCTACATAGATGATCCATCTCTTTCTCCTTCAGTGATCCCCAAGATCACAGTCTTCAGTCATTTCATTTCACTCCATGTGATACCAAGAAAGCACTAGAGGCTGTGGATAGTGTAAAGGCTATGGATCTTGACAACATTCCAGCAATAGTACCAAAGATATATGCTCCAGAACTTGCCGTGCCCCTAGCCAAGCTGTTCCAGTAGAGCTGTGACAGTAGAATTATTTACCTAACTATATGAAAAATAGACCAGTGGACAATAGTGTCCAATATCAAAAAACAGGTCAAATCCAAACTATCCAATTTCGACCCCATCGATCCACTCTCAATCGTCAGTAAAGTTGTCATCAATGATGTGGGTCAAATGCTGGCAAATGAGACTAGATTTGTTTAGAATATGTGGTAGGTATGGAAGAGTTGGACCAAAGGGTCGGTTTCCATGCTATATATCTCTGTGACTCTAATAGTACTGTCAAGCAGCACTTACTTCACAATAATTTGCTCTCTGAAATTTTGTTTATTTTACATCAGGACTAATCTGTCTCTGACCTTATTCTGGCCTTAGTCCAAACATGGACATGCATCAAGGGTTCACAGAGCTAGATGGCAGATTAAGAAGCAGCCCCTCAAAGGTTTCAATCACAAGTGCTATGTGCTAGCAAGTACAGAACCAGGAGACTAGGGCTGATAACTGCATGGCTCAAGAGTTGGGGGTGCAGGAAGGATTTCTGGATCACAGAGGTCATTTCTGGGGACAATGGGATCTCTACAAGAACTTTGTTAGCATTGAGTCAGAATGGGACCAACATTCCTGCAGGAGGGTTTGCTAGTGCTGTTGGGAGAGGTTTAAGTTAGTTCAGCAGGGGCCCAGATCACAGTGCATTTCTTCAATAGCAACCTGATAGAAAAGGAACCAAGGCAGAGTGAGTTCAGCTGTTACTCAAGGGAGTAATGCAAGGTTGGATGGCCTCTAGGATGGTATGGGATCTTCAGGCAGGACAGGGAGGGTGCAGAAATGGAGATGGTTTGCATTATTAGTCAGTTACTGCAGTAAGGAGGTATGATATCTTGGAAGGGTTGTCAAATGAGGATTTGTGAGTAGAGCTTAAAAATATAAAGAGGCAGTCACATTGCTGGGAGTGTATTATAGACCCCAAGGCAGTCAGTGGGAAATTGCGGAGCAAATATGTAGTCAATTTATTAATGCATGTAAAAATAAGAATAGGGTAATTATATTAAGGGATTTAAACTATCCCTACATTAATTGGGATAATCATAGTACAAAGAGTTTAGAGGGAGCAGATTTCCTGGAATGTACCGAAGATCTTTCTTTATCAACGTGAAGATTATCCTAAAAGGGATGGTGCAGTTTCTCTAATTCTGGGGAACAGAACTGGACAAATGTTCAAGGTGACAGTGAGGGAGCATTTTAGTGACAGCGACCACCACACAGCATGTTTTAAGTTTGTTACAGAAAAGGAGAAAGATCCCTGCAGAAAAGAGTTTTGAATAGCAGGAAAGCAGATTTTATTAAAATAATGCAGGATCTGGCCAAAGCAGATAGGGAACACCTATTTGAGGGTAAATCTACAGAAGTACAATGGGAGGCACTTAAAAAGTTACTTGGGAGTTACTAGCCTGACATGTTCCCTTTAGGGTGAAATGTAGGGGCAACAAGCCCAGAGAACCCTGAATGTTGAGAAATATTCAGGACTAGACAAAAAGCATGTAGAGAGATGTATAACAGGTACACACAGAGGAAAATAAAGAGGAGCCAAGAGTGCAGGGGAGAACTCAAGAAAGCAATTAAGAGAACAAAGAGGGGCTTGCACAAGCCCCAGTGGACAAGATTAGGGAGATACTCTACAAATGTATCAAGGGGAAGAGAATAACCAGGGAAAGAGTAAGGCCGATTAGGAAATAAGGGAACAATCTGTGCGTGAAGTCAGTGGATATTGATAGAGTGTTAAGTGAGTACTTCACAATGGTCTTTACTGAGGAGCAGGAAGATGTAGATACAGAATTTGAGAAGATGGATTGTGAAGCTTTAGAGGAAAATGATATAAGAAGTGAAGAGGGCATTGGCGGTTTTGGCAGGTTTAAACGATCTCTAGGTCCTGATGAGTTGGTTGCTGTGGGAGATGAGGGAGGAAATAACCCGAAATTTTAAATTGTCTCTGGCCACAGAGAAAGTGCGAGAAGAGCTAATGAGGTTCCTCTTCACAAGAAAGGTGTTAGGATTAGACCAGAGAGTTGTCAATGATAAGGAAGCAATGAGAGATAATAGTGACGGAGGGAATTAATTTTGATTTAGACAGGCAAGAGTTGATCAGGAATACTCAGCATGGCTTTGTCAGACAGAGATCATGAATTTGATTGAATTTTTTTGAGGTGTAATTGAGGGTTGGACAGATGATGTTTATAGGGATTTCAGCAAGACCTTTGACTAAGTTCCATATGGAAAACTGATAAAGAAGGTAAAAGCAAATGGGATCCATTGTAACTTGGCAGGTTGGATCCAAAGTTGGCTAATGGCAGGAGGCAGAGCATTATTGTGGAAGACTGTTTGTGTGACTGGATGCTGGTGTCCAGTGACATTCTACAGGGATCAGTGCTGGATCCCTTATGGTTTGTGATATGCCTAAATGATGTAAATAAGAATGACCACATGCTGATAAGCAGATTACGTAATGATTGTTTAGGTGATTGACAGTGAGGAGACAGGTCTTAGGTTACACGAGGATAGAGCAGGGTTGGTCAGATAGGCAGATCAGTGGCAAACAGAACTTAACCCTGAACAGTGTGAGGTAATGCACTTTGGAAAAAGTAACATGATAAGCGAGTACTTAGTGAATGGGAAAACACTAGGAGGCTCAGAGGAACAGCGAGATTTTGGAACACTTATCCACAGATTCCGAAAGGTGGCCGAACAGGTTAATAGGATAGTTGGGAAGGCATACAGGACACTTGCATTTATCAGTTAAGGCATAGGTTAAAAGAGCATGAGAATTATGTTGGAACTGTACAGAACTTTGGTGAGCAGAACTACACTCCAGGAATGGTCTAACCAAACTATAGGAAGGATGTGACTACATTGGAGGGGGTGCCGAGGCGATTCACCAAGATATTGGCTGGAATGGAACATGTCAGCTGTGAAGAGAGGCTGGATAAACTGAGGTTGTTTTATTTGGAGCAAAGGAGATTGAGGGGTGGGGAAACCTGATAGAGGTGTACAAGACTACGAGGGGCATGAACAGGGTGGGTGGAATGCAGCCGGGCCCCTGAGTTGAAGGGACAAGAACAAGAAGAACAAACTTTCAAAGTGTAAGGTGGGAGGCTAGGGGGGATTTGAGGAAAGGAGTTTTCACCCAGAGCTTGGTGAGTGTTTGGAATGCATTGCCTGGTAGGGTAGTTGAGGCAGGTAACATCACAACTTTTAAAAAGTACTTGGATGAACTCGTGAAGGGTCATTATACTCGAGGCTAAGGGCCTAGTTTGGGACGATTGTAGGTGGTTGTGTAGTTTTGACTGAAGGTCCTCTTCTATACTGTATAATTCTGTTGAAAGGTGAGCTGAATTCCAGAAGTGAGAGTGAGAGTGACAGCCCTTGACATCAAGGTTGTACTTGACTGAGTGTGCCCTAGCAAAACTGCAGTCAATGGGAATCGGAGAGAAAACTCTCTGATGATTTGAGTCATACCTGGCACATAGGAATAGAGTATTGGTTATCGGAGTTCAGTCATCTCAGCTCCAGGATGTCTCTGCTGGATTCCTTGGGATAGGACCTACCATCTTCAGCTGCTTCATCAATGAGTTTCCCTCCATCATAAGGTCAGAAATAGCTATGGTCACTGATAACTGAACAATGTCCAACATCTTAAAATGCTGAAGCAATCCATGTTAAAATGCAGCAAGGTCTTGACAATATCCAGATTCGGGCTGACAAGTAGCAAATAATACTTACACCATATGAATACCAGGCAATGATCATCTCAGAAAAGAGACAACTTAAACATCATCCCTTGGCATTCAGAGGCATTGTCATCACTGAATCACAAACTATTAACATCCTAAGGATTAACATTGATGAGAAACTCAACTGGACTAGCAATATAAATAAAGTAGTTGCAAAGGCAGTTCAAAGGCTAGGAGTACTGTGTAATTCACCTCCTGACTATCCATCCACCATCTACAAGGCACAAATCAGGACTATGGTGGAATACTCCCCACTTGCCTAGATGGTGCATTTCCAACAACATTCGAGAAGCTTAACATCATCTAGGACAAAGTAACCCACTTGGTTAGCACCACGTCTACAACATCCAATCCCTCCACCACTCAGTAGCAGTAGTATATATCATCTCCAAGATACACTGCAGTAATTTAGGCTCCTTAAGCAGCACCTTCCAATTCCAAACCACTTCCATCTAGAAGGACAAGGGCAGCAGGTACAGGGAATGCCACCATCCACAAGTTCCTTTCCAAGCCACTCGCATTCCTGACTTGGAAATATATCACCATTCCGTCAGTGTTACTGAGTAAAAATCCGAGAACTCCCTCCTTAAATGTATTGTCAGTCTATCTATAGCAAATGACTGCAGCAGGTAAAAAATCAGCTGACCAAGCATCTTCTCAGAATAAATTCTGGCCCAGCCAGCAAGACTATACATGCCATGAATGAATAAAAAGCAATGTCCCCAAAGAGTAGACTGTTTTCTTTACGTAATTCTCCTGGTCTAAACATTCCTCAGGCATATTTTGAAGCCATCTTCATGCATCCATCATTTATCATGAACATAGATGACTACTCCTTTTGAAAAGTATTGTTTTGGGATGGTTTTTCTCTTGAATATCTGAACTCTCTTAATCTGTGTCCTTTCAGAAATGCAGAAAGCATGAGTGAACTTACTCTATTTATGAATAGCCCTCACATCTCTAACTTTGCTGTCCATCTGACTGGCAGGCATGTCAATGTTTATCAGATTCTCACCCACATTCTGATTCAGGCTAATCAATACCCAATCTTTCGTCAGTGTTGTTTACTGGAAGACTCTATGAAATCCTGACCTTCTGTTTCTCTTCACAAGAACCTGATACACCATCCAAAGCTGACTTTGAAATCTTCAATATCTAATTTACTTGCTTGTCTGAAAGTGAAGATTCTGATTGATCTTTGAGAAAATGACAGCCTATTGTGGTGATTTTCACTGATACATTTTTCAAATTAATGTTCTAACTGCAACCACAAGCTAGGCTTTCCTCTGTCTGCACATTTACTCTTTAGAATTTGCCTAAGATGTGTAATAAGCTTACCCCAATCGTAATGTTATTCTCTAGAACCTTTTATTCTGTAGTTGGTCCAGTCTGCAATCTCAATGACTTGCTGCTTTAACTGCACTGTGTATCTGCTGCTCTTTCTCGATATCACGTGACCATATTAGGGAGTGGAATTGGCATGCAGCAGTGAGGAGGTAGGGTCAAGGGTGTGGTGCTGGAAAAGCAGCATCTGAGAAGCAGGAGAATTGACGTTTCGGACCAAAGCCCTTCTTCAGTACTATTGCCCGAAACATTGATGCTCCTGTTCCTTGGATGCTTTTTCCGCACCATACTCTCGACTCTAATCTCCAGCATCTGCAGGCTTCACTTTCGCCACAGTGAGAGGGTAACCTTAACAACACAGGTTGATGCAGGCAGACTTCAGGAGCTCAACAGATGTCTTCAAATGGGTAGAGGATCAACTAAGGTCAGTTTAACTTCAGCGAGTAGTGAGTAGAAAGAGTTTGGATATTTTAGCCAAAGTCAAGGTTTGACATATACACAGGAAATGTAAAAAAAAAGGATTGGTGGATGAAAGATTTAGGATTGACTTATACATGATCATTGAAGATTCAAATTCGTATACGTCTCTTGGTCTCACTAGTCATTTTCCAAAGATGGGAAAAATGCTAACTTCAGTAACATGGTGTAATTCACACTTTTTGATATCAGGGTAACATTTAACTGAATGTGACATCAAGTCAGGCCGAACCCCGACTTGATCGACCAGGCCGAACCCCCTCAAAATGTAATAAGAAGATAGCCTAGACCCTAACCTTATTCCATTCCAGTTTCAATTTGATTGGCCAAACTACTCGATGTTCAGCAATATACACTTTATTCATGCACATTAGTTAAAGTATAACAAAAGAAAGAAAAAATTGGAATAAGTACTCTATTGGAAACTTAACAGAATAATAGATTATTTAACTACTAAACAGTAACTGTTCCAGTATGGTGGCATCCATAAACGCACCATCAGCAAAGGCAAATTCAGTAAAATACATTGCCTCACAGACGATTCTCTAGTCATAGAATCATAAAGATGTACAACATGGAAATAGACCCTCAGTCCAACTTGTCCATGCTGACCAGATATCCTAAATTAATCTAGTCCCATTTGCCAGCAATTGACCCATATCCTTCTAAACACTTCCTATTTGTTTACCCATCCAGATGCTTTTTAAATGTTGTAATTGTACCAGCCTCCACCACTCCCTGTGGCAGCTCATTCCATACATGTACTGCCTCCTGCATGAAAATGTTGCCCGCTAAGTCCCTTTTAAATCCTTCCACTCTCGCTTTAAACCTGGGAAACCCTGGGAAAAAAGACCTTGGCTATTCACCCTATTCATGCTCCTCATGATTTTATAAAGTTCTATCAGGTCACCCCTCAGCCTCCAAAGCTCCAGGGAAAATAGCCCCAGCCTATTCAGCCTCTCCCTATGGCTCATCCCTCCATGGCAACATCCTTATAAATCTTTTCTGAACCTTTTTCAAGTTTAACAACATCTTTCAGAAAACAGAGAGACCAGAATTGAACAGAGCATTCCAAAAGTGACCTAACTAATATCCTGTACAGCTGCAACATGACCTCCCAACTCCTGTCCTCAATGCACTGACAAATAAAGGAAAGCATACCAAATGCCGCCTTCACCACCCTGTCTACCTGTGACTCTACTTTCAAGGAATTAAGAAGGTGTACTCCAAGATCTGTTCTGCAACACTCCCCAGGACCTTTCTATTTAGTGCCTTGATTTGCCTTTCCAAATGTAGCACTTCATATTTATCTAGTTTAAACTCCATCTGCCACTTGTCAGCCCATCTGACCAAGATCTCATTGTACTCTGAGGTAACCTTCTTTGCTGTTCACTACACCTCCAACTTTGATGTCATCTGCAAGCTTACTAATCATGACTCCTATATTCACATCCAAATCATTCATACAAATGACAGTCCAGGAGGAAAAACGTTAAAACTCAAAGAGAGAGAGTATGTAGCAGGGAAAGATGTACTATAGCTTCCAAATCAGTTTCAAGACCGCAGCAACTGCTACTGAAAAACTCAAACTAAAAATCCAGATTCTATGACCTCACCCATTCAGGCTGCTTGTATTGTTCCAATTTTTAAAAATCCCAAGGCCTCACAAGCTGTTTATTTTGTTGGATTCAAAGGGACAGCCTCACACCACTGTCTTTAAACCAATCTTCAAAAAAAAGAATCATGACAAAATGCATGTCTTAAAACCATAGTTTCATCGCAAGTCGCACTTGCAAAACATGAGTTAATGGGAATCACGGGGAAAACTGCTGGTTGACGGTGTATCTAGTGTAAATGAAGATGGTGGTGGTGGTGGTGGTTTTTGGAGGTCAAACATCTCAGCCCCAGGACATCACGTCAGGAGTTCCTCAGGCCTGATCATCTTCAGCTGCTTCATCAATGAGTTTCCCTCCATTATAAGGTCAGAAGAGGGGATGTTTGCTGTTGATGGTACATATTTCACACTGCCCGTGGCACCTCAGAAGCAGAAACAGTTGTGCTAATGTGCAGTAAAATCTAGACAATATCCAGGCCAAAGCTCATTAATGGTAAGCAATATGTGTGCCACAGTCAAATGACCAGCTCCAATAAGCTAATAAATAATTTAATTGTCGCCCCTTAATGTTTACCATGTCAAATCTGCTACTATTAACATCCTGGTAGTCACCACAGACCAGAAACCGAATGAGACCAACCATATAAATATGATGGCTATAGGAGAATGATATTAGATTAGATTACTTACAGTGTGGAAACAGGCCCTTCGGCCCAACAAGTCCACACCGACCCGCCGAAGTGCAACCCACCCCATTCCCTTACATTTACCCCTTTACCTAACACTATGGGCAATTTAGCATGGTTAATTCACCTGACCTGCACATCTTTGGACTGTGGGAGGAAACCAGAGCACTCGGACGAAACCCACGCAGACACGGGGAGAATGTGCAAACTCCACACAGACAGTCGCCTGAGGCGGGAATTGAACCCGGGTCTCTGGCACTGTGAGGCAGCAGTGCTAACCACTGTGCCACCGTGCTGCCCACCGAGTAGGTAAGAGGCTAGGAATTGGCTGCTGGTCAAGATTTAAAATTTTCATACTAGTATTCACATCCCTTCGTGGACCAACTGCTCATGATTTTGACAACCTGTATTTATTTCAGTGCTCACACTTTCAGAGCCATGGTTATATTGCCTTCTTGTTGTAGCAGGGGTTTGTTTTTCAATTAATACCCCATTATTTCATTGTAATGGGTTTCTGCCATTTGTATGTGTGTGTGTAGGGGTATGTGTATATTTTGAACCTGCCTGTGTGAAAAATACATGAGGTAGGCTGCATTCATAAATAGAGCCTCAGTATCATTTCTTATAATCCTGCCATACATGGAGCTGCTGCAGATGATGTGGAAATCGACAGATGCAATGGTATGATTGTAACATTGTTCAATTGACTGAAACTGACAGGAAGCTTCAGAGAGCTAATAACCCAGAATTCCATGCTAATATTCTGCAGATCTGGGTTTAAATCCAGCCAAGGTAGATGGCAACATTTGAATAAATTATATGAAATAAAAAGCTTGTCTAATGTTGGCCATGTAATCATTGTCAAAGTTCATAAAAAAACCATCTGGTTCACTAATGTCTGTTAGAGAAGAAAAACAAACCTCGTGTGGCTTCACTGAGACCCAAGATCCTCTTAAAGAGTTGTTGCTCCAGTATTTTCCTGTCCTTTGATTTTTATTCATTTTTATTCTATTTTACAGATTGCCCTGGCACCATACCAGCACCTGGAGGAAGATATGAACAGTCTAAAACATGTTCTTGAAATGAAAAATCAACAAATCCATCAACAGGAAAAGAAAATTATCGAATTGGAAAAACTGGTGAGGAGAATAACAAGAGTTGTGTTCATGACATTTCAGTGCATCAGATCTGATGTTTCAGCTTGCCACATCTGTGCAGTTTTTTTGGAAGTACCTCATTGCAGGAACAACGCCATATTGTGTATATACAGCATCCTGTTGCTCAGATTTGGTTGAATGTTAATCTTCTACTTTAAGATGGGAGCAATCTGGTTTAATATTGCCAACTATGCAGAAATAGTGCTGGTTGTGACTTTAAAGTCAATTATGTTCAAAAGTATACAATATGTTGCCTTCTTTTTCCTGTTTTCACAAAGGGAAACGCCCATTGGTTTTGACAAAATACTCAGTATAACTTTTTCTCTTCAACCCTCTTAAGAGATTTTCAGACATGCCCCACCTCTTCATAATTTTCTGGCCATAATGTGACAGAATACAGGGTTGAGTGCCCAAAACCTGAGTGCTGTTTTGGAATGCAATGCCACATGCCTAGACTACAATTGGCCTTGTCACCTTCAAGCTAATTCCTTCATTATAGGAAGGGCGTGGAAGCTTTAGAGAGGGTGCAGAGGAAATTTACCAGGATGCTGCCTAGACTAGAGGGCATGTCTTATGAAGAAAGGTTGAGGGAGCTCGGGCTTTTCTCTTTGGAGAGAAGAAGGATGAGAGGTGACTTGATAGAGGTGTACTAGATGTTGAGAGGCATAGATAGAATGGATAGCCAGAGAGATCGTCCCATAGCCGAAATGGCTATCATGAGGGGTCATAATTTTAAGGTGATTGGAGGAAGGATTAGGGAAGATGTCAGAGGTAGGTCCTCTACTCAGAGAATGGTGGGTGCATGGAATGCACTGCCAGCGGTGGTAGTATAGACAGAGACATTAGGGACATTTAAGCGACTCTTAGATAGGCACATGGAAGTTAGTATACTTAAGGTTATGTGGGTTAGTTTGATCTTAGAGTAGGATAAAAGGCCGGCACAACATTGAGGGCCAAAGGGCTGTACTGTTCTATGTTTTAAATAGATCTGGAAGGCCCAGTTTCAATCACTACTTTGTGCCTTGGGTTGAGGAAGGGCAAATTGTATTGGTACAGTTTATTTCTGTTGGGAGAATATGAGTGCAGATCAGGGCTCAGACAGGATCAGGATCATATGTGGTGCTCTGAGTAATATAACTTGCTGACATTTAGCAGTACTTTGAACTTTTCTCACATGACAAGGAGCTGATGAGATTGGATTTACTGCCGTTCTTGCACTCCACCCCATTTTACCTTCCATTTTACTGATCCAGTCTGGTTAGTTTCCCACTAGGCAAATTAGCTGATGGATATGTATTTGTCCACCATCCAGTACACAAACCGTATTAAGAGTCATGAAATTGTGGAAGTTCTAGATTTTTTTTTCCATGTTCTCCTTATGACCACAGATTAGATATTTATTTCCAGTTGTTTTAAGAAACAGAAAAATAAACACACTTTAAAAAGAGAGAAAAGGAAGAAGTCAAAAATAAAAATGGAGACAAAAGTTAGCAGTTGCATTTGTTTAAACATGGTACAGCTACAAATAAGAGATACACAAGTTACATTTATGTGCCTTAAAGAACACTTACATTGTATGGTCCTGTTTTATTTCTGTCATGCCAATGTATGTTTGGACCCCACACATCGAATACATATGTGCAGTGCAGAATCTCACTTCCTGGGAGCCCCTCTCAGGATTTTGTAAACAGAACCTTTTAATCTCTAATGAATAGAAAATGGTGTGGATCACGCGCATGATTTGTGAGTATGTAACCTCAACATTCATTTGAAAAGAAATCTACCCACCAAGTCTGCTTATTCACTCTATTTACCAAGGCATTGTTCTGAACAAACACAGAAAATGCTGACGCAACTCAGCAACTCTGACAGATCTGGAGAAAGAAAAATAGGGTTAATGTTTTGGGTAAAATATAACTTTGCATCAGAACTTCTGCAAATGCTGCTATATCTGCTGAGTTTCTCCAGCATTTTTTGTGATTGTTTCAGATTTCCAACTCCTGCAGTTTTTTTCCATTAATTTGATTGTTCTGAACATCTGTTAATAACAATATCACATTAAAACCCAGAACAATGGCCTTCTTGCTATGTCGGCAGTCCATAAGACTATTAGATCAATGTTGTTACATAATAGCATGATACGTCTTCATTTATAAAACAGTGTTATTATCCCATCCATGTAGGCTGAGAAGAACGTGGTATTAGAAGAAAAAGTTCAAGTTCTTCAGCAACAGAATGAAGACCTGAAAGCCAGAATTGACAATAATGTTGCCTTAACAAGGTGAATAGTCACACACCTTATAATAAAAAAGGCTTTATAGCTACCGATGGCAAGCAACTATTGGGTCCCTTGAGATGATGAGTAGCATTACAGCTATGTCACACTCCCGGTCAAGACTAGTCATTGGAAGGATACCATTGAGCACTGGCTTCTGCGAGGAATATGGAGCTGACCATCAGTTTTTGAAATCCTTGTTATTACTTTACTTGCATCTGTTACTATTTTGTACTGAAACATGGTCCATCGGGTGACTTATTGAGATTGAGGCCATTGAGCCAAAGGATAAGACAAAACACTCTTTAATTTTAAATTAAACCCTTTTCAAATTTCCTTTGGGCTACTAATGTGCTATGTGAGGAGGAAGGGGAATGTTAACTGTATCTTCACAATAAGCTGACTGATAGACTACTCAGAACAAATATATTTATTTTCTATTTGTTCTTACAGACAACTGTCTGAGGAAAATGCAACGCTGCATGAATATGTTGAAAAGGAAAGCAAGGAAATGAAAAGGCTCAGCCGAACAAACGAGGAGCTGGTCTGGAGACTCCAGACGGGAGAACCTGTTAGTCCAGTCAAAATATCCGCCTCATCGTCAAATTTCCAGTCTTCTCAGGGCACACTTTTTCCATCAGCAGTGAGTGCTAACCCAAGATGATGAAAAGGCATCAGAATGAAAACACATGGGCCATCTTTATGTTACTCAGCTCAGCTTTAACTGCTGAATATTATGCTTGGTTTTGCTCAAAGAGTCAGCATTTGTAAATGATAGATTTACAGAAGTTGCTTTGAGCATGCTTATTGGCATACAGCAACCAGCAAGAGGATTTACTATTGAATCCCCAGTAGTCCTTGCTATTGAAATCCGAGGAATGCATTTTCAGTGCATTAGTTCTTAAGATGAACCCTGTACAGTTGATGGCTGGAAACTGTATCAAGATGTACCTATTATTGATCAGGTATGCAGAAATCAAGGATGGAGATTTTCCTTGACTAGTTGGGCTTTTTTTTTAAAAATTGAATCCAAACTTTTTTGGGTTCTCTAACAAGTTTGAAGATAATTCTTGTAACTGAGAGTTCAGGATTTTGCTTTTTGCTGTTAGTATTGGACAGAAGTGCAGAATTATATATTTTTACACATTTGTTGAAATATCTTAGCCTGGTGCCTCTTTTGAAATATGTCCTGAACAGATTGTGATGATCACTTCTACAAATAAACCTCCACATCTCTAAACCACTGAATTGAGGGGGAAACAAATGCAATCGGATATCTCTAGGTGGTGCTACAGATTGATGATGTGTGCACCAGCAGCTTGAGATGGAACAAAACTACTGTCCTTGACTCAACAGCAGTTTTTAAGCTACACTCCAAAGCTGCCTTTACTTTTTCTATTGTGTCACAGGAAAGGTTATTCTGTAGCAGAAGGTCAGTATTAAGTAACCTGAAATCTTTTTCTGCTGTTGGTATTTTCCTTCTCCACCCAAGTGATGGTTAAGGTGGTGAATGCACTGCCAGTTGTATAGCTCTAGCACGTACCTCATGCAGTGAATGTAAATAGTTACAAACTTTGGAAATATAGAAATAAAGACTTGTATTAGTTTTTTCAGTATTGAGATGCAGGCACCCTACCTACAGGGCATTTAATTCAAAAACCTTAAGCAGATTGCGACAAGAAGCCCTTCCTCAAAGGCTCACCAAGGCCAGAAAATCAAACCAGTCCTGTGTGCTGACATTTGCTGAGCTCAGTTGTTCAGGTTGTACTGCATGTCTGAATCTAGGTAAGCCACATACCAGTGTGAACTGAAGTCTCCTATCTGCTGGTTAAATTTTAACGAACGGCAGAATGTTTCTAAATATTCAGAAAGCATCAGCGATATTCAACACAAGAGCTGGAACAAAACTTGGAAACTCGAAAAGAAATTTAATTAGTGGCGTTAACAGTTGCTGTTATGGATGTAGAAGTGATTGGTGATACTGTCTGAGGGCTAGGCCAGGAACAAAAAACATCTGGGGTTCAAGCTTGCTCACCAAAATCATAAACTAAAGCATATAGTCACAGTACCAATTAAGAGATTATGGATTGAAGAGAATATGCATTTTGTACGCAATAGTTACGTTGTGCAGAATTGATGAAGTTTAAGAAATAGTCCATGTTTTCAGTGTTTTGTTCATGTCTGTCAAATTCTGCATGTCAGGAAACCATAGGACAAAATCAGTCATCATTTGACATCAAAAATAACGAATCAAGTGTATTCCCAAAACACATCAATATCTTTCAGAAATTTGTTTCAAGAGGAATTATTGTTGAAGTTGGTTGATATTTTTACAATATTGAGACAAATTAACAGCTTTATCATTCTGATAATTTATGTAGCTGTTGTATAATATTGCATCCCTTTGCCACATTCAGAAGCAAATTGAGACAACATAAGGACAGCGAGAGAGCAATAGGTAAAGTGATAGCTATGCTGTATTTTCTCTGGCAGTTATGGATATTTATTTTTTAAAATAACTTACATTTGGAGTCTCAATACAGGTTGCCTACAGACGTGTACTAAGTCAATTTTTTCCTAAGATTTACTTATGCTAAATTAATTCCCACTTCAGTGTCTTCCTATTTTTCTCAAATCTGGGAATTCTTCAAGAGAAAGTGGCTCCCTTTTGAAATTGATTTATTCTACAGGATGCAACCTTATCTGAATTTATCCACAGACTCCATCTCCTGAGTAAAGTGTTGGGTCGATACCAATAAAATGCCAGCAGCAGAGGCAAAAGACCCATAGCTGGTAATTAAGTGGTTCAGTTGGCCTGTGGATGGGAGGACTGTCCTCAGTTCCTCAATAGATAGAATGCCATGGCAGCAAGGAGATGATAGACACTCTGCCCCACCCACCCATACCTTCTCTCGTCATTTTATGGTTCCATCAGCCAACCTCCATCTTGGGGCTATTAAAGCTCAGTCCTCAGTTTGTGACATTTGGAGACTGTGAATGCAGATTGCATGATGGGAGAAACAAGACAATGCAAATGGGATTACTCTCAGGTGCAGGCCATAGAAATTTAAACCCAAACAATTGGATCCATTTTACACTCATAATGCACTCCACTTTATCCTCTAAGACTCTGTTTTGACAAGGTGCAATATTTACAATCATTCCATACATTTTATTGTATGCCATATCACTACTGATGCATTCAACAACTAAATTGAATTAACTTTATTTTCATTATCACGTTCAGAATTGTAGAGCTACCCTTTTTGTTGGTAAATCCTCTAATATACTAAGGTTTGGGGCCCAGAGCTAATAATGGGTATTTGTTTTTGCGTTGAAATGGAACTAACCAATTAATGCCAATGACATGTTTTACCTAAAAATTTTTCTGAAACATAACTTTAATCAGGACATGTATATTATAAATATTAAAGATTTTTCAGCTTAATCTCATTACTTTTGAGTAGGTAGTCCTGGCCTTTGGAATCATTTGGAATGTGCTGGATCCCTAAAACACCAGTTCTGTTTTGTCCAAACCCTACCTGTGTACTGTATAATCATGTAGATTTCTCATTCTCAAGTACCTTCCATCAGCTTTTCAGGTGGAACCATCCATCTCCCTACTATTCTGAATGAAACAAATTTTGATCTCCCTTCTAAATCTTTTGCTGATGATGTTGAATCCATGACCTTTGTTACTGGCCAGTTGGATTTTCTCTTTCAAAACCACTCATCATCATAAAAATTATTATTGGTCACCTGTTCAAATTGGAATAGACAAGGCTAACTTCTCCAGCCTCCCCTTAGAATTCAGGTCCCTCATTACTGATTACATCTTGGTAAACAATCTCTATCTTCTCTAAGTCCTTTGATTTTTCTGGAATTCCCTAGATGTTACAATGATCTCTGTTGATTGAATGATAGCAAACACAATCCCACTGTTCACAGACAGAGGGAAAGAGAAAAAGGGGAATTATTGGCTAGTTAGTCTAACATTGATAGAAAAATTGCTGTGTAGTAACTGGACAATTGAAAGATCATAATTTGACAGAATGAGATTGACATGGATTTATGAAAGGAAAATCATGTTTGACAAATCAATTAGTGTTTCTTGAGGTTGTGACAAACAGGATAGATCAGGGAATCACTCCATTTAGATTTTCAAAAAGCATTCTTACATACATAATTATCAATTAGAAACAGAATTAGGACATTTGGTCCATCGATACTGCTTTGCTATTCAGTAAATTCATGGCTCAGCAATTTTGTGCATTCCCAATTCCACATATCCACCTAGCCCCAATAACCTTGACTCTCTAGCCCAACAAATATCTATCTCTGCCTTAAATTACTCAAGGACCCCACCCACACCTACTGTCTTATAAGGCAGAGAGTTCCAAAGGTGCAGTTTGCTTTGAGAGAAAAGATAATTCTAATCATCGCTGTCCCAAAAGGGCAATACCTAATTTTTAAATGGTGCCCCTGTTTCCTGACTGACTCACAAGAGGAAACACTCTTCTTAAATCCAGCTTCTCAGAACTTTTCAGCAGGATGATGTCTTATTCACTATACTTCAATCAAAACACAACTCAAAAACTCGTGGAAATAAGCCTCGTTTTTCTATCTCATCCTCATAGGATGATCTGCTTATTCCAAGTGCCAGTCTAGTAAACTTTCTCGAAGCTGCCTCCAATGCATTTGTGTCCTTCCTTAAATAAGAACAAAAATGAACACAGAATTCAAGATGTAGCCTTGCCAATGTCCTGTGTGACTGAGGCGAAACATTCAAACTTTTTTTTTAACTTTCTCTCATATTAAAGCATAGCATCCTGTTAGCCGCTTTAATTACTTGCTGTACCCACAAACCAGCTTTTTATGATTTATACATTAGGTCAACAGCTAGGAATTTTGTAGTTGTTTTCATTTAAGTAATACTCTTTTTTTTATTCTTTCTGCCAATGAATTTCAGTTGAATTTCAATGAAAAACTTCAGTTTTTCCTACTTCATCATCAATCTACCAGAATTTTATCCACTCACTGACCCTATCTATATCCCTCTGCAACTTTATTTTCTCTTCACTACAAAGTTTTCTGCCTAACTTTGTGCTATCCATAAATTTAGGTACCATACTGTTTGCTCCCCTTTTCCAAATCATTGATATAAGTTATAAAATACAGAAGACGCAGCAGAAGCCCTTAGGGGACTCTACTCATCACATCCTGCCAATCAGATAAAGACCCATTTATTCATACTCTCTGTTTTTTTACAGCCGGTTAATCATCTTTCCATTCTAATAAGTTACCTCCTATATCATGAGCAACTTTGCGTGATAACCTTTGTATGACCTTGTCAAATGCCTTTTGGAGATCATGTAGAGTATATCACCATACTTCCCTTTATCCACAACGCATGTTACTCCTTGAAAGAATGCTAATCAATTGATTAAATATGATTTCCTTTTCACAAAATTAGATTGTTCTCAATTACCTTCAGTTTTTTAATAAGTTCCCAGTTATAACCTCCTTAATGATTGATTCCAGTTCCTTCTCCACAAAAGACATTGATGATAGATAAGTTATATTTGTTGCTTTCCAATCTGATGGAACACCTTTAAAAAATCTAGTGAATTTTGAAAAAGTAACAACAATCCATCTGCTATCTCATTGGCCTTCTCTTTTAAGACCCTAGGATAAAGTCTATCTGGATCCCTGCACTTGTCAACCTGCAGCTCTGTTGCATTGTTCAATACCTAGGGATTGGAATTTAACCACGTTTCTCTCTTCCTTCCACCTCCTGATTTACAGTTATCACTAGAATATTTTTGTATCCTTTACAGGGAATAAGAAGCAAAATATTTGTTGATAACATTCACCATTTCCTTATTATTCCATTCTGACTGTCTAGACGACCAACATTCACTTAATCTATTCCTTTTTCAATATTGTATAAATTTTTGCCAGCCATTTTTATGTTACTAGATTACTTCCTCTCATACTGTAATTTCTTTCATGATACATCTTCCAGTCATTCTCTGTTGCTCTTTTATATTATGTCCAATTATCAGGCTTACCACTTTGGGTCAGCATGGTGGCTCAGTGTTAGCAGTGCTGCCTCACAGCACTAGGGACCCAGGTTTGATTCCAGCCTCAGGCGACTGTGTGGAATTTGCACATTCTCCCAGTGTCTGCCTGGGTTTCCTCCAGGTGCTCCAGTTTCCTCCCACAGTCCAAAGATGTGCAGGTTAGGTGAATTAGCCATGCTAAATTGCCCATAGTGTTCAGGGATATGTAGATTAGGTGCATTAGTCAATGGAAATGTAGAGTAATAGGGTAGGGAAATAGGGATACTAGGTGGGATACTCTTTGGAGTGTGGTTGTGGACGTGTTGAGCCAGATGACCTGTTTCCACACTGTAGGGATTCATCAATTTGTCCTTGTGTAGTTATATACTTTTTTTCCTTTGATGCTTTTCTTAATATCTTTAGTTATCTATGGATGGTGGATCCTCCCCTTAGAATTTTTTTTGATAGTTTAGAATCTCATTTCACTTCATCTAACTTGACTTCTGATAAGATTATTTTCAGGTCTCCAGATTGTAAATGATGCCAACCAATAACTTCAGCACTTGTAATCTTTCTCAATAATTTGGAGGAGGGAACCAGTAGTAATGTTTCCAAGCTTGTGAACAATACAAAGTATGTTGGAAACATAAACTTAGATAATTTAAGTGGGAAAGGACATGACAAATGAACATTATATATAATGGAGAAGTGTGATTTTATTGACTTTGCTAGGACAATAGAAAAATAAATTAAAATTATGAGAGAATAAGAAGTGTCATGGAGAACTTGTTCATCGATTGTAGAAAGTCAATATGCAGGTATAGTAAGCATTTAGAAAAGTAAATGATATATTTGCCTTGCTTACAAAAAGAGAATAAGAAATTCTACTTCAATTATATAGGACCTTGGTGAGTCCTTAGATGGAGTATGGTGTGCAGTTTTGTTCTCCTTATCGTAACAAAGTGCAACTAACTCTTGAGGGGAGTTTAAATCAAGTGGAGATAAATACTGTAGAGTTTATAAGAATGAGGTAATCCAACTGAAACAAAATTCTCAAGAACCTTGAAAGAGTAGATGCTGGGAGAATGTTTTCCCCGGCTGAGGAATCTTGAACCAGGGACGACAGTTGAAGAATAAGGGTTGACTACTTAGGATTGAGCTGCGGAGAAACGCGTTCACTCAGAATGTTATGAATCTTTGCAATTCTGTGCCCTGATGAGTTGGGAATATCCACTTATGGAATAAGTTCAAAATTGAGATCAACAGATTTTTGGATACAAGGGTATATTAGGGCAGTTGGAACTAAAAGTGAAGATAAACTTGCCATAGTCTTACCAGACCATAGGGCTGTTCTCTCTCATTAGTGAGAGAGAGAGAGAGAGAGACCAGAGGGTTACCATGCCTCAGGTGAGAGAAGAGGTTGACAAGGAAAGTCCTTCATGGTAACCTCAGACAGTGAGGAAATTGAACCTTTACTATTGGTGTCACTCTGCATCACAGATCAGCCACCTAGCCAACTGAGCCCTTCATAAGTCTTGACCTCTTCATTGTCCAGTCAGTCTGGAAGAGTCAAATGGTCCACTCCTGTACCTACTTCTTCTATTACAATAGTAAGGTATGCACACATAATTAGCTTTTCTTACAATCAGTACCTTCTGTCATATAAAAATACCAGCTGAAATGATCACTTTTTCTTATTTTTGTTTAACAAAATGTTCCACTCCACTCCGAAAGATGTTGTCTTTCGCTGTATTATAGTTCTTTGGATGCTGACTGTCCTCCTGTAGTTCCTCCACATGGTCAACATGAACCACAGTCTGCAAAGGCTGTTTATTTTTCCAGGAGGGCATTAAAATTGAGGCAAATGGAGAGTCATCACCTGAATGACTATGCACATGCTTCGAGCAGAATGGACCAAAAGGTGGTCTGCAGTGACAATCCTGAATTTCCTCCCTTATTAGCATTGTTAAGGACAGTTGGAGGGCTATGCCATTGATGACTAGTTAACTCAAACCAACCTACTGCTTGAATTTGTGTCTGTTCTTGGTATGTATAAGGCTGTACCATAATGGATGATATCAAGTCATTAGGAGAACATAAAAGTACTTTTTATTGCAAATTGTTTCTGTTCTGGGACAGCTTTTACTGGTGCAGTAACAGGGAAGCAGCAGTACTCTGTACTTCTGAACTGTAGATCAGAAATTCAGCTATTATTTAAATACAAGTTATACTGTTATTTCTGGACAATTTCAGTACTGATTGCTTTCTATTTAACTCAAATGTTGATCTGATAAGTATCTGAAAGAATTTGTATAATGTAACACAAACGTCAGGTATTTAAAGTCCACACTGATTGGATGTGTCCTGTGGACACACAGAACATAGTTTGTTTGATACGTAGAATAACACAAGTGTCATTTAGTTCTAGTGTTTGATGAGCTGTGAAGAATTTGTATTTATTTCTGCTGGTTGCATTGGATTCTGAGAATTGAGTGTAATACTGCACTGCATTCTGTAAGTATAGCCATGCTCCTGCACAATTAAAGATGGAAGCATGCAAAGCCCATTCCCAAAGTGTCCTGTGTTGCTTACATTTCTGAATCCTTGATGAATGGGAAAATGACATAACTTGAAATGATTGATATATTCTTATGAAAGACAAGTCAAGGACTTTTGCATCTTGCATGACATTACAATTCTGTCTCGTTAAAGCTAAATTTGGAAAGTAACTGAATTACTTTTGAAAATCGATTTTTTTAAAAGTGATTTCAATATATGGAAGTTGATGACCTTATTGTGAAGCTGCGAATTAGTAAGCTCAGTCAGAGTAAATATATGGCCAGCCCATGCTGAGTTGGAATAAATGTATCAATCAAGTCACAGGCCTAAGTTAAAAATCACACAACACCTGGTTATAGTCCAACAGGTATATTTGGAAGTACGAGCTTTTTTGAAGTGCTACTCCTTCATCAGGTGGTTGTGGAGAATGAGATTGTAAGACACAGAATTTATAGCAAACGTTTTAACAAACCTGTTGGACTATAACCTGGTGTTCTGTGATTTTTAACTTTGTACACTCCATTGTAACACCAGCATCTCCAATTCAAGTCACAGGCCAGCCACTTAGCAACGAGGGAACCCAGGCACAGTCAGACAGCAGGGCTGGAATGAGAACTCCGCTGCCAATAGAAGCACATTGAGCCTTGCATGCTAAGGAACTTTCAATGCCTGAACCAGTCAAGAGGAACAATGCCTTGCATCCTATCTGCATTTCCAGATAGGAACTCTAAGCCCTTGTTCTGCAGTATCCTGTTCTGCTACTTCATTGGTTTATTGCTCATTAATACTGATAGCGCCACTGCATTTATCAATAAGTGTTAGTACTCAGGTTATAAAACTGGGATTTTCGTCATATCAGGATGGTTCAGAAAACTGAAACTTGGCAGGAAGGACTCTCATTTCTGTGAGAAAATGGTGTAACAGGAATATCGCTGGTAATCTAGGAACACGAGCTAATCCTCTAAAGAACATGGGCTTGAATTGGCAACTGGTGGAATTTTCAATTCCAGATTTTTAAAAAATTTAAATCTAGTGTTAGTGAAACTGATCAGGAAACTATCAATTGTTGTAAAAACCCATTTAGTTTCCCATTATCTGCTGTCCTTACCTCCTCCGGCTGCAAATCTCACTAATTGACTCCACAAGCCTCAGATATCACCTTGTAAATCATTCCGTTGTACAAGTGGGGTGGGTGCTAAATGCTATCAATGCAAACATAATGCTCAAGTGTTTATACTCAACACAATTAATGGGTTGGCTGGGGGGGGGGGCAGAGTTAAGGGGCTAGTGTGGTTGCAATGTTTTCAAATCTGTTTTTCTTGACAACCCACTCCCAAGGCAGGAGGAGGAAAAAGAAAGAGCTTGAGCCCCAAGACCCATTTCTGTTAGCTGCTGAATCACATCGAGAGGGGTCACCTCAGCAGGAGGTACCATCATGGCCTTACACCTGACTCTCCACTATTGCAGGGACATTCACCTTGATGCATTATCTATTATAGAGTGTCTCAGTTCTGTAGTGAGCCCATTCTGATGCAAGCTAGAGGAGGAAGAAATGACAGCAGTTTCTGACATTTAGAGGATGGTTGGTAAATAGGGTCCTGCTGAACCCAGTACAATTGAGCTTCTGGACTTGTTCATTAATGAGCTCATGGAGTTGAACTGGGAGGAGGTGCTCCAAAGGGGGTGCAGAACTGAAGACTGTGTCCAGAACAGTTTCTGATGGGGTTTCGACATGTAGATACATGGCTGCCTGTCTGGAACTGAATGACTGTTGGGGAAAGCTACATTCAGCAGAACCATCATAATCTGCTGGAAATGGATAGGGGCCCTCATGTTATTGCTCAATCCATGGCTGCATTCATTCACTGGCTATGTGAAAAGCAACAAATAACTTCAACCTCCCTCCATGGGCCCCATCACTTGATGGGTGAGGAAAATAACTCTGGTGCTCTCTGGGTGCACCTCCTGTGATCTGCTAGTGCCCAAAGGTAAACTGCAAGACCATATCCTGTTTGCCAGGTGCCCAAACACCTAAAGGAAGTTGCATCAGCATCTGTGCAGGAGATCCTCAGTAGACCAGAGCACTCTAGGTCTTGGACCACCAGAGGAAATCATGTCAAAGTTATACTAGTAAAGCAAAGATGTGATCATGTTTCAACAGTCAGGGTGGCACCAAAGATTAACAAAACCCATGTCATTCTGGGGGCACACATACATCAACTTTCTATACAAGTACTTTGGTCTCTTTCAACTCCAGGTGTCTATAAGAGAAACCTAAATCTAGACTATCTTGAAGAATACTGATCAAGGAGTATTCACATGTGCCATCATATGGAGGACCACTGTGGAGACTGCTAAGGCTGTCATTCTCTACTGTCCAAAGTGAGGAACATAGCTTTTAGAATGCAGGAACTCTGAACTGGATGTTTGGGTTTCAAGAGTCCAGATGTAGAAGTGATCGACAACTTGTTCCTTGCAAACAGTTTTGATTCATAAAAGCATAGCGCTCACATAACCCCTTAGATTTGCCAATGGGGTGATTAGTGGCAAATAATGAACTTAATGTTTAAGATTAATTTAAGCAGTGCCATTATTAGCTTATCATTTGAAGCATCCAAATTTGTTAATGCAGTCGTTCAACCTCAAATCTAGTCTCAATCGGTTTCTCCCAGTTTGGTCTTCCTTGTCTCAGTACAGCCCTCACTTCTTTAGCATCCTCATTATCAATGTCAGCTTGCCCAACATCTCCATCAACCATCCATCTCTCCCTCTTGCAAGTTCACGTTACTGCACACTTAGCTGTGCAAGCCAAAATGAACACTCTGAAGACCCAGTAGAGTGAAAACTGGAGTGCTCCTCTTGAGCAGTCCAAACAACAGGAGGACATGATCAGAAGATGAAATGTTTGTTCAACGATGCTCCTAAAGGATGCGTGGACAGCGCTGTAACTGTTTGATATCAGTCTGCCCTCAGGGCCATTAACTGAGTAAAATGTACACACATCATTTACTAAACTATAAAGTGTTCAAGAAACTAGAATACCATTAAAAAAATGCTCTTTATTATTTACATTATAAGTCAGCAAAAGCAAATAATGCCAAAACAACCTTTTTGTTACAGAAAAGGAATAAGATGCACATTCAAAACAACAAAATAATACGAAGTCAAATATCTGCCTTTAAAAACAATAAAAACATGCACTCAAAACTGATATATTGTAACACCCATTGATTGAAAGCCAACTGCTCCATTCAATAACTTGCTATAAAGGGAAAACAAAAGACAAAATGTATGATTTAGATTTTTTTTACATAAATACAGATCCTCAACCACCTGACTATATACAGTAGACCATTTCTTTTAGTATTGACAAACAAGGCTATTTACATGATATCACTAAACATTCAAAGTAATTTGAAAATATAATAGTTCATGTTTGCTTCAATTTTGTATATAGTCAGCTTTTTTAAAAAAGGCATTTTTGTCTCAGAAAATGACATGCTTACATATTGATAAAACATTGATTCACTTATAATGTTGAAAACTTTAATATACTATCAATATGTAGTGATGCAATCATAGATAATTATTGTACTGCAACATATTGTAACTCAACCACATTTCATTTTCATTCAAATGGTGAAGTATTAGTATGTTGTGAGAATTATGTATCTTGTCCCAGAATTATTATACACCAATACTTCAACATCCATCACTAATATTCCAAACATTTATGCAGTGATTTCAATTAAACAGCCATACTTGGTGTTGAAAATATTCACAAATCATTTAAAAAGAAACTGTATCTTAAAGTTATAGTAGTCAAACTTTTATGGTCAATGTAAAGCTACTGTATTGTAATTTAAAATGATATGGCTAATCGGACTCTGGTCCTAAATCTACTCTCTTGCCTAACACTTTAACCCTTTAAATAAAAAAAAACTGGTTTAACTTCGCCTTGAATATATTCAACCAGCTTCTTCTGGTTGCTGGAAAAGGCAATCCCAAAGACTAAATGCATTTAGGCAAGAAATGTTTCCTTATCTTTGCCTAAATGGGATACCACTTATTTTGGAATCTTGCCCCATAGTTGTGGAATCCCATGACAGGAAACAACATTAGCCCTGTCATGCTCCCTCAGTCTTCCAAACTCTGACGAGGATAAGCCCAACTTGCTTGATCTCTTCTGATGCCACAGACCTTTAAATCCAAGAATACTCTGCATCATTGAGGTCAGATCACTTAAGTAAGCCTAATGCACCACTAGTGTAGATTCACCATTTAGAAAGGGCTCAATCTGGAAAGAGGACAGGAGACAAGCTCCTATTTCAAGTTTGTGCAAACTGAATGCAAGTAAGGCTCGTTGTCAGTGGATACTATTCCATTTGTACCTTCTAAAAATGGATGCCCAGGTAAATGCGGGAGATAGGTCATGACCCCACTTGCATGGGCTTACCCCTTTCCTCCAGAGATATATAATTGTACCTGTACTGGGCCTTGGTGAGACCACACCTTGAGTACTGTGTGCAGCTTTGGTCTTCTCATTTGAGGTAGGATGTTCTAGCTATGGATGAAGTGGAATGAAGGTTACCAGATTAAGTCCCATGATGGCAGGCCCAACATAAGGGCAGACTGGATCAGTTAGGACAATATTCACTGGGAGTTTAGAAGAATGAGGAAGAATCACTTAGAAACATATAAAATTCTAACAGGGCTAGGCTGGGTACATGAAGGAAGGACCATGGATTCCAGAACAAGAGGACACATTCTAAGGATATGGGGTAGGCTCTTTAGGACAGAGAAGGAGAATTTTTTTCTCCCAGAGAATGGGGAGCCAGTGGAATTCTCTGCCACAGAAGGTGGTTGAGGCCAAAACATTGAATGGTTTCAAGAATGAGTTAGATGTAGTTCTAAGAACTATAGGAATCAAAGCATATGGGGCAAAAGCAGAAACAGGGTACTGAAATAGAATGCTCAGCCATGATCATTTTAAATGGTGGAGCACGCTTGAAAGGCCAAAAAGGTCTACTCCTGCTCCAATTTTCTGTATGCCACACCAACCAGGAAATCTAAATGGGACGGAGACCAATCTCCATGTTTTCTAACCCCTCTGTACCCAGGATCTTAAACACAAATATCCAACTTGTAAGTTGGCATCTTGAAGTCTTATCAATGGACAGACTTTTTTCTTTCAAGTAATAAATTATTTGGATTAAACTATTTTAGGGAGAATGAACACCCCTAGAGACAACCTCCTAGCACATCATAGTTCCACAAAGTCTGCAACTTCAGCAGAGTTTTTAACAAGTGGGCAAAGGCAGGATTTCCCAAGAGCTCTGCCTGTAACAAGCAAGCAAAAATGTAGTCTCCAGAACTTCTTTTTATATATTTTATTAAAACGCCATCATACCTTATGATAAGGCAGATAGTGTTCTCACTGATAAGCAACAGCCACTTTCTTAGCAACTACAATGACATTCACACAAGAAATGCTAAGGCTAACTTTCCTTTAGATTATACCCAGTGAGATGTCTCCTTAGTTTTAATAGGTTCCTAATAAATAACCATAAAAGTCTGACCATGTTATATTTTGTGCTACTCAAAATTTCTTTTAAGGCTGAAGGCATAGCACAGCAGTAGCCGATTGCACATTATCTATCTGTTATACTCTGCATACAGAGTTAAGCACCAAGCAAAGCACTCCACCACTGCTATTAAAATAAAATGTTATTAAACCACACTTCTGTATCATCTTCAGTTTTCTTTTATCATCAGAACAGAGGAAGAGCAATCTTTTCTTCCTTATTTCGTCTTTATGGTAATTCCTGCAATCCCAATTGAACTGAATATCTTTCAATATGTCAAAATGACCATTATTTAAAACAGGAAAAATAAATAAAACAAAAATAACAGATTGGTGCCATTCATTTTATTGAGTTCAAACTTTCCTGAATCTAGTGGTACTTGTGTTTGATGGTGTGTGCACTTGTAGGCATTTTTTGTTTTATAAAGAGATGCAATTACATAATTATTGATTAAAGATTGTAATTCTAAATATCTACAATGAAATTTGCCTCTCGGAAAATAACAGAACTGTGCATAAACATTAAAGGCATATCATCTAAGACATCACACCAACTTGATACGTCCCAGTTATGTACTTTTTCCAATTTAAAATAAGAAATCATAATCATAGTCTGATATATTTGAGAACCATAATTTTCAATCAAGAAAAACTTCACTGATCCTGTACCCCTAAATTGTATAATTACTTTTTAGTGGTACTAATCTGCAAACTACCATATCCCACAGGGATCAGAATCTCTGTGCTGCTTCCCCACCAAAAAAACAAGCATTTATATTAAAATGTCCACAAATTAGAAATGCTGTAGCTGCATTCATTTATTTTCAAATACAGCTAGGGTCTGCATTTTCAGAATATGAATAGCATATTAACTCAGTTCAACAAACTGATATTTATTAGACAGGATAGAAACACTGTGCTAATTCTACATGTTCGCACTGACTGAAGGTCATGCCTGCTAGAAGGTCTCAGAATTGCTTTCCTTGATTTTCCAATATGCTAGTTAAACTCACAGTTAACAATCAATCAATCTTTGGCCCTCCTAACGTTTTCTCCCTAGATGCAATCTCATCTGTTGCATTGTTCTGACATTTTATAATTTTAGGACAGATACATATCTTTACATGATATGCATTACCTAGTTACAACCACATGATAGCCATGGTCATCCTTTGTATTTCATATGTGTTAGTCATATTCCAAGTATCTTCATTACAGTAATTATTAGCTGATTGAAAACTGACCTCTCAAAATTCAGCTTAAACCAAAAGTTGACATGTAGAACTTCCACATTGGGAGGGTTTTTTTCCTCCCCAGAGTGAAAATTCTGCTTGCAATTTATGTCTGGCTGATGCAATGCACTATTTCCTGATGAAAACCCTAAGAATATTCAGCCTAAAAAGCAGGAGTTGTGCAAACATGTTTTTGCCTGATGTGCCTTCACTCTTACAGTCAAGATTCTTAGAGAATTATGAGTACTGCAGTCACCTTCAGCTTTATGCTTTAATTCTGATAAAAATTTAATATTATGACTTGAAAAAAGTGAACAGTATTACTTATTCCCTGATTATATTATAGTAATATTAGTTACCACTGGTGGACCATAGAAGTAATTTAGTTAATTAATGAACTATGACTATAATGTCTCCAACTGTTCAATGCTACAGCAATCTAAAACTATTCCCATTGACCTGCTCTCCCCAGACAGCTTATTGTCCTAGATCATGGGGTTGGCTTCTAACAGGTCATTAATACTTACCTAGAGTTCCCATTTTCCAATAATATAATGCATCATAATTGTTGACAAAGTCAGAGATGTACATGATACCATGTGGAGTTCAAAGTATTGTTTAAAGGTAATTTATTATACAGTATTTAATTATAATCTAAATGTTCAATGTGATACAAAAAGCAAACTGATCTTTTTGCAATTTCCAGTGGCCTCACTCCAATTCTTTCCAGATTTTCTCCAAAAACCCTCTCTTTCTAAATACGATTTGGAGTGTAACCTGACTTCTCAAAAATCAACTGAATGCACTGAATGATCTGCATGGGCAACTCACATCGATATAATGCAGCAATGTAAACGGTCATTCACTACCTTTAGTGATGATTCCTTCTATAGCCCAAACTTCCCTGGGCAAGTTAATGGCCATGTGGATTATAACCCAGTAACTGAGGTTCTGTCACGTTAAATATGGTGGGAAGAACATTTTTTTTAAAGTGAGACACATCTGTCCTTCACACCATTAGAAGTATCCACTGCTTTAATTATAGATGCTAAGAAATCTTTTAGAAAATCTATTTATTATCACAATGGCCCACATGGTTTTGTTAAGAGTAATCAAAACCTTAACTGGTATTTCTTGATATTGTGGATGATTCTGTAATTCCTTCCACAAAAACGCTTGAAAAAGGCACTAAATCCACTATACATACGTTGTAAGTCCACTTCTACTGTTCAAACTATTTGATTTCAATTTCAGAAGCCTGTACAATTACATTCTTCAATCTTAGTATCTAAACAGCTCAAGGTCATTTAGGGCCAGTCTTGGGGTGCTAGGTGCAAAAGCAAGCATGGAACAAGAAAAGACCACGCTTATTTAACAAAGCTTGGACAGATTCAACAGCCTCTATCCAATTCATGTTAATTCCTGTGAAAAGCTCTTCCAGGTTTTTATTGCTCTACAAATACACATTAAAACGCTATTCCAATTTGAGAGTTCACATAATTGATCTTTCATGGCTGGACCCAATGTTCATCAAGCTATTTCTAAAGGTGTTAACAATGACTGCTTTGGCTGAACTCCGTTCGATAGATCCATTAGGAGAGGAAATATGTGCTTGTAGTAGCTTTGAGATTAGCTAAAAGTGGCAAAGGAATCTAAAGACAAGACACTGCATCCTTTTTCAACTTATTAGGATTCACTACCACAAGTAATCTATACAATTATCCACTGTCGGGACAACATTGAGGTGGTCAATGCAACAACATTAAATGTATTCTGCAGAAACAAAAATAAAGTCAAGCAGGTGTAACATTCCCTATCTGAAAGGGAAAATTAATATGGACTATAGGACTAAACATTGAGGTGATAAATTAAATCAGAGGGCTAATTTGCTACCTAATCAGCAGAACAACTGCTTCTGAACATTTTTTTTTAAAGAATTATTGATAGATTCCTTTCTTTGACAATATAAAGAAAGATTCTAAAACAGTGTTTCAGAAATTTTATATGTCTTAAAATAGAGGAAATAATCTGCAACTGAACCTACAATGGATTGAAATTTAAAGTATTCACTTCCAGACACAGTGTCCTGCACTGTCAAAACTGCAACGAAATTAAGGAAATGTAATGTATGGAGATTCTTAAGCCCAAATAAAAATAGATACTATTACTCTTGCTAGAAAAAGCTATCTAATAAGCACTCACTCAACCAGGAAAATATTTTTGCAAAAAATATATATCCAACCACATTTTCTGTTTACATCACCAGCTAGAAATTAGCATTTTTAACATTTCAGCAATTATCATAGTTAAAACCCAATAAATACCTAAATCTGACCAGCTCCGAATCCGTATTAAGCCTTTATTTAAATCAGTTAGCCCTTGTATGTGGAGAATCAATGCTACCATTGTTTTGGATGGTGGAAAGAAAAACAAGAAAATGAAATCACATAGCAGCAGTGTTGGCCTGTAAAGCACACCAATGGTCAGCAAAACAACTTAATTAAAACCTTCACCAGTGTGCACATGGGGGAAGAAAAGACCTTCTCCCTGTGTAATGCAGGCAGCATTCATTCAGCTGCGTTCCTTTTTCAAATTTCTAAGATGTATACTGGTTGCATATTTGCAACAGATCCCTCCTTTGCTTTAAACATTAACCTCGCCATTGCCACTTTCCGCAACATATTCGGTGTTATTCTGCAGAAAAGCTTCCTTCTCTGGAGGTAATGCTTCCCCATTAGATGCACCCGTATCCTTAAAACCGCCTGCAGTTCTGTCAGCTGGCAAACTGGAAGAGCTGGATTCTGAGCTGTTCCACATTCCATAACTAAAGTAAATGACACAGCCTGGCAGAAAAACAAAAAGATTCTTACTTTAAAATAATAAAATGAAGAATGAGACCTCAAAAGACTCTCCCAGTATGATTAATTTAAATAAAGTGTCAATTTCTGAACAGCAATTGCAGCTAGAAGATTAAAGAATGCCAACAAAGTTAACTATTTGGATGAATTGATTCTGCTCTACTTTCCTTTCAAGGTGGGATACTACCTCAAGCAGCAGTCGGAGGCAATTAATTACACTGAAGGTATTAGTCCAAAAATCCATGTTGGTATCTACTCATCTGAAATTAATTTCCCCAGGGAGATATAACTGGAAATCTTCAGTGCCTGTAAGGACATCCAATGGATTAGGAATTTTTCTTGAATTACCAAGTTCAAATTTTATGCTCTGTGCCAACTGGATCCAATTTTATCTGGTAATATTCTGTTGCATATTTTTTCCAACTTTGGCAATTTGCAATTTTGCAGCTGGTTATTAAAAGTTGAATTCAGAATGTAGTTACTGCGGTAGTTACAACGGACTGCATTCCTGGAAATAATTTATGCATTCTACAGCTGTTTGAGTTTTAATTCTACTAAATGTAGGACTTGCCAGGACATTTGCAGTGAATAACTGCACTTTGAAAGGAAAGTTAGGCAAGTGTCTGAGGGCCATCGGTTATTTACAAATGGTAACAACTGAGATCAACAGGAATGATTATACGCAGGTTTGCTAATGATATTAAAGTGGGTGGAAAAGTAAGTAATGAGAATGACACAGAGGTTGCAAAGAATTGCCAATAGATTAAGATGAGTGGACAACATGGTGGCAGATAGCCTGGGAACAGATTAAGCTGCTCACTTTAGAAAAACATTTTTTAAAAAAAGATATGAAACTTGTAAATGTTGATACTTGAGAGATTTCAGTTTACTCCTACAAGGAATATAACGTTAGCATGTAAGTACATAAACCAATTATGAAAACAAATTGCACACTTGCCTTAATTGCAAAGGGTTCAAAGTAGAAAAATAAAGAAATTTTCTTACAAATATCCGGGGCTTTGGTATGTCTACACCTGGGGTACAGAGTGTAATTTTAATCTCTGTATTTAAGGAAGAATGTACTTGCATTGGAGGCAGTGGAACAAAGACTTACTGGATAGGTCCTTGCAGTGGACAGGATTATTCTATGATGAGAGGCTGAGTAAATTAGGCCAATATCATTTGACATTTACAAGTGTGATAATAATAATAAAATGAAGAATAAAATCTCATTGAAACATACAAGCTTATGAAGGGGTCTGATAGGACACCCAAGTTTCTTTCCTTGTCCAGGTAATCTAGAACAAAGGGTTAGAGTTTTGGAAAAAGGGACAATCATTTACGACTAAGATGAGGACCAATTTCTTCACTCAAAGGATTGAGGATGTTTGGAATTCTCAAGCAAGAAGATTGGCAGATGCTCCATCACATGATACATTTAAGACTCTCAAGGGGTTGAAGGGGAGGAAGTGCAGCTGTAGCACAAGAACAGGCATGATCGTAATGAATGGCAGAATAGACTCGATGGACCTCATGGCCTGACCAGCTTCTATTTCTTACGTTCATATGAAGAGATACAGAGTGGGAAGAGGTTAGTGTGGAGACAAACCGGTGTCTGCACTGTACATTCTACGCAATTCTATGACTATAGTGGAAATAGAACCATATTTTAATGATGTGTTATTGTGATGAAAGTGCAATTACACTTTCAAAATAGAGGTTTGAAGTACTGTGGTCACAGAATTATCTAGAATATAGCGTTACGGCCTACAACGGAAATTTCTTCCTGGCAATCATCTCCACTGTCGACCGGTCTACAGGCCAAGAACCAGAATACTTAGAAAATCGGACTACAATATTTAAAAAGCTAAGAATGGGCAGATTGTGTAAATAGCACCAGGAATAAGCATTAGGAACACACAGAACTGGCTACTGGGTAGTAATAAGACGACTCTGTGGCACTTTTAAAGCCTCTGTTTAAATGTAAGACTTAGCAAAGGTTTTCTGAAGCAAGGAACAGATTAATGCCTCAAAAAAGTACAAACTAATAATGATCTTCTGACATCTCCTGGAAGAAATACAACAAAAAAAAAAGGAGGAAAAGAAAAATTGTGCAACCACAGGGGAAAAAAACACGTACAAAAGAGCTCAGGTGGCAGCACATGGAGAGGATAGCAACGTCTGATCATATGGGGGTGGGGGGTGTGATTGCCTAGTGGTTTTATCACTGGACTGCTAGCCTAGAGACCCAAATAATGTTCAAGGGACTGGGGGTTCGAATCCAACCATGGCAGATGGTGGAATTTGAATCCAATTAAAAAAAACACAGAATTGAGTCTAATGATGACCATAAAACCATTGCCGATTGTCAGGAAAAACTGATCTGGTTCACTAAGGACACTGCCATCCTTACCTGGTCAGGCCTACATGTGACTCCAGACCCACAGCACTGTGGTTAACTCAACTACTCTCTGGGCAATTAGGGATGGGCAATAAATGCTTGCCATGCCTGCAATACCCTCAGCCCGTGAAAGAATAAAAAAATCCTCAACAGAAGCAGCAGACAAATACCCCAAAATATTCAAGGCAGGGTTGGACCGCATTGGGGGGCGGGGTGCATTTGGACCCAGTTGGGGGCGGGGCCTTGCACGCTGTATGCTGTAGTCTTCTGAACACGGAGCAGACTAAAAACTCCGAGCCCCAGAGGAAAGGCATTAAATCGATTTTCCGAATAATCAACTATCCGAACGAAATACTGTCCGCCCATCACATTCAGATAATCAAGTTTCCACTGTATTTTTAAGGCAGAGGCAGATGGTTTTTTGGTGGGCTGGAGGAGGAGGAGTGCGGTGTGGTTATTAGGGGTAGACAAGAATGGGGCTTTGGAGATTACAATCAGATCAGTCATGATATTACCGAATAGCAGAGAAGGTTCAATGGACTGAATGGCCTCCTCCCAACTTATATGCTCATATGGAGGTTCAGGGGACACAAATGATACAATTATACAAAGATAAAATTGAAGATGGGGTGCCCTAGATGAAATTTACTCTTGAATAAGTGCCCCAAAACAAAATCAACTAATTCTTGATCTCACTGTAGTTTATGAGATGTTTGTGCACTTAATTTAGTTACAAAGTATCAGTAACCACACTTCACACAAACTGAATGGCCTATGAAGAGGTTTCAGGTGGATTTAGCGATCTGAAAGGCAATTTGTAAATGCAAATATGTTTCTTTCTCACCTATCACCATCCAGATAGAAAAGCGGATCCAAGTGCCTCGATCCAGTTGCATCATGAGGTACATATTCACGAGAATGCTGACAATCGGTAAACAGGGCAGAAGAGGTACCTGAAAAATCAGGACAGTAGCTTACAGAAACACAGAAAACCCAAGTGCAACCATACTAGATTGGGGCTGATCCTCCAACCCAACATTTTATAGTGTCATTCCCATATCCCTTGACAACCTAAAAAACCATAAATCTATTTTTTCTGTCTTGAACATACTTGCTTTCTTTCTGTTAGCCATTTTCAATCCACGCCTTTACATTGTCCTTCATGCAATGTGCTCTAAATTTCTTCTGTAACCTCAAAAGCCACCTGAAAATCCAAATTGGATACATCCATTGGTTGGCCCTCATCTACCGTGCTGCTCATCTCCTCAAAAGAAAACTCCCAAGGAAGTTTATTAAAAACAATTTCACTTGTATTAATCCATTTTATAGTGTCAGAGTCATACAGCACAGAAACAAACCCTTTGGTCCAACCAGTCCACGCTGACCATAATCCCAAACTAAACTAGTCCCATCTGCTTGCATTTGACCTAATCCCCCTCTTATTCATGCGCTTATCCAAATATCTTTTAAACACTAACTGTGCATACATCCACCACTTCCTCTGGAAGTTCATTCCACACATAAACCACTGAAATATTTGCCTCCCACGTCCTTTTTAAATCTTTCTCCTCTCACCTCAAACATATTTCCCTCACCCTTGGGAAACAACATCTTCCATTCACCTTCTTTGTACCCCTCAATTTTAAAAACCTTGAGGTGGTCACCCCTCAACCTCCTACGCTCTAGTGAAGTAAAGTCCCACCTTATCCAGGCTCTCTGTATAACCCTCCAATGTTGACTCTGCCTAAATCAGAAAAAAAGGCCTAACTTAAATCAAAATAATTAAGCAGACATTAAAAGCAGCGATTACCTTAAACGACAGTTTTGTTTTGCTTTCTGGCTGCCTCCAGATGATTCCAGTTGAAGTCGCACACAGAAGAATCAAAACAACAACTAAGCCTATACACCAGGCTTTCCCTTCCAGCAAAGGATCTTTTGCATAGACAGCCAGCAGACAAAAAATTAGGATAAGAATACCTGCAACAAAAAAGCATAGTATATTACACGAACATATCAGTGAAATTGCTCAGGTGGGGCTTGCTCAAACCTTTTGTGCTGGCCCTTGATTTCCTTTCACAGACACGAAGGCAGGTGACTATTTCAATATGTTACTTTGCTTTTACATTAGTCACAGCACCAATTATCCATTTTAATCCTAATGCTATATTCATTAAGTCTTAATATCTTACTATCACCTCTTGCAAATAAACTGATTGTGTTGAAGCATGTCAAATATACTTAGTAGTAAATGCAAAATCAATGTGTACAATTCCCTGCAATCAGATGTAATTCTAATTTTAAGATTATGTTCCCTTTCCCTAACAGGAGCAAGAGGAAGAGTGGGGAGCAATCAAATTTAAACTTTTTTCTTATTTCAAACACTTTGATCAAATTATTGCTTGGTTTCATCATTTTGAATAATTGTAAGCCTAATTTCATCTGCTCTTTGATCATTTTTATTTCCACCTTTTCATCTTGGTTATTTCTCACTCCAGTTCTTCCAAAGCCAATAATTCTGCCTAAATGTTTTTTGGGGGAAAATCCGGTCAGAAACCCAAGCACTATTCCAAATCAGATGCGGAAAATATTTTCATGGATGACCTTAACTTCCTTGTTTTAATGTTTGATCTCTCATTTGGTGAAGTTTAGCAACTTTTCAATTCATAGCTGTAAACTAGCCTTTAACAGTTTATATACGCAAAATTTAAATCACCTTAATTGATTCATTTAACGCCAAGGTACCAATGTTCCTCAGAACCACTTTGCTACTGTACTTTATGCCTCTACTTATAAAATTAAAGGACCACTACATTTAATGATCTGTGCACATATATTTCAGTCCCTCTGCTTCTCCCCCACCTTGTTTTTCTGACCAAAAATGTAACAATTTATCTTTCTCTACACTACATTTCTGTTGTGTCTGCCCATTTCCATCAACCTGTCTATGCTCTCTTGAGAATCTATCACTGTCCTAGTCACTGTTCACAATTCTTTCAAGTTTTATATTACCTGCAAAGTTCTAAAATTAAGCCTTGAACATCCAAACCCACAGGTCAAGGAAAGCAGTTGTTGCACCAGTGATCCCTGGGGAAAGGGACATCTCTAGCCTGAAAAAAAAGCGCTTTGGTTTCCTGTTATTCAGTAAACGTGTATCCATGCTGCTATCACTGCTCCATTTACTCCATGGAATCAAACTTTGTTGACAAGTTTATCACACGTCTTCAACTTTTGCAAATTCAGGTACACATCAACCCTGTCAGTTACCTCATCATAAAAACTCAATCAACAAGTGAGTTAAACACAATTTTTTCCTTAACAAACTCGTGCCATCTTGTCACATTAGAGCAAGCAGCTGTTATTTCAGCCCCAATTTCTTATTGAACAATGACTGTTTGAGATATTTTAGAGGTTACGCAGAAAGTGGAACAAGTTTCCAATGCATCTTAATTATCCAACATAATATCTGGGATCAGGAATGGGCCATATGGGTGCCATCTAGCATTGTTAGTTATTTGTATTTTAGGGAGAACCAAAACCTTGAAAAATGTTATGCTGTCTACGCTCCTGGAGAGTTTACTTTCAGAAATTATGCATACGCCATTTACTGGAGGCATTGATGAATTGCAGACAAACAAATTTGGTAAATAGTATGCAGTGGCATTGAGGACTGCCAACATTGAGTGTTACAAGTGAACAGTCCATACTGTCGAGATTATCTGCAGAGCTGACCAAACTCAGTCCTTACCACTTTTGTGAACTAAATAGAGAGACAACAGATTTCCTCCAACTCAGATAGAATTCTTTGGATAAAGGGAAAATAAAGCCAGTCTGCTTGAAGCATTCCTGATGAAGGGCTTTTGCCCAAATCGTCGATTTTCCTACTCCTCGGATGCTGCCTGATCTGCTGTGCTTTTCCAGCACCACTCTAATCTAGACACTTGAAGCAATCCTGCCTATCCACAACTGTACCTCAGTCACACTTTATATTTAAAAAGCAACATTGCTGCTATTGAATAGAGGCAATAAAATTAGTGAAATAGAATCCAGTTCTGAAGAAAGGTCACTACACTCAAAACATTAACTCTGCTTTCTCTCCATAGATGCTGCTAAATTTGCTAAGTTACACCAGCAATTTCTATTTCAAATCCAACATCCCAGTTCTTTGGTTTATTAAAACAAAGCTAACTTTGGTTAAAAGTAGCTTTGAATCTAAATCAATCAGAAACAATTTAAAACATGGTAACTTACCAATTAAACACACACATGTATTAACAATAAATCCCGATTGTTTGGTAGGAAGACTACTTTCAGGGAATAACAAGGTGTTCAATGAAAATTCTTCACTTCCTGGTAAAACGCCTACTTGAGAGTCACTAGTACTGACTGATTCATTCATATCAGCATCATCAGTTGTGTTTGCCATTTGATATGTTGCACTAGAAAACTGGTCAGGTTGATATCTGCAAAAAAGGAAGGAGCCATTTTAATCATTCCAGAAATCTTGATAATGCAGTAACTAAATACAACACGGTCTTGCTTTACTTTAAAATGGAATGGCAGTGTGTGAAGTGAAAACCTTTACAACTGGTTTCTTCAACAACTTATGAGGAAACACACTGGCCAATAGCACTGAGTTATTAAAATCAGGAAAAGGATGAATTTGGGTTCCTGGGATGTGCCAGAAAGGGGGATTTGAAAAGGCATATGGCAAGGCCACTACAGAGTGCGCAATCTAGAACACCAGGGAAGGTTAGAATCAAGTCTGCAACATCATCATCTCCAGTTAGCCCCGATAACTGAATATCATGCAAAAGCTCATTGCCTGGTCCCATCCAAGAAAAACATGATGATATACTTGAGGGTTTAATCATCCACAGCTTCACAAGCCAACCGGAATCACAGCTTCAAGGACAGTGGAGCTGGGAAAAGATTAAAGGGTTGATACAGGAAACAAAAAAAAAAAAACACGAATTGAGAGTTGACAAAATCATTGGCTCCTGAAAAAACACAAATTACCTGAGCACCAAAACACAAGCAGCCACCAGAGAGTAGGCAAGAAGGGTTCCAATTGACATCAGATCCACAAGGTCCTTGAGGTCAAACAAGAACGCCATGATTGCTGCAGTAACAGAGCAAAGAAACTTTGAATTTCTACAGAACAACAAAAATGTTTTAAAAACACATCAGTACTAACAATAAAATCAGTGTAACATTTCAGTACAACTTAGCTTTCCCGCTGGTGAGTTAACCAGCTGCCAGCTCATTTCAACTGGAATACAACTAGAACAATACCAGTAGGATAAGTAGCAGCTGACTCAAGCTTAGACATATAGCCACATCCAGCTTTTGACTTAGACTATAGACTCAAAGATGTTTATATTGTCAAAATTAAATTCATAGGGAAAATTTTTAGAGGTATAAGAAATAAATTTGCTTTAACAACAGAAAATCAATTTCAAGCCTTTCTGCAGCAAGAATTCTTCTACAATTCAGTATTTGTTCAATTTTTGTTTATAATTGCTTCTTCTTAATTTAGTTCACGCATAGGATATGGGCATTGCTGGCTAGGTCAGTACTGATAGTTAATCACTAACTGCTGTGGAGTAAGCAGTGGTGAACAGTGGTAAGCAGTGGTCATTATTGGCACCAATGACATAGGTAGGAGGAGTGCTGAGGATGTTAGACAGGCTTTTAGGGAGCTAGGTTGGAAGCTCAGAGTTAGAACGAACAGAGTCGTTGTCTCTGGTTTGTTACCCGTGCCACGTAATAGAGAGTCGAGGAATAGGGAGAGAGAGAACAGTTAAATGCATGGCTACAGGGATGGTGCAGGAGGGAGGGATTTCGGTACTTGGATAACTGGGGTTCTTTCTGGGGAAGGTGGGACCTCTATAGACAGGATGGTCTGCACCTGAACCTGAGGGGCACCAGTATCCTTGGGGGGAGGTTTGCTAGTGCTCTTGGGGTGGGTTTAAACTAACTCTGCAGGGGCATGGGAACCCAGACTGTAGCTTTAGGGTGCAGGACCTGGAGTGTAGGGAGGTTAGGAATATGGCATCAATCTTAAAGGAGGGTGCCTGTAAACAGAAGAGTGGCTTGAAGTGTGTATACTTTAATGCCAGAAGTATACGAAATAAGGTAGGTGAACTCGCAGCGTGGGTTGGTACCTGGGACTTCGATGTTGTGGCTATTACAGAGACGTGGCTAGATCAGGGACAGGATTGGCTGTTGCAGGTTCCAGGGTTTAAATGTTTTAGTAGGGTCAGAGGTGGGGGTAAAGAGGGGGGGGTGGGGGGGGGGGGTGTGGCTTTGCTTGTCAAAGATAGTATTACAGCGGTGGAAAGGAAGATGGATGAAGATTTGCCATCTGAGGTAGTTTGGGTTGAGGTTAGGAATAGGAGAGGTGAGGTCACCCTGTTAGGAGTCTTTTACAAGCCTCCTAATAGTCCTAGAATCGTTGAAGAAAGGATTGCGAAGATGATTCAGGAGAAGAGTGACAGTAATAGGGTGATTGTTATGGGAAGACTAACTTTCCTGATATTGATTGGGAAAGCTATAGCTCAAGTTCGTTAGATGGGTCAGTGTTTGTGCAATGTGTGCAGGAGAGTTTCCTGACACAATATGTAGATAAGCCAACAAGAGGTGAGGCCATACTGGATTTGGTTCTGGGTAACGAACCAGGCCAGGTATTAGAACTAGAGGTAGGTGAGCACTTTGGGGACAGTGACCACAATTCGGTGATTTTTAGTCTAGTGATGGAGAGGGATAAGTGTGTACTACAGGGCAAGAGTTATAGCTGGGGGCAGGGAAATTATGATGCGTTGAGGCATGACTTAGGATGTGTGGATTGGAAAAGTAGATTCCAAGGCAAGAGCGTAATTGATATGTGGAACTTGTTCAAGGAGCAACTATTGAGTGTCCTTGATAAGTACGTACCTATCAGGCAGGGAGGAAAGGGTCGTGTGAGGGAGCCGTGGCTTAATAAGGAGTTGGAATCCCTTGTTAAATGGAAGAGGGCGGCCTTTGTAAAGATGAGGCGTGAAGGTTCAATAGGAGCGATTGAGAGTTATAAGGTAGCCCGGAAGGACCTGAAGAGAGAGCTAAGAGCAGCAAGGAGGGGACATGAAAGGTCCTTAGTTGGTAGGATTAGGGAAAACCCTAAGGCTTTCTATAGGTATGTTAGGAATAAAAGAATGACTAGGGAAGGAATAGGTCCAATCAAGGATAGTAATGGGAAGTTGCGTGTGGAGGCTGAAGAGATTGGGGAGGCGCTGAATGAATACTTTTCATCAGTATTCACTCAGGAACAGGACATTGTTGTCGATATGAATACTGAGGCACGAATAAGTAGAATGGATGGCTTTGAGATATGTAGAGAAGAGGTGTTGGAAATTCTGGCAAGGGTGAAAATAGATAAGTCCCCTGGGCCTGATGGCATTTATCCTAGGATTCTCTGGGAAGCAAGGGAGGAGATTGCAGAGCCATTGGCCTTGATTTTTGTGTCCTCTTTGTCGACAGGAGTAGTGCCAGAGGACTGGAGGCTAGCAAACGTGGTTCCCTTGTTCAAGAAGGGGAGTAGGGATAATCCTAGTAACTATAGGCCAGTGAGTCTCACTTCTGTTGTGGGCAAAGTCTTAGAGAGAATTGTAAGGGATAGGATTTATGCACATCTGGATAAGAATGATGTGATCAAGGATAGTCAGCATGGTTTTGTGAAGGGCAGGTCGTGCCTCACAAACCTTATTGAATTCTTTGAGAAGGTGACGAAGGAGGTAGATGAGGGGAAAGCGGTAGATGTGGTATATATGGATTTTAGTAAGGCGTTTGATAAGGTCCCCCATGGTAGGCTACTGCAGAAAATACAGAGATATGGCATTGAGGGTGAGTTGGAGGTTTGGATTAGGAATTGGCTCTCTGGAAGAAGACAGAGGGTAGTAGTTGATGGCAAAGGTTCATCTTGGAGTGCCGTCACTAGCAGTGTTCCGCAAGGATCTGTTTTGGGACCATTGCTGTTTGTCATTTTTATAAATGACCTGGAGGAAGGGTTAGAAGGTTGGGTGAGCAAGTTTGCGGATGATACGAAAGTCGGAGGAGTTGTAGACAGTGAGGAAGGATACGGCAGGTTACAGCGGGATATAGAGAAGCTGCAGAGCTGGGCAGAAAGGTGGCAAATGGAGTTCAATGTTGCTAAGTGTGAAGTGATTCACTTTGGTAAGAGTAATAAAAAGATGGATTACTGGGCTAATGGTAGACTACTTGGTAGTGTGGAAGAGCAGAGGGATCTTGGTGTCCATGTACACAGATCTCTGAAAGTTGCCACCCAGGTAAATAGTGCAGTGAAGAAGGCATATGGCGTACTGGCTTTTATTGGTAGAGGAATTGAGTTCCGGAGTCCTGAGGTCATGCTGCAGTTGTATAAGACTCTGGTGCAGCCGCATCTGGAATATTGTGTGCAGTTTTGGTCGCCATACTATAGGAAGGATGTGGAGGCACTGGAACGGGTGCAGAGGAAGTTTACCAGGATGTTGCCTGATATGGTAGGAAGATCCTATGAGGAAAGGCTGAGGCACTTGGGGTTGTTTTCTTTGGAGAAAAGAAGGTTTAGGGGTGATTTGATAGAGGTGTACAAGATGATTAGGGGGTTAGATAGGGTTGACAGTGAGAACCTTTTTCCACGTATGGAGTCAGCTATTACAAGGGGGCATAGATATAGGACTGATGTTAGGGGTAGGTTCTTCACTCAGCGAGTCGTAAGTTCATGGAATGCCCTGCCAGTAGCAGTAGTGGACTCTCCCTCTTTATGGGTATTTAAGCGGGCAATGGATAGGTATATGGAGGATAGTGGGTTAGTGTAGGTTAGGTGGGCTTTGATCGGCGCAACATCGAGGGCCGAAGGGCCCGTACTGCGCTGTATTCTTCAATGTTCTATGAACTGCTGCAGTCCTTAGAGTGTAGGGAGACCCACATGCTAATAGGGAGGTAAACCCAGGATTTTGACTCAAAGACACTGAAGGAACAGTAATATATTTCCAAGTCAGAGTGGTGGATGGTTTGGAGGGGAACTTGCAGGTGGTGACATGCCCATATATCTGCTGCGCTTGGCCACTTGGATGGTAGTGGTCATGGTTTCAGAAGGTACTGTCTAAGGAACCTTAAATCAATTTCTGTAATGCATCCTGAAAAAAATACACACTAATGCTACTGAGCCTCAGTGGAGGAGGGAGTGGTTGTTGAAGATGGCGGATTGGGTACCAATAAAGCAGACTGCTGTGTTCTGGATGGCGTCAAGCTTCGTATGTGGTTGGAGCTGCACATATCCAGGCAAGTGGGGAATATTCCATTACCTGCCTGACTGTCTTGTACCTGATGGACAGGATTTGGGAAGATGGTGGGGGGGGGGGGGGGGGGGGAAAGGGGGAAAGAGTTACTCACCACAGAATTCAGAACCTTTGACCTGCTCGTGTAGCCACAATAGAAAACCCCCAGGATGCAGATTGTAACAGTGAATGTTGGGGGGTGGGAACTAACAATTACAGCTTCTCTCTTTTTGGAAATGGTCACTGCCTGACACTTGCACATTACTCGCATCTCACTGAAAACTGGACGTCATGCAGGTCTTGCGTTTGGACATGGACTGCTTCAGTACCTGAGGAGTTACGAATGGTGTCGAACACCATGTCATCACAAGCGAGCAGTCCCAGTTCTGCCCTGATGATAGAATGGAGGTCACTGATGAAGTAACCAAAGGTGGCTGGGTCTAGGACACAACTAGAGAGTTTCACAGGCAGTGTTTTAGGCCCATCTATCCTAAGCTACTTTGTCAAATGATGCCACAGCAATTACATCCAGAGGAATTTAACAGCATCAAAAAGTTTGCAACAAGAAATACATACTCACATGTATTTCATTGGACACATTAAAGCATCACACAATTATTTTAGACAACCAAAGCAGCCATTCTGCATTAGCAACATCCTGTAAGCAGTGACGTGAGAAATAACTCTTGTTGATGATGTTGATTAAAAGGAGGAATATTGACTAGGCTACCATGAGAGTTCCCTGCTCTTCAGTGATCAATGCCCTCAACTATTTAGCATCCACCTGGAGCAGTGCAAATTTGGTTCAAGTAGTCCGATGAATGCAGCCCAATTTTCCAAAATGACAAGTCAATCCTGATTTTGAAACAAAAATATTTTTTTAAAAACTGTAGTGCATTCACAAGCACTTTTTAACTGGTCAGAATAAAAAGAAACAAGAGAAGACCCCTTCTCCATTTGATACGACTGCAGATGATCTGGGACGTCAGCCCCACTTTTCCACTTGCTCCCTATATCCAACGTGTCCCTAAGAGATCTAAAAGTTGCCTGCTCCAACATTAAATACAAAAAACTTGAACCAATTCATTAGCAGCAGCATTTTCAAAAATGCCACCATGTTTTGGCAGGCGACTTGCACTAATACATATAATACAGGGAGAACATTTGTTGTTTTCTGAAAGATTGCTGCATTTTTATAAACCTGCTTTAAGACGGACATGATGCACTGGCCTCCAAAATAAATTACTGGCAACTAAATTCAGCCTTGAGCCTGTCATAGTTTCAGTGCAGACTTTAGCTGATCAGGACAATTTTACCACCAGCTACTGGTAGTAGAGTGACCAACTTAGAAATTCAATGTTCCAATTAGTAACTAGAGAGGTGTTAACCATACTTGTGTAATCGCCCACAGTACAACTGGTTCTGCCTCTTTCGAAAGGAGGCTACTTCATGGCAAGAAATTCCTGTGGGAGGTGGAACTCGGAAAATATACATGTGTGAAGTATGCTACTCTTGAGAAGTTGTATTTCTAAAGTCTGTTAAGCTGATGCTCACAAAAACGTTAGATATGCAACCAGAGTGCAAGGTTAGAGGCTCAGTAGGTTGAGAAGCACACTTCAGCCCAGGCCTTACAGCTTATAATGGGACAGCTTACCAGAAAGACACCCAGCTGTAATAGTGGAAACTATTGGAACTTTTCTCTCACTCACTCCAGACAGAAATCTGAATAGTAGACCATCCCGTGCCATAGCAAACACGATTCTTGGCAATGGAAACATTGAACCCAAAAGGCTGTAAGGGAGAAACCAATTACATGATTCATGTGGTTGTGATTAGACAGAGAAAGTAAACATATTGATACCAAAATGTGATTAACTGGCCTTAAACATCATTGAACCACATCTGATTGCTTCTTCTCAACAACATTAAACTACTTTTGAATTTAAACCCTCGCTCATTCAAAAGGGACTCCAGGTTAGAAAGTGTCCTTGCGACTGGCACAGAGCTGGGCACGTGGTGAAAACAGGAGCTCACACACATAGTTAAGACAGTTTTGCAACATTGCAGTTCTGCCACGGAAAGATGTCATACAGCATCTGGTATTTCTGCAGAGTGGGTACAAGGAAATTTAAAAGGCAACGATGGCTGCAACAACTCTACCAATTGGCTCCAAGGCTGTATCAGCGGAGGTCAGAATACAATGCTCCTCATTCTATTCGAATAATAGCTCGAGCTAATGACAAAAAGAAGAGACAGACAAATAACTGGGCTACATATCTTAAAATCAAAACTTACCACTTTATATTAAAAAAAGGAAAAAAGTTGAAAAGCAAAAGCTTGAGCATGTGCCAGTACTGAGAAGCTGCATTTGTAGCACTCAAAGGACTGAAGGAAATAAAGAAAAGCATTTTGCAAATAGAAACTTAAAAGCTAGAGAAGCAAGTTCGAAAATCTTGATTTAAGTCAGAGGCCAGATGGCAACACATTTGGTAGAATACGTTTACTGCCCCTGCTATTTCTTTTTGTAGGTGACTGCTCCTTACCTGCTACAACCCCTGAGACCACTGTAGCAATAAGTGGTGTTTTAGTCTTTTCGTTGATTCTGGCCAACACTCTAAACAGCAGTCCGTCCTCTGCCATAGCATAAATTACTCGTGGCATTGGAAATATGGAACCCAGAAGACTAACAGAAAAAAGTCCATCCCACATTAGTATTGGGCAGTCAAAGCCACAAAACAGTTAATTGAAACAACAAAGCCACAAAACAGCCAAAGTCTTATTAAACTTACTCACTGCCTTTAATAATGTGAATACTTTTTAAAATCACTTCAATATTGTCAAACATGCAGAGAAGTATCATCACTAGTCAAAAATCAGAGAAAGACTTGCCCTTTGTCTCTTCAGAAAGTAACAAAGATGAAAAATTGTTTGCAAATTATAAAACTGTTACATTTAAACAAGTACAATCCTTCCTTGAAATAGAATATGATGTTCAGAGACTGGATGCAACATTCTTTTGCTCACTTGCACTGCATTTTTAACATTTCCTGTGTGCAACTCAGCAATAAAAAGAGCTGTGCAGGGCAGCACGGTGGCACAGTGGTTAGCACTGTTGCCTCACAGCGCCAGAGACCTGGGTTCAATTCCCGACTCAGGCGACTGACTGTGTGGAATTTGCACGTTCTCCCCGTGTCTGCGTGGGTTTCCTCCCACAGTCCAAAGATGTGCAGGTCAGGTGAATCGGCCATGCTAAATTGCCCGTAGTGTTAGGTAAGGGATAAATGTAGGGTATGGGTGGGTTGCGCTTCGGCGGGTCGGTGTGGACTAGTTGGGCCGAAGGGCCTGTTTCCACACTGTAATCTAATCTAATCTAAACTCCTGGGCTGCTGCATAACTGTGCAATTAGACAAAACAATGGCTGGAAGTGTTGGAGGGTCCTTTGTCTTAATCAGCAAGCATTTACAAATCAAACACAATAATCTGAAATCCAAATCATTTTTTGGCAACCTCCAATTCAATGCATAGAATTTGAGGATGGTTTCCCAATTTGATATAGGCAATGGAGACTGTCAAACTTGTGGGACATCTCAGGTGCCCCATGGGCTCAATATCCCACTATATTTTGCCGGTTAGCTCAAATCTCCAATTTTTCCAAATATGACATTTGTGCTGGAAGAACTTTTAATTTGATTTTCAGTTCAAAGCTTATGCAAATTTCTGTCTGTGCCCATCATATGGCTTTTATACACTTTCTTCAAAATTTTCTCATATGTCTCAAAAACATGGGTTTCTGTGCTGTGTTTCAGAGAGCTGTCACTTAATACTGAGTCACAGTGATGTGAATGAGCAGTGCTTCAAGCAGAGAGCCTTATAGTCACACAGCTTGGAAACATTCACTCCAACTCGTCCATGCCAACCACTATTCCCAGACTAAACTAGCCCCACTTGCCTACATTTGGCCCATATCCCTCTAAACATTCCCTATTCGTGTAAGTGCCCAAACCTCTTTTAAATACTATAACTGTACCTGCATCCACCACTTCCACTGGCAGTTCATTTCACATACCCTCTGAAAAAAAAAAGTCCCTCATTTTAAAAATATGAACTCCCCCAACCTTAGAAAAAAGACCATTGCTTTATCTATGCCCCTCTTCAGAGTGGCACAGTGGTTAGCACTGCTGCCTCACAGTGCCAGAGACCCAGGTTCAATTCCCACCTCAGGCGACTGTCTGTGTGGAGTTTGCACATTCTCCTCGTGTCTGCGTGGGGTTTCCTCCAGGTGCTCTGGTTTCCTCCCACAGTCCAAAAAAAACAATGTGCGGGTTAGGTGAATTGGCCATGCTAAATTGCCCGTAATGTTAGGTGAAGGGGTAAATGTAGGGGAATGGGTCTGGGTGGGTTGCGTTTCAGCAGGTCGGTGTGGATTTGTTGGGCCGAAGGGCCTGTTTCCACACTAAGTAATCTAATCTAATTCATTTTATATCCCTCTAAGGTCGCCCCTCAACCTCCAGCCTCTCTTTATAACACAAACTTTCCATACCTGGCAACATCCTTATAAATTGTTTCTGAACCCTCTCCAATTTAATAACCTACTTTCTATATCAGAGTAACCATAACCATATACTGTACTCCTAAAGTGACCTCACCAACATCCTGCACAGCCTTAACAGGACATCCCAACTCCTATACTCAATGCTCTGGACAATGAAGATGACCGAGCCAAGTACTTTCTTGACCTCCCTGTATGGGAAGCAACATTTGAAAGAACTATGTATCTGAACCCCTAGGTCTCTCTGTTCAATAACACCATCAACTCAAAGTCCTGCCCTTGTTTGGAACTCGAGCGTACGCACACTGAATTGGGCAAATAGTGAAGGAATTCAGTCCTTGTCAAAAATATCAGAGCCACACTTACATTCTGTATGGAGACTACAAGTAGAGGGCATAAGCTTAGGGTGAGGGGTGAAAGATTTAAGAGGTTGGTGCATGTATGGAGCGAGCTGCCAGAGGAAGTGGTCAAGGCTGGGACAATTACAACAACATTTAAAAGGCATCTGGATGGGTATATGAATAGGAAGGGTTTACAGGGATATGGGGCAAGTGCTGACAAATGGGACTTGATTAGTTCTGGATATCTGGTTGGCATGGACAGAGTTGGATTGAAGGGTCTGTTTCCATGCTCATCTCTACGACTTCACGAAAAAAGATCTGTAACAGTAAGATGTAGGTTTGTTCCTTGCTCCTTCGGAGTCTAATTCTACAGATGTAAAACAATTAAACTACTAGAAATCTGAAGAGCTCAATTTCATTGCTCAAACTGCAATTTACCAAACGATTGCAAGTACTTTTTGTTGAGTGTTCCCTATACAGTTCAAAAAGTCACTATTTGAAGATAAATGGTGCACACAAAAGCATAGCTGTAGTGGGTGGAGGTATACAAGTGGAGTGGAGTTCAAGCCATCAATCCTACTGTGCACCATAATACATTACAGTGCAAGTTCAGCTGATTCAAATTTAAAAAAAAGAGATGGGGTGAAGACCCAATCAACCATCCTCTAAGAGAAAGAACCGGAAACTGTATCACACACCCTAAGAAACCAAGGCTCTAATAGAATGTGGGACAAAGCAACAACACTTCACCAGAGGCTCACTGATGACGTTCCCTAGCATGGTGACGAAACATCTGGAAACAAACCTTCCAGCTCAGCGAGCAAACTCACATCCAGAATTATCACAAGATGTAAGAAGGCAAAAGCAGAGAAGCAGGAGGACATTATTCATGGTTTTGCTTTAAAACAGTGCTGGGACAAAATTGATCTTTTGCGAGGAAAAGGGCAATCTCTAATAAAGAACATAGTGCAAATCCAATATTAAACAGATCAATTCACTTTGAGCATTGAGGTCTCATGGCTCCTCCCAAAAAAGAAGTCACCATTTGGGTCAGTGAACGGGCACCTATTTCAATATGAATATTTGGTCAGCTGGGCAAGAATGGAGCAATAGCAGTTATAAAATTGTTACCACATTTCTGAGCATCCTGTTTTCAACCCAACCCCTCCGACTGCTGCTTTGCCCAGGACAATTATATTTATAAATGACAGTCAGGATACTTGTCTAAACACTGGAGAATGAGAACGATGTGTACACAGCCCTTTGTAGCTCATCTCATGGACAGTATTACACTTTACATCCACAATTAACCAAAAGGGCAGGTTTTGGGAAGATTGCTCATTGATTAAGTTACTCATGTCTCTACTTGCAACACCAAATGGTTTAAGTAAATTCTTGTTACACAAATCTGTAGCAATATTATGCATGCACTTGACACAAGGTCAGGCCAATTTAATTATTATTTGATTATCTGAGACATTCAGCTGGAACACAGCTATGAGGCGGTTCCATCAGATCCCACCACCCCATACTATGTCAGCTTCCACTGCACAATTAAGGAGAAGGTGCCACAGGCGACTGTCTGTGTGGAGTTTGCACGTTCTCCCCGTGTGCGTGGGTTTCCTCTGGGTGCTCCGGTTTCCTCCCACAGTCTAAAGATGTGCAGGTAAGGTGAATTGGCCATGCTAAATTGCCCATAGTATTAGGTAAGGGGTAAATGTAGGGGCATGGGTGGGTTGCGCTTCGGCAGGTCAGTGTGGACTTGTTGGGCCAAAGGGCCTGTTTCCACACTGTAATCTAATCTAATCTAAAAAAAAAAATAAGGGGACAAATTCACACTCCACTATGGTCCACAACCAAAGACAGATGAGCACGACATTTGTAAAGCAATGCGCAAAATTGATGTGATGCTGTTATTACGTGTAATGTAGCAGCAGCATCTTCAAAAGGTATTTTATTAGATCTCAGACGTAACACTAAGAGGGTGTCTAGCTCTCCAGCAACAAATGGCCTCCTCACAGAAAGATCTTCGGAGCAAGTGGCCAACAAACATGTAACTCCTGGAATTGGCCTGGATAATTGAAATATGTCTCAGGGTGATATTATAGCTGTTACAGCCAGCAATCCCATTCAAATTAACACAGATGTTACTCTCCAGCCATCATGTGTATGGGACTGTGCCATTATAGGGCAATTACAGTTCCAGTGTAAAAAAAGAGAGAGACAGACAGACAGACAGAACGAACAAAAGAACAAGAGAGAGCACGAGAGGAAGAAAGGAGAGCGAGCAAGCGAAAGAACGAGTGAACAAACGAAAGGAGAGTGCAAGCGAAAGAGAGGGAGAGAAAACGAAAGGAAGAGCGAGATGTTGGGTGACATCCATTCTTGAGGGAGACACTAACATAACAGGGACTGTCCAGCTCAGTTGGGGAAACAAGTTAAATAAATACTCCCATCATATCCATTAACACCCCTGTTGAAATTGCCCCCAATTGCATGTGAACTACACTGACCTTTGCTCTATGATTACTGATGCGTACTCCAAGTGTAGCTACACACCAGGAACTTTGGAAACACTGGTAAACTTCACCTCAAGTGACTATTCTTCATGTTTCATGCTGGAATGTGGAGGTGAGGTACAAGGAGAGGACGCCTCAATCCCATGAAAGAGCTTAGCTTTGTTTTGTGCTGATTTCAGCTCTGCGTCCTCCAAATCCAGCATTAAGCATGACTGAACATTCATCAACCAACCAAAAGTGCACTTTCTAAATAATGAAACAGAAAACAAAAGCTCATTTGTGTATGTTAATGAAATGCATCTGTTAATGTAATGGCCCTGTGGCATTACAAACAATTCAACTGATTTCAGAATTTAACTGCTTCAGTGTTAATCGAACATAAAACTTAACCAGCTGGTTTAGATTCTAGAATCTATAAAAGGAGGACAGGAGAGAGACAGCCAAAGAAAGAGATTTCTTCTTCTTGCTCATGTGTACAACGTATAAATTATTCTTCCATTAAAAATGGCACATGCATTTGAAGAAAAATACTAATGCCTGGTTCCGAAGAAGAACCGTGCAATACCTAGTGGACAGAGCACAGAGAGATCCAACAGCCACGGCGTATCTCGCCCCATCCCATCCGACATAGTTAAAGGCAACTGGTAGTGGGCTATTCTTGTCCAATAAATAATATGGCATCATCAACGTAAGGGCAGCGGACACTCCAAAATAGGCAACGAAACAGATCAAAAGGGAAGCAACAATTCCAATTGGAATGGCTCGCTGAGGATTTTTCACTTCCTCTCCTGAAAAACATACAGGCATAAGAATTCATAACATGATGTCACATTACACATGGTCCTCATTAAAATCAGCTCAGCACCCACATTCAAAAGATCAAGCAACCTGACTTAACAGTATAGTTTTTGTGGCACTACCTAGTTTCCACTTGCTTCCTGACACTACTGACTTACCCTGGGATACATTGAGCTGCCTCTTGCGGTTTACCAAGTGGTCATTCTTCATGAGTGGTCCATGATTGCAAGTCTTGACAGTTAGTCAATTGCAGCAGAATATCGTAGTTAAACCTGATCCTACGCTGACCTGACGTCCATGTAGACTTGCCAGCAGGCATTATTTGACATTAAAACACAAATGTGATATTATTTAACAATATTTGAAAACATTCTGTAGAATACCAACTTTCGTGAAAGTGTTGAGGAATACTTGACATAGAACATAGAAATTTTGATTGACAAAGCATGTCCTTTTGTCCTATCAAGCAGATTGTAATTTACACAACTCGTTGACTCACTCAGACATTATGGCAAAAGGAGAAGCCATTCAGCCAAGTGAGTACATGCCAGCTCTCTGTCAAGCAACCCAAATCAATCCAATTTCCATTGGTCTATCCCTGTGGGCCTCCAAGTTTATTTCCCTCAAGTGCTGATTCAATTGCCTGCCACATTACTGCTTCCAATTCTCTCTTCAGCAGCAAGTTCCAGCTAATCATCAGCACTCACTGCCTATAGAGATTCGTCCTCAAATCCCTCATGTCATGTTTCCAAACCTTCAACCTTGGAGGCCCTTAATTCTATAACATCAGCTAATACCTGATCAAACTGCCCGCTTAAATTTTATGTCATTGTTCTCCCATTGCTTGTCCCCAACCACATTCAATTCCGAATTCAAGAGTTGCATCCTAGTCTGGTGTTTCTACAATTTAAATTTCTTTCAATCCTGATCAAACTTGTAAATCAGAAACAGTTGTCACCCCAAGGTCAAATCCCGAGGCAACCATTCAGACCATCCCCAATAACACACACACACACACAATTCTGCAGAAACTCAGCTGCATGTGTCAATAGAGCTATATCAGACTCGAAACAATCAATATTTCTGTCTCACAGAGATGCTGCAGAATTCTCTGGGATGCGTTTTTATTCGTGTACAAGCTCAGACCTGATGTAACATTATACACTTCAAGGAGTTTTAGACAAATGAGCCAATATTTTCCCCATTCCAATGGCCCTGAAGCTCTGTGCTGTGTGTTGAAATATCCAGCATTTCTGTGACTAAGTTTAAAATCAGAACAGATTGAGAAAATGAAAACTTTCCCATGTGGATCATACAGGAAATCAATTTTGACAGTCCTCATTTGGTTACAAAGGAGCACAGACGTACAAGACAAAACTGTCTTTTTCCTATATTCTCACTGGTGGACATTTTATGTGGGATATGGGAAAGTTGCCACATTGTTAATATACAGGGCTGCTGGACAGAGTACACAGTGAGCATTTCACTGCATCTGACCTTGGAGTTCAGAGAACCGCTTGAAATGAGAAGACTTCCATGTTGTAGAATGAGCATCATTCCTGTTGGTAAGCTCAAAAAATGCAATTAGAGTACAGAATACACCCAGATGGACCACTGGACCACTAAGTAGATGCAATAGAGGACAGATTTTCAAATGAGGAGATTCCTAATTGCACATTCCTAGAGTAACCATAATTCTGAATTCCTCTCATGCTGCTGCTTTTCTGAGGTTCTCCCTGCAGGTTCTAAATTTCCTGTAAATAGTTCGCTGTTTCATTCGGCAGCTGCCACTGTCCTTCAGAAGCTTGAACTTTGTTCAATTTGGACTGCCAAAATTTGACAATAGTTTGCCAGTCTGAAGAATGTACTGTAGGTTATCAGTATTAATAAGACAACATACAAAACAAGTAAGTTTGATATGTGCAAGATAGCCTATCAAAGTCAACACACCATTGATTTAAATAAGCTAAACAAACATGTGCCATCAAATTGCGACTGAACCAAAGATTCTATAGAGTTTCTCTTGTCCTCTTAAAAATCATGAATATAATTTTTGGATGAGGTGTATGGAATTTTCAATTATTTCACCTGATTTTTTTTTTCAAAAAAAGGTTTCCTACTATTGTAAATGGCACTGGCATTTTGCAGTCGGAAAGCATTTTAGGTTTAGCACGACATTACAAAATGACGACTGGCCAACGTCCTCCCAGATGGCTCCTTTTCGGACTACTGTTCGCTTGGAAACACATTGCTGGAGATTTCATGCATTAGCTCTGTTGCTCTGTCAGATATTCAATAGATTACAGAGCTTCTATTTAAATCAAGCCAGTGCTGCTAGGCCAAATAATAAGACATTCCCCCAGCTATAACTTGCTGCTTCACCAGGCAACACCCAGCATGGTGCATGGTTTTCAACATTGTAGTCAGTCATCACCAAACGTTAGACGCTTCTCTATCAAATCAGCTGTAGGGAATACAGGCGAATAGTTTCTGTTCCCATGATTATGACATTTGCAACTGGTTAAAACAACATGCAATGATTAAGCTGACTTTCAATGTGGGGAATCCCACAGCCAAAACATTTTCCTCACCTGTGGTGGCAATACAGTCAAATCCTACAAAGGCATAGAAGCAAGTGGCTGCGCCTGAAAGCACTCCTGTGAAACCATAGGGCATGAATCCCCCAGAGCCATAATTCCAGTTAGATACTTGTGTGTGACTACAGGGGAAAAAAAAAGACATTGTGAATAAGTAACCAGGAATCTTGGTTAAACGGTCACCCGAATCTTCTCATGCCAAGTTGAGCAACACAGCATTGCATAAATTGAGCCCAACATATATGGGCGGCATGGTGGCTCAATGGTTAATATGCTGCCTCACAGAACCAGGAACTTTGGTTTGATTCCAGCATTGGGCGACTGTCTGTGTGGAGTTTGCACATTCTCCCAATGTCTCCGGGGTTTTCTCCAGGTGCTCCGGTTTCCTCCCACAATCCAAAGATGTGCACGTTAGGTGAACTGCCCATGCCAAATTGCCCATACTTTCAGGGGTGTGTAGGTTAGGTGCATTAGTCAGGGGCAAGTATAAGGTAGGGGAATGGGTCTGGGTGGGTCACTCTTCGGAGAGTCAGTGTGGACTTGTTGGGTCAAACAGCCTGTTTCAACACTGCAGAGATTCCAATTCTAATATCCCAAATGCCCCTTGCAACAAGATTGCGCACACTCTCAGTTCCCCCAAGAGAATCGCCCAACCCTGTTGAGTCACAGAGCTGTACAACAGAGAAACAGACCTTTCCATCTAACTCATCTATGCTGACCAACTATCCTAAATTAATCTATCCCATTTGCAAGCACTTAGTCCCAATCACTCTAAACTCTAATTCATATGCCCATACAGATGCATTTTAAATGTTGTAATTGTACCAACATCCATCACTTCGTCTGGCAGCTCATCCCACACACGCACCACCCTCTGCATCAAAAAGTTGCCCCTTTAGGTCCCTTTTAAATCCTTCCACATATTTAACTTAAACTCCATCTACCACTCTTCAGCCCACTGACCCATCTAATCAAGGTGCGACTATAATCTGAGGTAACCTCCTTCGCTGCCCACTCCACGTCAAATTTTGGTGTCATCTGCAACTTACTAACTACACTTCCTATGTTCACATCCAAATCATTTGTATAAGATGACAAAAAAAAAGCAGTGGACACAGCACCGATCCTTGTGACACACCACTGCTCACGGGCCTCCAGTCTGCAAAAACAACCCTCCACCACCTTCCCTGCCCTCCGTCTTCAAGCCAGTTCTCTCTGTATTCCATGTGATTTAACCTAATTAACCAGTCTACCATGAGGAACCTTGTTGAACGCCTTACTGAATTCCATACAGACCATCCTTAAGCTACATTTAAGTGAAGGTTATTGATTGATATATACATGGACAGATCTATGGTGACACTTACTGACAAAGGAGCAGAGTTGAATCAGGAGGAGTATACCTGTCATGTTTCACTCCATGAGTAATACTTTTCCAAGTGAGGATTGTTACTTCAGCAAATCGATTATCAGAAAAAACAACAACTTTCTTCATTCTTTTGATCCATCAACTGTTTCCCTGCTCTCGCCACCCTGCAGCTCTTAATTTTCTGGATATTGTATCCCAAATGTAATCAACATTTTCATTTAACTAAGTTGACCAAAAAAAAAGGTCTGAACGTTATTAATAGTATTATTTCACGTAACCCAGCTTTACTATCTGTTCTGTTTAAATAACAAAAAAATTACTAATATAGTTTCTCTCTAATTTCCTTCATTATATTATTGTCACTTATAGTTCTGTATTCTGACTGATTATAGATCTTTTTCTCCACTAAATTTTCTATAGCCTTTCTGATTTTGATTATCTACATTTTTATCTGCGCTAAGTTCTGTCATATTCCTGCTCAACCTTTGCAGTTTTTAAACGCCCTCTTTTTTGACTCCTCCCCTCAGTCACTCGACCGAAGGTCAGCTCCTGTGCTGTATGGTTCTTGGAAAGTTCTATGCTGCCAGTCACTCCTACTGATAAGAAAGACAGGAAAGATATCACCATCCCCAACGGGTCATCGTGAAAGTCGGTATCTCTGGACTCACTTTTCCAAGTCAGAACCATTTGTCCCGTTAATCAGGGCATCTTCGGAGAGCTGCCAGTTCTTGAGTGTCCCTTTCACAAAGCCAGAGACCATGACAAAACACAGCACAAGCACATTGATGCATGTGAAGATTTTGTTCACCAATGCTGACTCCTTCACACCGAAAGACAATAAACCTGAATAAATAAAAAGATGGTCATCAGAAACAAACCTCAAATTTTTTCAAATCTCTGGTTATTTTATTACAAAGCATTCCATACTCATGGCTGAAATTAATCTGTAAAAGGTTTTTCTGTGCTTGCCTATTGACAGAACGTTACTTAGTAGAGGCACAAAGTGAGAAAGTTTTGCTGAGCCTGTTTAATATGATCAGACCTTACTGTGACTAATGGTTTCCAACTGTGGCTATCAGAAGCGTGAGAAAGCTTTCTAGACAAACCAAAGGAGGTTCTGTAGATTAGCATTACAAGGAAACGAAGGTTGTTGTCTTTACAGCCAAGAGGATTTGATGATGATGTATAACATGATGAAAAGTTAGACAGAATAAATAGAATCATGTTCAATAGCTGAAGAATAAATAGATGACCCAGATGTAATTACAATTAAACTGATTAGCATAAGCACCAAGAAGAAAAAACTCTTTACACAAAGAATGGTTGGGCTTCGGAATACAGCCCTCCCTCGGAGACAGTAAGGATTGCAGATCCTGACAAAGGGTTTTGGCCTGAAACATTAACGTTCCTGCTCCTCAGATACTGTCTGACCTGCTGTGCTCTTCCAGCTTCCATCTTTTGACTCAGACTCCTCCCTACTCTGTGACCAACACAGATTCAAATGCAAACAGTATAAACATTTGGGACAGATAACAAAAGGAAAGAACAAATGCGGGGGTGGGAGGGGGAGAGAGGGGGTGGGAGGGGGAGAAGAGAGGGGGGGGGGGGGGAGAAGAGAGGGGGGGGGGGGGGGGAGAAGAGAGGGGGGAGAGGGGGGGAAGAGGGGGGGAGAGAGGGGGGGGAGAGGGGGGGAGAGAGGGGGGGGGGAGAGGGGGGGGGGAGAGGGGGGGGGAGAGGGGGGGGGGAGAGGGAAGAGAGAGACAACTAATCAAATTTCTCTTTGAATGCACTGGCAGAGTTTCAATGGGCTGACTTCCTTCAGTGTTGTACTACATGGCATCGCCAAAGCCCTTAACTGAAGCTGATGAAGAAAGGCTGGGAGCATCCGGGGATAAGGAGCCGGAAAGTAAGTAAAACACCAAGGCCCAGAACCTTTTCTCCTCGTCCTGCTTGGTTTGGTCTGAACAATTAGCCTACAATTTGAAAACAGACTCAATGCCATCACTCTTAAGTAACAGCAGCAAAAAAACACAACGTAGGATGATGCAAGCAGAAAGCGAACTGAGAAACAGCTGCCAAGATACTATGTATAGCAGAATGGAGCAATCATTAATCAGAAAGATCAAGTGCACTGCTGAAAAGGCAGTGATGGGACACCAATGCTGCAGAGAAGATCATGCCGAATATAAATAACTATTGCTACATTAACAAACCTATCTACCCGAAAGATACCTCAATCATATAGCTGCACGACAAGCCAACAATCCCCCTTCAACAATGCGTTTAAGTATAAATGTAACTATATCAATACAGGAAAACTTTAGACAGGCACACTAAAACATGCAGCTAGTTCACACTACACCAATTTTCCCTCAGTTGCACTGATCTTCAGGAATATAGAACAAAAACAAACCAGTTATGCAGCTACCAATAACAAAAATATTCACCTGTGGGACAAAGCAGCAAAATACAGAAGAGGAGGGCATAGTGGAAACGGGAAACAAGAAATGGCTACATAAATTTTAATTAAATGGTAGTATTATTATAGTTATGAGAGATTAAAATTACAGACAAGTTTATTCTGGATTTTATTGAGTGAATATCAGCATCTTTTTGTACTGTATGTAATCTAATTAGAAAGAACATGGTTTGGCAGCCAACCATCAAATTTACCTGTCAACACGGCAGTCAGAGTCTGGAATTCTAAAAGTCAGAATTGTGAAGTTGAAGGTGTATACTGTACCTTTAAGACAGACTGAATGCTATTCTGAACTGACAGCATACAAGCATCTGTGTGTATGACTAGATGGCAGTTTCAGATTGTACTGGAAAATTGAAAATATGTAACATTTGGCTGTGAAATGGATTCCTGAGTTGGTTGCTATTTTGACAATTCGAATTTAACCAGTTTAAATTATGCCCCAGGATACTAAAATCCAAATAGAGTTTGAATTTGTTGTTTTGCCAACATCAAACCAATGAGACAATTCGATATTGGGAATGCAAAAATGCAGACATTTCGAAAATTGCAGAGAGCAACTGACATCAAGAGAGATCTAAGAAATTAGGAAATCAAAAAAGGTATCTTTTAATATGAAGCATATTTGCAGTAAAAAGATAAATGACAACTCAGGGAGATCTTCAGCTGGAAGAAGACAGATATTGAAGATGACAGCGGTTGTGTGGTTTTGAAACAAAATTGATGTAATTTTAATAAATGTCTTATTGGAACAGCATACTGTGTAGAGTTGGAGGTAGGTAATAAGCACTTAAGGGAAAGGGAAGCTTAGAGTGGTGAACAGTTATTGTTTAATATTCAGTTTTAGAGTTAAAGATAAATTGATATTATTTTCCTTAAATAATGGAATTTGGGAGTTCTCTCTGTCAATCATATTTTATCAGATTACGAGAGGTGGTGAGCTTTTCTGGGTGTTTGGTTTAATTAACAGAGGGGTTCACCTCTGTGTCGTAACAGAATGCAGCAACTAACTGCCACAAGAAAGGCAGCGCTGGTCACCTTCCCCAACTGTGAGGGACCTCTCAGAACGGTAGCTCTACACCATGTTTCTGATAGAGATCAACTGGAATCTCAGGTCAAAGTCCCAGCTTTTTTTGTGGAAAAACAACAGCAGAGATGGAAACTCAGTGATTGCCACTCCTTGGCAAATCCAGCCTAATATTCTAACCCCACTCTAACAAATGAAATATAATATTACGCCTTTCAATGCAGTCTGTACAAGCTTCAATGTCTTCTCACCTATGGATCAATTTCCTTACTGCCCTGTTCAAAATAATTCCCTAACCATTCCTTCCAACCCTTTCAATCCTCAGTTCCACTCTCCCCTTGCTCTGGTGAGAAAGCACATATAAACCAGCATGGCAATAGGCTGCAGCTCAGACTCCTGTACAACATGCAAACGTCTATAGGAACCGTCACCATAGTAAAAATGTTCAAAAAGTGTTTCTGGTTTTATCTAAAATTAAGAATTCTGAATGCAGCATGTGTACACAATAATTGTGACTTTGAGTTACTGAAAGCTGGGGCTTGTTTGGCCATTAATGGAAATGTTTGGAACAGGAACTGTGAGCCATTAAGCCTGCCCAATCAGCCACCATGACAATTATTGATCTTCAACTCTTAATCCAATTTCTAAGCTGGACCCTATAGCTCCCCAAGATCAAACGTATCTGAGGAATGTGATACACAACCAAGTCTGATGTGTGTACTGGAGGCAGCATTTCTTAGGTATCAAGCCTTTAAATGATAAAAAGGGTGAGGAGGCTTTTGTCCCTCAAGGAAAAGTCCTCTCTGAGCTGCGGGATAATGGGATGGAATAGGGTCCACCACACTGTACTACAGGAGCCCTGGACAAAGGGAAACCAGGATAACCCAAACCATCAGGACATCGGAGGTTTACAGGGGCTGCCACTGAGGGTGGGGGACACATTGCAGACAGGGTGGACACACAGATGGAGGCAACAGAACAGGGGACGCTGGAGTAGGCACTGTGCCAGTAGTAGGTACATGATCCCCTTTCACTCAAGGATCAAACCTACTGTACTTCAGGTTGGACACAGCTCTTTCACGCCATATGTTAAATGAACATGGCAGTGTGACGAGACCTGTAGGTGGGCATTAAGTGCCCATTTAAAGGTCTCAATCAGTCCACAGGCAGCTACCTCCCTTGCAGGAGTAAAACTGTAGTGGGAAAGGGCTGGGGATGGCACCCAATGTTACAGATCCACCCACCTACTCTCCAGCCCAACAATGGCCTGTAAAATCTAACTGCATGTTTTATTATCTATTACATATACACATTTAAAGACACTTGTGCTGGGAACTGGTTTGGTTGTCTGTCTCCAGTAATAAAGGATCTGATAAGTGATCAGAGGTGACTCTTGCCAATCTAGATTGCTCCTATGTGGAAGAGAATTCCAGCTCACTTTTCATAACTGCCACCAATCTTGAAGTAACACATGATAATACTCAGTTATTTTAAAGGCACCATAATTCTTAGTTAATTTTGGATTTGGATTAAGAAAGGTACATGGTTAGCATTGTTGCCTCATAGCACCAGGGTCCCAGGTTAGATTCCAGTCTCGGGTGACCGTCTGTGTGGATTTTACATATTCTCCTCGTGTCTGCGTAGGTTTCCTCCAGGTGCTCCAGATTCCTCCCCCAGTCCAAAGATGTGCAAGTCAGGTGAATTGGCCATGTTAAATCGCCCATATTGTTAGGTACATTAGTCAGAGGGAAATGGGTCTGGGTAGGTTACTCTTCAGAGGGTCAGTGTGGACTAGTTGGGCTGAAGGGCCTGTTCCCACACTGTAGGGAATCTAATATAGCCGACAGTAGCTTCCACATATATAATGAGGTCTAATTTGAGGTTGTACATTTGGTGGACCCAGTGAAAAGACATGGGCCAGGAAGGCACAACAGGATCCCGATGTTGGTCTCAGTAGAACAGCCCAGACTACAGATATCCAGGTAGTGTTGGTCAATGTCATTGTCTGCAATGTGCAGAAACTGGTTTTCTGAGGTCTAGTGGAACTGAGTACTCTCTTCATCTCCACCTTGTAAACAAGGCACTTTGAGAATCCCTTAGCAAGTTGGGGTTGGTGAGAATCCTAGATGACTGTGACGGCACAGACACCCAGTTGAGGTATACACATATTCCACAAACATCAGCAATGGACAGCCCTAAAAAGATACAATCCTGGTCCATCTGCTGATATCATAATGACAGACTTTTGAGGGGGCCACAGTGTAGAATCATTGATGTCAGAGGTTTGGCTCAATCAACTGCCCATTGATATGAGCTCTGGCCTCCATCTCAAACACTGAAAATAAGAACAGTATAATTATATATTTTTTAAAAAAATAAATAAAAAATCGGCTTTACATTTGCCTGTTAACTTTGTAGCTTGCATGTTAACTTTGTCAGAACAGGTACTCAAACAATTGGCATCAAGACCAAAACAAAGGAAAATTACAAATTGTCAAAAAAACATGGAGGGAGTCCAAGCAAAAGTTACAACTAACAATGTAGATTGTTATCTTCCTTATGACCCACCTAACCCCAACCAGCCACAGAAAGTGTCAATTAAACACTAATGTAATAAAAACAGCAAAACAAAAAAATCAGACCCCTAATTAAACCATCATTCGAGATGCGTTGATGGTAGCTCAGTCAGTACAATTAAAACAATGTAATAACAGATTTGTAAAATAAAAGTGTACATGCCTGTTAGTAGTAAAATTATAAATACAGCAAAGATATCTGGATACTCTGCCAGTATACCAGGAGCATTCATTGCCATATAGTGACGGCAAAACACCTCAATGCGTTTCTTGATAAGCTCATCAAATGTAGCACTCCACGCTCTTGCGACACTTGAAGTTCCTGTATAATGAGACAGGAAAGTTATTAAATGCTGCCAAATATCACATTAAGTTCAAATGAACAGATAGTCTTCATAGAAACGGGCATTAGGTAAATGGACTAAGTGACAGATTTAAATTTCTCAACTGTACATCTTGCACAGCATTTCTGTTCATTAAACCTATTTGCTTTCTTCATTCTGCAGCCAAAATGCAATCATTTATACGATATTTCAGAGAAAGTAAGCATTTTTCTACTTCAAATAAGCTGACTCCCAAAATATATTACTTCCTCTCAAGACAATTGTTGTTTCTAAGTGCTCTAAGATTTTTAAACAAAACATTCTGCAACATAAGACTAGTACCAGCAATTGTTGTACAGTACGAGTACAACATATCATTCCACTTCAATCTAGTTGCACAACAGACAAAAGCAGATTGTTTTAGTTTCCCATTATACTTAACATTTTAACACATCCACATGACTTATATTTTTAAAAAAAAAAGGATACCAAGAAACCTTATCTTTGAGAACCAAAAATTAGTAGGAGAGTCTGATTTTATACAGATGGTCTTACAATTAACAATGATATTTCAGAAAGAAAGAAATCATTAATGCTTGGAAAACAAGAACATCAAGGACTAGACATAAACAATATTGACAAAGTATGACAAAGGAGTGTATACAGTTCAGATGTTATAATAGGCTCAATAAAAAAAAATTCTGAATTTATTTTATATTAAAAACTCTCGAGTCTCGCCCCACATTCTAATGTGGGGCTCACGGGGCAATTTCAACTTAATTGTGCGACTTACTAAACTTTATAGCATTCTATTTAACCACTGGGGGTTGGGGGGGGGGGGGGGGGCGGGGGTCAACCAACTGATTTAGCCCTCGTCAGGAAAATCTGGATGCGATTCCTAACTTTGTACATGAAGATGCACTGCAGTACAAATCACTCTTTCAAGAGCAATGGGAACTTTGCTAAGATGGTCTCAAGGTAAGTGTACCAAGATCCCTCAAAACATAAATAGGACAAAAAAAAATTAGAGCTGGAACAGCAGATTGCTAAATTTTCCAAAACTGAAAAGCTTGCTAAATTCATCAAGAAACAGAATGTTGGACATCACGCAGGTTAGTGTGCTACATCTTCGATGTCCCAATCTGATATTCAGCTCCTTTACAGGACTAATCACTGAATTGTGACAAAAAGCCAAGACTCGCCTCAGATTTCCCATCCTACGTCTAAATGAACTGATGATAAACTGTATCACCTCAACAGTGGAGATGAGGGAACTGATCCAGTACAACGCTGGGATCTTTGTACCATGTAAACGATCTAAGGGGTTCACTACACTTCTTTGGTCACAAAGGCAGTACAGTGCAAACATTAGACCCTAATCCAACACTAAATATATCATCACTGGTCATTCAATAATTTCTACAGCAAGATAGCACTTACCAATTACATATGAAAGGATTAGATTCCAGCCGGTGATGAAGGCCCATAGCTCCCCAACTGTAACATAACTGTATAGGTAAGCAGAGCCGGTCTTAGGGACTCTAGCACCAAACTCTGCATAACAGAGGCCTGCAAGCACAGAGGCCAAAGCCGCAATCAAGAAAGAGATAACAATAGCGGGGCCAGCATTCTCTCGGGCTACAGCTCCAGCCAATACATAGACACCGGCTCCAAGGGTACTGCCAACGCCAAGGGCAACCAAGTCCACTGTAGACAAACATCGAGCGAGTCTGGTTTCTTCACAGGTGCAGTCCACATATTTACGGCGAACCAGCTGACGCCCAAAATAAATAAGCCGTTTACAATCCATCTTGCTGAAAAACTTTGCTACACGAGCCTAATCTAGAATGGAGAGAAATACACCGATGAGAACAAACTTCCTTTGGTCATTCAAGGTACAGTTGCTTTACATATTTCATTCATAACCAAGACTGAAGGGGGCATTTAAGCTATTAATGGAGATGCAGCATGGCGAAACAACATACTGCACATTTGGAGAAACAAATCAACAATAAACACACTGAGCTGTGACAAGACCCAATCCCAATCTTACCTTAAATCATTTTGACTGCAAGATTTTTTTTCTTCAAAATTATGTTACCTTGAACTTATCAGAAAGCAGACTAAACAATCCAATTAATAAATCAACCCCATTAGCTTCATTAGTAACATTGTGAAGATTCTACCGTCTGATATGTTTAAATTGGAGCATTTTAAAATATTTATTCTCGATTTAAAACAGATACATTTTACTGGTCTTTTGAAGACCAACAGATTGCAACAAATGGATATTTAACTGCTCAACTTCGAGCCAGAAAGCAATTGGTGTGTAATATATCAGCCAAAAGGAATGTACAGAACAGTGTTTGATTACACTTCACCTTTCACCATTCTATGTTTCAAAGACCCCCAAGTGGCTCTTCATCAAATAGACATGGTACTAGTAGCTTTACAGAATAACTCCTTAGCAGACCAGTTCTTAAAACCAACACGTTCTGGTGTGGAATATTGGAGCACCTACTCTCATTGACATTATACCCTCCAAACAACAAGATGGTGTGGTACGCTGCCCACTGCTCCATCATCTTTGTGCTAGCAGCAGTTTGATCCAACCAGCAGAATCAATTGCTTAAAAGTAGACTGGCCCTGACAACTGTAACAGCTAGGAAAAAGAGGTAACGTGAGTCGGAGAAAAAGGATTTGGGCTTCTTATTGGGCATTGGGTAGAAGGCAATAACCAGATCCATTCTGTCCCACTGGGGTGAATGTCCTGTATCTGGAGACATCAGAGGAGAACCTTGTCACTGGGCAAATCAGAAGCATGAACGCCACCATCCCGTTGTGAGGCACAGTTCATCGATTGGCGATTAACCAGGTGATCATTTAAAATGAGTGATGCCGCGCCAAATCAGGCTAAAAGGCAGGCCAAGAAAAGGAAGAATATCAACGCCCTCAGTTACTTGCAGCGTTAGCCACAACAACGATGACAATGGAGCCGCCGATGAGGTGGTGGTGGTGGTGATGTCAATAAGGCATTGATAAATGCAAGTTGATCATAGAAAAGCATTCAAAGATTCTTCAGAGATGTCAGCAAAATAGGCAAGATTGAGGTTGGACATTGAGATTTAAAGAAAATTCACAGGGGAGAGAGAGAGAAAAAAAAAAGTGTAAAAACACCTCCAGGAATTTAAAAAGAGACATTCTTGAGTGTGCAACATGGGCAGCTGAAAATATAGTAGCTAATGCGAAAGCAAAGTGAGAGCAGTGGTGTTAAACTAGAACACAGCTTCACTCTTCAACTTGCCTACATTCTATTTGACCGGACAGCCAAAGTAGAAAGGAGAAATTCACAGACACACAAGTTGCAACAAAGGACGAAGCAATTTGGCACCATCAGTCCATCTCAGCCTTGGGACTTCAGTTGAGTCAACAGTTTTAAATCACATATTCCCATTTCGGTGTTACCATTTCCCCAGCAACCATTATTCTCATGATGTTTACATGCAAACTCTGTTCCTTCCTCAACCACCGACACTGCAAGGAATGCTTGACACTCTCAATGCATTACTTCAAAAGAAAAAGGTGCCCTCCATTAGTATTGTGGCCTGGAGTTCTTAGCTCTGGCATTTTTTTCTAACACAACGGACTCTAAAGCAGCGATGGCAGCACAAAAACAAAACCATGTAGTTATTTGCACAAATTATATTCAGGATAACTGTGCTCTGCAATCTCTTGGACAAATTTCAGCAACACTAAGAGATGCAGGGTCTACTCAGCAGACTGACCACACCCCCAGGGAGAATTAATCCCCAATAGGGGCCTCGGATAATGACACTTACTTGCTCACTTCCAAAGAGATGCTTGACATTTACTGGAAATTTGAGGAATTAACTGCAAAATGGAACTTCTACGTATCACAGAAGAAAACAGAAAGCAAACTTGCGAGTGACACACACTACCCGACTTCCAAACAGTATGCTCGTTGCCAAATACAACATCTTTTTAAAAAAAAACTTAACTTTTCTTTTTAAAGTCCCCACCTCCAGGATACTGACTGGTGAGCTTTGAAAATAAATTTAAACTTACTAAGAAAACCAGTATTCTGGTGTCATCTAACCAGTTTGCAGATAAAGCAGAAACATTATTCCCTGACAATGCTGAATCTTGTATCCACAGAAGGTAATTCTGGATTCTTAAGTGACTTACAGGAAAGTCAGAAATAGGAGCAGGAAAAGACCATATCACCCCACAAGGCTGCAAGAAGATTCAAATGATTGTGGCTGACGTCTCAACCCCACTCCTTTGTCTGATCCCATAACCCTCAATTCCCTCAGAGATCAAAAATCTGTCCCTTGCCAGCCTTCAATGTCTTCAAATCATGGAGCAGCCAGAAACCCTTTGATTAGGAAATTCCAAAGGCTCAGAAATTTGGGATAAGAAATTTCCCCTCAACTAAGCCCTAAATAGTCATGCCCTTATCCGGTGGCTCTGCCTTCTTGTTCTCTATTCCCTAGAATGGGAAAGCAACCCCTCAGCATCAATACTATCAAGCTTCTTCAAAATCTTATATGTTTCTAGGAGAACCACCTCTCATTCTTCTAAAAATGGAGAGAAAAATGGACCCAATTTACATCCACTCATCCCTGGGACTGACCTAATGATCATTCACTGTCCCTTAGTTTCCTTATGTATGAGGAATAAAACTGCAGTGTTCAGACACGGTCTCACAAATGCCCTGCATAATTGGAATAAAAATATTCTGCTTTTCTATTCTGAATAGATTACACTTTTCTTCTTCTTTCCATAATTTCATGTAACCCTCACTGTTATGGCTTTCATGAAAAGAACATTCATTTTGCAGAGCATAATACATACAATTGGGAACGTCTGAAAGAGTTCAAACCAATTTATCATCATGTCATTACCAGAAATTTAGCAATATTTAACCAATACTTAAATTACAAAAGACAAGCAGCTAGAATCTGTCAGCAACTGCTTGAGAAAACTGCAGCATTTCTTCTCTCTCCCCGAATTTCTCAATCTGCTTCTTCTGATTTGATATAACGTACACCACATTCACTCAGCACACTACAAAACAAAATGGCTCTTCAAAAGAACAAAAGTTCTTAGAAGAAAATAAGTAGAGAAAGGCGTGAAACTATTCCACAGGACATAGCAAAACCAAAAATCCGCAAGTGAATCAACCCAAGTTACTGACATGTACCTCTCAGGAGTGAGTAAATGAAAAGGTTGACCAGTGAGAGTGGTGAGATTATCATTTGGAAGAGATTAAACATGTTGAAAACGTAACACTAATCTGTTCTCAGACAGTATTTGTGATAATATGAGCAGGTTTTACCTATACAGCCTTCAGGCAAACAATGAGAAACCCACACCCACTGGTATATGATGCAGCTTCAGAGTGAAAAAGGACCAGAGCAACAAGTTTCAGAAACAGATGTCACACAAATTAACTTTCTCAACTCGCAAAATAGCTCTTTCCACAAAAGGTACAATACTTACACAGATATCTTACCCTGTTGAAAGTCATTTGGGAAGCTTTTGTTGGAGGTAACCTACACCCAATTTCAGGGAATTTATAGCAAATGCATGCACCATTTAGCACATGCTCTACAAAAGAGCATTTGTTCCAGCAGATTCAGAACAATTATCTTACCATCGATTTGGATATGCTCTAAATACGGAAGGTTCTGAGGAAGGGTCACAGAGCCCTGGAGTCATACATCACAGATAGACTCTTCGGTCCAACCAGCATTCGTCGACCATAATCCTAACCTAAAGTAGTCTCACCTGCCCACTCCTGGCCCATATCCCTGCAAAGCATGCCTTTTCATGTACTTATCCAAGTAGCTTTTAAAATTTGTAACTGTAGTCACATCCACCACTTTGAATGGAAGTTCATTCAACAGACAAACCACCCTGTGTAAAAAGAATTACCCCTCGTGTCTTTTTTAAATTCTCTCTCATCTCACCTTAAAAAAATGTGCTTCTCTAGTCTTCTGAGGAAGGGTCGCTTGACCAGAAACATTCTGAATTCTCACCCCAGATGCTGCCAGACCTGCTGAGCTTTCCCAGCAATTTCTGTTTTGGTTTCTAATTTACAGCATCTGCAGTTCTTTTGGTTTTTAGAATTCTGAGGTGGTCTGACATAGTCAAAACAAGATATTGAGGTCGACATCACAAAGAGTCAGAGGCCCTTTAGGCCAGAGAGTCTGTGCCAGTCAAAAACAACCACAAGCAAGCCTCATATGCCTAAACATCACAAGTGTACATCTAAATACTTCTTAAATGCTTAGAGTTTCTGCCTCTATCCCCCTTACAGGCAGTGATTTATGGATTCCCCACACCCTCTGGATGAAAAATAATTCCTCACATTCCCGCTAAACCTCCTTCCCCCTACCTTAAACCTATGCCCCATGGTCATTGATGCCTCAACCAAGTGGTGAAGTTACTACTCTTTCTATGTTCTTTGTAATTTTATACATCTCAGTTATGTCCCCCTTCTGTCTCCTCTGCTTGAAGGAAAACAACTCCCAGTCTAACTAATTCCTATTTGTTTCTGAAATGCTCCAGCCCAGGCACATCTCCTCTGGACCTTCACCAATGCACACACATTCCTCCTATAATGTCGATTCCAGAAATGCGCACAATTCTGTGTCCTAATCAACTTTTTGTACAGTTTCAGCACAACCTTCCTACTCTTAAATACTTACCTCAGCTAACAATAAGAAAAAAAGAGAAAAAAAGTCAAGTATCCCATGTACCTTCTTAATCACTTTATCCAGCTGTCTTGATATTGTAAGGGAACAGTGGACATTCACACCCAATCCCTCGAATCCTTGTTGCTTCCTACTGTTTATATATTCCCTTGCGTTGTTAGTCTTCTCCAAGTGCATCACTTCACACTTATCCAGACTAAATTCTATTTGCCTCTGACCAGCCCATCAATATCCACCTGCTCCTCATTATTATTTACTATCCCCCAATGTTCATGTCATAAAAAGGTAGATGATTAGGTGTTTCCACCAGCGGGAATATCTTGAACTAGGGGGTACAAAGTTAAAAATCACACAACACCAGGTTATAGTCCAACAGGTTTAACTGGAAGCACACAAGCTGTCGGAGTGACGCTCCTTCATCAGGTGATTGTCGCTCCGAAAGCTAGTGTGCTTCCAGTTAAACTGGTTGGACTATAACCTGGAGTTGTGTGATTTTTAACTTTGTACACCCCAGTCCAACACTGGCATCTCCGAATCATTGAACTAGGGGCACAGCTATAGAATAAGAAATACTCATTTAAAATAGAGGTGCAAAGGTAGATCAGCCATATTAATTGACAGGGCAGCTTTCAGAGGTTGAACTTCTCCTGCTTTTGTTCCTTATGGAAATTAGAAACCGACATGCTCCAAAGTCTTGCCAGAAGTGCAAAAGTAAAAGGCTTGGACATTAAAGAAGCAAATCTGAACCGACATTTTTTATTCTTTGAATGAGTTGATATGGGTTGACACATCAAGTCAGTGCACAAGTTTTGACAACAAACAAGTAATATAATAAATACCTGTATCTCCATCTACTTGGCTGGCATTACAATAAGTACACATGATTCACATACAAACAAGTTAAATATCAGGGGACGATTACTGGAATCAGCTAGTTCCAACTGGTTAAGTGTCACTTACTTCACTGCCCAATTATTGAGAAATATGACACCAAATTAAACTGAACAAAAACTATTACAGATTTTGTAATTCTGAGAATAAGTAAAACGCACTGACTCGTGTACGGTCAGGTTCCGCTTATGAAAATATAAGCCAACCTTTCAGACACTGAAATAAAAACTGAAAATAACAGAATTATTCGGCAGGCCTGGTTGCATCCTTGGAAACAGGAAACAAAAAGAAACACTTCAGATCGATGACCTCACAGAATGGGAAAAACTAGAAACGCAATTGGTTTTACCCCCGTGAAAGGAATGGGGAAAACAAACTAAAAAGGAGCAATGGTGGTCAGACGGAAGAGAAGCGAGATTAAATTGTGAATGGGCAGGGCCTGACAGGGTGGTAATGGGACAAGTAAACAAACAGGAGAAAGTGAGAACTGCAGATGCTGGAGATCAAGAGCTGAAAATGCGTTGCTGGAAAAGCGCAGCAGGTCAGGCAGCATCCAAGGAGCAGGAGAAGAATCGATGTTTTGGGCATGGGCCCTTCTTCAGGAATCCTGAAGAAGGACTTATGCCCGAAACGTCGATTCTCCTGCTCCTTGGATGCTGCCTGACCTGCTGCGTTTTTCCAGCAACGCATTTTCAGCAAATAAACAAAAAAAGTGTCCAGAAGAGGTCTGATTAGCAGATTAAACTATCAGAGGGCCATTCTCTCTCTCTCTTGGGCAAACAGAGGGAATAGTGGTGAAACATATGGCTCCAATACAGGGAAGATATACTGAAAATTATTCTATTTCCCAATACTGAAGCTGGAAGCCTCCTAGGTGAATTAGTTGAAAGATTAGATGCATTACCTATTTTTTGTTTTTGTTCCAGGTTTCATGGGTGCTAGTTATGACTTTGGGAGCATGCCCAGTCAGCTATTGTTCAGACGGCAAAAGTAAAATAGTGCAGAGGTCTAAAATAAAAGCAGCAAATGCAGTTAATACTCAGGAGGTCAAGCAGCATCTGTGTAAAGTGAGAAAGAATTCATGATTCAGGTGGATCCACTGACAACAGGTCATTGACCAAAACATCAATTCAGTTACAGTCATAGAGTCATACAGCACAGAAATAGACCCTTTGGTCCAACTCAGCCATGCCGACCATGTTTCCCAAACTAAACCAATCCCATCTGCCTAAAGTTGGTCCATATCCATGTCCCTCTTAACCTTTCCTATTCGTGTAACTGTCCAAACATCTTTAAAATGTTGTACCTGTACCTGCATCTCTCAGTTTCTCTAGCAGTTCATTCCACATACGAACCACCCGTGGGTGAAAACGTTGTCCCTCAGGTCCCTAAATCTTATTGCTCACACCATTTTCCCCTTCACAGACATTGCCTGACTTACTGTGCATTTTAATACTTAATTCATACTGAAAACCTTGACGTTGAATGTCAGCAGGATAATTAAAGTCACAGAATAATAGAAATGTACAGCATGCAAACAAACCCTTCGGTCCAACCCATCCATGCCAACTAGATATCCCAACTCAATCTAGTCCCACCTGCCAGCACCCGGCCCATATCCCTCCAAACCCTTCCTATTCATATACGCATCCAAATGCCTCTTAAATGTTGCAATTGTTCCAGTCTCCACCACTTCCTCTGGCAGCTCATTCAATAAACATACCACCCTCTGCGTGAAAAAGTTGCCCCTTAGGTCTCTTTTATATCTTTCCCCTCTCACCCTAAATCTATTTAGGGCTGGAAGGGAGGGAAACAAGAAGAAATATGGTAAAAAGGCATTAAAACAGCACGTTTCCCTGTTCTAATCCCAAATCAGGCAGGAAAGCACAGAATTTAGATCTGAAAGTTTGCCCGCAGAACGCAGATTAAAAAGCAGTGGTGATGTACTCACTAGCAATGCTGGAGGAAGCTGCCACCAGAGATCCAGTAATTTGTGGCGGAGTTCTCATTTCCCAGCATCAGTTTTAAACCAGTGCCAGGGTGATCTCCAGGTATCCAGCAATTTGGATCTCACCAAATGGAGCACACAGCCAATCACCATGACGTTGTCTCACAGAGAAACAACCAAGAAAAACACACCAATTTTGTCAACATTCAGGATGGCAAAGTGGTGCAGTGGTTAATACTGCTGCCTCACAGTGTCATAGATCCCGGTTCGATTCCACTCTCGGGTGACCGCCTGTGTGGAGTTTGCACATTCCCCCAGTATCTGCAATGGTTTCTGCCTGGTAATCTGGTTTCCTCCCACAGTGCAATGATGTGCAGGTTAGGTAGATTGGCAATGCTAAATTACCTAGTGTTCAAGGATATGCAAGTTAGATGTGTTATCCTATCCCTGAATTTTCCATGGCTAAGGTTGGAAGATGGGTCTAGGTGGGATGCTCTTCAGAGGGTCGGCGTGGACCTGATGGGCCAAATGGCCTGCTTCTACACTGTAGAGATTCTATTCTACTTTAAAGATGTTTGGGACATAACGTTGACATGTTAGCATAGTGCAAAAATTTGATATCTCGCAACAAAAAAAATTTTACAAAAGGAGCAGAAAGTCTTTTTTTCTGCAGTAACTATAAAAACTTAGTATGCTGCGTGAACAGCACATCAAAACTGGTAATCTTGGGACTGAGTCCAGACTGGATTTCAGGTCTTGCCAACATAATGATTGCCTTCAGCCTTATGCACATTAAAACAAGTCTTTTTCTACGTGCTGATCCGTTCCTTATTGGTTTTGTTTGACTGTCCAGGCTATTCCTTCCTGCCACGTTGTAACACATTAAAGGTACAAATTTAAACGGATCTTTATAGCATAATTGGGAACTTTTTTTGTCAGCCAATTTCCACTCATCTGCTGCGAAAGGGTGACTGCAACAGTGCACTCAATGAGAAATGAGGTCCTAGATTAGTTTGTTGAGCTGATGTAGTTTTCTGCAGGTGTTTTATCAGCTCGCTAGGTGAACCTCCAGTGAAGCATTGGCTGTCTGCCTTGCCTGGTATTTGTGTTTCTGTCTCCTGGTATTTCCAGTTCTGTATCTGAGTGGTTTGTATATCAGTGTGGAATCTCTGATATCAATACAGATTCCTGATGTTTCTGCAATTTTCCAAGGAACAAAATGTAGGCTATTAGCTTTTTTCTAAAAGCTGAGCCACCAGACTGCCTTTAATTTACTACTATCTAGCAAAAAGCTTAAAATTTGACAGATGTAATGTGCAGAAAAATGTTCAAAGTCCAACTATCAGCATTGTATATGAAAGGAGACTAGGGAGAGAAAAAAAAACTGAACTATCGCATATTCAGGGATGGAATGCCAGGATTTATGCTCAGCCCTCTTAATCTAAACAACTTTAATGCTCATTTTGAAAGGAGGGATCCTTTTCCAAAATTGCCAACTTCCACAACAGAGTCGCCCACAACAAACAGGGAGGGTGGATTCCAAAAGCACTGCAGACACACAATTCTCACCATCTTCATTAACAAAGAACAACCCTCTGAGAACAACTCCCTTACCAGTATTATCAGCCAATGAAACTGCTGCTCCCATGTCCAGGTTTTGGCAAAGTTACTGAACACTAAGCTCATGGCAAAGGTAATTCAAGGGCAAGCTAGGCATGTCCTCCTGATGGTACACAATTTACACATACCGAACAATGTAACAGGAGTCTAACACTTGCTTCAGACAAAAGAATAGGCTTGTATTTATATGGTATCTTTTTCATAAGGCCAGCATTCCTCAAAACACTTTATAACAAGTCAGGAACATTTTTTTTGGGAAATGTTGGAATTGTTATAATATTAGAAGCATGGCAATTTGCATACACCAAGGCTCCTCAAACAGCACCACACCATTGGTCACAACATCTCTGCACTTCTTTGAAGAGTGACACAGTATGTTTTACACCCACCCAGGACTGAAGAGACAGCCTCGATAAAAGTCTCTTTTATAATGAAGCACCAGCCTGGACCTAGTGTTCAGATCTCAGAACTGAGGTTAAATCAATGACCTTTCAACTCAGAGTTAGAAGTGTTCACTGAGTTGTACCTGCTCTCTTGCAAAGTTTGACCTTTTTTTTGAAAAGAAAAATATAACCGGCAGTAACTTGGTAAGATATCAAACCTTTCCAATATTGAGCTGCCAGCAGATAAGGCGTTCTTGTTAATACTGATGTCATTCCTCCTTCTTCTGTGGAGGGGGTGTGTGTAAACCCAATGAAACAAAAGTCTGTCACATAAAAATCAAAATTTCAAATCCAACAGGGTAAAAACTTCACAAGCAAAAAAACCAAATCAGTAAGTTGCCAGTTATGATTGAAGCCGAAGACTGGTGCACTTTAGGATGATCTCTTATCTAAATGTAAAGGCTGAGAATTTTACTGGCTACATGGTAAAAACAAATTGAAAAGAAAACTAAACAAATAAACAAATCTCAATTGGGTGGTTGTTCTTCACTTTCAGTTTTCGCAAGCATACAACTTTGTTGCTGGATGCTTCCTCAAGTTTCACGAACACCACCACCACAGAAATGCCAGCAAACCAGATTAATGACACAAATCAGGGTGTCCAAGCAGAAAAAGTACACAACATACAAAGGCAGATGGAATAATCTTGTTAAAAGCCAAAATAAAACCACCAGCTGCAAATGCTGGAAATCTGAAATGAAAAGCAGTGGATGCTGGAGAAACTCAGCAGGTCTGGCAGTATCTCAGGACAGGAAGTGGAGTTAACCTTTTGAGTCCTTCTTCACTTTGGATTCTTCAACTTGAATTCCTCCAGCAATTTTAGCTTCTGTTCAAACCCAAAAAAAGAGTTGTACTACAAAAGTGTAATTCAGATTGAGTGCACTAATCCTTGGAAGAGTTCAAATTGAGTACCATTTGTTGATAAATGTGTTGTTTCAAGAATAGGAAGCGCCCACAAGTCTACGTACAGGTAAAAGATACTTTAGAATCAGTTATACTGCAGTAATACATTTACAAAGTTGAACAGCAAAGGATATATTGACAACACAACAGCGTATGAAACTTGCTGGAATCAAATGTGGAAAATCTATATATAAGCACTGCATTTCAAACAGATTTACTCATGGCATTACAACAACCTCAAAGAGATTTAAAATAGCCAGGAATTTAATCTGATCTCGTCTAAACAACATTACATACCTAGAAGATTCTAGATTACCGCTGCATGATTTATCTGCTCACTTGTGACGCAGGATCAACCAGATTTAAAAAGTGGGTAAGGTAGGGGTGTTTCAACTATAAACCAATCAATAGCCAGCCAGGCAGCAACAAAACGAGAGTATGCGGAGTGCTCATTACAAATAGCAGAGCAAGGATAGAAGTATGGAAAAACACATTATTCAAATTCTCCTGCCACTCAGTCACAGAAGTTATTACATTATTGTTGCCAATATTTAGATCAGACAAATGAATTTATTTGCAATGCTGTTTCAATTCTCAGCATCCACTATAGAGGGAACAGAGGACTCTTTCTAAATGCATGTTATCCATACCTCCGGATCAGTTTGCACTGGTGGGCATCCAAGACATGCAGCACACTCAGAAGATGCAATTTTAACACCTGTCTCAACTGGCGGAGTGGCTGGCTGATTCCATTCGCAGAAGGTCACCCACCCCTCTTCTACTTAAGCACCGACAGTTACCCTGAGTATCCTCATAGGATCAATGCATCCCTTACAAGGAGATTACACTGACAGAATTTCAACACATTGTGCTGGATTTGGAACATGGCTGGAAGAAGAGGACGACGGGTGGTACGGTGGCTCAGTGGTTAGCAATGCTGCCAAACAGGATTGAGGTTTGATTCCACCCTTGAGTGACTGTGTGGAGTTTGCACATTCTCCCCACGTCTGCATGGGTTTCCTCCACGTGCTCTATTTTCTCTCTAAATCCCAGAGTGTTCAGGCCAAGTGAATTAGCCATGGGAAATGCACGGTTACAGGGTCAGGGTATAGGGAGAGATGCTCTTTGAAGAGTTGGTGTGGACCCAATGGGCCTGCTTCCACACTGCAGAGGATTCTATAAAAAGTTGTCCTCATCACACAGAGGTGTGGATGGTGACGGTGACAGAATACTTCTCACAATATAAGATGATAGTGCCCTGACATTTTGTTGGCTATAGTGTGACTACAGCTTGGTGGGGGGAGTAACCAACCCCTCCAGTGTAAGATAGATACAAAAATCACTTCACTAACCCCTTGCCCGTCTCTCAAACTGTATTTGGTCAGAGTTATTCCAACTAAGCATTAAGAACAATGATGAAGAGGACATGTGTCATTTTTGAAGAGTCAGCAATAATGCAACAAGGCTCACATTGAGAAAAGTGAAACCCCTAAAGTGGATTACCATCCTGGCTCACCCTGATCCACCCAGATGGTAACAGATGCAGTTTAGATAGCCTTTAACAGAAGGCAGGTATTGTAGCAGACCCCAGCGCTTCTTAGTTTTGAGGGTTGTTGTCAATGGTTAGCAACCTTTTGGCCTGGCTAATGCTGCATTGGTCACCAAATTAATGGATCACCGACAACTATATCCTCCTAACTGGACAGTTGCCCCCTTTATAGATACTGACATGGCACAGACCTTCTTTTAAACAGGAACTGAAGTAGTGCTTACAATATCAGAGCAACCTCCTGAGACATATTGAGAAAAGATCAGCTTTGGCCAAAAAATCTTGCTCAATTTGGTGAGTTGGTTCCTCACTTGCAGAGGACACTTTCAGTAACTCCGACATTAAAAGTGCTGCTGTTCTTTAACTTCTCTTATTGGGCAAGATTCAGTGAGGAAACCGCTGCTCAGAAATCTTCACTTTCTTGTAACCAAAGGGAACATCAGAAAAATACAAATCTTAATAAGTCGCTAGTGACAGTGATCAGGATGCCTTGCAGGTCCTTGCCTCAAAACCCTACTTCTGGAACCAGTTTCACTCGGTTTCATTTAACAAGTTTGGACCTCAACAGAAATTGTAATCTTTTTATATATAAACAGTTAAAATCTGGTTATATTAAGTTCTGAATTGCAAACGCACAGACAATACCTTACGATTTTGTATTTTTGATTGCGAACTGAATTGAGAAAGAGGTGTTTCTAAAATTAAAGAACATGGAAAGGATTGCTGTACTGTTTAAAAAGAAGTTACAGAAACTCATTGCTAGTGGTGTTTGCATTGTTGCTTTGTTCAAGCAGTAAAAGATGCTGGCTGCAGATGGACTGGCAGCAAGGGACATACACAAATTCAGCCGGCAGCAAGTAACTGACTTGCAGTCAGCTGTGGATGATAAAAGCCACCTCCCTACCAACTACAACATGGCTGGCTCCTAGCTAGCTGAACAACTTGTGGGTGTCAATGATACTGGCAGAAGCCTTTGGACCCCAGGAGGGGAGGTGGCGTGTCTCTCTGCAGTAGAAGATAACTGGTTTCCTCCAGCCACGAGGTATCTTCTCCCACCAGTTTCTGTAAGTGATGCTTTTATCCAATAAGTCAGAGACTTACTAATCTGTGAACTCGTCACTCTGTCTCCTGTAAAAAAAAGGTGAAAAAAAAAAGAGAGATTCTCTTGGCTGTCTGTAAGAGAATCTGTGGATGCCTAGAAAGCCTGGAAAATTAAAATGCCACTGAACAGAAAGTGATCAACATCAGGCCAAGAAGTAAACTCATCCTGTGGGAAAGGGAATCCAAGAACAGCAATACTTTTTCCCCTTCACTCAACACCAATGCTTTTTGTCTGGCTATGTGGGTATACATAGGAGGAATTTAATAAGGTGGTTAGTGTTTCAACTCAGTTATATGTTGACATTTAATAGATTTGAGCAAAAGCTAAATAATTATGTGGAATAAACAGCCATTTCTGTTAGTTGCATGCTCGCTGTTTACTTGGGTCTGAACAGACAGGGAAATTGAGGATTTTTAAAAAAAATAAAAGTCATTTGACCACTGTTTTAACTTTTCGGATGATTAGGAAATTAATAGGGCTTTATTGTGGTATATTAACCTAATGAAGTGACACAACCTACGAGGGATTCCTGCCTGCCTGCAAGAGGATCTGTGGATGCCTAGAAAGTCTGGAAAATTAAAAGGCCACTGAACAGAACCTATGAGCAATATCAGGTCAAGAAGTAAACTTATTCGACTTTAACCTCTGTCACAATGTGTCCACCTTGTGAAGCACATTAACTTTCACACGCTCAGTTGGGCAGATAGATGTCAGATGAAGTTGAATGTAGAGGGGAATAAGGTGACATAATATATCTACATGTTGTTGCTGCTAAAATAAGAAAGGACGCGCAGGAGCAGAGACACACAGGTGTGCGCATGCATAAGTCACTGAAGGTAGCAGGACAGGTAGAGTCAGCAGTTAAAGCTTGCAGTATCGCATGCTATATTAAACGGCACAAGGAGCAGAACGCAAGAGCAAAGAGATTATGCTGAAATAGAATCGTGCACTTTTAGACTCCAACTGGAGTATGGCATAAAGTTGTGCACACAATGCTTTAGGAAGGATATGAACACAGCAAAGAGTGCACAAAAGGTTTATGAGAAATGACCCCAGGGATGTTTAGTTGTGAGAAACTTTAAAAGAAGTTGAGACAGTCGAAAGAGGCTGCCAAAATCATGACAGGTCTGGACAAGGCAGAGAGAGGGCGAAACTACTCCCTGACACAAAAGGATTCAGAACAAGAGGTAAAATGTGCAAAGCAACAAATGAGATTGGAAGAAAAAAAAACATTAATTTATTCACCCAGCAAGTAATTAGGGTCTGGAATGCATTTTCTGGAAAAAATGGTGGAGACAGGTTCAATTGAAGCATTCACAAGGACATTGGCTAATTATTTAAATTGAAACAATGCTCAGGTTAAGAGGAAAAGGCAAGACATATACTGATCATTCTGCTATAACGCGACAATTGTGTTCCTCTGCAATCTTGCTATAGAAAACGGTTATAGAAAATCACTCTGTAGAAGACCTCGAATAGAAAATTGCTATACCCATTCAGTAGGCACTTTCTAGTTAGCCAAACCATGTTCACAATTTATCAATAACGTTACTGCCAATTCATGCTGATGAAATGTGCACCGCAACAGAACAGTCTGTACATTAAGTCATAATTATTCAGGGTGCAAACACAACAAGCTGAACAGCACCTTGACAATTCTGTGAACTTGCTGCACCAGTGACAATTGCACCTTCAGCTGGTTAGGCCCATCACTAGGGAATTCCCTCCTTAAATCCCTACAACTCTACTACTATGTGCTCCTGGTCCTTTACAAAACCTAAAAATTTAAAAATAAACACTTCTGACCAGTTTTTTCCTCACCCATTTTTCTTTGGTTCTGTGCAACTTGTGCTTGACAATATTTCAGTTCAACACCTTGAAACATTAACCATAGGAGCATGGAAAGAAGCCCTTTGGTCCAACTCGTTCATGCTGACCAAATTTCCCCAGAGTAAGCTAATCCCATTTACCTGCATTTGGCCCATATCCCTCTAAACCTTTCCTATTCATGTACTTGTCCAATGTCTTTGAAATGTTGCATCTACCACTTCCTCTGGTAGTTCATTCCATACACAGACTACCCAGTATGTGAAAACATTGTCCCTCAGGTCACTTTTAGATCTTTCCCCTCTCCTTAAAACTATACCTTCTGGTTTTGAATTCCCCAATTTAGGGAAAAGACCTTTGCTATCCATCTTACCTATGCTCTTCATGATTTTTATAAATATCAACAAGGTCATTCCTCGGCTTCCTAAGCTCCAGTTATAAGCTCCTTACAACTCAAGCCCTCCAGTCCCAGTACCATTCTTTGTATGACTCCGTGGAAGAGTCTAAGTAAATCCAGCTCCAATTGCTGAATGCGGTGTTCTGATATTATTCCTAGAAAGGTTTTACCTACTACCATGCACAAAAACTTGGTCATTTCTTTACAGATTCATAAAAACTGCATATGAACATGTCTATCTGGAGATTACTGTACTGCTCATGCAAAACAAAATAGCTAATTTGCTGACTTTTTGTATCTGCTGTAACTGACAATGTATCCAAAAGTAAATCTCTCTCCTTATATTTAAATTCCAAGTATAATACAAAGAGAGCCATCCGAATCTGGAGACAGATCATATTACGGAGGACAGCACAAATTACAAAACATCAATAAACCTGCATAATCAGCATATGATGATGATTTCAGCTCAGAAGTGCAAGATACTGCATTTTTTGTGCAAGAAGCAAAGAAATCAAATATTACTTGGAAAGCAAGAATTTAAAGGAACAACAGGATCTGGGAGTACAAATCTGCAAATGAAAGGCCACAGAACAAAACAAACCAATCACAAGAATTTACTTCTGGGGGATTTGTGGAGAAGTTATTAGACTTGTACTTCCACTCAGATAGAAGGGAGTACAGTGCGTAATTCTGGTCATCATATCATACTTTTCACTGTATCTTCAAGATGGTGACAATAAACAAGTCATTCACCAATAAGAATGTAAGACAATGCAGAGGAGATTTACAACGATACAGTTAAAAAAACTCTCAAAATCATGTTGTAGCCCAACAGGTTTATTTCAGAGCACTGCTCCTTCGTCAGGTAGCTAGTGGACTTTGGTGTTGTGTGATTTTTAACTTTGTCCACCCCAGTGCAACACCAGCACCTCCACATTATGGTTACAATGACACATGCAGCCTCGTGTTTCTGGTGGTATCAGGGAAGGATGAACTAGTAAGGTCTCTTCGGTCAGGATGGGGCGAGAGGTGTATAGAACGTTGAAAGCTTCTCATGGAGGGGATACAGAATATCTCCATTGTGGGAAAAAGCGCAACTTAAGAGAGCACCAACAGAAGATAGTCACAGAGAAATCCAAAGAATGGAAAGATTCGGCAACCCGCTACCACAGACACTGGTGGAGGTGAATGGTATAGATACATTTCTGAGGGAACCAGACAAACAAACAGTTATGATGACAGCTAGATGAGGAAGTATGGATGGTGATTTAAGTACAAAATTAATGCTAGTATGAACTGATTGGGCCAAATGGATTGCTTCTGCACTGCATATTCTATGTAATTTCTATGAACAACTGATTAGGTTACAGAAACTAAAATGGAATCCTTTGCCATGTATTAGAAATTACTCCTTTCAACACTTGCCAGGAGGGTGGGTTTGTGCAGCAAATAATATTTTTAAGATGCAAAAAAATGTTAAGCATTCTTTTGCCCTTTAGGGAAATTCTCTTCTGTGAGGAGACTTCGCCCACACACATGCCTGAATTTCCAGGTGTCTTCAATCTAATTCCCTACTGGAACTGCAAAGTCAACCAATTACCTAATCATCTCAAGGAGAGAAACTATAAATGCAGCGAGTTTCATCAAACTCCATGGGTTTCAAGCAATCAGAAAGTAAGCAAGTATTTGGTAGATTTTGAAAACATCAAAAAAAAACTTCCTTTAGAAGCTCATTTGTGAATCTTTCTTCATTCAGCCATCAGCTTGGGCTCTGTGATAACTGCCTTGCAAGAGGCACATTTCCGCTTGCATCACTTGAACACCGACTCTCTCCACCAAAACCACGCTCCCACCATGGAGAACAGAAGTAACACTGTATTGTGAGAGTTTATCTTTCAGAAGAGTTGTTTAACTGAATTCTGTTTACCCTCTAATGTAGATACAAATTCTCCAGTTGTACAACTTTTCATGAAACATTGCTAGAATAGATTATGTTTCACATATCTCACCACAGTTGGTGGTGGACACACTCCCAGCTACCGTTCCGTATCCCTCCTCTCACAGGAGGCACATTTGTCACTCTTCAATTATGAGCAGGCAGGAACCCAAAATAACCACAAAACCACCTGCAATACCCAAAAGCTCCTTGCTTTTCATTAAGTTAGGCCTATTCTGCAACAATATAGAACCTTGCATCAGTGTTGTCAAATGGTTTCCAGAAGGAATTACACTTTCTCTTAAAACTTCATACATAAGTAGACAGCATACATCTTTACGTTTTGTCAATATTTCTAGTGACAATATTAATCATGACCCAGCTTTAAGACCTGGGATATTCTTAGTCCAACTCTTTGTACCCACTCCAATTGACTATTGTACTTTGGATAGGAAGAATGCCAAGAACAGAATGCAATACTGAAAAATATGCTTACCAACAAGAAACACTGGGGATTAAGTAAACTATTCCAAAAATTAAACATGCAAAGCACATCCTTGATACTTGTTTTGTTGGCAATGAATTCAATTTGGCTGAACAATTTCACAAACTGATCAATTAAACCCATGACGGAACTTTAATCTAAAAACAGAAATCTGGATAAATTCTGGCCATCTATTTCAAACCGCTGTCAATTTTACTTTTTGATTAAATGTGATCTCTTCTCATTGGCAGTCAACATCTGTCAAAATACTTCATAACACCCATATCAACGTGTGAAGTCTTACACTTGCCCACATTAAAATTCGTTCCGCAATCCTCTTTACTCAGAGTCCCATGAAGGCTACTAATCTCCCCTGACTGTATGGCCTGTTACCATAGCAAGTGTGATATTGTTTACACGGAACAAATTCTGGAAAAACATAAGTCACTCATCTCCGACAGGATTGGTAAAATTTCCCACTGTCTACTATTTCAAAGTTTCTTTCAAATTCAACCAGTTCATTAGTTATTAATTACACGTACTTCAACATTATTTAATAATGCAAATCTGGAACTTCACCAAAAGGCTTCGAAAAAAATCATAATTAAATCAAAGGACCGGAGCAAGCTTGTCCCCAGATTTACTCCTGACCTCACAGAATTCCAGCAGATTTATGAATCATGACTTAATGCTTCCAAGCTACTTTGACAAACTATTATGACCTCTATAGTTTTAATAACAAGGTTTCCCTTAGGTTGTTTGATCATTTTCCCAGTACTGACACGAGACACTATTTCTTCTACAATCTTTTGAATTGACTACAAACCTGTGTTGAAGGCACTAGGTAATGTCCAGACTTTATGAAAGGCATATCCTGGGGTTGATAAATGAATGTCCTTTTGAAAAAGTTTGCATTCAAAGTTAAAAATCACACAACACCAGGTTATAGTCCAACAGGTTCATTTGGAAGCACTGCTTCTTCATTAGGTGATTGTCACCTAATTAAGAAGAACCTAATTAAGAAGCACCTAATTAATCACCTGATTAAGAAGCAGTGCTCCGAAAGCTAGTGCTTCCAAATAAACCTGTTGGACTCTAACCTGGTGTTGTGAGATTTTTTTAAAAAAACTTTGTACACCCCAGTCTAACACCGGCACCTTCAAATCATTTCAAAAGGACATTCAACTAAACTGTTGTTATGTGCTTAATGACCATTTAGGGTAAGGATGGAAATCCTACAGACAAACTTTTCAGCAATTGTCATTTGTGATCATTCCAGAAATGGAATCCAAATAGTGGCACATTTCATCGATGGATTAACTCTCCATCAACTAATTTTCAAGTTCTCTTTGTAGAAATGTTGTAGGGCCAGGTGGGAGAACAGTTTTGAAACCTGTCTTTGTTAATGTCTTAATCATCCACCTCAGTGATGATATTATTTAACTTCCACCAAGTCAATGGCCACATTCAAAAACCTCTCTGGCAATGAACAAGATAACAGCGAGGATAAGCTTCTATCAAAAGGAAGCTGTCATCAAGCTCAGCATCTGCAATACTGATAAACTCAGCTTTCATGAATGGCTTAAAGCAAGAGCTATTCTAAGTCACAAAGACATGTGTGGTTTCTGTCTAGTTTATTGTGAGATGACATCTAGTCTGCTCCAAGGCATTTCATGTATAGTGGACTGGTTGGACTGAGGGGTCTGTTTCTATGCTGTATGACTTAAAGCATCTCTAATTTCGATAGCACTCTCTGACATTGAATAGGCAGGCTAAATTCCAAGAAGGTATATAACTTAGTCAATTATCCAACATATTTTTCTTAAGATCATTCTTTCACAATTTGTTCACAATTAACAACATGAAACATTGCTGATAGCATTGCTACGAGTAAATGGGAGAATTGCCCATACCTATCTCAGTAAATAAAAATGACATGACACAGTTATAGTCCAACAGGTTTATTGGAAACCACAAGCTTTCGGAGCCCAGCTCTTTCTTCATTGGCTACATGAAGGAGCAGGGCCCTGAAAGCTTGTGGTTTCAAATAAACTTGTTGGACTATAACCCAATGTCACATGATTTTTGACTTTATCCATCCCAGCCCAACACTGGCACTCCACATCAGCAGATAAAAAAAACTTACAATTAATATTCCAAGAATTGCTCACTACAAGATAAAGTGTAAAAGTTTCCAATGTTCTGCTGCTGAAAACTGCCAAAAAAAAGAGAGTTTGGAAAAAGTTTTAAACAAGAAAATCACCAGAAAGATAATTCTAAATCTGGAAGCTGACAACTAATGGCATGGATTGGTTTAAAAAAAATTGTAAACGTTTTTCCAAAGCTTTGCAAACATTCTTTATTTACTTTCATAAGGTTATCCAAATGTTTAAAGACTTTCCTGTGTGTTGTATGATCCAACGGAATTACTCCAATGATGAGTGTGAATGTTACACTGCCTCATAAGAAGTTGACCTTACAAAGTACTAACTGAAGAAAAAAAAAAGATTCAATTGACTGATTGTTAGACCACACTTATGTGCAGTCTCCTTATCTCAGAAAATGTTTTATCACTGTAGAATGAAACAAAGATTCACCAGATTTGTTTCCAGGACTTCAGGACTGTCCAATGGAGAGAAATTGTGCAAACTTGGCAGGTATTCTTAGAATTGAGAAATGGAAGATGATGTCATTGGAATAACAAAATGCCTGAATGGATGGACCGAGTAGGTGGGGGGAAATCTCGAACTATAGATCATTATTTAAAAATAAGGAGGACCAAGATGGGGAGAATGGTTTGTGCTCGGGGGGTGTGATGGATATTTTTTTAACCCCATCGGATCTGTGGAAGTTTAGTCCGAGTATATTTACAGCAGATCTAGATACATTTTTGATTATCAATGGCATAAAGGGTTAAAAAGGTTGGTGTAGGTAAAAGGCATTGAAGCGTTTGATCAGCCATGATCATACTAAACAGCTGAGGTGCCTCAACTGGCAGAATGGCCTTTCCTTATTCTTGTGTTCACAACCTCTCATTAGTTAAACTGAACCAAAGTTTGCAACTCGGAACCTAACTTGTGCCACATACCCTTCACCTCAATGCTTGCAGAGTTTCCTTCAATTTTCAGACTCTCCTGCTCCTTTCAATTCCCTTGTGGGCACTCACTTCCGTATTTTGCAGTCTTCTGAAGTAACAGGGCCCACCATAATCTCCATACTCTTTCTCTTACATCACCTCAATTTCAGCATGCTATTGGTGACAACTCTACCTTCATCCACCTGAGTGCTCAGCTCTGAAGTCCAGTCTTGAAATCTCTCCATCCCTCTCTCCTCCTTGAAGATATAGGAACCAATATAGGAAACGGCAAGTTCAGGAAGGGAACTGAACAAGGGGAAGATGTGTGCAACGTAGGCCAGATGTTGGGGTATGGGATCCAGAGGAGAATCATAGCATCCTGAATCTGTTATGTGCCAGCTAGGAAAGATTTGGAAGAGTCAACTCTGGCAGTGATGAAGGCATGGATAAGACTATAAGACACAGCAGTAGAAGTAGGCCATTTGGCCCATCATCATGGCCCTATTCTGACATTGGCTGAGCTGAATTCTCAACTCCACTTTCTTGCTTTTCCCTGTGAATCTAGGTTGTCTTATTGATTAAAAATCTATCTCCGCCTCGAACATACCTAGCAATCCAGTATCAACAGCCCTCTGAAGTAAATAATTCCACAGATTCACTACTGTCAGACAAGAAATTTCAGCAACTTGTCTTAAAAATGGGCAACTCCTTAATTCGGATTCTCTACTCGGCTATTTCCAAAAATAATATAAACATTAAAACAAAATGTAACAACCACCACCAGACAACCAAATCCTTCAACTCGCAAAAAAGTAAAAAGACAGAAACACATGGACAGAAAAGGAATGAAGAGAAAAAAATTCAATTGCTTATAATTAGAGTTGTAGTGATGTACAGCATGGAAACAGACCCTTTGGTCCAACCCACCCATGCTGACCAGATATCCCAACCCAATCTAGTCCCACCTGCCAGCACCCGGCCCATATCCCTCCAAACTCTTCCTATTCATGTACCCATCCAAATGCTTCTTAAATGTTACAACTGTACCAGCCTCCACCACTTCCTCTGGAAGTTCATTCCATATACGTACCACCCTCTGTGTGAATGCCAGTGTTAGTTAACAAAATAACAATTTATTTTATTACATTTCATCACACACGGTGCCCACTTATCAGTGAAGTGATTTTGAGCCAAATGGACATTTTTCACCAAGTTCTATTTTTTTAAAAAAAAAAGATATGAACAATGAAATCGATGAGAAACATAAGGTAATCTTAGGCAAATTGCTTGATGATGACAACCAGACTAGAAAAAAAGCACAAAGACTAGGACACAAAATTGAACTAAAGCAAAAATCAGAAAAGGTAAAGAGCATTGATGAGAACATTAACAGACTCAACCGTATGGCAATTCAAGAAAAATCCAAAAGTTCAGAGAAAACCTTCAACCTAAAAGAAATGGAAAATTGCAATTATTTATAATGTCCTTACACTGAAGTTCAAAACTAATAAGACCAGGCATGAACTCTACAGTGGTTGAGGGGGCAAGGCAAGTGAATATGAAGATGGATACAATCAATATTTTAGATACATTATTTAGAAAATAAAACCCCAGGATGAACTAGGAAACATCCTAAGATTATGCAAATGATGAGGGAAGAAACTTTCAAGGCCAAAATAATATTTTTAGGTTTGATTGAGCAAGAACTCTTGCAAAGCTCAGGAATATGAAAAGACTTGTATTAATTATTAACAAGGAAATCAACTAATTGGCAGAAGTACAAGTCATCTATGGTGAGGAGAAAGTCCTTAATGTAAAGTTACTTTCTGTTTATTTAAGTAAATGGCAAATAATTACAAATGGGAAAACTACACTCAGAACTTGCAAAGCATTCACTGAGGATGCAACATAACGCAGGGGCATGTTAGAATGCTTAACACCATCAATCAGGAGATGTTTGGAATGTGTACAAAGCAGATTCACTGGAATATTGTATAAATAAATGCAAATATAAATGAAGGACTTAAAATTCTTCTTATAGCACAGGGATAGTGTCCTAGGTTCAAGTCCCACCTGCTCTACGGGTACGTTATAACATCTCTGAACAAGTTGATTAGAAACATAGGTACAATGAAGGACTTCAAAATTTGGTGTTTTTTTAAATTCAAACAGAATAGAGGTCAATAAGTAATTGAATATTCTATTTCAAGAATAAAAAAAGGATAGAAAGGAACCTAGAACATAAATTAGTGGTTCAGGCAGAACTGTGCCAATACAGACTCTCCAAATGGATGAAGAAAAACTTCTTAAAAGTAAATGGGAATACAATGGTAAATGTAATTAGAACCATTTCCTTTTGTGGAAGACAAAGTGGTTGGGTCAAATAGGAGTAAATAATAAATAGAGAGGATATTTACATCAGGAAGGAAGGGAAACAAGGAGAATAAAGCAGCAACTCAAAGGAACACTCAAATGCTTTGAGTATTGGATCCCGTGGCAATAACTACAACTTTTAAAAGTCAGATGCAATGGCAAATCTACAAACTTTCACATGGCTACAACTGGGGGTCTCAAATTTAAATTTCTAATCCTTTTTTAAATTAATTTTGTGATGCTGCCTCTTACTGTCTCTACAGCCAATAGTGTGAAATCTCTATCCTCCAATGACCGTTTCTTGTATATCCCTCATGGTGATGCCTTCAGCCATCAGAGCTCTATGCTCTAGAATTTCCTCAAACGTCTCGGTCTCATTTTCCACAAGGGCCTATTAAAATCCAGCTCTTGTCTTTCACCCTAACATTCCCCTCTTTTGCTCAGTGTTAATGTGTTCCAAATTAGATGCTGATCAAGTATGTTGGGACATTTTATTGACAAGAAAGCATTCCATAAATGTAGTGCTGATGTTAGGTCATGTACACAGCTCTATGCACCGTGTACTGGAAAGATGTCAAAGTAATAGAAAGGGTACAACACAGATTTCAATGGTTGCTGCCAAACATAAGAAAATATAAATACAAAGATTTGAAAAATTGGATCTATTTTCATTAACATGGGAGATTCGAGTAATTTGATAAAAGAATGATGAAGAAGCCATTAGGGTTGAGAACAATGGGCATAGCTAAAACATTAAACACAAGAGATTCAGAATAGGGGGCTCAGTGAGTGACCGATAGAAACAGTGCCCACATTTAAGAGTAAGTTAAATATATGGTTAAAGGAAGGAGAAATAAGGGATAGGGACCATAGCTCATATGGAAGCCAAACAGCAACATATTTGTGTTTTTTAATTCTTATTAAACTTCTATAGGAAAGCCCTACATTAAAAGTCCTGTAGGGCTTTAGAACATTTGTTACTTGGCTAAAATGATAATGAGACAATTTTTTTTAAAAAATCAATGTTTCTAAGACAGTGTTTCTTCTGTGGACAAGTGAGTATGATAAGCTGGAGGTGCAGATGAATGCGTCACATCCCAATCCATCAGGGAAGGAAGAGTCAGAAGGCTACCAAGTGCTTTCAATTGCCCTGACAGAAGGAAATTCAAAGTTAAATTTAACACTTGCTAAAAAGTTTTGGCTTCGGGAAGAATCGTGACATCAGGCATCCGTAACCCAAGAGAGGAAAACTGAGGCAGAAGGCCGGGTATCTCTTCCACACAATCCCAACTTTTTTGGAGACACAGGTCGACTGACTGGAGAAGCTCCAAAATAGCACAATAGCAATGCACTTCAGTTCTGCAGAAAGAGAGAGGCTGAAAGGTTATATTTACATGACTTACCAGATGTGGAGCCAAGAGACTGCTGCAGGCTTGAAGTGGGGAAAGTCAGAGAAAATTACAGTAGCAACCAGGAATGAAGATTCATTTCTGTTTGGAAATACAAATGTACACAAAACTAATATTGTTGAGATATTGTAGTCTTATCACTGTTTGTACCTATTACCAAAATAGCACATATAATTGAAACATTTAACTAAGTGATTTGCCTGTATTGCTCGCAAGACAAAGCTTTTCACTCTGCTTCGGTACACGTGACATTCAATTCAATGACTTTGTGCCAAGGTCCAGTCAATTTGTATTCTTCAGCAGATTTGTAACTTTGCAATGGCATCTGTTTGATGAATAAGTGTCAAATAATTTAATAACACACATAAAAAAGTTATTCCTTTAAAAGGATTACCAGGTCCCACTTCTTACTGGCCATGGAGGTAGAGCTGTGGAATCAGCTAGTTTAAATATGTGTCTAAGAGATCCTGATCTGCAATCAAGGCCAATCAGAAATAGGCTCAGCAGTCATCACTACTACAATTGTGTGCAGATGTCAGCACTTTAATAGGCTCCGTATTTAATCCCCTTACCTCATTAGGTATTGTAAAAATGCATCCCATCCCCAATGAGTGCTTCCAGCTTTCCTCTTTTCAATACTGTTTCAGAATGTTCATTGTTGGTCATCCCATCAAAATCCCATCCCCACATCAAGGTGCCAAATCAGAGAATTAAGTACAATCCGAGTCGTTCTTAAAGGCAGGATGATGTTAAACTCAAGAGGGTTCAGAAAATATTTCCAAGGATGCTGCCAAGACTAGAAGGTTTGTGCTACAGGGAGAGTTGGATAGACTGGAGCTTTTATCCCATGTGAGTCAAACGCTGAGGAATGACCTTATAGAAGTTCATAAGATCATAGAGGACATGGATAGGGTGAACAGCCAAGGCTTTTTTTCCTAGGGTAGGGGATTACATAGGCTAAAGGAGAGAGTGGGAAGATTTAAAAGGAACCTAAGGAGCAGATTTTTCACAGAGGGTGATGAGTGTATAGAATGAGCTACTAGAGGAAGCAGTAGAGGCTCGTACTTTTATAACATTTAAAAGGCATCTGACTGGGTATTTGAACAGGATGGATTTACGGAATACAGGTCAAATGCTGGGAAATGGGACTAGGTCAGATTGGAATATCTGGTTAGCACAGACAAGTTGAACCAAAGGGTCTGTTTCCATATACAATGACTAAATCCCAACCTGATTTCTTTGGATGGGTACAGTATTCAACCTACAATTCTGCTTAGTCAATTTACATTGGAAATAAAAAATAATCTTAGCAATGAATTGAGCAGAAAGGAACCTACTTTAGTTCATTTTGGAACTGACTAGTAGTATTTTGGTTTGTCCTACTCAGGATACCAGATGTGGGCAGAGACTTGAGTTTATGAAAGATAAAAGTGTCACGCTCATTCGACAAGACAACAATGAGTAGGAACAGACACAAAACTTATGGCATGCATTTCATTCTAGGAATTTAGTTAATTTGATAAAGCGCAATGGCATTTCCCCCTCATTCCCTCCTTTGATCTCCCTTTAGCATGGGATGCCAGAGCCACACGCAAGGTCAACATTCAATACCCAGGTAATAAATTCCCCCCAGCTTGGCCACTTCTCAGGGAGTTCTTTAAACATAAATAAAAATACTTATTTATGGCATGGCATCCCTGACCAATAGCATTTCACGTTGCTAGCTACTGCCCACTTTTGTTTACTTCACTAAAATCATGAGTCAAAATTACAACCCATGCTTGAAGGTCAACAGCAAACAATTTGGAATATCAAACGGCCACTTCCCTTATGACATACTTCACATAGCACTAAAGCACATTATGCTGCTCAGCATTCCTGTTACAAAGATTCTGCACTGGGTTACTTCATTTGTCTTTCACATACTCCTCTTGTAGGTTTGTTTAGGGATAAATGATTATCATCATTATTATTATTATCATCATTATATGTATTTTGTTCTATTACACATTTCTTCCTTCAGTTCTCTCCCACTATCCATGCTCAGTCTGTGACACAGTGATGTCAACGGGCTTCATGGGTTCCATTCCTACACCAACTGACATTACCATGAAGATTCACCTTCGCAACCTTACCCCTCAGAATAAACTCACCAATCATCTTTCTCTCTGTGATGAAGCAGCCCTCTTGTCTGGTAGGACTGTGGTGACTTTACTTTTCCATTATTTTAGTTAATCCTACTGCAACTAGTTCCTCCATACAGGACAATCCTTCCAGTTCTACCGTTCCTTTTAGGTTTCCTTATAAGCAAGTTAATTTACTTAACTAGCTGTTAGACAGCTTTATTTTTAAATTGTCATTTTATGCTTATTTTCTATAATTGTATCTGTTCTTCATTGTTACCAACCAAACATCTGAGCATAGCCGAAGATAAAGGAAAGTGAAGAAGTGTAAATCTTCTCACAAGATTTCTCTCTCCGTCTTATTCGATTCAATTGTTTCCCATAGTACTACTTATACTGTCGACCACGACACTAATACTATTCTGTTTCAGGTTGAAGCAGTACTATATGAAAACCAAAATAACTGTAGGTACTGTAAGTCAGAGACAAAAACAGAAATTGTGAGAAAATCTCAGCAGGTGTGGAGAAAAATCAGAGTTTCAGTTCGAGCAACCCTTCCTTAGAATTATTTTTCTCCAGTAGTACAGTTCCTTCCTATCCCAATCCTGCTACCAGTGACCCATCTTTCCATAGTCTTTCATCCATGAAACCATATTCCTGATCTGTCCAATCCAGGTTACCATCCTCGAGCTTCTTTTCTTTTAAAAGGAATTCCTAACTTCTGACTTCACTGACACTTACTTTCTTTGTTAGGAGTACTCCTTTAACTTGTTTCCTCAACTGAGCTGGGCGGTTGCTGCAGGTTACTGTCTACCTCAAGGGATGAACATGACCCAACGTCCGTCCGTCTGTCTGTCCATCTCTCTCTCTCTCTTTGTCTCTCCCCCTCCACCCCCTTGAACTGTAAGAGCCCGATAATGGCACAGTCCCGGGCCACATGATGGCTGAATGGTAACATCTGTGTTAACTTGAATAGGACGGCTGGTTATTACAGCTATAATATCACCCGGAGATATCTCAATCATCCAGGCCAACTCCTTAGAGTCAGAGATGTACAGCATAGAAACAGACCCTTCGGTCCAACCCATCCATACCAACCAGATATCCCAGCCCAATCTAGTTCCACCTGCCAGCACCCGGTCCATATCCCTGCAAACCCTTTCTATTCATATACCCATCCAAATGAATTTTAAATATGGCTATTGTACCAGCCTCCACCACTTCCTCTGGCAGCTCATTCCCTACACGAGCCACGTCTGCGTGAAAAAGCTGCCCCTTAGGTCCCTTTTATATCTTTCCCCTCTCACCCTAAACCTATGCCCTCTACTTCTGAACTCCCCGACCCCAGAGAAAAGACTTTGCCTATTTACCCTATCCATGACCCCCATAATTTTGTAAACCGCTATAAGGATACCCCTCACCCTCCGACGCTGCAGGGAAAACAGCCCCAGCCTGTTCAGCCTCTCCCTATGGTTCAAATCCTCCAACCCTGGCAAGCACCTTGTAAATCTTTTCTGAACCCTTTCAAGTTTCACAACATCTTTCCGATAGGAAGAAGACCAGAATTGCATGCAATATTCCAACATTGGCCTAACCAATGTCCTGTACAGCTGCAACATGACCTCCCAACTCCTGTACTCAATACTCTGACCAATAAAGGAAAGCAGACCAAACGCCTTCTTCACTATCCTATCTACCTGCGACTCCACTTTCAAGGAACTAGGAAACTGCACTCCAAGGTCTCTTTGTTCAGCAACACTCCCTAGGACCTTACCATTAAATGTATAAGTCCTGCAAAGATTTGCTTTCCCAAAAACGCAGCTCCTCGCATTTATCAAAATTAAACACTTCTTGGCCCACTGGTCCATCTGATCAAGATCCTGTTACAACACCTCCAATTTTGGTGTCATTTGCAAACTTACTAACTGTACCTCTTATACTCGCATCCAAATCATTTATGTAAATGACAAAAAAGTAGATGACCCAGCACCGATCCTTGTGGCACTCCACTGGTCACAGGCCTCCAGTCTGAAAAACAACCCTCCACCACCACCCTCTGTCTTCTACCTTTGAGCCAGTTCTGTATCCAAATGGCTAGTTCTCCCTGAATTCCGTGAGATCTAACCTTGCTAATCAGTCTCCCATGGGGAACCTTGTCGAACGCCTTACTGAAATCCATATAGATCACATCTACTGCTCTGCCCTCATCAATCCTCTTTGTTACTTCTTCAAAAAGCTCAATCAACTTTGAGAGACATGATTTCCCACGAACAAAGCCATGTTGACTATCCCTGATCTGTCCTTGCCTTTCCAAATACATTTTTATCCTGTCCCTCAGGATTCTCTCCAGCAACTTGCCCAACACTGACGTCAGGTTCACTGGTCTATAGTTCCCTGGCTTGTCCTTACTACCCTTCTTAAACAGTGGCACCATGTTAGCCAACCTCCAGTCTTCCGGCACCTTACCTGTGACTATTGATGATACAAAGATCTCAGCAAGAGGCCCAGCAATCACTTCTCTAGCTTCCCACAGAGTTCCAGGGTACACCTGATCAGGTCCTAGGGATTTATTCACCTTTACCCATTTCAAGACATCCAGCAGTTCCTCCTCTGTAATATGGACACTTTGCAAGGTGTCACCATCTATTTTGGTACTTTCTATATCTTCTACATCCTTTTCCACAGTAAATACTGATGCAAAATACTCATTTAGTATCTCCTGCAGCTCCACACAAAGGCTGCAGTGCTGATCTTCGAGGGGCCCTATTCTCTCCCTAGTTACCCTTTTGTCCTTAATGTATTTGTAAAAACCCTTTGGATTCTCCTTAATTCTATTTGCCAAAGCTATCTCATGTCCCCGTTTTGCCCTCCTGATTTCCCTCTGAAGTATACGCCTACTGCCTTTATACTCTAAGGATTCACTCAAACTATCCTGTCTATACCTGACATATGCTTTTTCTTAACCAAACCCTCAATTTCTTTACTCATCCAGCATTCCCTATACCTACCAGCCTTTCCTTTCACCCTGACAGGAATATATTTTCTCTGGATTTCTCGTTATCTCATTTCTGAAGGCTTTCCATTTTCTAGCCGTCCCTTTACCTGCGAACATCTGTCTCCAATCAGCTTTCAAAAGTTCTTGCTTAATACCGTCAAAATTGGCCTTTCTCCAATTTAGAACTTCAACTATTAGATTACTTACAGTGTGGAAACAGGCGCTTCAGCCCATCAAGTCTGCACCAACCCTCCGAAGAATAACCCACCCAGACCCATTCCCCTACATTTACTCCTACACCTAACACTACAGGCAATTAGCATGGCCAATTCACCTAACCTGCACATTTTTGGACTGTGGGAGGAAACCCACGCAGACATGGGGAGAATGTGCAAACTCCACACAGTCAGTCGCCTGAGGCGGGAATTGAACCCATGTCTCTGGCGTTGTGAGGCAGCAGTCTTAACCACTGAGCCACCGTGCCGGCCTTTCTCCAATTCTGAACTTCAACTTTTAGATCTGGTCTATCCTTTTCCACCACTATTTTAAATCTAATAGAATTATGGTTGCTGGCCCCAAAGTGCTCCCCCACTGACACCTCAGTAACCTGCCCTGCCTTATTTACCAAGAGTAGGTCAGGTTTTGCACCTTCTCTCGTAGGTACATCCACATACTCCATCTAAACCTTTAACACGAGGGCAGTCCCAGTCTATGTTCAGAAAGTTAAAATCCCCTACCATAACCACGCTATTGTTCTTACAGATAGCAGAGCTCTCCTTACAAGTTTGTTTCTCAATTTCCCTCTGACTATTAGAGAGTCTATAATACAATCCCAATAAGGTAATCATCCCTTTCTTAATTCTCAGTTCCACCGAAATAACTTGCCTGGATGTATTTCTGGGAATATCCTCTCTCAGCACAGCTGTAATGCTATCCCTTATCAAAAATGCCACTCCCCCTCCTCTCTTGCCTCCCTTTCTGTAGCATTTGTATCCTGGAACATAAGCTGCCAGTCCTGCCCATCCCTGAGCCATGTTTCCATAATTACCATAATACCCCAGTCCCATGTTCCTAATCATGCCCTGAGTTCGGCGGCCTTCCCTATTAGGCCCCTTGCATTGAAATAAATGCAGTTTAATTTATTAGTCCTGCCTGCCCTGACTGTTTGACTCGCTTCTGTTCTCAACTATACCAGTCTCAGATTGATTTCTTTTCTCACTAGCCACTGGGTCCCACCCCCCCACCTTACTAGTTTAAATCCTTCCGAGCAGCTCTAGCAAATCTCTCTGCCAGTATATTAGTCCCCTTCCAATTTAGGTGCAAACCGTCCTTCTTGTACAGGAGACTTCTACCCCAAAAGAGATTCCAATGGTCAAAAAATGTGAATCCTTCTCCCATACACCAGCTCCTCAGCCATGCATTCATCTGCTCTATCCTCCTATTCCTGCTCTCTCTAGCTCGTAGCACTGGGAGTAATCCAGATATTATTATTCTCGAGGACCTCCTTTTTAAATTCCTGCCTCACTCTCTGTAATCTTCCTTCAGAATCTCAACCTTTTTCCTTCCTATGTCATTGGTTCCAATGTGGACAATGATCTCTTGCTGGCCCCTCTTCCCCTGGAGAACATTCTGCATCCTCTCAGACATCCTTGATCCTGGCACCAGGGAGGCAACACACCATTCTGATTTTTCGCTGCTGGCCACAGGAACGTCTGTCTGTACCTCAGACTACAGAATCCCCTAACACAATTGATCTCTTGGAACCCTCGTTGCATGAGAGCCAGTCTCAATAACCAGAAACTTAGCTGTTCATGCTACGTTCCCCTAAGAATCCATCACCACCCCACCGCACCACATTTTCCAAAATAGCATACTTGTTTGAAATGGGTATATCCACAAAAGACTACTGCACTAGCTGCCTACCTCTCTTACCTTCCCTGGAGTTAACCCATCTATGTGACTGTATCTGAGACTTTCTCCCCTTCCTATAACTGCCATCCATCACATACCGTTGCTGTTACAAATACCTCATTGCTTCTAACTGTCTCTCCAACTGATCCATTAGATTTGATAAGATTCGCAACCAACAGCATTTATAACAGATATAATCCACAGTAACCCTTAAAAACTTTCTTTAAACTCCCACACCTGACAAGAAACGCATATCACTCTACTAAAGACCATTTTTGCTCCTTCACAATCTACAGACCCAGAAAATAACAGTCTTATTCCTCTACAAAACACTGCCCCAGGTTAAATTAATAGTTATGGCTTATATTTTAAGTTTAATCAAATGACATATTTCAAAAAACATAATTAAGAAAGAACCCACTGTACTGCACACTTTCTGTACGTCCCACCTAAAAACAATTAACTTATCTGCTTCTGTGCTGTGAACTTCACCCAAACAATTCCTCCAAGATTAGTTGTGAATTTCACTGTTTGTTAAATTTTCCCAGATGCACTCCGATGTCCAGCGATACACAAATTCAAACAGCAAAGGCAGTAACTCTGCAGGTTCACTGCTGTGTCAGTTTCTTTCTCTCTCTCTCTCTTGCACTGTCCTCGCCACATGCTTCCTTTGTCTGTTCTTCTCCCTTTTGAAACTGCTGTTGTTTTCACATTGTTTTTCCCCAAAGTTCAGCAGTTACATTTTTGTTGGCCACTTGCTCCAAGATCTTTCTGTGAGGAGACCATTTGTTGCTGGAGAGCTAGACACTCTTAGGGATACGTCTGAGATCTAATAAAATACCTTTGAAGATGCTACTGCTACATTACACATAACAGCATCTCAACAATTTTGCGCATTGTTTTACAAATGTCTTGCTCATCTGTCTTTGGTTGTGGACCATAGTGGAGTGTGAATTTGTCCCCTTATCCTTAACCGTGCAGTGGAAACTGACACAGCATGGGGTGGTGGGACCTGATGGAACCGCCTCATAGCGGTGTTCCAGCTGAATGTCTCAGATAATCATATCTGAAGGCAGGAGCCTTCTGTGGCTATACCCATTTCAAACAAGTATGCGGTTTTGGAAAACGTAGGGAGTGATGGATTCTTAGGGGAACATAGCACGAACAGCTAAGTTTCTGGTATTGAGACTGGCTCTCATGCAACGAGAGTTCCAAGAGATCAATTGTGTTAAGGGATTTTGTCAAGTGAATGCATAATTCATCAGATTTAGGAGTCACAAGAATTTGACGAAAACATTTGGTGTTGCAAGTAGAGACATGAATAACTTCATCAGTAAGCAAATCTTCCCAAAACTTGCCCTTTCGGTTGAGTCACATTGGTGAAACATGATCGGTCTACTATCGCAGAACCGCCTTTGTGATCTCCCTTTGGTGACTAATGAGTCACTGTTGCCCAGTCCGGCAGCTTTCCCTCAAGGTGGGACTTCCCTTGGAGTTTGATTACATCCTGGAGGAAACCAACCAGAAATTCTGGATCCACACACCCACCCCTATTAATATGATCGGAGTATCAGAGGACAAGTGGATAAGGTGGTAAAGGAGGAGTGAATGCTTGCTACCTTCATCAGTCAGAGCACAGAGTACAAAATTTGGCAAGTCATGTTGCAGCTGTACCAGAATTTACGCAGGCCACATTTTGGGTAGTGTGCACAGTCCTGGGTCACCACACTACTGAAAACATGTGGAGGCTTTGGAGAGGGTGAAAAAGAGATTTATCGCTATGTTTCTTGGATTGGAGCGTATTAGCTTCAAGGACAGTTTGGGCAAACTTGGATTGTTTTCATTAGTGCATCGGAGGCTGAAGGGCAACCAGGTGGAAGCACATAAAATTATGAAAAGGTGTGGTTAAGGTGGAATGTCTAGGTCTTTTTCCAGGGTGGAAATATCAAATTCTAGAGGGCATAGATTAAAGGTGCGAGGTGGCAAGTTTGAAAGAAAATGGGCGAGAGGCAGGAGATACCTGAAACACGTTGCCAAGGGGGATGATAGAAGCGGTTACAATAGCAAAATTTAAGAGGCACTTAGACAGACACATGAACAGGCAGGAAATAGAGGGATATGGATCATGTGTAGGCAGACGGGATTAGTTTAGAATGGCTTTGTGGTCAGTACAGACATGATGGGTCAAACAGCTTGTTCCCGTACTGTACTCTTCCATGTTAAGAATTCACCACAGTGTCAGACGGAGGACTGGTGCAAGTGGTCAGCAGCTTGCAAGCCCAGTCAGACCACATGTGGAAGTCCTCTGCATTGATCTACTGCAGGCATTTTATGCAGAGTGCAATGTTTTATTACTAACTTTATTTCTTATTTTACTAACTTTTACTATGAATAACTGTAGGTTAAGGTATCCTTTTCCTTTATTTCTCCATTTCGTACCTAAGATTTGTACCTAGATACCTTGCACCTAAGATGTTGCCTTGTAGGGCAACATTGTAAACTTTTCACTTTAAATACTTCTGTACTTGAGTACATATAACAATAAACCTAATTCTAAATTCTAAGGCAGCGGTTATTAAGCCAATCAATGTCTGAAAGAGTCAGTACAAAGTACAATCCATTTGACCCTGCTATTTTCCCACATTCCTGCACTTTAAAATTTCAAGTATTTAACCAACTCCTTTCTGAGAAAGGACATTGGGATCTGTTTCGACCTGCCCGTCAGATAGTGCGTTCCAAATCCTAACCACTGATTGTATAAGAACATGGTTCCCTATGCCAACTTGGATTCGTTGCCAATCATCTCAAAGCTGTGCCGTCACATTATTGTCCCCTCATCTACTGGAGAGGTTCTCTTCATTTTGTGATTTTAAACACTTCTATTAAATCTTCTGTTAACCCTCAATATCTGAAGTAGCTTAGTCTCTCGTGCAACTGCAAACCAGTCCCTCTCCTTAATGACACTGCTGACAGAATAAATTTGAATGCTAGTTAGAGGTAATTTGGCAGCACCAGAGTGACTCCAAGCAGAGATACTCTCCACACAGCAGGCATTCACTTTCCAGAGGTGTATCATAACACTGTTGATTTATAACATACACAGATACCCTTCAGAGAGGAATCTGGCCTTTCAGGCCATCAGGTCCACTTCGGAGAGCATCACACCCAGGCCCTTCCTCCTACCCCTGTAATTCCCATCGCTAACCCATCTACCTTGCACATCCCTGGGCACTATAAATAATTTAGCATGGCCAATCCAACTAACCGACACATCTTTGGACTGTGGGAGGAAACTACAGCACATAGCAGAAACTCATGCAAAAACGGGGAGAACATGCAAAATCCACACAGTCACCAGAGACAGAAACCAAACCTGGTTTCCGGGTGCTGAGAGGCAGCAGTGCTAACCACTGAGCCACTGTACCACCTCTTAAACAATTTGCAATAATATCTACAATGTTTTCAAACCTCTCTGGCAATTGTTCTTGATATGCAATACCGATGCTGAGTAGAACTTTGTCAGGAATTTTACCAACCACATCTGCAACACAAGTTTAAAATCAGCGTATTTTGAGAAAATGAAAACTTTCCCGATTTACAGCTATGTGGAAATAAATTTTGACAGTTCTCATGTAGTTACAAAAGAGCACAGATTTACAAGATAAAATTGTCCCTTTTCCTGTATTATCACTTGGACATTTTGCGTGGGAAATGGGAAAGTTGCCACATTGGTAATATACAGGACTGCTGGACAGAGTACAGTGAGCATTTGACTGCATGTGACCTTGGAGTTCAGAGAACTGCTTGAAATGAGAAAATTTCCAATGCCTAGAATGTGCATCATCCCTGTTGCTAAACTAAAAAAAATGCAATTAAAGTACAGAATACTCTCAAGTGGACCACTGTGATGATACAGTATGGGTCTTCAAATTTCAGATTTTCAAAGATTAGCCTTGGATTGCACGTGCCTACAGTAATCATAATTCTAAATTTCTCTGAGGTTATCTCTGCAGGTACTAAGTTTTCTGTAAATAGACTGCTGCTTCACTCAGGCAGCTGCTACTGTCCTTCAGAAACTTGGACAGTGCTCAACTGGAACTGCCTTAATTTGACAGCAGTTAGCCAGACTAAAAAATGTACGCTGTGGTTTTCAGCATTAGGACAAGAAAACGTACAAAGCAAGGCACTCCACTTGCAGTGCAACTCTCAACTTTCTGTTTTTGGGTTACTGCTACATTATTAGTTTTAGAAAATGCAACTAAAATAATACACATACACAAACCTTGTTGGAAAGAAAAATGACATCTGATCTCTAACCAACACTGAATCTAGTTCCAAATTAAAAACATTAAAAGCAAACCACTAGTAATATGGCATTACAATAATATCCATGACTTGATTTGCAGGCTTAAATTCACACTTTTATTCCCAGTAATCTGAATCAAATGAAAAAAAAGCACAAGTTGTTTTTAATTTCCAACTGCCAATAACAATATTTTGCTTTTTATTAATAAAATACAAATCAAATTGCAAACAAAATTAATTTGTTGGATTGCTTTTATAACAGAACAACATAAAAACTGTACTAAATAATTTAGTTTTAAATATTTTTTCAGTCTTAGCACATTTAGGTTTTATATGTCTAACACTAAGAGTTGTGGCTGAGATCCTCATGTTCAACACAGGTCAATATTCACAATGCAAACTTATTTTGTTGGCATAATCCAACTGCAAGCCCACGTCCCATGAATGAATAAATAAAAAAAGCAGAAAAACCCCCATATTATCTGGCCCACCGAATAGATCTTTCGCTCCATCTGGAAAGCGAGTCATTAACTGTAAGCTATATATCCCCAAATAAACTAACATCTAATCGATTCTTTCGAATAATAATGGTTGTAATTGTTCAAAAAGACGATTGAGGTGAAATAGTAACCCCCCCACAGGCACCTGAACAAGCATACTCCTTTGCTTCAAGTGTGGGGAAGTTTGACTCGTTGTGTTTACATTGAGTGAGGAGGATGATGCAAGAATTGCTCAGACTCACAGCCATGTGGCGACTGCAACTTCTCCATTGCAGCGTTCCGAAAACATCCATTTACGGGCAAACCCCCACCACCCCCCGACCCAACAAAACCCAGTCAGGGGAAAGGAAGAGTCTGTTAACTAAAATCTCTCGAAAGCTGATGATCGGCCGGCTTTCGAGCTTCTTCAGAATCCCGTACACACACACAAAAAGAAGGTCGAATTAAAACGTGGCGCTTACCTTCCCCAAGCGGAAAAGGGCTTGGCTCTAGTGAAACAGCAGCTCTCCCCCCAGCACACGGGCTTTACATACAAGCGGCGACAGTGCAGTACCGAGCAATGTTCACACGCTGTCCAAAACAAAACACAAACACACATACAGACGTACACAGATACAGACACGGAAAGATATTAACTAAAATGTTGCATTGCTGAGTTCGGCCCGCCCGCGCTAATCAGAGGCGGTTCCCAGGGGCTCTGCATCATATCAATGGCAGCGTAACCTCGCCTTCTGCGTACAGCGCTTAACGTATAGGCGCATCGGCTGACCAAAATGGCTCATCAAAGAAGGAACTGAACACATTGAAAGAATGTGACAAGAGGAAATCATCATTCATCACTGGTGGCCTTTCACAGATCACCATGACTCTTCCACTCTCACAGTGAGTCCGGAAGTGGCTGTACAGCTTCCACAGGGTCTACGATACCTGGGGCAGGTGGTGGTCATGGAGAGTGGGGTGTTGGTATGGCAGTACGCTCCTTATCCTGTTTTCCCCTGGGACTTCCATTAGTTCCAGGTGACAAGTCTCAAGGTGCTCGTTGCCTTCCCGGATGCTCCTCCTCCACTTTGGACGGTCTTTGACCGGTGACTCCCAGGTGTCTGTGGGAACACTGCACTTCGCCAGTGAGGCCTTGTTGGGTATCACTGAAACACTTCCTCTGTCCAGCTTGGGTTCACCTGCCGTTTGGAAGCTGGGAGTAGAGCATCTGCTTGGGGTGTCTCATGTCAGTAATGCAGACAATGAGCCCAGCCCATCAAGCTGATCAAAGTTGGTCAGTGCTTCGTTGATGGGATGTTGGCCTGGTCAAGGACACTGGTGTTGGTGAATCTTTCTTCCCAGTGGATTCGCAGGATCTTGCACAGGCAGCGATGGTACTGCTTCAGCACCTTGTGTCTGCTATAGACAGACCATGTCTCAGAGGCATATATGAGGGTGGGAACCACCACCGCTCTATAAACCATTAGCATGGTGTCAGATCTGATGCTGTTATCCTCAAAGACCCTTCTCTACAGATGGCTGAAGGCTGAGCTAGTACATAAGAGACAGTGCTGGCTCTCTTCATTGATAGCTGTTTTGGTTGACAGGACACTCCACAGGTACTGGGAGTGGCCAACGTTCTCGAAGGCCTCCTGTGGACCTCGCAATGCTGGACCAGGGTGGTAGAGGACTTTCGTCTTGTAGACGGTCAGGGTGAGACCTGTGCTATCACATGCTTACGTAAAGGTGCTGACAATGGTCTGGAGTACATCCTCTGAGATTGCACATTCTGTGTACTGCAGCTTGATGACGTTATTTGGGATGACTTTGGTTTTGGCTTAAAGGTGGTGAAGATTGAATAATTTCCCGCAACTTCTGTAAGTTAGCTTCACTCTAGCTGGGAGCTTGTCAGTTATGAGGTGAAGCATTGCCAATATATCGAGAAGATTTACAAGGATGTTGCCAGAGTTGGAGGATTAGAGCTACAGGGAGGGGTTGAATAGGCTAGGGCTGTTTTCCCTGGAGCGTTGGAGGCTGAAGGGTAACCTTATAGCGATTTATAAAATCATGAGAGGCATGGATAGGATAAATAGACAAAGTCTTTTCTCTGGGGTGGGGGTGTCCAGAACTAGAGGTCATAGGTTTAGGGTGAGAGGGGAAAGATATAAAAGAGAACTAAGGGACAACATTTTCATGCAGAGGCTGGCTCGTGTATGGAATGAGCTGCCAGAGGAAGTGGTGGAGACTAGTACAATTGCAACATTTAAAATGCATCTGGATGGATATATGAAGGGTGTGGAGGGATATGGGCCGGGTGCTGGCAGGTGGAACTTGATTGGGTTGAGATATCTGGTCGGCATGGACAAGTTGGACCAAAGGGTCTGTTTCCATGCTGTACATCTCTATGACTTTATAACAGTGCTGGGTTGATGACACAGCCCAGCTCGACACTGATCCAAATGGAGAATGGGTCGGTGATGGAGCCATTTGTCATTACCACGATTTCCACGTCATCATGGAGCAGGCGAAGGATAGTGACAAACTTCATGTTGCAACCAAAGCAGAGCAGGATGTTCCATAATACTACCTGACTGACAGTGTCATAGGCCTTTTTAAGGTTGAAGAAGGCCTTGTGCAAGGGTAGGTTCTTTTCTCTACATTTCTTCTGCAGCTATGTGCAGTGAAAATTATGTATGTTTGCCCCTCTGTAGCCGAAAGCCACACTGTAAGTCTGGGAGGGGTTTTTCAGTAACAGGGAGGAGATGGTTGTGGAGGACCTTGGCAACTACCTTTCCAACAGTTAACAGCGGGAGATTTTCCTGTAGTTACCAAACTTGTACCTGTTCCCTTTTTCGAAAATACTCATGACTCTGGTATCTTGGAGCTCTCTCAGGATGCTTTCCTCCTTCCAGATACGGCAGACAAGGGCATGTAGCTGCAACAGGAGTTCTTTGTCTCAGTACTTCAATGCCTTAGTAGGGATACCATCTGCTCCAGCAGTCTTGTTGTTCTTGACCTGGTGGATAGCCTTCCCTACTTGGTTCAGGGCTGGGGTGTTGCAGAGCTCGTGGTGTGCATTGTGCTCTAGAATGTTACCAAGGATGTTCAGATCGATGACAGAGCCTTGATTGAGGTCTCTGAGGTGCTTCCTCCAGTACTGTTTGATGGCTTCTTTTTGATAACCTTTGTCTGCAGTAGTGTGGGGCCTTGGGTATTTGGTCCTTAACTGGTCTTGACAGCACAGAAGAAACCCTGCATATCAAGATTGCCAGCCATTCAGTGGGCATGCAGTGCTTTCTCCATCAACACGGTGGTTAGCACTGCTGCCTCACAGCGCCAGAGACCCGGGTTCAATTCCCACCTCAGGCGACTGACTGTGTGGAGTTTGCACGTTCTCCCCGTGTCTGCGTGGGTTTCCTCCGGGTGCTCCGGTTTCCTCCCACAGTCCAAAGATGTGCAGGTCAGGTGAATTGGTCATGTTAAATTGCCCGTAGTGTTAGGTAAGGAGTAGATGTAGGGGTATGGGTGGGTTGCGCTTTGGTGGGGTGGTGTGGACTTGTTGGGCCGAAGGGCCTGTTTCCACACTGTAAGTAATCTAATCTAAACCTGTCCTTTATATTGTGGGTTTGTTATTGGATCTTGGCCTGTAATGCCTGCCTTTTCTCTTCGGCGTGCAGTTGTTATTTTACACTCATAAATGTCATGCATTTCTGACTTATCAGTTCTTGGATCTCACGGCATCAGAGGAAGCACACAAACCTCCAAACAAATCATCTAACCTAATCCTTCAAGCACTATTATACATCTACAGATCACACACTGAAATTATCAGCCTTCTAGAAACTCACTGAGCCAAAAGTGAAACAAGCCATCCCCAAGTCACTGCCCTAAGAAATAGGAGATTTATATAAGCTTTGGAACCTATATATTGGCTCATAATATATTACTGTGATGATCTTTCTTTGTACATTCTTTGTTACTAGAACTTCCTGAACAGCTACCTGTACCATAGTACCATGGCCAGTTAGCTCATCCATCCTGCAGCCCTCACTCTCATATAGAAAACGTCACGCCTGTTGCAAAGGCTGAGGCTCCTGTGTGCTTGCCCTTAGGTCTCTTTACCTGCTTCATTTACAGTTACATCCTCCTGTCCCTGGCTACTGATTAAGTCAGAAGTCGCTATCCTGATAGGTGTGGTCACCTCCTGGAATAAAGTGTCATGGTATCTTACCACCCCCCCACCGCCAATGTGCTGCAATATCTGCAGCTCAACCTCTAGCTCAATAACTCTGAGCCAGAGTTCCTGCAGCTGCAAACACTATCTACCCAACTGTTTGTGCTGGATCATAGCAGCATCCTGAAGTACACACCTTCTGTAACTGTGGCACCTCACCTGCTATGACATCTTGAACATGTGTTTGTTAATTCATCATGACAAATTAATTCACTTATGATAAAGACCACACCTTTTCATTTTATCTTTATTTTGGATTGAGGATCAAACTTGGAAAAGGACACTGCTTTCAGCCAAGAAGTAGAAAGAAATGTTGCTGTTTTAAAACGTGTTACTGGAACCCATTGTGAGTTGCATTGTCACCGCTGCCTTATTTGGGTAGTCGGGGGAGAAGCTAGAGACTCACTGGCAGCATGTGTTCAGGTAGCTTTGCCCAGAGACAGTCTGGATTTTCAGTGACCACCGTGAGTCAGCGGTGCACAGCCTGACAACAACTCCCTGCTTGACACTTGGTTAGGGGGGATAGTGTGTGTATGTGTATACAGTACAGCAGCAGAGAGCCTCCAGACTCTGAAAATGCAACATCCTTTCTATCGATGTAGAGAAGTAACAAAGGATTGGAAGATAGCTAGCTATTCTCACTTACCTTTTATTTTCGGGTCACTCGACCTGAAATGTTAACTCTATTTCTGTCCACAGATGCTGCCAGATCTGCTGAGCTTTTCTAGCAATTTCTATTTTTGTCACTTTTTAAAAACTTGTTGCTGCTAACCAGTGACTGAAAGACTGGACAATGTGTGTGCAGCAGCCTCATGATTTCAGTAAAGAACCGAGAGGACTTGGTATGAAGAAAAGCAGAGGTTGGAAGAATCCTGTTTGTTGGTGCTGTTGAACTGTCTTCCTCTCAGATTTTTCCTCCGAGTATAACATTCTTTTTGGATCTGTCTGCATGTCTGTAGCAGCTTATGAAGGGGCAGAGAATATAAGTTGGAGAGCTATAAATGGATAATTAATACTTTGTTTGCCTGTGGTTAAACTGATGTGTTTTTAATAAATAATAGTTTGTTATTAAGTGCAGAAACCTGGGCAGGTTTTCTATTAACCTGACTTCATTAGGCAGTAAGATTGAGGACTTCAATTGAACTTTAACTGTTGTGATGACTGCGGGAGTGGACTCAAATGTCAGTGACCTTTCCCAAGTGGATCATGATATCATAATTAACACAACCTACGCCTTCCTAAAAGTTTTACTACTGCCAGTAAACTTTACAATACAGATAAAACATACATTTTATCTGTAGATAAAGTATTCCATGTTATCTAATCAGACAAGTTCCTGGCTTACATGTTACTTTTGCTGCACAATATTGGAAACTAAATGCGTGAAGCTGCAAAAAGAGTGGTAGAAGAGATCACCTCCTCCTTTCGTTCACCAAACACCCCCTTCAACACAATTTACTTCACGCAGTAAACCTTACTTAAAGTACCTCTTTCTCCCATGCACCAAGTTCCCACATCGAACCAACTTCCAAATATACTCACTCAGTCTCTGTCTCATTCAAAGTCTTGCTCACATTTACAATCTGTCCTTACTCTTCTACTCTTGAAAGTGTATTGGCATTCTCTTGTGAATATGTTTAAGTGTCTGACACACTTGATAAATGAAAAGAAATAACACTCAAGGGGTTATGAAGTCTGGTTTCACTCTGGGATCTAGTTTGTTCAGACCTTCTGTTGGGAAATAAGGCAGGGCTAGTGACTAAGGTGTCAGTGGGGGAGCACTTTAAGGCCAGTGATCATAATTCTATTAGTTTAAAATAATTATGGAAAAGGATAAGCCTGATCTAAAAGTTAAAGTTCGAAATTGGAGTAAGGCCAACCTTGGTGGTATTAGGCAAGAACTTTTGAAAGTTGATTGGGAGCAGCTATTTGCAGGTAAAGGATGGTTGGAAAGTGGGAGGCCTTCAAAAGTAAGATAACGAGAGAGCAGAGATATGGTGTTCCTGTTAGGGTGAAGGGCAAAGCTGGTAGGGAATACTGAATGTCTAGAGAAATTGAGACTCTGGTCAAGAAAAAGAAAGAAACACATGTCAGGTTTGGACAGCTGGGACCAAGTGAAGCCCTCGAGAAGTATAAGGCAGTAGCGGTATACTCAGAAGGGAAATCAGGAGGGCAAAAATGAGACATGAGATATCTTTGGCAAATAGGGTTAAGGAGATTCCAAAGAAATTCTGGAAATACAAGTGGATTCTATAAATGCATTAAGGGCAAAAGAGTAACTAGGGAGAGAAAAGGGCCCCTTAAAGATCAACAAGGCCATCTATGTGTGGAACGGCAGGAGATGGGTGACATACTAAACGAGTATTTCACATCAGTATTTACCGTGGAGAAGGATGTGGAAGCTAGAAACCTGGAGGAATAAATAGTGATGTCTTGAAAAGTGTTCATATTATAGAAGAGGATGTGCTGGACTGAAAGGTGGATAAATCCCCGGAACCAGATCAGGTATATCCCAGAACTTTGTGGGAAACTAGGGAAGTGATTGCTGGGCCCATTGCTGAGATATTTCTGTGAATAGCCACGGTTGAGATGCCAAAAGACTGGAGGTTGGCTAACATAATGCCACTATTTAAGGAAGGTGGCAAGAAAAAGCAAGGGAACTATAGACCGATGTGCCTGACATCAGTGATGGGCAAGATGTTGAACAGAATTCTGAGGGACAGAATTGACATGTATTTGAAAAATCAAGGACTGATTAGGGACAGTCAACATGGCTTTGTGCATGGGAAATAATGTCTCACTAACTTGGTTTGTTTTTCTTTGAAGAAGTGACAAAGAACACTGATGAGGGAAGAGCAGTGGATGTTGTCTGTATGAACTTCACCAAAGCTTGAACAACATTCCTCACGGTAGACTAATTAGCTAGGTTAGATCACATGCAATCCTAGGAGAGTTAGCCACTTGGATACAAAAATGGCTTGAAGGTAGGAGAAAGGCTGGTGAGGGAGGGTTGTCTTTTGGACTGTAGACCTGTGACCAAGGATCAGTACTGGGTCCATTGCTTTTTGTCATTTATATAAATGATTTGGATGTGAATGTGGAAATATGGTTAGTACATTTGCAGAAGACACCAAAATTGGTGGTATACTGGACAGTGAAGAAGCTTAACTCAGAGTATGAAGGGACCTTGATTAGATGGACCAATTGGCCAAGGAGTGGCAGATGGAATTTAATTTAGATAACTGTGAGGTGTTGCCTTTTGATTAGGCAAACCAGGGCAGGATTGACACACTTAAGGTAGTGTCCTGGTGAGTGCTGCTGAACAAAGAGACCTTGGGGTGCATAGTTCCTTGAAGGTGCAGTCACAGGTAAATAGGATAGTGAAGAAGGTGTTTGGTATGCTTGCCCTTATTGGTCAGTGCATCGACTATAGGAGTTGGGAGGTCATGTTACAGCTGTACAGGACATTGATTAGGCCACTTTTGGAATATTGTGTGTAATTCTGGTCTCTCTGCTGTAGGAAAGATGTTAAACTTGAAGGGGTTCAGAAAAGATTTACAAGGATGTTGCCAGGGTTGGAGGGTTTGAACTATAGGGTGAGTCTGAATAGGCTGGGGCTATTTTCCCTGGAGTGTCGGAGGGAAAAGGGTAACATTATGGAGGTTTATAAAAGCATGAGGGGGCATGGATCAAGTGAACAGACAAGGTCTTTTCTACAGGGTAGGGGAGTTCAAAACTAGAGGACTTAGGTTTAGGGTGAGGGGGAAAGATTTAAAAGGAACTAAAGGGACAACTTTTTTATGCAGAGGCTGGAGCGTGTATGGAATGAGCTGCCAGAGGAAGTGGTGGAGGCTGGTACATTACAAAATTTAAAAGGCATTTGAATGGGTTTATGAATAGGAAGAGTTTAGAGGGATATGGGCCAAATGCTGGCAAATGGGACTAGATTAATTTAGGGTGTCTGGGCGGCATGGATGAGTTGGACTGAAGGGTTTGTTTCTGTAGCTGTACATCTCTATGACTGTATGAACCTATCTCTATCAGCTGTGGTTGTAGTATATATCCACACTACATAGAGAGATATATAAAGTAACTGGAAACTATGTATATCTAAAAATGCATGCAAATGTACAAGTTAGGAGCAGGAATAGGTTATTCATTCTTTCAATCATGTCTGAATGAATTGTAGCCCCAGTTTTACTTTTCTGTTTATGCCTTTGCCTCCCTTATTAATCAAGAATGTAGTAACGCTCCCTGGTAAATTTAGAATCTATTTAAACTAATAAAGATATATATGGATCTTAGGTCCTCAGGATGTCACATACTTTTCTCAGACAATATTTTGACAAGCACTTCTGTTCTGGCTAAATATATTACAGTCAGTTAACACACACAAAACTCCCACAAACAGTAATAGATAGATAGAGGTAGGTAACTAGACAATCCAGATAGCCACTATTACAAGGTAATCTAGTGTCAGCTGAGGGATTGATGTTCAAGTCGTGTCTTATGATCTTTTACAATAACAAATAGGCCTCGTTTTAACATCTCATCCAAAAGACAGCACCTCGGACTCTGAATCACAAAGGTCTATATCTATATATATGATACTTTTAACGTATTAAAAAGTCTCAATATATTTCACAGGAATATCTTCAAAGCAATCTTCACAAAAAGCCACAGAGGATGATATTAGGACAGATGATGAAAATCTTGGTCAACATTGTAGACTTTGATGAGTATTTTAAAATAGGAAAGTGGGGTAGAGAGGTGACAAAGAAGAATTCCAGAGCTCAGCAACTAAGGCACAGCACCACTGATGGAGTGATTAAAATCGGGAATGCTCAAGAGGCCAGAATTAAGGAAGTACAGTTATTGAATCAGAATTCTAGCTCAGAAGTCTATTCGACCCATTGTGACCATACCAGCCATCCTAAGGAGCAGTTCATGTGTTTCCTGTATATTCCTCCCATAAATATTTAGAATACGTAGAAAATGTAGAAACAGTTGTGGCATCTAAGGAGGCCATTCTGCCCTCATATCTCTGCTGAAAAACAAATAAACCTAGCCTAATCACATTTCCCAGCACTTAGTTCATATCCCTGAGGAGTATTGAGCTTCAGCTGCAAAGTTTAAGTGAGTTGACAGATTTTGCCTCTTTCAATCTTTCAGGCAGTGAGTTCCAGACTTCAATCATACTCTGGATAAAAAGAATTTTCCTCATCTCTAATCCTTCTCCCAATCATTTTAATTTGCGTTCCTTGGTCACTGACCCTACTGCTTAGGGAGGTAGGTGTGCTTCTAGCCCACTCTATCCAGATCACTCAAAACCTCATGCAACTCAATCAAATCTCCCATGATGCTTCTCTGTTCCAAAGCCGACAGCACCAATCTATCCCATCTTTCCGCATGGCCATGATCTTCCTGTTCACATTCTCATAACTCTCCTCTGTACTCTCTAGTTAGATCCTTTCTGTAATGAGGCGACCAGAGCTGCACCAAGTACTTAAGCTGTGTTCTAACTAGTGTTTTGTATAGGTCCAGAATTGTGCTTCTGCTCTTCTTCTGTATGTTTTAGTTAATAAAGTATTCAACATACTTTCTTAGCCATCCTAGGAACTTGTCCTGTTACCTTCATGGATTTTTTGTCGTGTGCTCCAACATCTCTTACTTCCTCTGCACCCCTCAGTATCCACCCATTTGTTGTGTATTTCTTTGCCATATTTGATCTCCTTAAGTGAGCCACATTGTTCTGATGCTTTTCTGCCCATCTGACCAGTTCATTGATATCTTCCTGCAGTCTACAGCATCCCTCCTCACTATCAATTAACTGCCGTTTTTGTGTCATCTGCAAACTTCTTGATCATGCTCCCTATATTTAAATCTAAATTACTAATGTGTACCACAGAAAGTGGGGATCGTTATATTGAATCATGCAGAGACACACAGGAAACAGTCTCTGAGCCACAAAAATGCATATCAACCATTACCCTTTGTATCTTGCCACAGAGCCTACATCATCCTGATTCCATGGCTTTTATTTGTTGAACTAGTCTGTCATGTGGGACTTCATCAAAAGCCTCGCAAAAACCTATTTAGATCCCATCAATTACAATACCCTTATCAACGCTCCATAAAAATATTAATCAAGTTAGTCAGACACAATCTTACTTTACAAATTGATGCTGATTTCTTGATTACTCTTTCTAAGCGACAGTTAATCCGGTCTCTCAGAACTAATGCCATTTATTTGCCCACTACTACGTTTAGACTGATTAGCTTGTCTAGAAGGGATGTAGTTCTGGAAGAGATTACAATAGAGAAACAGTTTTGTTTTTTGAGTTTTAGGTCTAATGCTGTTTGATATCCATTGCAGATGTTCACTGTAATACATTTCAGCACACAACTCACTTATATTATTTTACTTCTGAGATGAATGTATGTTCTCAAAATTTGGAAGAAAAAACTGAAGACACTGAAAATACTTAACTGTTCAGGCAGCACCTATAGAGTATTACATCACAACAAGTGCCCCTCAGTCCACTGCGTCCATGTGATCATCAAGCACCGAGATTCCATACAGTTATTGAGTCATAGAGCTGTACAGCATGGAAACAGACCTTTCGGTCCAACTCTCACCCATGTCGACCAGATATCACAAACTAAACCAGTCCTATTTGCCAGCATTTGGCCATATCCCTCTAAACCTTTCCTAATCATATACCCATCCAGATGCATTTTAAATGTTTTAATTGTATCCAACACCACCACTTCCTCTAGCAGCTTATTGCACATGCACACCATCCTCTGCTAGAAAAAGTTGCCCCTCAGGTCCCTTTTAAATTTTACCTCTCTCACCTTAACCTTATGCCCTCTTGGTTTGGACCCCTACCCTGTGGAAAAGATATTGACTATTCACCCTATCCACGCCCCTCATGATTTTATAAATCTCTATAAGGTCACCCCTCAGCCCCCAACGTTCCAGGAAAATAGCTCTAGCTTATTCAGCCTCTTCCTATAGCTCAAACCCTGGCAACATCCTTTTAAATCTTTTTTAAACCCTTTATGTCTAACAATATGTTTCCTATAGAAGGGTGACTAGAATTGCATGCAGTATTCCAAAAGTGGTCTAACCAAATATCCTGAACATCAGCAACATGACCTCCCAAATTCTATACTCAATGCTCTGACCAATAAAGGCAAGGGTATCACTGTTCACTAGGTGTGATGTTCAATTAGCACCCTCTGTCTCCTATCACTATGTCAAGGTTGGATTTAATTTGCCAATTTGCCCAGGATCCCAACAGCTCTTACCTTCTTGACCAACCTTATATGTGGTATCTAGTCAAAAGTTTGACTGAAGTCCATGTTGACCCCATCAACAACACTATCCTCATCCAAACACCTGGTTATCTTTTAAAAAAAACTCAATTCAATTTCTCCAAAATTGATTCCCATCTGACAAATCCATGTTGACTATTCGTGGTTAATCCTTGTCTCTCCAAGTGAACATAACTTCTATTCCTGAGAGTTTTTTTTCCAATTATTTCCCTATCACTGATGATATGGTCACTGGCCTGTAATTCCCTGGTTTGTCTCTATCACCCATCCTGAGAACTGTCCCAAATTAGCTGACTTCTAATATTCTGGTACTTCTCCAGTATCCCAGAGAGGATTTGAAAATTAGTGTCAAGCCACTTGCAATGTCCTCCTTTCCCTCCTACAGCAGCCTGGGAGACATTTATACAGTCATAGAGCTGTACAGCATGGAAACAGACCCTACAGTCACCCATGCTGATCAGATATCCTAAATTAATCTCATCCCATTTTCCAGCATTTAGCCCATAAACCCTTCCTATTCATATACCCATCCAGATGCCTTTTAAACGTTGTAATTGTACCAGCCTTCACCACTTCCTCTGGCAGCTCATTCCATACACGCTCCAGCCTCTGCGTGAAGAAGTTGCCCCTTAGTTTCCTTTTAAATCTTACCTCTCTCACCTTAAACCTATGCCATCTGGTTCTGGACTCCCCTATACTAGGGAAAAGACCTTGACTATTCACCCTCTCTATGCCCCTCATGATTTTGTAAACCTCTATAAGGTCACCCCTATGCCTCCGACACTCCAGGGGAAATAGCCCCAGCCTATTCAGCCTCTTTCTGTAGCTCAAACCTTCCAACGCCAGGAAGGGCCTTGTAAATTTTTTATGAACCATTTCATGTTTCGCAACATTTCTCCTATAGCAGGGAACCCAGAATTACACTCAGTATTCCAAAAGTGGCCTTTGAGGAAGTGTCACCAGACCGGAAACAACTTCTCTTCACAGATGCTGCTAGACCTGCTGTGCTTTTCTAGCAATTTCTATTTTTGTTCCTGATTTATAGCATCGGCAGTTCTTTTGGATTTTACATCTTATCTGAGGTTCAGTGATTAAAATTGAATGCAGTAATCCCGGTGAACCCCCTAAAACAGAAGCCTCATTTTAGCACTGTTGCCCCACCTTCTTTGATATCAAGTACCATTAGCCTTTCTTATTTTCCCCGTGGCTGTTTTGAGTGATTTGTCTACAGAAACCCCAAATAGTTACAGTCCTCCATGGAGCCTGGCTATTGATAAAATGTTCTGTTTTGTTTTTCTCAAATTTAAAATGATCACCACATACCTTCCACCTGGAATGTCCTCTTTACAATGAAAGGTTATGACTCCAACAGAGAGCCCTGTGCAGGTCATATCCTGCCAACTGGAGAATCTTCTCTCTATCCCTACTGCATCTTCTATCTCCCAAATAATTACCGACTCATGTGAAAAGGCTATCTCCATTTCAAAGCCGTGTATTATTTGCTAATGGTCTCTTATTAAGAACTTTATTCTGGATGTAGGTCTGCTCACTGAGCTGGAAGGTTCATTTCCAGATGTTTCATCACCCTACTCGGTAACATCTTCATTGGGCCTCAGGCAAAGCACTGCTGATAATTCCTGCTTTCTATTTATATGTTTGGGTTTCTTTGGGTTGGTGATATCATTTCCAGTGGTGAAGTCACTTCCTGTTCTTTTTTCTCAGAGGGTGGTAGATGGGGTCTAACTCAATGTGTTTATTGATAGAGTTCCAGTTGGAATGCCATGCTTCGAAGAATTTTCGTGCGTGTCTTTTTATGGCTCATCCTAGGATGATGTGTTGTCGCAGTCAAAGTGGTGTCCTTTCTCATCCATATGTGAAGATACTAGTGAGAGAGGGTCATGTCATTTTGTAGCTAGTTGGTGTTCATGTATCCTGATGGCTAGTTTTCTGCCTGTTTCTCCAATGTGTTTGTTACAGTCCTTGAATGGTATTTTGTAAATGACATTAGTTTGCTTGTTGTTTTTTATAGGGTCTTTCAAGTTCATGAGCTGCTGTTTTACAGTGTTGGTGGGTTTGTGGGCTACCATCATGCCAAGAGGTCTGAGTAGGTCAAGCAGCATCCACGGAGCAGGAGAATCAACGTTTCGGGCATGAGGCCTTCTTCAGGAATGCCCGAAACGTCGATTCTCCTGTTCCTTGGATGCTGCCTGACCTGCTGCGCCTTTCCAGCAACACATTTTCAGCTCTGATCTCCAGCATCTGCAGTCCTCACTTTCCCCCCCCAAGAGGTCTGAGTAGTCTGACAGTAATTTCCGAGATGTCTTTGATGTAGGTAGGGGAGAGCAGCGAGGGTTTCTGGACAGGTTTTGTCTGCTTGTTTGGGTTTGTTGCTGAGAAATTGGCAGACTGTGTTCATTGGGTACCGGTTCTTTTTGAATACACGGTATAGGTGATTTTCCTCTGCTCTGCTTGGTTCCTCTGTGCTGCAGTGTGTTGGCTCATTGAAGTAATGTTCTGATGCAGCTTCATTTGTGGGTGTTGGGATGATTGCTTCTGTAGTTCAATATTTGGTCTGTATGTGTTGTTTTCCTGTAGACGCTGGTTTGAAGTTCCCTATTGGCTGTTCGCTCTACTGTGACATCTAGGAATGGCTGCTTGTTGTTGTTTTCCTCCTCTTTAGTGAATTTTATGCCAGTAAGGGTATTATTGATAATCTTAAAGGTTTCCACCGAACATTATTTCAACAATCCAACACACACTACAGCACAGAGGAATATGCCGAGCAGAGGAAAATTACCTATACCGTGTATTCAAAAAGAATGGGTACCCAATGAACACAGTCTGCCACTTCTCAGCAATAAACACCAACAAGCAGAAAAAACACGTCCAGAAACACTAGTCACTCTCCCCTACATCAAAGACATCTCAGAAATGACTGCCAGACTACTCAGACCCCTTGGCATCATGGTAGCCCACAAACCCACCAACACACTAAAACAGCAGCTAATGAACGTGAAAGACTCTATGCAAACACCAAGCAAAACTAATGTCATTTACAAAATACCATGCAAGGACTGCAACAAACACTATATTGGACAAACAGGCAGAAAACTAGCCACCAGGATACATGAACACCAACTAGCTATAAAACGATATGACCCTCTCTTACACACAGATGTGGAAGGACATCACTTCAACTGGGACAACACATCCATCCTAGGACAAGCCAAACAAAGACACGCATGAGAATTCCTAGAAGCATGGCATTCCAACCAGAACTCTATCAACAAACACATCTACCATCCCCTGAGAAAAAGAACAGGAAGTAACTTCACCACAAGAAATGACATCACCAACCGAAAGAAACCCAAACATAAATAGAAAGCAGGAAATATCAGCAGTGCTTCATCTGAGGCTCACTGAAGATGTTACCTAGTAGGGTGATGAAACGTCTGGAAATGAATGTTCCAGCTCAGTGAGCAAACCTATATACAAAACCTCAACCTGAGCTAAGAACCTTATTAAGTACTTCTGGAAGGCCACATGAACAAATAAGTTTTACTCTGAACTGAATAAAAGGGTACTTTTCAGAAACATGGGAGATGAGCTGGGCAGCCCAACTTCCCCCCAGTTAATTTAAGATACAAAAACATTCTCCATCCAGTCACTGCTCAAACAGCCTCAACCGAGATCTGTGACAGAACAAGCAGAGATGATCAGGCATGCAAATTCAAGGAAACCTTACTTAAAAAAAATCTTCAATGTCCACAGTATCCTTTCAACAACCTATTTTAAAGACACCACTCCTGAAACTTATACAAAACTTGAAGTAAGTCCAATTTCCAAAGTCCTTCAAAATCTAAGTCTTCCGAGAGGAGGCAATGGCACAGGCGTACAGTTACTGGACTGACAATCCAGAGACCCAAGTCATGTTGTGCGGATCTGTGTTTAACTTTCACCCTGGCTGATGATGGAATTTGAATTCAGTTTTAAAAATCCAGAATTAGAAGTTTCACAATGACCATGAAAATTAAAAGTTTCATGATGACCATGAAGCCATTGCCAATTGTCGTAAAAACCTATCAAGTTCAGTAATATTTTCCATCCTTACCTAGCCTACCTTCTGAAAGCCACTGAGTTGCAGCAAGCTCTACATGATCTTAAAAAATGAATGAAACAGACAGACAACTTTGTATTGACTAAAGCGCTGGAAACAGCAATGACAAACTGAACCATTCAACCCTACAAAGTCCTCCTTAGTAATATCTGGGACAGCTGTCTCACAGACTAGTCAAACATAATACGTTACACACAATGTTTCAGACAAGACCATCACTATCCCTGGGTGTGTCCAGTCTCACCTTGCAGAGGTGGCAGCACGATGGTATGCAATCAGGAAAATGTTCCCCTGGGAGCCTGTGACATTGAATCTGGACCCATGAAACCTCATGGCTTCAGGGTAAACATGGACAAGGAAGCTTCCTGCTGATTACCATGTACCACACCCCCTCAGTTGGGGAATCAATCCCCCTCCATTTGAACACCACTTTGAGGAATACATCGAAAAGGCAAAAATCAGGAGTGTAGTGGAATACTTCCCACTGGCCTGGGTGAGTGCAGCTTGAACAACACTCAGAATCTTCACACCATCCAGGAAAAGGCAGCCAGCTTGACAGGTATCATACTCATAACCATTCACTCACTCCACCACCAATACCCCAGAGCAGCAGAGTGTACATTGTACAAGATGTGCTGTGGAAAATCACCAAAGCTCCTTAGACGACACCTTCCACACCCACGACCACTTCCATTTAAAAGGACAAGAGCAGCAAATACATGGGAATGCCACTTCTTGAAAGTTCCCCTCCAAGCCGCTCATCAAATTTACGTGGAAATATATCAACAGTTTGTTCCGTGACTCTGGGTCAAAATCATGGAACATTGTCCTTAATGGCATTGTGAATCTACCTACAGCAAGTGGATTGTGACAGTTCAAGAAGGCAGCTCATCAACCCCTTCTCAAGGGCAACTAGGGATGGACAATAAATGCTGGCCAAGCGATGCCCACATCCCAGATTAAATTTTGAAACAAAAACATTAAATATGTAGCATTTCATTACACAAGAGACTTTTTCAAAAAATTCAATTAGATTAGTCAGATATAACTTACAAGTCACGAATGCACATTGATGATTTAATAAGTTCATATATGTTTCAGCTCCAAGTCCCTTTGTCTCTGATAATCTATTGCTGGAATTGTTTATAGTTGATGACAAAGCATTGGCTTTGAATTTATAAGGCCTCCTCCTCCCTCCTTTATTAAATAATTCAATTAATTGGTGTTATTTCTAGACAACTATGAAGTCCAGAAAATTCTGTCTCACATGTCATCAACTGCTGTAAATTTGTTTACATTAAATATCATTGCTTTCAATATTAACATTCTCTTTTATTTATATAAAATCTGTCTAAGTTGGATCTTGTTAACTTGGGCTGAAACTTAAATTATTTTTGCTAAGAATCAGTTTCATTGAGATTCATGGAACAATTCCTCATCCCATCTTAGGAACCTCACCTCATTTAGTACCTAACCTCTCCTATGGTGCACCTATTGGTCATTGTGAAAATGATGTTTATTCTAATGGGAGAATCTTTAAGTGGGAGACACTATTTAAAAATAATTGGTCTTCCATTTAAGATAGAGATTATATTTTTTTCTCATGAGGATAGTGAGTTTTTGGAATTGTCTTCCACAAAGGCATTTTTGAATATTTTTAAGACAGAGGCTGATAGATTCTTAATAAGCAAGTGAATTATAGAATCCCAACAGTGTGGAAGCAGGCCATTCAGCCCATCAAGTCCACAATGACTGTCCGAAGGCCGTGCATTCCCCTACCCTGAACATCCCTTGACACTAAGGACAATTTAACAGGGCCAAACCACCTAACCTGGACTTCTTGAGACTGTGGGAGGAAACCCACGCAGACACTGGGAGAACGTGCAAACGCAAGGTTGGATTCAAACCTGGGTCCCTGGCGTTGTGAGGCAGCAGTGCTGACCGCTGAGCCAGCATGCTGCAAAGTGATGAAAATGGTGATATTGCTTATCTATTCACCATTTCTCTATAATTTGTCAAATGTTCTAAATTTGCAATAATAATGTCTTGTTACTTTACATAAATTAAAATTCGGATTAGTGCTACAATGTCCAAAGAGTGACAAATCATTTCTTGTGGGTCTAATATTTAAATGCCCTAAATGTAATCTGAATGAATTCTCCAGGAGTAATACTGTTCATTGTGTAACTATTTAAAAATGCTTTCATGATACATGTTTAGACACTTATCTTCAACCTTTGACTGTGCACTAATTTACCACAAAGGAAAGTTTTCCACTTTTGTATTGTTCATTCATGGGATGTAGTCATCACTAGGTCAGAATTTGTCTGTGATGTACCTTGAGAGAGTGCTGGTCGAGTTGCCTTTTTGAGCTGCAGCAACCCTTAATGAATTCCTTTGCATTGTATGGAAGGTTGTGATATGAGGCAAGCTTAATTTCATTATGTTATGACACGCAAACTGATTGATTTGTTTTAAAAAGAACTTTAAACTTCCAACGAATAGTTGAACAGATGTCAACAGAAGCTTTCACATCCCAATACTTGTGTCCCGCATTGACAATCTTGCATTTCCAAAACATAGGACCCACCTGTCAGTGTTCACAAATCTCAAAACCTTTTATTTCAGTACTCCCAGACCTTTGTTTGCTGAAAACTAATTTGGGAACAATATAAGATGCTGTTTTGAGCATAAATTACTTGAATTTGTACTAGTTAACCCCAGTAGAAAGTGAGGACTGCAGATGTTGGAGATCAGAGTCAAAAAGTGTGTTGCTGGAAAAGCCCAGCCTGTCAGGCAGCATCCGAGGAGCAGGAGAATCGATGTTTCGCACAGAAGCTCTTCATCAGGGGAACTGGCAGGTGGTGGTATCTGCTGCCCTGGTCCTTCTCGATGGAAATGGTCATGGGTTTGGAAGGTGCTGTTTAAGGATCTTTGGTGAAATTCTACAGTGTATCTTGTAGAGAGTACGCACAGCTGCTACTGAGCGTCGGTAGTGGAGGGAGTGGATGCTTGTGGATTTGGTGCCAATCAAGCAGCTGCTTTGTCCTGGATGGTGTCAAGCTTCTTGAGTGTTTTTGGAGCTGCTCCCATCCAGGCAGGTGGGGAGTATTCCACCACATTCCTGACTTGTGTCTTGTAGATGCTGGACAGGTTTTGGAGAGTCAAGTAGTGAATTATTTGCCAAAATATTACTAACATCTAACCTACTCTTGTTGCCACTGTGTTTACGTGCTGAGTCCATTTGAGTTTCTGGTCAATGATACCCCCCAGGAAGTTGATAGTGGGGGATTCAGTGATGGTAATACCGTTGAACATCAAGTGGGGGGGGGAAAGATTAGATTTTCTGGTTGAATTAAGGAGCACCACATTAATCATATTCAGCAGGGTTCCATTCCTAATTACACAGCACTACTCCACAACACATAGCATCAAATTCCAATAAGATCCAATGAAATCTTGGAGTCAGAGCACATTGTGAAGGAGCACTGCGAGTTGGAGGTTGTTCCTTTGTTTTTTCCCATGCAGTCTTTCCCAAGCTCCTACACCCCTGACAAGATTGGGCTGTACTCAGACACCAACCCTGAGCAGAATAAACACTTTCAGGGAAAGAGGTAAACATAGAAATTAAGGAAGCCACAGAGAGAGAGAAAAACACATATAGAAACACACACACAGAGTCAGACAGACAGACACATACACACACACACGTACAGACACATACACACAGACACGTACAGACACCCACAAATACAGACACACAGACCACACACACAGATACACAGATACAAAAACACACAGACACATCACACACACACACACACACACACCGAAACACACAGAGACACATACGCACAGACACATCACACACACACACCGACACACACACAGAGACACATACACACACCGACATATACACACAGACACATCACACACACACCGACACATACACACAGACACATCACACAGACACACCAGACACACATACACACAGATACACGCATCACACACACAGACACACACACCACACACATACACACAGATACACGCATCACACACACAGACACACCACACACACAGACACACATGCGCACACAGAGACACACACATGCACGTACGCGCACACAGACACACACACGCACACGCACACACAGATGCGCACATGCACACACAGACGCGCACATGCACACACACACATGCACGGGCAAAAGCAAGATTTAAATTCCTGAGAGGTGCTGCTGTCTGAATGTAGAACTGAAGATGGAGAGCTCAGCAGCAGCTTAAAATGTTGCAATGAGGGTGAAAACTTCCTCAAATATACCCCGGCCAACCAAGGCCCAATAAAGTGAAAGCGAAATACTGCAGATGCTAGAAACCTGAAATTAAAGCATAAAGTGCTGGAGAAACTCAGCTGATCTGGCACCATCTGTGGAGAGAGAAAAAGAGTTAATGTTTTAAGTCTGATTTGATTAGGAACGGTGTTTTCAGTGTCATATCGGACCTCAACCCAGAAGCCCTGGCTCTAATGGTGGGGTTGGGTGTGGGTGTCGCAGTGGGGGGGTTCAGCTGACATCCCTAGGGAAGTGGATTCCCTTCTTTCCAGGCTGTCTGAAGCAGCACCTCGAGTGAAGCAATGCTGAACTATGGGACCAGCTCTGTATAATTGAAAACATCTCCGGGGGCTGGTGTCAACCCATCAGAGTGATGCAACAGGCTTGTATACAGTAAAGGTCTCACGCATTGGCCTTTAGACATAGCACCTTGACCTTCCTTTGGAGAATGAGCTGTAAAGCACATTGTCATCCTGTCCCAGCCTCCACCAAGCCCAGTGCCATGTTTTGACTCCATTACTGATACTTCACCCCTCTGTGGTTTCTTGCAGCAACTAACAGTCTCTAAATTGTCCACTAGATGGTGTGAGAGAGCAAACTTCAAAAGATCAGTCTGGTTTTTCTCTTTTCCTGAGAACACTTTCCCATAGCAAAGGGACTAAGATTACTGTTACAACAGGAGTAGCGAGTGTTTTAGTCTCTACATCATGCCACATGGTAGAAACACTGCTATAGTTAAAGATTATAACATAAAGGGAAACAAGAGGAAACAGTGGGATGTGAATATGGAGCATCAAAAGAGACCGTAAACAGAAAAGGAAAATGACTAGAATGAATAACCATGACTGTAGATAAGCAAGAAGTTAAGTGAAGTAAGGAATTTCTTGTTTTCCAGTTTATTGCATATATCTTTGCTATTTTCATTGTAGGACAGGCTCTGATGCACATAGAGCAATGTAATTTCGCTTTGCACTAATGTAAGGTGATTTGGTAAGGGCAGTGTGTTTCACTTTGGCTTCATCTAAACCAGGCCCTTGCATTGTCCAGGGTTCTGAGTTTGTTAAAATTCACAGCCAGCCTGTGTATATTTTTATTCCTCATATCATTTTAACTCTGATCTCTCTGCTACAAAAATTCCTGGGTCCAATGGACAATACATTCCCTTTCTGTATTATTAAGAGTGCAAACTATTAAAGGTACAAAAATATACACTGTTGCTAAGTTCTAAATAACAGTTATTGTATCTGTCCGTGTGTATAATTATCATTAGAAGAAAATCCTGCATCAATAGTGCCTTTGATAAGTTTTACTTTTATTATTTTTGGACTCCCATGTCAATCAACAGGGATTTATAAAACAGTTCTCTTGGGAAGGTTCAATTAAGGTAGCATCAATGGCCTTTCTCATCTGTAATTATCTTGGGAATGCTGGAACACACAGCCAATGTTTTTCTTTCTGGTCCAGAGAAGCAAAGTCATTTGCGGCCTCTGTAATTCAGCACTGGCTCAGTGACTTACCTCAGCACATAACCCGGCACTTTACGGATTTAAAACTAAATGAACCAAAAGTACTCAGCAGGTCTGGCAACCACCAGAGAGAAAAGCACAGCTAACATTTCAAGGTGGTGTCCTTTTATTTCCTGGAAATGACAGGAGTCTCAGCATGTCTGCCTGGATAGCGGTATTGCCTCATTTGAGGAAGGCTGTCAAGTTACTGATCAGGTCATTGCTGGATCTTCCACAAGCTTGGGACTTGGGTGCAGGTATCTCACCCAATGATGAGTTGCCAGTCAGACGCCACCTCACCCACAAGGGCTGCTGGTAATGGAGAGCTGCTGACTCTGATTGTTTGGATCGCTGGGTGGGCACCGGTGCTGGAGGAGCTCCTGAGTGGGAGAGGCGCTTCATGCCGGCAGGCACTGCCCGGAGAAAGAGGCACATGGGTCTCACCAACTCTCCAGTCGGTAGGGAGTCCTCCATTGTCTCCATGAAATATTGCCCAACATCTCAGTTCAATGACACTTCATCAGAGCTGAGGGAAAATCAAAATGCAATGATTTTAAGCAAGTGAAAGAAAGGAGGGGGAAGGAAGAATAAAAGGGGAACACTCTGTGATAAAATGGAAGGGAGGAGAGATTGATTCACAAAAGGTTTTGTAGTACAGAGGGTGTAGCAATGAGTAAAGAAATAAATATTGTGCTTGGACGCGGTGGGAATTGCTGGATAGCAGTCATCAAAGTGCAGAGTGTAGGAATAAAGAAAAATCAAGAAAAATGAAACAAAATGAGCCTGGGCTTATGAGCTACAATAGTTGAACTCAATGTTGGTTCCCAATGATTCTCTCATTCAGCTCAACATCCTAAAGGCTTTTGGATCTAGCACTCATTCAATTTACAAAGTTGGTTTTGATTAGATTACCTTCGGCCCAACAAGTCCACACTGACCCTCTGAAGAGTAATCCACCCCCCTCTGACTAATGCACCTAACACTATGGACAATTTCGCATGGCCAATTCACCTGACCTGCACATCTTTGGATTGTGGAATGAAACCAGAGCACCTGGAGGAAACACACGCGGACACGGGGAGAATGTGCAAACTCCACACAGACAGTTGCCCAAAGCTGGAATCGAACCTGGGACCCTGGCGCTGTGTGGTAGCAGTGCTAACCACTGAGCCACTGTTTGGAAACCTTTACTTCATGTAGGTCTTTATATTTGTATGTGGCCAACCAGATTTGACTGGATGGGTGCAGACCCAACAACACTGACCCAATACAAAACAAAGCAGCTGGTTTTACTGGAACCCAATGCACCATCATCATTTACTCTCACAGTGGCAACAGTGTGTACCATTTATAAGATGCACTGCTGTAACTTGGCAAGGCTCCTTCAATAACACTGTACAAACCCACAACTGCTGTCGCCTAGAAGCACACAGGCAGCAATGCATGGAAACACCACCGTCTGCAAGTGCTTCAGGGACACAAAGAATGAATGAAGTGAATTAGCTTTATTGTCATGTACTCAAATGAGTACAGAGAAAAGTTTATAAGTTGCCACTTTTCGCGCCATCCTAGGTACAAAGGTACCTGGGAATAATCCTTAGTTACAGAATAGAGAAATTAAGAAAAAAAATCCTACATTTCAGCCATTCGTTGTATAGGGCAGAAAAACAAAAAGCAAACTGAGAAAGACAAACTTCACAGTGCCTGTCCGATGGTCCAATGCGCATGGGGTCTCCACATGATCTGACTACTAGCTGCTACCATGCCCCGGACTAGGCCGCAACCCTAGATCCTGCACAGGGCCTGTATCCCTGCTCCTGAACTGGGCCGCTCTCCCTGCTCCTGAACTGGGATGCTATCCCTGCTCCTGCACTGGGCCAGTATCCTTACTCCTTCCCTGGGCCGCTATCCCTGCTCCTGCACTGAGCCGCTCTCCCTGCTCCGCACTGGGCCGCTCTCCCTGCTCCTGAACGGGGCCGTTATCCTTGCACCTGCATTGGGCCGCTATCCCTGCTCCTGCACTGGGCCGCTATCCCTGCTCCTGCACTGGGCCGCTATTCCTGATCCGCACTGGGCCGCTCTCCCTGCTCCTGAACGGGGCCGTTATCCTTGCACCTGCATTGGGCCGCTATCCCTGCTCCTGCACTGGGCCGCTATCCCTGCTCCTGCACTGGGCCGCTATTCCTGATCCGCACTGGGCCGCTCTCCCTGCTCCTGAACGGGGCCGTTATCCTTGCACCTGCATTGGGCCGCTATCCCTGCTCCTGCACTGGGCCGCTATCCCTGCTCCTGCACTGGGCCGCTATCCCTGCTCCTGCACTGGGCCGCCATCCCTGCTCCTGCACTGGGCCGCTATCCCTGCTCCTGCACTGGGCCAGTATCCCTGCTCCTGCACTGGGCCGTTGTCCCTGCTCCTGCACTGGGCCGTTGTCCCTGCTCCTGCACTGGGCCGTTGTCCCTGCTCCTGCACTGGGCCGCTATCCCTGCTCCTGCACTGGGCCGCTATCCCTGCTCCGCACTGGGCCGCTATCCCTGCTCCTGCACTGGGCCGTTGTCCCTGCTCCTGCACTGGGCCGTTGTCCCTGCTCCTGCACTGGGCCGCTATCCCTGCTCCTGCACTGGGCCGATATCCCTTCTCCGCACTGGCCCGCTATCCCTTCTCCGCACTGGGCCGATATCCCTGCTCCTGCACGGGGCCACTATCCTTACTCCTGCACTGGGCAGCTGTCTTCGCTACTGCACTGGGCCGATATCCCTGATCCGCACTGGGACACTGTCTCTCCTACTGCACTGGGCCACTATCCCTGCTCCTGAACTGGGCCGCTATTCATGATCTGCACTGGGCCGCTATCCCTGCTACTGCACTGGGCCGCTCTCCCTGCTCCTGCACTGGCCAGCTGTCTCCGCTACTGCAGTAGGCCGATATCCCTGCACTGGGCCACTATTCCTGCTCCTGCACTGGGCCACTATCCCTAATCCACACTGGGCCGCTGTCTCCGCTCCGTACTGGGCCACTATCTCTGCTCCTGCACTGGGCCGCTATCCCTGCTCCTGCACTGGACCGCTATCCCTGCTCCTGCACTGGGCCGCTATCCCTGCTCCTGCACTGGGCCGCTATCCCTGCTCCTGCACTGGGCCGCTATCCCTGCTCCTGCACTGGGCCAGTATCCCTGCTCCTGCACTGGGCCGCTATCCCTGCTCCTGCACTGGACCGCTATACCTGCTCCTGCACTGGGCCGCTATCCCTGCTCCTGCACTGGGCCGCTATACCTGCTCCTGCACTGGGCCGCTATACCTGCTCCTGCACTGGGCCGCTATCCCTGTCCCTGCACTGGGCCGCTATCTCTGCTCCTGCACTGGACCGCTATCCCTGCTCCTGCACTGGGCCGCTATCCCTGCTCCTGCACTGGGCCGCTATCTCTGCTCCTGCACTGGGCCGCTATCCCTGCTCCTGCACTGGGCCGCTATCCCTGCTCCTGCACTGGGCCGCTATCCCTGCTCCTGCACTGGGCCGCTATCCCTGCTCCTGCACTGGGCCGCTATCCCTGCTCCTGCACTGGGCCGCTATCCCTGCTCCTGCACTGGGCCGCTATCTCTGCTCCTGCACTGGGCCGCTATCCCTGCTCCTGCACTGGGCCGCTATCCCTGCTCCGCACTGGGCCGCTATCCCTGCTCCGCACTGGGCCGCTATCCCTGCTCCTGCACTGGGCCGCTATCCCTGCTCCTGCACTGGGCCGCTATCTCTGCTCCTGCACTGGGCCGCTATCCCTGCTCCTGCACTGGGCCGCTATCCCTGCTCCTGCACTGGGCCGCTATCCCTGCTCCTGCACTGGGCCGCTATCTCTGCTCCTGCACTGGGCCGCTATCCCTGCTCCTGCACTGGGCCGCTATCCCTTCTCCGCACTGGGCTGATATCCCTGCTCCTGCACGGGGTCACTATCCTTACTCCTGCACTGGGCAGCTGTCTTCGCTACTGCACTGGGCCGATATCCCTGATCCGCACTGGGACACTGTCTCTCCTACTGCACTGGGCCACTATCCCTGCTCCTGAACTGGGCCGCTATTCATGATCTGCACTGGGCCGCTATCCCTGCTCCTGCACTGGGCCAGTATCCCTGCTCCTGCACTGGGCCGCTATCCCTGCTCCTGCACTGGGCCAGTATCCCTGCTCCTGCACTGGGCCAGTATCCCTGCTCCTGCACTGGGCCACTATCCTTACTCCTGCACTGGCCAGCTGTCTCCGCTACTGCACTAGGCCACTATCCCTGATCCACACTGGGCCGCTGTCTCCGCTTTGTACTGGGCCACTATCCCTGATCCACTCTGGGCTGCTATCCCTGCTCCAGACTAAGCCGCTATCCCTAATCTGCACTGGGCCGCTATTCCAGCTCCACACTGGGCCACTATCTCTGCTCCGCATTGGAGGCCACAATCCCAGCTCTACTTTTTTGGCCATCACCCCTGCTCCGACACTAGCCTGCTATCCTTGCTCCACATTATGCCACTATCCCTGCTCCGCACTGGACCGCCAGTCAGTGGTGTCCCTGCTCTGGCTGCTGGGGTCTCGGCCATCGTGGGAGGGCACGGCCAAATGTCCGAGGCTGAGGGAAGGAAGAAGAGAAGGAGGAAAAAAAAGAAAAAGGAAGAAAAAGACCAGGTGGAGCAGAGGAGCTCCAGTTGGAGTGTTCTACTTACTGCCACCTTACCAGAGTTGAACCAGTGTCTTGCTTCAACAGGACACATGTCGTGTGCTGTATTAATCATGATATCAAGGAATAGGAGCAGAGTTCTTTTCGCCATTCAGTTGAACTTTTACCCCAAATCCATTTTCCCATCCAATCCCCAGATACAAAATATCTAAAAATCCATCATCCCAGATTGCACTGAAAGATTCCACAACACACACAAATACAGAATTCAAGAGAGTAAATTACTTGAGGAAGGACATTTCCTCTCATCTCAGTCCCTCCTCTGGAATTGACAGGCAGAATCCTGTATTGCTCCTGAGGGTAGGAAATAAGGCAGGCAGGATAACTTCCCCAGGCGGCCAGGCAAAAACCAGCTTCCTGATGATGGAATTATTCTTAGCAACGGAGTTCTCGGAACTTAAAAAGCGAATTGATCTTCCTAATGGCAACTGCCACACTGGCGTTTTGCATGCATTTGTATGTGGCGAGTGTTTTGTGCGATTAATATCCCCTTCAGTTCTGCACAGGTGACCAATACGTGCGTGCAGATTTCTGAGTGCACACAAGATGTGTGCAGCAGGGTAGATATTGTACTTGCTGGACTTTCAAAAGAGTACCTTTGTTCTGTGTGGGGGCTTTTCATCTCTGTCATGCAATAATTGAAAATGGGTGACGGTAATCTATGTCGCATAGGGTGTGGAGGAGGCTGGAGTATAACAGACGTAAGGCTGCACAAGAGAGGCAGGCTGACTGGGTAAGGGAGGCAGGGTGACTGGGTAAGGGAGGCAGGGTGACTGGGTAAGGGACAAAATACTGCAGATGCTGGAATCCAAAGTAGACAGGCAGGGGCTGGAAAAACACAGCAAGGCAGGCAGCATCAGGAGGTGCAGAAGTCGACATTTCGGGTGTAACCCTTCTTCAGGACTGGGGGTGGGTGCAGGAGCAGCTGCAGATAAAGGGGGTGGTGGGGTCAGGGTGGTGAAGTGGAGATAGGTCAAGACGGGTAGAGGGTACAACCTGGTTGGTCAATGGGAGGAATGGATCCAGTTGATGGCTGGGAGTAGTGGCGGTGAGGGGGAGGGGCTGGGAACGGAGTGGGGGGATGGGGCGGGAGGTTATTTGAAATTGGAGAACTCAATGTTGAGTCTTCTGACCTGTAGGGTGCCCAGGTGGAAAATAAGGTGTTGTTCCTCCAACAGGAGCTGTAGTTTGTTTTGGCAATGGAAGAGGCCAAGGGTCGTCCTGTTGGAAAGGAAGAGGGAAGGGGAATTGAAATGGGTGATGACTGGGAGGTCCAGTTGGCCACTGTGGGCCAGCTGCGATGCTCGGTGAGCCATTCCCTAAGTTAAAGTTCGGTCTCCCTGATTCAGAGAAGACCACATCAGGAGCACCTGATGCCAACTCCAAGTAGACCCCACCACCAAGAACATCTTCCCCTCCCCACCCCTGTCTGCCTTCCGCAAGGACCGTTCCCTTCGACGGTCCTTGGTTCACCCCCTCCCCGGGACACCATGCCCTCACCTCCATTCAGGGCCCCAAACAGTGGTTCACCTGCCTCTCCTCCAACCTAGTTTACTGCATCAGGTGCTCCCGATGTGGTCTTCTCTACATCAGGGAGATCGAACTTAAACTTAGGGAATGGCTCACTGAGTGCGGCAGCTGGGCCCACAGGGGCCGACCGGGCCTCCCAGTCACTGCCCATTTTAATTCCCCTTCCCTCTCCCTTTCCAACATGACCATCCTTGGCCTCCTCCATTGTCAAAACAAACCACTGCTCTTACTGGAGCAACACCACCTTATCTTCCACCTGGGCACCCTACAACTCAGAGGGGTCAACATTGAGTTCTCCAATTTCAAATAATCTCCCTCCCCTACCCTCAACTCCCTTCCTAACCCCTCCCCCTCACTGCCACTGCTCCCTGTCATCAACCGGATTCATTCCTCCAATTAATGAACCAGGTCATACTCTCTACCTGTTTTCACCTATCTCCACTTCACCACCCTCCCCTTTATCTGCAGCTGCCCCCATGCCCATCCCCAGTCCTGAAGAAGGGTTACACCCGAAACGTCGACTTCTGCACCTCCTGATGCTGCCCGGCTTGTTGTGTATGTCCTGTTCTCTGCTTATCTGACTGGGTGAGAGAGACAGGGTGACTGGGTAAGGGTGGCAGGGTGACTGGGTATGGGAGGCAGGGTGACTGGGTAAGGGAGGCAGGGTGACTGGGTATTGGTGGCAGGGTGACTGTGACACCAAGACCATCCACTGCTGCAGGAAATGTCAAGGCATCACCCTCCTACCCGTAGCCTTCCAGGCGATTTCATGTGCTCCTTCTGCAAGTGGATGTGATGTGATTAACCAAGTAATCTAATGAGAAAGATCAACCCACCATGTGATACTCCCTGCTCCGCCCATCACCAAGGGATGTTGCAGCCAAGACTGATCTACCAAGGGAAACACCTCACTGCACCTATCCTAGCCAGTCCTGTAAGAATTTGATAGGTTTCAATGAGATCACTAATTCTTCAGAACTACAGGATAAGCAGGCCAATTCTATTTAACCAGTATCAGTCTGGCGTCTATCACTACTTATAATTAGCAGGAATATTAGAAACATAGAAAAATTTGAACTTTATTCTTTAGGGGAGGAGACATTCCTATTTCTTCACCAGGACAAGTAGAATATCCTCACTGCTTGTAGTTTTAATATGCTTCATGAAGCCATCTCCTCCTGGCTGCCATGACAAAGTCCTGACATATTGATAGGAATGCAAGTCAGAAATTAAGAGCAATGTTATCATTAGCCACCTGGACAGACACCCATTTCCTCAGATTGCAAGCACTTGGATTCTTGTGACAAGGTTTCGGGGACCTTTCACAGCTTCCACCCCCTGCACTGATATTGTTCCTTTACTCTGTGACAAGAAATTTCTCTTTGTGGACTTGGGGAATATGATACATTGCATAGACAGAAATAAATCAACAGTATTGCAATATAGAACGTGTAATTTTGAAATTATATTTCATTGAATATAGTTCCCCAGTAATCTCCCTAGTATAAATATAATCTGAAAGCCGTGAAAAGTTACACATAAATACAGCAGCTCACTGGAAAAGCCTGATGCTAATAGCCTTGGTCACCTTTATGAGATTTGCAATGAGGCCAATACGCCCCTTCATTGTCTCACAGCCTCGTGAGGATCTCACCTTGGTCCCCGGAACTCTATTTGAAAATGCAGCGAATTGTACCCGATGGTGAGTGAGACCTTGCCTGACTTCTCACATTTGTCTCTCAGATTTCTCACTCCCACATCATTCAGGCTCCTGAATGAGTTCTCATTACTGAGCAGTTTAGACTCTGCCTGTTGGCACTCAGTAAGGAAAGGGCACCCAGACCTCTCCAGGTTCTCTGCCCTCCTGTCACCATGCCTTCAGCCTGGGGTGATGGAGTGCAGGTGTGTGCTCCTGACCAGCAGACCTTCACGTTGTCAGGCTCTCCCTGGCAGCTGCCAACCTGTTGGTGTAGGTAGATGGATGTTAGCAGGAATCCGTGCATCACCCCTTCCACACATTCTTGTTCTTCCCTGTGCTTATGGACAAAATGCTTGGTTACCGGTGTGACAGGGTCACCCTTGGCTTGGATTTGAGCAGATGCCTGGCTTCTGACAGTCCTCCATGTGCCAGTGTCCACCGAGTGCCTGTGACCTTGGGCATTTCTTCCTCAGCCAGCGACAGAGCTGATGCAGAGAGGCACTCACCAGCTGGTGCTGCCAAGAGCTGGCTGTTATATCATGAAATATAGGGCAAACTAGTGGAACTTGCAAGAATTAACAAGACAAGGGAATAATCGAGGAAGTATTCCACCACACTCTTAATTAGGAACCAAAATCTGGGCACCCCTCCTGGCTTTTTCTCCCTGTCACTGATTTTTCTAAGAGGAAGAGTGGGGCCAACAGAGATGGAAGTTTTTGATATAGCTTTCAGTGCTGGTGAAAGGTAGTGAGCTTAGCAAACAAGGCAGTGTAGAGGGCTAGTAGAGTTAGGGGTGTGGGAGGTTCAGGTGGTGATAGTAAGTGAGGGAAGATGTAGCAGCCATTAATGAGTGTGGCAGAGCACGAGCCTTGGGGGGATGCGGATGCAGGAGCAGGACTTGAGTGAGTGTGAGGTAACAGAGGCAAGAAGGTGAAACAGTGGAGACTATCAGTGATGTTCTTACGGCACTGCCGATAGATTGCATCAGCACTGACCCAGGCAGTCACCTGGGATTTGGCTGCCAGAGAGTGATGCATGGGCTCCCCTGCCACTTCTCTGGGAAGAGGACTCCTCCCTTTTTGAACCACTCCATCCACCAGATCCCTGTCAGAGAATCCCAGTCCCACATCTTCAGAAAATGTTCTTAACTGAGCTGGACACTTTTGGAATACCATTGCTGCAGCTGCACAGCAACCTTCCAATGGTGACACTCGAGAAAGGGATGGTGGTTTCTCCGGCGGATATCTGTGAGGCGGTGAATTGTTCTGGGGATTGTTCTGTGTGTGATAAGGTGGGGCTAGAATCGGACATTAGAGACACCATAGGAATGGGCCATGTCGTTAATGAGGTGGGTTGGGTAAGATATGGAGAGAGATCTTGGTGGACTTCATGGTGAGAATCGCTTCAAAACACACCTTACACATACCCATGGAACACAAAGTTCAATCCAAGTGTACGAGGCCAAAACACAGAATGAATTGAAAACAGCAGGGAACAAAAACTGGGAAGTGAGTAGGATTATCACATTAAGAGGAGAAAATTCAAGCACGGAGAGGCATCACTTATGTAGGGAAAGAGAACTGAAAATAAGATCCTTATTTACAATGTTGATTTTAACCTGTCTGGCAAAATTCAGCAGACTGCCAGTTGGTGCTTTGTGAATCAACTTGTTGTTGTAATCTATTCAGTATTTGTCGCTTGAAGTCTGGGTCTGGGCACTCACACAACACTACTTTGCCGATGACCTTAGTAATGTAATCCTGTGGGGCACTCTTCACCTCACTAACAGTAGAACTATTGTGTACAGATTGAATATTTTCATGAGCACAGTTACTTATGAAGGTTGGAACTGAGGTTGGAATGGGTTTAAGGAGAGGTGGAAAGGATGTACAAAGAATTCCTGACTGACTGAGCCTTTTCTTTTCATGTTATTTTCCATGCTGATCTCACTAAAGTAATCAGGCTGGAGCCGGTGAACAGCAGTTTCCGTCTCAGATAGTGAGGCAAAACATTGAGACCATAGATGAGTTCTAAGTACTGAGCAGCTTAGACATGGGGTAAGTTAGGAAGAACCCAAGTTTGTCTGAGATAAATTTATTAACTGCAAAGGGGAAGCGGAGAAGAATGGTACATTGGCTTCAGTATCCCTGGGTTAGGGACAGACAAACTAACCAGACTTTCAATTCTTGATTGTTGTCAAGCAATTCTTGCTTTGTTTATTTGTGTATTGGAGCAGGCTAAACCATGATGTGCCCTGTCAAGACTTCCAGAAGAACAAGGCTCGGCAAAATATGAGGAGAAAGCGAGGACTGCAGATGCTGGCGATCAGAGCTGAAAATGTGTTGCTGGAAAAGCGCAGCAGGTCAGGCAGCATCCAAGGAACAGGAGAATCGACGTTTCGGGATTCCTGAAGAAGGGCTTATGCCCAAAACGTCGATTCTCCTGTTCCTTGGATGCTGCCTGACCTGCTGCGCTTTTCCAGCAACACATTTTCAGCTCGGCAAAATATGGGTTGGTTTGGAGGATTAATAACACAGCAGGGAGCAGAAAGGTTAAAGGAGCAAAGTTAGGAGAGAGAAAAAGACCAAGAAGAAACTGTAAATTAAACTGTAGCAAAACATTACAATCACATCATTCATGTTTTGACCAAATTATTATTAAGTTAGCTTTACGGATTGTGTTATTGGGTAAAGATTACTTTCTAGGGAGTTTGTACACCTAAGTCAAAATGTTGTGGGTTCAAGGCCTGCTCCAGGACCTGGAACGAAAAATCTAGATTGACAATTCAGTGCTGCACTGTTAAAGGTGCTAGCTAATACAATTGCGCTCACAATGCGGTCTCCCCTACACTGGGTTGCAGAACACATGGCCTCAGTCCACATGTATGAGCCTGACTTGCCATTTCCACACATCATTGTGCTGTCCTGTTCACATTTCTGTCCTCAGCTTGCTGCTGCACTGCAGTGAAACCCAGCCCACGCCGCAGGAACAGCATCTCAATTCCCATTCAGGCATTTTGCAGCCTTCTGGTCCGATCAGGGCTTGAATTGATCCAGTGCTGACTCTAATGAAAAATAAGTAGGGACTTGGACTGACAGCAAAATAATGGAAAAGATACAGGTATTTGGGGGTGGCCGGGGCGGGGGGGGCATGAGAACCGAGTGAATAGTCTAGCGATAATACCACTAAACTATCGCCTACCCTTTGTTGCTGTTCTGAAGAAGAGGCATGTTAGACTTGAAACATTAACTCAGTTTGTCTCTCTAGACCTGTTGACTGTCTTCACCACCTTCTGGTTTTATTTAATCCAGAAAAATATGACCGTGTCAGCAGTACAGCAATCTTCCCACAGGCCTATCGTCCCGATTAGGAGGTAACGGTACGATTGGAATATACCATTGGTCACACTGCAAACTTGATTGTGGCTGTTCCAGAACCGATTGATAATGATGGCAGAGACCTCCGGTGGATGCCATTTCTAGCTGGCACAAAGAGCAAAAAGTAAAACATCATCATCCTCAAGCAATACCAAGTAGGTGTCTGACCAAAGGTGTGGCAGAATGGAACAAAAGTACCTGCTTGATAAGATAGAAAGAGTTCCTTTCAGTTTGAAGTTGATCTCCCTTCTTTACAGCATCCCTCTGTTCCTCCATCCCTCCTAGCAGCCTCTCTCACTCCCTCTCTCTCCCACCGGCTTCCCAATCCACCACCAGTTTTCCCTGCACTCCGAGGCAAAACGAAGGCTCACTCCAGGTGCGGGTCACCTCACCCGTATCCCTGCCCCCGATGCAGACCTCCTGCCCAATTCTGGTTTCAACCCCAATCCCTTGTTCCTGGTGCAGGCCTCTCCCTAACTCCTGGCTCCTTGTCTAGGCCTCCCTCTCCTCCATTTGAGGAATAGTTCCTCCTGTGTAATGAGGTCAGCCAGGTGGACCCATACAATATGAGTTCTCTAACTGGGACTGTTAACCTGGTCCAATCAAAGAGCCACTGGTTGACAGATAAAAACAGGAATGGGACGGCACGGTGGCACAGTGGTTAGCACTGCTGCCTCATAGTGCCAGAGTCCCAGGTTCAATTCTACCTCAGGCGACTCGCTGTGTGGAGTTTGCACATTCTCCCTGTGTCTGCGTGGGTTTCTTCCAGGTGCTCTGGTTTCCTCCCACAATGCAAAAATGTGCAGGTTAGGTGAATGACAAGTGCCTTTTTCCAGGGGTGCGGGAATTCAAATGAGGAAATAGTTTTCAAAAAAAATAAAAACAGGAATGGGACAGCACGGTGGCACAGTGGTTAGCACTGCTGCCTCACAGTGCCAGAGACCCGGGTTCAATTCCCACCTCAGGCGACTGACTGTGTGGAGTTTGCACGTTCTCCCCGTGTCTGCGTGGGTTTCCTCCGGGTGCTCCGGTTTCCTCCCACAGTCCAAAGATGTGCAGGTCAGGTGAATTGGTCATGCTAAATTGCCCGTAGTGTTAGGTAAGGGGTAGATGTAGGGGAATGGGTGGGTTGCGCTTCGGCTGGGCGGTGTGGACTTGTTGGGCCGAAGGGCCTGTTTCCACACTAAATAATCTAATCCATGGGTACCAAATTTAGCTTTCAGCCTCTGCTCAGCCATTTTTCACTGCTGCCTGTCCCGAAGTCTGCCTTGGAGGATGGTCACCCGAAGGTCCGAGGTCGAATGTCCTGGACCACTGAAATGTTCCCCAACTGGGAGGGAACACTCTTTAAGAAAAAAAAACAGGAATGTCCTGGCCAAACTGGCCATCAACAGGTCCAGGCAGCAGGCCGTGGAGGGGGTCGTTAGAGCCGACTGCCTGCCCCTCTTCCACGGTTACGTACGAGCCCGGGTGTCCTTGGAGAAGGAGCACGCGGGTGTCCACTGACACCCTGGAGTTGTGACTGGCCACTTGAGTGTTTCCTTCCCTTCTGGAGAGATTGGACCATTCCTGTGACCGTGCGAGGACTGTTCCTGTTGCTGCTTGGGGCCTGCCTCCCTGCTGCTGCCTGGGACTTTGGAGAGGCCTGCCTCTGCTGCTGCTGCCTGAGGCCTGCCTCTGCCTTCGCTGCCTGGGACTCGCCTTGGGGCCCCTCCCCAGGGCCTCCACCACCACCACTACTGCTGCTGTGGCCTGAGGAGAGGCCTGCCTCTACTGCTGCTGCTGCCCGGGGCCTGCCTCCGCCTTTGCTGCCTGGGACTCGCCTTGGGGCCCCTCCCCAGGACCTCCACCACCACCACTGCTGCTGCTGTGGCCTGAGGAGAGGCCTGCCTCTACTGCTGCTGCCCGGGGCCTGCCTCCGCCTTTGCTGCCTGGGACTCGCCTTGGGGCCCCTCCCCAGGACCTCCACCACCACCGCTGCTGCTGTGGCCTGAGGAGAGGCCTGCCTCTACTGCTGCTGCCCGGGGCCTGCCTCCGCCTTTGCTGCCTGGGACTCGCCTTGGGGCCCCTCCCCAAGACCTCCATCTCCACCGCTGCTGCTGTTGTCTGAGGCCTGCCTTTCACCACCGCTGCCAGGGACTCGATTTTGGGGGCTGCCTGGGACTTGCCTTGGGGGCCTTCCCCAACAGGCCTGCCCCCCACCACAGCTGCAACCGAGGAACTGCCCAGGACTTGCCGGAGGCCTACTTTCCACCACTGCTGTTGCCTGAGGCCTGCCTCTACATCTGCTGCCTGGGACTCGATTTTGGGGCTGCCTGGGACTTGCCTTGGGGACCCTCCCCAACAGGTCTGCCCCACACCGCTGCGACCGAGGGCCTACCTGGGACTCGCCTGAGGCCTGCCTCCACCGCTGTTGTCGCCTGAGGCAGGTCTCCACCGTCGCTGCCTGGGACCCTCCCTGCGACCTCCACCACTGCCGCTGCCAGAGTCCCGACTCCACCACCGGCAGCAGAGGATGGCGAGCCCGAAGGTCGCGGGGCCCAGCCGCACCTACGCCGGGGTAGCCGCTGCCTTAGGCTCGGCTGGCCCAGCCCCGGCTGCAAACCACACCCCCTTCAGGCACCTGACCAAACGCCTGGGGGTCAAGGCCTATCCCCACCCCAATATGACCATCGAGGCCTGCAGCAAGGCTATGGCTAGTGTGGTCGGCCCACTGGCCATAGTCGCTGCGGCCCGGATGTACGGGAAGGCTGTTTTTTTCCTGAAGACCGAGCAGGCGGTCCACCTGGCCGTGGAGAGGGGGCTCGCTGTGGGCGGGACACATTTGCCCGTCGACCCTCTGGAGGTCACGGCCCAGAGGGTCGTGATCTCCAACGTCCCGCCCTTTATTGCCAGCGAGCTCCTTCTCCCCCACCTCACCACCTTGGGGGAGATCCGGTCAGGGATCCAGCCGCTCCTGCTCGGTCTGAAGGACCCCGCCCTCCGTCACGTCTACTCCTTCCGTCGCCAGGTGTTTATTTGCCTGGCCCGGGAGGAGGTCACGGAGGGCTCCTTTACCCTCCTCCACGAGGGCGCGGCCTACCGCGCCTTCTGGACGGCGGACGGCGTGCGGTGCCACCTGTGCCGCGAGGTGGGGCACATTAGAAGAAACTGCCCCACCCAGAAGGCCGCCCAGCCCTCGCCAACGGCTGACGGTGGTGCCGCCGCGCCCACTCCCCCTCCCCCAAAGTCAACACCACAGGCCCCGGCACCGGAGCCTGAGCCGGAGGCTTCCGATCCTCCAGCCTCCGGCAGGGAGGGGGGTGAGCGTCCAGCCGGCCGGAAGGCGCTCAGGAAGGCGCGACGCGTCAGGCCCGCCCACGGGGAGACCACCCTATCCCCATCCCCGACACCCAGCCCACGACCTGCCCCGCCCCGGCACGACGATGCCCCTGCGGCCGTGCCAGCGTCGCCCCGGCGCGGGAACCCTGACCCCCAAACCCCCGGACCCGTACCCGACCCTGACCCCACGGACCCCACGTCTACCCCCTGCCCCGATGGAGAAACCCCTGGGGCTGCGACGCCTGCCCCAGGCCCTGCAACACCTGGCCCCGGGGACCCCGAGCCTGAGCCCCGCCCTGGCACTAACCTGGGGGGGACCACTGCTGCCCAATCTCCTGCAGCCACCGTGTCTCCGGGCCCCGGAGAGGGAACTGGGCCCCTGCCCCGCCCGCCGTCACCTGATAAACCAGGGGCGGGGCAGGAAGTGACACGGCTGACCCTCCCCACCCTGGCCACGCCCCCTGCCTTCCCCCAGCCAATCGTATTCCGGGAAAGGCTGGGGGGAGGGGCCTCAGGCCCCATGACCACCAAGGCGGGCGGGGAGGGAAAGGCCCATAAATCCCCCCCTGTCTCTCTGGGGAAGAGGGGCTGGCCCTTGGAGGGGAGAGACAGCCCTGCAGCGCGCCGGCGGCGCTGCCCCTCTCCGGGGGACGGACCCACCAACGATCCCGCACCGCGGCCTGACCTGCCCAACAACGACGACGAGGGCCGTGGTGCGGGCGTCGACAAAGGACCCTTTACTGGGTCGCCGAGCGGCGGAGGGGAGGTAGGTGTTATCCCCGCTCCTCCCTCCCAGACTGTTTTTCCGGGAGCCTTGGCCCTGGGGGACGATCTTTTCCTGGGGGATGACCTTTTCCCCGAGGAGCCAGGCGTCCCGGTGTCGGGAGGAGAGCGGGGCCCCGAGCCTCCGCCGCCCGACGACCCGAACTCGGGGCGTTCCGGGACGGGGTGCGCCGAGGAAGGTACCGCCGGTGACCCTGGGGGTGGGGTCGCCGGGGGTTCGAGGCCTGTTGGCGGCGCCGGACCAGCCCCCATCCTCTCGGTGGGGGAGGGGTCGGCGACCGAGGGCGACCTCCCGGAGGAGGGTTCGGGATCGGTGGCGGACACCGGGGACGACGCGGACTCCGTCTGCAGTGACGTTTTTGAGTCCCAGGTGCCCCCCGCCGATCTCCCCCTCATCCCCCTCGAGGAACTCCGGGAATTTGTCGAGGAAACTCGAGGTCGCCGGGATAGAGCCCAACTGGCGCTCGACCGCTGGAGCTCTTTTGAGACAGTTTATTGGTCGGCCCACGCTGCTCGCCAGGCGCCTGGGCTCGACGTCAACGAGCGAAAGCGAGTCAGGAACTTCCTGGGGGCACTCCTGGTGAGGGCGAGGGACTCCTGTGCCCCTCCCTCGTCCTCCCAGTAATTGTACTTGTTTTTTAACTGTACTGGTGGTGGTAGCACAATGCTTCCGACATGGAGACTACTATAGCCAGCCTCAACATCAACGGCAGCAGGGAGTCACAGCGCAGATTCCAGACCCTCTCGGTCCTTCGGGACGGGAGGTATGCGGTGTGCTTCCTGCAGGAAACCCACACTGCCCCGGGAGACGAAGCCACCTGGCTCCTGGAGTGGCGAGGGGGGGTCTACATGAGTCACCTCACCCGCAGATCTGGCGGGGTGGCTATCCTGTTGGCCCCGCATTTTCAGCCCGAGATCTTGGGGGTCAGGGAGCCGGTGCCAGGCCGTTTGCTTCACCTGACGGTTCGGCTGGGGGGCGCGGTGCTTCACTTGGTGAACGTATACGCTCCCCTGGCCGGGCCGAGGCAAGCGAGCTTCTTTCAAGAACTGTCCGCTCATCTGGCTTCCATCGACGAGAACCAGTGCGTCGTCCTCGGGGGAGATTTCAACTGCGTCCTCGAGGGCAGGGACCACGGCGGTACCCGCACTGGCTGCGCGTCGGGGAAGAGGTTGGGGGACTTGGTCAAGTCCTTCGACCTGGTGGACGTCTGGCGGACTCTCCATCCCGACTCCATCGCCTTCACCTTCGTGAGGCCTGGGGTCGGAGCGTCCAGAATCGACCGCCTGTACGTTTCGCGGGCGTACGCCTCCTGTTTTCCGAAGGCCTCCACGCGGCAGGTGTCGTGCACGGACCATCACCTGGTGTGGGCGGAACTCCTTCCGTTCGGCGCCAGGCTCGGCTCCGCGTACTGGCACTTTAACAACCTGCTGCTGGAGGACGAGCGGTTCCGGGACTCGTTTCGTCGTTTCTGGGCCGGCTGGAGAAGGAAGCGGGGAAGCTTCCCCTCCCTGAGGCTATGGTGGGACGTGGGCAAGGCTCACGTCCGCGTCTTCTGTCAGGAGTACGCGAGGGGGTCGACCAAGAGGCGGAAATCCAGGATCGCGGAGTTGGAGAGGGAGATGCTCGACCTGGAGTCACGCCTCGGTCAGCCCGACGCGGACCCGGCCCTGCGCGGGGTGTACGAAGAGAAGAAGGCCGCGCTCCGGGACCTGCAGCTCGTCGGGGCTCGGGGCGCGTACGTGAGGTCGCGGATCCAGCTCCTTCAGGACCTGGACCGCGGCTCCCCCTTCTTCTACTCGCTGGAAAAAAGGCGCGGCACCCGTCAGCAGCTCCTTGTGCTGCTGGCCGACGACGGGTCCCTCGTCTCGGATCCGGAGGGCGTCAGGGCCCACGTCCGAAACTATTACACGGCTCTGTTCTCTCCGGATCCGTCCAGCGAGGACGCTCGCAGAGTTCTGTGGGAGGACCTGCCGCAGCTCGGCCCGGAGGACGCCGGAAGGCTCGACGCTCCCGTCACTTTAGAGGAGCTGACCGGCGCCCTCGACCGGCTCTCGAGGGGCAAAACCCCGGGGCTGGACGGGCTGACTGTGGAGTTCTTCAGGGCGTTCTGGGACGTCCTGGGGAACGACTACGCACAGGTCCTGGGGGAGTGTCTAAATGCCGGACAGCTGCCCCTTTCTTGGCGCAGGGCGGTCATCGTCCTGCTGCCGAAGAAGGGGGACCTTCGTTCTTTGAAGAACTGGCGTCCGGTCTCCCTCCTCAGCACGGATTACAAAATTTTCGCCAGGGTGTTGTCTTCTCGCCTGGCTTCCGTGCTGGCCCACATGATTCACCCGGACCAGTCCTACACGGTCCCGGGCCGGAGGATACACGACAACGTCCACCTGGTCCGGGACCTGATCCATTTCTGTCGACGGGCTGGTCTGCCGAGCGCCTTCCTGTCTCTCGACCAGGAGAAGGCGTTCGACAGGGTCGATCACGAGTACCTGCTCGGGACTCTGCGGGCGTTCGGGTTCGGGACGCGGTTCGTCGCCCGGATCCGACTTTTGTACGCCGCCGCAGAGTGTCTGGTTAAAGTTAACGGGTCCCTGACGGCGCCCCTTCGCTTCGGGAGAGGAGTGCGTCAAGGCTGCCCCCTGTCCGGCCAGCTGTATTCCCTGTGCGTGGAGCCTTTCCTGCGCCTCTTGCGGAGGAGGTTGTCGGGGCTGGTTCTGCGCGGCGCGGGCATGGGGGTGGTCCTCTCGGCCTACGCCGACAACGTGCTCCTCACTTTCACCGACCCGGCTGACCTGGGGAGGATGCGCGAGTGCCAGGCCGTGTACTCTGCGGCGTCTTCCGCCAGGATCAACTGGGCCAAGTGTTCCGGACTACTGGTCGGCCCGTGGTGGGTGGACTCTCTGCCGGAGGAGTTACGGGGGTTCAGCTGGAGTACCACCCATCTCCTCTACCTGGGGGTCTACCTCAGCCCGGCTGAGGAATCCTGGCCGGCCAACTGGCAGGAGCTGGAGGCCAAAGTCTCGGCTCGCCTAGGCCGCTGGACAGGACTGCTCCGAGTGCTATCTTACAGGAGTCGAGTGCTGGTCATAAACCAGCTGGTGGCCGCCATGCTGTGGTACCGGCTGGTCACTTTGGTCCCTCCTCCTGGCTTTGTCGCTGACATCCAGAGAACGTTGGTCGACTTCTTCTGGGACAAAAAGATGCACTGGGTCGCCGCGCAGGTTCTGAGTCTCCCTATCGAGGAGGGCGGTCAGTCGCTGGTGTGCGTCCGCACCCAGGTCGCGACGTTCCGCCTTCAGACCTTGCGGCGATACCTTTACGTCGAGCCTCCTCCTAGGTGGTGCGCCCTGGCGACGTATTTTTTCCGCCAGGTGCGTAACCTCAACTACGACACGCAGCTCCTGTTCGTCGACCGTGACGGTTTGGAGGTCGCCCTCAAGGTGCTGCCTGTCTTTTACCAGGACCTGATCACTGTCTGGAACATGGTCGAATCGCGTCGCGCCTACCCTCCGGCTGGAGTAGCGGCTGTCGTCAGGGAGCCGTTCCTCAGGAATCCGCACCTCCGTACTCGCGGGTTCGAGTGGCTGTCGGAGGGGAGGGCCGTGGCGGCAAGGGCGACCAGGGTCGGGGACGTGCTGGGTGCCGGGGGCCTGGGCTGGACGCTGCCGCAGGACATAGCGAGCAGGGCAGCGGTAGACGTCCGGTACGTGGCCACCGCCATCCGACGCCTTAAAACGGCGGTGCTCGGACCCGACGTAGTGCACCAGTTGGAGGACGCTCAGGTGTGCGGTGGGATCCCGTCCGCGCTCCCCCCGGCCCGGACGGAATTTCACATTGGCCCCAAGGTCCCGTACTTCCCGCGGGAGCCTGTGCCCCACAACCTGAGCCGCCTCCGGAATTTTAATTTCGTTGCTTTTAGGGACATAAAAAGGAGGGCCCTGTATCGACTGCTGCTGCACACCGTCCACCTCTTCTCCCTCATCCACCGTCCGGACACGCCTTGGCGTGCCCATTTGCCACCGGGCGGCGGGGATCCCCAGTGGAGGGCTCTCTACGCGGGAGTCCTCCCCCTTTCTCTCGGGGATCTGGGGTGGAGGGTGCTGCACGCAGCAGTCCCCTGCAACCGCAGATAGTGGTGGTTCACGGACTCCCAGCCCAACTGCTTGTTCTGTGGTGCTGTGGAGTCTGTGGACCATGTATATATTGGGTGTGGGCGTTTGCACTCCCTTTTTGATTTTCTCAAAAACCTTCTCCTCTGTTTCTGGCTGCACTTCAGTCCCACGCTCCTGATCTTCGGGCACCCGGTACGAAGGAGGGAGGGCAGGTCGGAAGACCTCCTCGTGGGTCTGCTCCTGGGCCTGGCCAAACTGGCCATCAACAGGTCCAGGCAGCGGGCCGTGGAGGGGGTCGTTAGGGCCGACTGCCTGCCCCTCTTCCGGGGTTACGTTAGAGCCCGGGTGTCCTTGGAGAAGGAGCACGCGGTGTCCACCAACATCCTGGAGTTGTTTAGGGAGAGGTGGGCACCGCAGGGAGTGGAGTGCATTATTTCCCCCTCCAACTCTATTTTGATTTAGTCCCTACCCTCCCCTTCACTGTTTTGATCACACAGCATTGCCCTTTGAGAAGGGCAGTGCTTGCCACTGGCCACTTGGGTGTTTTCCTATTTTCCTGGTGGTGGAAATTGAGTAAAGACCCGCGCACTTTGTGTCTCTCACTGTGTCTCACACCTGCGCACTCACACATGAATGCTGGGGAAAAAATAAGCACTACCACAGTTAGGCGGTAGGGTGGGGAAAAGGAAAAAAAACAGGCCTGTCAAAAAAATAAATAAAAGGGGAAAAAAAAATTAAACAGGAATGTCAGAGGTTTTATATCACTCTGAGAGCTGGCTCTAAGGGAGCTGGATTAGTGTTAAGGACTTTCCATATGTAAATAAAGGATGACGGGACACTGGTCTCTGTGGAGTTATTTCAATTGTAATATCTGATCTTGTCATAGAGATGTACCGCATGGAAGCAGACCCTTCGAATCAACCCATCCAGGCCGACCAGATATCCCAACCCAATCCAGTCCCACCTGCCAGCACCCAGCCCATATCCCTCAAACTGTTCCTATTCATATACCCATCCAAATGCCTTTTAAATGTTGTAATTGTACCAGCCTCCACCACTTCCTCTGGCAGCTCATTCCATACACCTACCACTCTCTGTGTGAAAAAATTGCTCCTTAGGTCTCTTTTATATCTTTCCCCTCTCACCCTAAACCTATACCCTCTAGTTCTGGATTCCCCGACTCCAGGGAAAAGACTTTGTCTATTTATCCTATCCATGCCCCTCATAATTTTGTAAACCTCTGGAAGGTCGCCCCTCAGCCTCCGACCCTCCAGGGAAAACAGTCCCAGACTGTTCAGCCTCTCCCTGTAGCCCAAATCCTCCAACCCTGGCAACATCCTTATAAATCTTTTCTGAACCCTTTTAGGTTTCACAACATTTTTCCGATAGGAAGGAGACCAGAATTGCACGCAATATTCCAACAGTAGCCTAACCAATGTCCTGTACAGCCGCAACATGACCTCCCAACTTCTGTACTTAATACTCTGACCAATAAAGGAAAGCATACCAAATACCTTCTTCACTATCCTATTTACCTGCGACTCCACTTTCAAGGAGCTATGAACCTGCATTCCAAGGCCTCTTTGTTCAGTAACATTCCTAAGGACCTTACCATTAAGTGTATAAGTCCTGCTAAGATTTGCTTTCCCAAAATGCAGCACATCACATTTATCTGAATTAAACTCCATCTGCCAGTTCTCAGCCCATAGGCCCATTTGGTCAAGATCCTGTTGTCATCTGAGGTAACCTTCTTCACTGTCCATTACACCTCCAATTTTGGTGTCATCTGCAAACTTACTAACTGTACCTCTTATGCTCAGGTACAAATCATTTATGTAAATGACAACAAATAGAGAACCCAGTACCGATCCTTGTGGCACTCCATTGGTCACAGGCCTCCAGTCTGAAAAACAATCCTCCACCACCACGCTCTGTCTTCTACCTTTGAGCTAGTTCTGTATCCAAATGGCTAGTTCTCCCTGTATTCCATGAGATCTAACCTTGCTAACCAGTCTCCCATGGGGAACCTTGTCGAACGCCTTACTGAAGCCCACATAGATCACATCTACTACTCTGCCCTTATCAATCCCTTTGTTACTTCTCCAAAAAATTCAATCAAGTTTGTGAGACATGATTTCCCATGCACAAAGCCATGTTGACTATCCCTAATCAGCCCTTGCCTTTCCAAATACATGTACATCCTGTCCCTCAGGATTCCCTCCAACAACGTGTCCACCACCAACATCAGGCTCACTAGTCTGTATTCCCTGGTTTGTCCTTACCACCCTTCTTAAACTGTGGCACCACATTAGCCACATTAGTCTTCCAGCACCTCACCTGTGACTATTGATGATATAAATATCTCAGCAAGAGGCCCAGCAATCACTTATCTAGCTTCCCACTGAGTTCTAGGGTACACCTGATCAGGTTCTGGGGATTTATCACCTTTAGCCGTTTCAAGACATCCAGCACTTCCTCCTCTGTAATATGGACATTCTTCAAGGTGTCACCATCTATTTCCCTACTTTCTATATCTTCCATGTTCTTTTACACAGTAAATACTGATGCAAAATACTCGTTTAGTATCTCCCTCATTTTCTGCGGGTCCACACAAAGGTTGCCTTGCTGATCTTCGAGGGGCCCTATTCCCTCCATTGTTATCCTTTTGTCCTTAATGTATTTGTAAAAACCCTTTGGATTCTCCTTTAGTCTATTTGCCAAAGCTATCTCATGTCTCCTTTTTGCCCTCCTGATTTCCCTCTTAAGTATACTCCTACTTCCTTTGCACCAAAGATTCACCCTGAGTGAGCAGCTGATGGTGTTGTGAATTGGGAGCATGGATACTGAGTTCCTAAGCAGAAGCTCATGAACAGCATTGAACTTGTCTACATTTGTATTAAGTTCTAGCTTTTCCAAGAGATGATATCAAACAGACATGTCAAGTCAACTCAGATATCTTTATGGAGTTAATCACGTCATGTCGAAGATATGAAACTCAGTCTCACTCCCTTACAGAGACACTAAACCCTTCAGTCAGATAAATGGGTGACTTTCAGGAGAGGTGGGAAGGTAGTGTAGGAGTCTCCTGTGGCTATACCTCACCCAAACAGATATACTGTTTTTGGGTACTGTTGAAGGAGAATAGTCTCTTGAGAAAAACAGCAGAGGCAGCCAGATCTTGGGCACTAACAATAAATCTTATGTTAAATGAGATTTGGCAAGATTCAAAAGAGTAATTGTTATAAGGTACTCTCCTGTCAGGGGCACAGACAGGAGATTCTGTGGTCATGAGTGACAATTCAGGAAGTATGTTATTTCCCTGGTGCCAGGGTGAAGGATATCTCAAAGTGGTTGCAGTATATTGTCAAAGGGGAGAGTGAGAAGCTGGATGTTGTCATGCAGATTGGTAAGAACGAAGTAGTTGGAGAAGGGGTTGAGGCTTTGTAGACTGAATATAGAAAGTTAGGTAGAAGGTTAAAAAAAATAGAATCTCAAAGGTAGTAATCTTTGGATTCCTCCCAGTGCCACATGCAAGTGAGAGTATGAATAAGAAGATGGGGCAGATAAATGATTGGCTGAGGAGATGGTGCAGTGGGCAAGAATTCTACAGCATCAAGATTAGAGTGGTGCTGGAAAAGCACAGCTATCAGGCAGCATCTCAGGAAAATAGATGTTTCAGGCAAAAGCCCTTCATCAGGAATCATTCCTGATGAAGGGCTTTTGCCCAAAACATTAATTTTCCTGCTCCTCAGATGCTGCCTGACCTGCTGTACTTTTCCAGCACCACTCTAATCTTGACTCTAGTCTCCAGCATCTGCAGTCCTCACTTTCACCTAAGGATTCTACAGCCTCAGGTGAGGTGTCGGGCGACTGGAGGGTAGCTTTATTTAAGAAAGACTGTAAGGGGAAGCTTGGGAACTATAGTTCTGTGAGTCTGACACCAGTGGTGGATAAACTGTCGGAGGAGATTCTGAGAGATAGGATTTACATGCATTTGGAGAGGCAAGGACCGATTAAGGGTAGTCTGGATGGCATGGGAAATTGTGTCTCACAAACTTGATTGAGGACATGACCAAAAAGATTGATGGGGGCAGAGCAGTAAGTGCTATCTAAGTGGGCTTTAATAAAGCCTTTGACAAGGTTCCACATGATAGATTGATAAGTAAAGTTAGATCACGTGCGACTCAGAGAGAGCTAGTCGTTTGGATATGAAAGTGGCCTGTTGGTAGAAGACAGAGGGTGGGTGGTGGAGAGTTGTTTTTCGAACTGGAGATCTGTGACCAGTGATGTTCCTCAAGGATTCGCACTGGGTCCACTGTTGTTTGTCATTTATATAAATGATTTGGATGAGAATTTAGAAGGCATGGTTAGTGAGCTTGCAGATGAATTGGTGGCATAGGGAATAGTGAAGAAGGTTATCCACGATTACAAAGGGATCTTGATCAATTGGGCCAATGGACTGATGAGTGGCAGATCAAGTTTACTTTGGATAAATGTGAGGTATTGCATTTTGTTAAAATGAACAAGGGTAGAACTTATAGTTAATGGTAGAGTATTGGCTAGTGTTGTTGAACAGACAGACCTAGGGATTCAGCTACATAATTCTTTGAAATTTGCATCACATGAAAGACGGGTGGTGAAGAAGACATTTAGCACACTTGTCTTTATTGCTCAGACCACTGGATGTAGCAGTTGGGATGTCATGTTGAGGTTGTACAGGAGACCACTTTTGGAGTACTGCAAACAGTTTGTGTCCCCTGCTTTAGGAAGAATTGGTGGCTGTCTCAATCCTTTTGAGTCTTTGACGAGAACACACTGTTATCTCTACAGTAATGTACGGAGCTTCAGTTGATTGTTTGGATCTTGGCTCTTTCTTTTCCCTTTCGGTTTTGGAAGTTTTTATTTTCCTTTCAGCGTCTGTAGCTTTCCTGTTCTCCATCACAGAATTGGAGACAGCAGCTAACAGAGACAGGGGACAGAGATGTTGAGAATGATAACAGCTTCTGGAGGGTTGTTCCTATACTGAGCTCTCCAAAACTCACAACAGACGATGTCAATTTGTCTGGACTCAATGTCCCCAAAGAGTAACATTGTCTTCCGTGCATCAGTTCACTTCACTTGTTTTTCCAAGTTGGAAACAACACCTGCCATTTTTTCTCCGTTTAAAAGCAATGTCCATTTTCTTCATTTTCAGTCCAGAATCCAAACATGAAACAAAGACGTAGTCTGGACATACGAACTACTCAGTGAAAACCAAGGGAAGGTATTCAATTGGGAGAGTTGGAGGGATGGACTTTGGGACACTAATATAGTCAAGATTCTTGAGGAAGCCAGGGAAGTCTTTAGCTAGACAGAGAATTGGAGAGGGTTGAACATTTGGTGCAATGTCAGTAGGATGAATTAGTCTATAGGAACACAACCAAAGGTCTGTGCTGCAAATACAATCTACTTGAAGCTGTAAAAAAGATGTAGCATACATGTAAACATGCAATGCCATCTGTTGGATCATTTCAAAACACGTTACTCACATCTAGTTTCGTATGTTATGAGAAATAATATACACATCAGATAAAGATACTCTGCTAGAGGCAAGACACAGATCATGATTAGCAGCAGTGACCATTTATAAAGTGCTCCAAGATCTCAATGGTAAATATTTGGAAGCCTAATTGAAAACCAAATGAATAATAGCCCCGGACATCAAAGAATTCAGAGAATCAGTAGTGCCATCCTCTGAGAGTGTAGAGCTGGAGACTGGCAAATCCAGAAGACAGAATACATTTCTTTCTGATTAAATTTTAGGTTCCTACAAGCTAGTAGGAATTTCTAGTACTGAAACTGTAAATACAAAGAAGGTTAAAGGTTATAGCTTGTGCTGATACAACTGATATTCTATTTGTTTCTCTCTCTCTCTTTCACTTTAAAAAATACAAATTATAACTGACTTCCATTATAGTTTTTGGTTTGGAATTTGAGTCTTTTAACTGTAGAACATGGGTTAATGCAATTAAAACAAGTTTGGAATAAGTTACATTCAAAAGATTGGTGCCTCTTTTAATTTAAGAGGTTAACATTTGGAAAGGTAAGATTATAAAACAGCAGGTGGACTTACATGGACAATTAGGAACAAAGGGTGAAATCTTCCTAGCCCCTAAATGATGTGGTGAGAGAGTTGCTTCATCAGGTAAGATGTCCAGTGAAGACTTTCTTGACTTTGAAAACAAATAGTCCCATTTTCTGATCATGGTTTCATTGGCAAATCGAGATTCGCACCAGTGAGCAGGGAGAGATCTATCTGCCTTCATTACCATCCTCTCTGGCACCTAATCTCACCTCACTGATAGGTAGTCTCCCACCCACTAGACAGAAACAACACAATCACAATTCCAGATATGAAAGTCAGAATTGTTGCCTGGCAACGCCAGCTTGCCACTTGCTCCCCTGGACACCATGTTAGACCCCAGATACCAATATCCCAGGGCAAGCTCCACTGTACGCCCAAGTCCATGGGCCTTAGCATTCGACATATAGCAGCCTCAATGTACTTTCATGCCAAATTACTGCTCCACATACAGCATGGTTTGGGACATCAGTGTCACAGTAATTCAAGGGGCAGCATCTAATATCAGCCGAGGGTCTTGAGCACAACCAGTTGACTACTTGGGATGGCCATGGTCTGTAAACACTAATCATAGGGATTATGGAGCTGGGTGCAGAAGATTGGTCAACATGGAAGGTTCGGAGTTACATGGACAGGGAACGGAGAGTGTGCATGAGATGGGGTGAGATAGTTAAAGCGCTCTGAGAGGTAGCGGCTGGGCTGACGTTTTGATACAGCACAGGCTTTCCACCCAGCCACCTGTATACCCAGCATCCTCCATAATTCTGCCAGGGTTACCTGGCTCACATCGCAGAGAACCTTTAGACCAGGAACAGAAATCCCAACTTTTGGGCCACTGTTTCCTGGATCAAGCTTTTGGAGTTGGGAAATTTCCTGACTATGCATTCCCAACTTGGGAATAAAAACTCAAGCCTCGGTTTAAGCTCATTCGTCCAGCTGCATGCACTATACCCACCTTTTCCCTACCAAGCCTCTATGCTGTTGCTTCACCAGGTTACTGCTGCTCACTGAGTGCTCCTTTCAGATTGTGATTCTGGGAGATTATGGCACTTGCCTGCCCTGCCTACACTGATGGGCAATATACAGGGAGAAGAAAATGGAAGAAATTGTTTATAGAATTTGCATTTGATATTATTACCGCCCGTTTTACAGGCTCAATACAGTTTGTTATTTAAACAGAACGCGTACAAAGCTATCTCACTTCTGGCCACAAGGTGATGCTATCTCCTAAGTTGCACAGTGATGCCGAATTCACAAAAGTGTTCCTCCAAAGGACAAACACAAACACCTTTACAGGGTGTTGGACAACCATACCGGGGGCAAGCAGGATGCAAGAATGATTAAAGAGGCTGGTCCATGGGAGGATCTGGAAAGAGGGGGTGGGAGATTTCAAAGCGCTTGAGGGAAGGAGTTCCAAAGTTGGAGACTTTGCAGCTGGAGAAACTGCTGCTGGTGAGAGGAAGAGAGAATTGAGAAATTAATAATCATCTGCAGGTCTGGAAGTGACATTGGAGAAAGAAACTGGATTCATATTTCCCATCTGTGAGCTTCCATCACAAGTCTGAGTGCTGATGCAAGTTCACAGACTTGAAACATTGGGCTGAATTTTACCAGAAATCAGTGTCAGTTTTTGGTGAGTTTTATGGAGGATTTCTCTCTGTTTTCTCATGATAGTAAGCTCACCTCTTTGGCTGTGACTCTTGCCTCTATGGCTCCTGGCTCATGCTATCTGCCGTCACACCCACAGGGACCTCCTGAGATTCCTGGTGAGGGCACCATATTTACAATACAGGCCAAAGCACTGTCAGTCCAGAACTACCCTGCACTGTTTCTGTTTACAAGAATTGGCCCACAGCTGCTGGTCAACAGCCATTTAGATTGACGCTTTGCCAACAGGGACCTGGTGGTTCTGGTGGGTGGGGGGGAGGGGGACAATCCTCTCTCCTCAGGACTGCCAGAGGAGATCACAACAACAAAGTTGTCACCCACATCAGGGCAGTACCCAGCATGGTGCATGGGATAATGAGGTAGTCCCAGGCGTGAGCAGCTCCTGCATCATGTGCAGGCTATGGGAACCCAAAAGGTGCTTGTTGCTTTGGTAATGAGGTAAATCTTTCTAAGACACAAGACATTGCTTGTGTATTGCAGCAGGAATGGGATTGCTTCCTGATGTTGTCTGATATAATCCAGATTGCCGAGGGCCACGATCCTTCATTGACATTGCAGGTTGATATGTGAGGCCTTTGTATGATAACAGATACCTTCCGCCAGCACTGTATGGGTGTCTGCTCCAAGCTGTTTGAAGGGCTTCACACCATACAGATCTCACCTCGCTGTGACAGAATGAAACACATCCCACGGCCACTCTGGGTGTGTTTTAATTCCTAGGTACGTGCTCATTGGGTGAGGATGGAAGGAAACAGCCATCAGGTTTCTCAGACTGAGTCACAGTTTCAATCTCTCACTCTAGTTTGCTCTCCAAAGCTTCAGATTCTCTCCCTGAAGACTCTCCCCACTGACCCTATCAGTTTCAATCCTCCCCTTGTTCTGAGCCAGCCAGTTTATTAAACCACCTTACACCTGAGCTCCAACTTGTACTGCTTTGTCCCACTGAAACCAGGTGGGCACTCAGCAGTGATGATCTCCCCATCTCCCTCGCCGCAGCTCCCTAGGCTGGTTATTCTCAACCTGGGAAACTGACCAGTGCCCACTCCCCAAAGCAGGCCTGCGGACCCCCCTGACCCTGACTCCCCCAACTGGCCAATTGACCATGTCGCAGCCCTTGCACTGATATTGAAGATTGCTGTTGACTAACTGTGCTGGGATTCCCTGACTGACAGCAGGCTCCCTTGACCTGAATGAGGGCTGCCCCCTCCCCCTTAGACTTGGAACATTGCTATTTGGTTGAAGCACACACAGTGTGTTTGCTATATACATGATTGTCACATGGTTCGAGTGGGAGTTTGATGTAGCGCAGTGCTGTGCAGCAACATGTCCACTCCCCTTGACTGATCACTGCTGATAACTGTCACAAGCTGCCTGGCTTTGTGTCTGTGCTAGAAGACAAAGCAAGACAGAAATACTGTGAGCTCTGACTGAGGTGAAGATGCAGAAAGGCAAGGTAAAGATGAAGCAAAATGAGTGAGTGTTAAGAGAAGAAGAGAGCGGCCCTGAGATACAGCCTGGTCCAATCCATGAACTGGGAGAATGTCCCTGTGTGCAAAGCGTCCTGGCAGCAACATTGCATTGAGGCTGTTGGTGCAAAGTGAAGCAGTGATGTGCAGAAGTGTATTGCAGTGAGGCTGGTGTGTGTTCAGTGCCAACCTCCACAGATGGGTAATGCAGGTGGTCAATGCCCAGTGGAATATGACCTGTGATGTTGATTGCTGCTGTCCAAAATGAATGACCAACTGGTGAACTGAACTCAACAAGTTCCTGCTCTGACTTTTCTATTAGGAACTGTCACCAACCAGATTCTGCCTGGTGGGCAAGGGAGTAGAGAACTGCATATGGCTCAGGAAAGATTCAACATTGATGGCATGTTAGAAGTGCGATTGGCTGCTCATAGTTCTCTTGCCATTGTTTAGTGAGATTCTTGTATCACTGATCAAAATCTGCAGAATTAAACTTTCTTATTGATAGACCATTGAAGACAAACTCCTTTTCATCAAAAGGAATTTCAGGATCCTTGTCAACACGGACACTTCTGGGAGATAAAGGGGGAAGCCAATACATTGCAAAGTTAAGTTCCCAACCCACGCCATTCCTGGTGGACTGCCCCTGCAATGTCTATCATCTCCAAGGTGCACTGCAATACCTTGCAAAATTTCAGCAGCAACTTTCAAGCTCATAACCTCTGGTGCTTGGAATGGTAACAGCAGAGAGCTCATCACCACTGGCAGGATCCCCTCTCAATCACAAAGTATCTTGAATATAAATTGCTGTTTCTTCACTGACACTGAATTCTGAATTGGAGATGCCGGTGTGGAGATTTGGAGATGCTAGTGCCCAAATAAACCTGTTGGACTATAACCTGGTGTTGTGTGATTTTTAACTGATTTCTGAAACTCTCTCTCAGTACCTACGGTATACCCACCGCACGTGGAATGTAGTTATTCAACAACCCTGGCTCGTTGCCAGCTTCTTGCGGGCAATTGGGGATGGAAAATAATCCTTGATATTGTCAATGATGCTCATATCTCACAAATAAATTTCATAAACTCGCTAAATATGCAGGAAATCTGTACTACCGTCATGCAATAATACTTAAAAGATCATGTTGATTTGTAACAGATGGTGTAGAAGTGCTGAAAGAAATTAGATTTCCTTTGTAGCTTCTGCAAAAGCCTGGAGAGAGAGACACTGATTTGGATTCATCCTGAGGATACGATGGGAATTTTGGCTCCTGTCTTTGTCTGGGAATTCCTCAACTGTGATGGGACGATCACCATTAGCTTCAGAAATGTTACCCTTTCACTCTGGTGTTGGTTGAGGAAATGGCAAATTTAATGGCATCTGTTGCCTGTACCAACAGGTGCCAGTTCCAGTCTGGCTTGTTGTCTAAATGTTTTACTAAAAACTAAACAAGAGGTGACTGCCCAGAAAAAGCTGAGAAACACTCTGAATATAGCTCTGAGTACACACCCATGTTACACAGAAGATAGTAAGTTCAGAACCTAAAATGTGATAATAGTCAAATCTCGGAAATAAAAAGCTTGAAGCACAGAACCTGCCCGCAGTACAAATTTCAGAGTTTATGAAGGTGATGCAAGTGGTGAAGGCATGAGATTTATTACCTGGGATGTCTGGGAGCAGGTATATCGACTCCCACCCCAGAAAATTGAACTCGTTGTCATTTTCCTTCTTGTATTTTACAATATTATGAAATTCATAACTACATCTTCAAAGTCAGAAGCAAGTTATCCAGTCAGTTAGTACTTTCATGGAAATAGCTGATCAATCTTGAGTTCAGGATGGAGTTCTATCCTATGGGAATTTAACAGCACATACACCGTGTCAGTCAGTGAAGTGAAACGTTTGCAACATGCACCAACAAGAAAGCCCTGGTACTGCATCGCACACAAACAAAACAAACAACGCTTACTGAGGCGTTTCCACCCAGTGATGGATCTTGTATATACACCCCTTGGCAAATTGAAAAGGAAGAGGACTAACTGATTTAAGGAATTAACTCATTTAAGGGTACGTTAATTTAAATATTCTAAACTGAAGTTACTTCATTTTTAAAATGTATAGGAAGGATTGGGGGAAGTCAATTAAATGAACAACTAATCTTCACATTTGAGTTCTGACGTGGAGTTTCCATTCAATATTGTTCAAGCTGCATTTCAGTTATTGTCTTTAAAACCCTTAGAGCATTCATTACATTTTTTGATCCCATCATGTATTTTTTGTATTGGAAATAAAGACCACAAAGATAAGCTGAGATGAAATCATTATATACATAAAAATCAGCTACGCTTCATTAAAATGGAAATGCAGCACAGATCCGGTATTACTTGTTCTGGTACTTTAAATAAAAAACAAATTCCTGCATACCATGTCACCCTCATTGTTTGTCAGCCAAGCAGATCAGGTTAGACTGGAGAAGATGAATTATACTTCTTGGTACAATCTAAGTTCTCATCTAAGCCCTTCAGGTACTGAGTGTTACATTACTCTTTTTAGATTAGACACTTTTTAGATTAGATTCCCTACGATGTGGAAACAGGCCCTTCGGCCCAACCAGTCCACACTGACCATCCGAAGAGTAACCTACCCAGACCCATTTCACTCTGACTAACACTACGGGCAATTTAGCATGGCCAATTCACCTAACCTGCACCTCTTTGGACTGTGGGAGGAAACTGGAGCACCCAGAGGAAACCCACGCAGACACGGGGCTAATGTGCAAACTCCACACTGACAGTCACCCGAGGCTGGAATTGAATCTGGGACGCTGGTGCTGTGAGGCAGCAGTGCTAACCACTCAGCCACCGACATGTTCTATGTGGAAGTGCTGTTGGATCCAACAGGCCAAGTGTGTGATGTCAAGGTGGCACACCATAGAGAAAATCCTGTGGTATGCTTTTTATTATTTTGTTGTGAGGTTTCTGAAAGGGTTCCTCTGCTGGCCTACTTAATGATTTTGGTCCTGGTTAAAATTCTCCTCTGTTGCCTAATGTGCCTGCTGTGTAGCCTTAGGTGCAAGGGAGCTATCTGTCAAGGAGATTCCTGTGTTTGTTTACAATTTGGTTCCTCAACATTTGTGGGATTGTCATCCTGCAATTGTTTTTAGCTTTCTATATTTTATCTAATTAGCTATTAATAGAGGAACCTTTGACTATAAATGCAAGACAGTCAGTAATCAATCCAATAAGGTGCTTGAAAGAAATTTATTTTCCAAGGGGTTGTTAGAATATGGAATTGTTAATTAGTCATGGTTGAGCCACATGACATTGCTGTATTAACGAGAACCTCAGCACAAGAGACAGAGGAATAAAAAGGTATGTTGAAGAGGTTAAAAGAAGAACTCCAATTTAAGGTATCTGCACAGATTTTTGCAGATTGAAAATATAATTATTTTCACTGTTTGGTAAATCAGTAACTAGAGGCATCAATTCAAATCCATGAACTGAATGAACAGAGTTTAGACTTTATTTTACACAGTTGTTACCGCATTCAACTTTGAAACAATTGTGGAAAACAGAGTCATATTAGTTTTTTAAAGTGAAAGTATTGCAAAGAAAAATGTAAAAAGTAATGGACAAAGGGCTACGTGATTAATCTTTTAGAGAGCTGATACACATGTATAATTGGGGATAAGTGGGCTCCTGTACTGAAAAGCTCGATAAGTGTGCAAAGCTCCAAGCATTTTACACACAGCTTACTTAGGAATGAAAGCAACGCCCACTGTTGTAGCTCTCTTCCACCATAGTGCCACTGATGAAAGTTGCCATTTCTGCTGGGAATATCGAACTGATCCTTAAGTCCATGTCAAGGAAAGAAAGGAAGAATGTCGTTGCATTTATATAAATGATTTGGATGCAAACAAAGAAGATATAGTTAGTAAGTTTGTAGGTGACACCAAAATTGGAGGTGCAGTGGACAGCGAAGAAGGTTACCTCAGATTACAACAGGATCTTGATCAGATGGGCCAATGGGTCCCTGAGGAGTGGCAGATGGAGTTTAATTCAGATAAATGTGAGGTGTGGCATTTTGGGAAAACAAATCTTAGCAGGATTTATACACTTAATGGTAAAGTCCTAGGGAGTGTTGCTGTACAAAGAGACCTTGGAGTGCAGGTTCATAGCTCCTTGAAAGGAGAGCTTCAGGTAGATAGGATAGCGAAGAAGGCGTTTGGTATGCTTTCATTTATTGGTCAAAGCACTGAGTTCAGGAGTTGGGAGGTCACGTTGCGGCTGTACAGGGCGTTGATTAGGCCACTTTTGGAAGATTGCGTGCAACTCTGGTCTCCTTCCTATTGGAAGGATGTTGTGAACTTTGCAAGGGTTTAGAAAAGATTTACAAGGATGTTGCCAGGGTTGGAGTATTTGAGCTATAGGGAGAGGCTGAACAGGCTGGGGCTGTTTTCCCTGCAGCGTCGGACCTGAGGGGTAACCTTACAGAGATTAACAAAATTATGAGAGGCATGGATAGGGTAAATAGACAAGGTCTTTTCCCTGGGGTCAGGGAGTCCAGAACTAGAGGGCATAGGTTTAGGGTGAGAGGGAAAAGATATAAAAGAGACCTAAGGGTCATTTTTTTCACTCAGAAGGTGGTACATGTATGGAATGAGCTGCCAGAGGAAGTGGTGGAGGCTGGTACAATTGCAACAGTTAAAAGGCATTTGGATAGGTATATGAATAGGAAGGGTTTGGAGAGATAGGGGCCACATGCTGGCAAGTAAGACTAGATTAAGTTGGGATATCTGGTCGGCATGGATGAGTTGTACTGAAGGACTGTTCCCTTGCTATACATCTCTATGACTCTATGAGAGAAGTGTACACCCTTCTGACAGGTTGAGACAAGGTAAACATCAAAACACGGACTTTACTAGCTGAAACAGAGGATTAGGATTAAGGTTTTGGCCAAGAATTGCAGGGGATTACGAGGAATGACATTTTCTCACAATGAATGTTAATGTTTACAAACTTGCTGCGCATCTGGGTGGTGGAGGTGGTGTGATGAAGGATTGCAAACGAAATCAGATAGGCACTTGACAGAAATAACTTTGCAGGCCTATGGCAATTGAGTGAAGGCACTGTCCACAGAGAGCTGACATGGACTCAGTGGGCTGAATGGCCTCCCACGACTCTAGCACTCTATTCAAAGCAATTTTAAGTTGAGGGTAAATGTTTAAAAATGTGATTTTCTCTTTTTCAAGTCTTTTCCTTTCACTAGGTATGTGATGCCTCTATTCCCAATTTTTCATCCTCTTAATGTTAATAATCCCAGCTTGTCTCCCTTTGTATTTTCAATTTTTTCTTTAGCTTGGCATTATAAACTCCATGTTTCTGACACCTTGCTACTGATCACTCAATTTGTAACAAGTCACTGTCAATATTAACATCCTGGGAACACGCTGATATACGCAGCAAATTCTTTTCAAATCTTTATTTTCAGCTGACAATGTATCACAGTGGGAAATGCAGGAACAAATTAACAAATGGATGAAGAAGTGCTATCCATCTAAGTAGCTGCAGATGGGTGATGCAATTCAAACCATATCCTACACTGCATTTCTGTAATGGATTTATGTTTCTAAATTAGAATGTTGGGAGGTTTCATCATTAAACTGGGGTTATGGGTCTGGGACTCAGGCTAAATGCTAGAGAGTAACTTCACTGATCCCACACTCAGTTAATAGACAGCACAGCTCAGACAGAAGCCTACATTATCATCTTTTAATCCCTTTGTGTACAACCGCACCCCCGTAGATCAATTAACGTAGCTGCACAAAATCCTGCACCAAGTATAACATACAAAGTCAGGCAACATTCAAAGAACATATTTTAAATCAACTGAAGTATGCAGAATATAGACTCATAAGAAATGGAATGGAATGCCATTTGGTCATGAATTGAACACAAAATTATAAGGTGAAAAGAAAACTGAGGTAATTATGATCTCTCTTGCATGATCTCCATGTTCCAACAATGGCTTTCAAAGGAGCACTGGGTATGAAATTAATGAATTTAATTCTCTTTATGGTGCTGCTGTTAGCACATCTCTTAACATATACATAAAATACAACCTGGTGCTATTTAATATAGACATTAAAGCATTTGTACTATCCTGTAAATGAAATGCATTGACGTATGGGGGAAAGTTGAACTTGATCACATGGCACTATAAGGATTCTTTGAGTTCCAAACTGGACTGCAGGATGCACAGTTATTTTTGATGGGAAAGGTGCCAGGGGCTATTTGCATAAAGCAGATAGGACACATATTAACATTTGCTGTAAATATGTGGAACAGGTAGATTGTAACGCAATGAGATTGACTCATTGTCAATGAGTGTATGACATTTATTTGGTGCCAGCATTGATATTTTAGAGCTTAGTTGACATTGTGTTAACCTTAGGAGATAGTGAGGACTGCAGATGCTGGAGAAGACAGAGTTGATAAAACGTGGTGATGGAGAAAGCACAGTAGATCAGGCAGCATCCGAGAGTAGGATGATGCTGTGCTTTTTGGAGCACCACACTTTAATGACATTGCCTTAACCTTGCACAGTTGAACATAGGAAGGAATACTCATTGCTCTACACTATTAATGTTTGAAAGGATCATTGGCTAGTTACAGGTTAGTTGTTGGTTTATGTCTTCTGAGAGTTGCCTCAAACCCACATGTTTATAATACTTCCCATCATTGTATTACATTTGAAAAATCTGCAGAGGGTGATGTGGCAGGAACTGAAGGCCATTTTACTAACTTCAAGACTTCTGTTCAACAAGTTGCTGCATGACTTGGGGACACTACTAGGCCTTAGAAAGAAAGAAATTGACCTTAAAGGCTCCCAATTGTAATGATAGACCCGGATGCCTATTCTGTGCTGACAAGGATGGGCTGCAAGCTCAGAGTCCTTATGACAAATTGGTGCCAGATTCTGGCAAATTCTTTGGCACAGACTGTAGACATTTTCAGACTGGAGGCCTGTGACCAGTGGAGTGCCACAAGGATCGGTGCTGGGTCCACCACTTTTCATCATTTATATAAATGATTTGAATGTGAGCATAAGAGGAGTAGATACTAAGTTTGCAGATGGCACTAAAATTGGAGGTGTAGTGGACAGTGAAGAAGGTTACCTCAGATTACAACAGGATCTTGATCAGATGGGCCAATGGGCGGAGAAGTGGCAGATGGAGTTTAATTTAGATAAATGTGAGGTGCTGCATCTTGGGAAAGAAAATCTTAGCAGGACTTATACACTTAATGGTAAGGTCCTAGGGAGTGTTGCTGAACAAAGAGACCTTGGAGTGCAGGTTCATAGCTCCTTGAAAGTGGAGTTGCAGGTAGATAGGATAGTGAAGAAGGCGTTTGATATGTTTTCCTTTATTGGTCAGAGTATTGAGTACAGGAGTTGGGAGGTCATGTTGCGGCTGTACAGGACATTGGTTAGGCCACTGTTGGAATATTGCATGCAATTCTGGTCTCCTTCCTATCGGAAGGATGTTCTGAAATGTAAAAGGGTTCAGAAAAGATTTACAAGGATGTTGCCAGAGTTGGAGGATTTGAGCTATAGGGAGAGGCTGAACAGGCTGGGGCTGTTTTCCCTGGAGCATCAGAGGCTGAGGAATGACTTTATAGAGACTTATAAAATCATGAGAGGTGTGGATAGGATAGATAAAATTTTTTTTCCCTGGGGTAGGGGAGTCCAGAACTAGAGGGCATAGGTTTATGGTGAGAGGGGAAATTTATAAAAGAGACCCAAGAGGTAACCTTTTCACACAGAGGGTGGTACGTGTATGGAATGAGCTGCCAGAGGAAGTGGTGGAGGCTGGTACTATTGCAACATTTAAAAGGCATTTGATGGGCATTTGAATAGGAAGGGTTTGGAGGGATATGGGCTGTGTGCTGGCAGGTGGGACTAAATTGAGTTGGGACATCTGGTCGGCATGGACGGGTTGGACCGAAGGGTCTGTTTCTGTGCTGTACATCTCTATGATTCTATTTCCCAATTCACAAAGCGTTTCAGTGTGTACAATCATCAGTTCTTCCCACTGAGTGCTCATTCTGACTCAGAGTCAGAAAAAGACCTTTAAGTCCAATTAGTCCACACTGACCATGTTCCCAAACCTAACTAGTCCTACTTACTTGCGTTTGGCCCTCTATACCTTTCCTGTTCACGTACTTATCCAAATGTCTTTTAAATATAACTGTACCTGCATCTACCAGGTCCTCTGGCAGTTCATTCCACACACTAAACACTGTAAAAAAAGTTGCCCTCATGTCCTTTTTAAATCTTCCCCTCTCACCTTAAAAATATGTCCCCTTGTTTTGAACTGCCGAGGGAAAGGACCCTTGCTATTCACTTTATCTATGCCCCTCATGATTTTATAAACATCTATAAAGATCTCCTCTCAACTTTCAAGGCTCCAGTGAAAAATATCCTTGCCTATCCAGCCTCTCCTTTTAACTCATACCCTCTATTCTTGGCAACATCCTAGTAATCTATTCTAAACTCTAACCAATTTAAAATTTACCTTCCTATAGCAGGGCGACCAGAACTGGACACAATCCAGAAGGGGTCTCACTAATGTCCTGTACAACTTCACATGATGTCCCAACATCTACACTCAAAGGTATGAGCAATGAAGGCAAGCCTACAAAACATTTTCTTAACCACCCTATCTACACCTGATGCAAATTTCAAGGAACCATGTACCTGAACCATGAGGTCTCTCTGTTCTGCAACACTATCGAGGGCCCCACCATTAGCTATATAAGTCCTGCCCTTGTTTGTTTTAACAAAATGCAATACCTCGCATTTATCAAAATTAACTCCATCTGTCACTCCTCAGGCCAATGGTGAGTTTTTAAAAGCTGAAACTTGGCCTATCCTAGCTTTCTTTTCTGGCTGTAGTGTTCATGTGTGTTAATGCTTCATGTACATTAATGCTTCATGTGCAGATTCTGTCTGTGGGTCATCCACTAAGAAATGGATAGTGTCAAGATTTGAACTAATGAATGAGAGTGTGGAATCAAGCAAGAGTGTGGTTTCATTGGCACATTGGGCTCTGGGTGCCAACCAGTGGTGGCTTGTGGTTGCAGAAATCAATATAAGGTCTTAACAAAAGGCAATTGTCTTACATAACAAGGTGTATAGTAGAACCTTGATTATCCAAACATCGATTATCCGAACACCATCTCAAGGTCCCAATGCTTGAGTAAACTGTGTTATCCAAACATTCAACAAAAGGGTAACTAGGGAGAGAATAGGGCCCCTCAAAGATCAGCAAGGCGGCCTTTGTGTGGAGCCACAGAAAATGGGAGCAATACTAAATGAATATTTTGCATCAGTATTTACTGTGGAAAAGAATATGGAAGATATAGACTACAGGGCAATAGATGGTGACATCTTGCAAAATGTCCAGACTACAGAGGAGGAAGTGCTGGATGTCTTGAAACAGTTAAAGGTGGATAAATCCTCAGGACCTGATCAGGTGTACCCGAGAACTCTATGGGAAGCTAGAGAAGTAATTGCTGGGCCTCTTGCTGAGATATTTTTATCATCGATAGTCACAGGCGAGATGCCGGAAGACTGGAGGTTGGCAAACATGGTGTCACTGTTTAAGAAGAGTGGTAAGGACAAGCCAGGGAACTATAGACCAGTGAGCCTGACCTGGTGGTGGGCAAGTTGTTGGAGGGAATCCTGAGGTACGTGTATTTGGAAAGGCAAGGACTGATTAGGGATAGTCAACATGGCTTTGTGCATGGGAAATCATGTCTCACAAACTTGATTGAGATTTTTGAAGAAGTAACAAAGAAGATTGATGGGGGCAGGGCAGTAGATGTGATCTATATGGACTTCAGTAAGGCGTTCGACAAGGTTCCCCATGGGAGACTGATTAGCAAGGTTAGATCTCATGGAATATAGGGAGAACTAGCCATTTGGATACAGACTGGCTCAAAGGTAGAAGACTGAGGGTGGTGGTGGAGGGTTGTTTTTCAGACTGGAGGCCTGTGACCAGTGGAGTGCCACAAGGATCGGTGCTGGGACCTCTACTTTTTGTCATTTACATAAATGATTTGGATGTGAGTATAAGAGGTACAGTTAGAAAGTTTGTAGGTGACACCAAAATTGAAGGTGTAGTGGACAGCGAAGAGGGTTACCTCAGATTACAGATGGGCCAATGGACTGAGAAGTGGCAGATGGAGTTTAATTCAGATTAATGCGGGGTGCTGCATTTTGGGAAAGCAAATCTTAGCAGGACTTATACACTTAATGGTAAGGTCCTAGGGAGTATTGCTGAACAAAGAGACCTTGGAGTGCAGGTTCATAGCTCCTTGAAACTGGAGTCGCAGGCAGATAGGATAGTGAAGAAGGCGTTTGGTATGCTTTCTTTTATTGGTCAGAGTATTGAGTACAGGAGTTGGGAGGTCATGTTGCGGATGTACAGGACATTGGTTAGGCCACTGTTGGAATATTGCGTGCAATTCTGGTCTCCTTCCTATCGGAAAGATGTTGTGAAACTTGAAAGGGTTCAGAAAAGACTTACAAGGATGTTGCCAAGGTTGGAGGATCTGAGCTATAGGGATAGGCTGAACAGGCGGGGGCATTGGAGCCCAAGAGGTGACCTTATAGAGGTTTACAAAATTATGAGGGCCATGGATAGGACAAATAGGCAAAGTCTTTTCCCTGGGGTCGTGGAGTCCAGAACTAGAGGGCATAGGTTTATGGTGAGAGGGGAAAGATATAAGAGACCTAAGAGGCAACTTTTTCACGCAGAGGGTGGTACGTGTATGGAATGAGCTGCCAGAGGATGTGGTGGAGGCTGGTACAATTGCAATATTTAAGAGGCATTTGGATAGGTATATGAATAGGAAGGGTTTGGAGGGATATGGGCCGGGTGCTGGCAGGTGGGACTAGATTGGGTTGGGATATCTGGTTGGACCGAAGATGTCTGTTTCCATGCTGTACATCTCTATGAGCTGAAAATGTGTTGCTGGAAAAGCACAGCAGGTCAGGCAGCATCTAAGGAACAGGAGAATCGACATTTCGGGTATGAGCCCTTCTTCAGGAAGGATTCCTGAAGAAGGGGTCATGCCCGAAATGTCGATTCTCCTGTTCCTTGGATGCTGCCTGACCTGCTGTGCTTTTCCAGCAACACATTTTCAGCTCTGATCTCCAGCATCCGCAGTCCTCACTTTCTCCTTGTACATCTCTATGACTCTATGAACAATCCGAACAAAATAATCCCTGCCCATTTTGTTTGGATAATCGAGATTGACCTGTTGTCGATTGTACAATGACAAAAAAAAATTAACTGATATAAGTACACGTCAGGAGGTGGAGATGACCCATATGACTCCAGCAAAAGTTTCTTTTACAACATCTCCCTACCAGGTTGTCTCCCCATAGTTAACATGATACTTTCAAATATCTGTTTTTACATTTACCACTACCCCATCTCCCCCAAGCCTCTTTACCTCACATAAACAGGTAGAGTGCAGTTTGCACAATTTCTCCAGAATGAATTCCCTTCTAACTTGGAAGATTGGTAGGTCTTTAGGTTAAGAAATGTTGACCTTGCTTCAGATCCTGACAGTTATTGATCTATGAACCATTCCTCCATTGGAGCATCACGTGTATCTCAGATGTTCTTATTGCTAAACCCAAGGACGTGTTCATTATTTTTTCTCGAGGATACAAATTCCTGAACTTCTTTTGCAAGTGAAACCTTCCCTGCTAATTCTTGTCCCACGATATCATATGGGGGACTTTTTGTTTATGAATGACTGTGAAAGATGGCTGAGCTTTTAGAACAAGTACTTCCTTTGTAGTGTCCTGGCTATCTGTATCAGACAATTGTTTATCGATTGGAACAGGTATTCTCTTTATAGAATCCTAGGTGCCCAAATCAGGCAATTTCTTCTTCTTGTCTGAGCCTTGAACGTTGAGATAATTTTTTTTTGGTTTGGAACTGAAAGCTGAAGTTGATTTTGAACTTAAAATGGCAGCTTGTTTTTAAAAAAAGAGAGAACAAAGATGTTTATGGTGGGGAACTGGCCTGGAAGGATAATGCAGGTTGATTACTGCACTAAGGACACTGTAAACAATTCACCACAGAAATGTTGCTATGCTCAGTGACTGACGGCAGTTGGATGTTGAATTGGTCAATCAAGGGAGAAACGGTACTGGCTAGCCAATCACAAAATATTGGAAAAATGTTAACTGGCTCTGACTAGGCTTTGTGTTTTTAAAACTTCCAAGTAGAGCAGCGGTTGGTTCGCGCTCACTCAGTTTCACTTCAGTTATTGACTTGTTGAAAGTTCTGAGAAGAGAATCTTAGTCTGTAAGAAGTAGGTGAATAATTCTGAAAGTCTGCTGAGGCTGTTTGTATTGACTGGTGACTTTAGAATTCAAGTTATACATCCTACCTGTAATAAATCTCATTGTCTGAGGATTTCTGAAGACCTGGTATTCATCAAATCAGTTATCAAATTGGTATACAGAGGAACCTCAATTATCGAAAGGACACAGGTGGGGCATATTTTGTGTGGTTAATCAAATGCCAGGTAAGAGTTTAGCCAAGCATAGGGACCTTGCGATCTTGCCAGATAATCCAATATTCGAATACCGGATAATCAAGGTTCCACTGTATTAGATTTCTGTTCTTTAAAATTTATCCTTAACTGGTGTGCATTGGCAGATTTGATTGGCCCAAGGGCCTTTTTTTGTACTATATGATTCTAAGGGGGCTGTCAATGAATCGTTGTAGCACTCCAGGGTAACAGTATAGTGACCCGAAGCCATTCATGTAAATACTCAGCCTAACATTGGCTAGATAACAATAAACATTAACAAAGTAGAGATGTGTTGGAGAATAAGAGTGCTGTCACTTGTATTGAAAGCTGAGGACAGATTAAGAAACACGAAGAGACTTGTTCCATCGATATATAACTACCACAGATATCATCCAGCGTAAGTACCACAGAAATGCTGATGACACAGTTCAACTTCACCACCTCCCACAATAACAATATTCAATGCCTTTGTGTTTTCAGTCTTCTTATCTGACATCCAATTCTAGATGAGCCAGAATCTATTCCAATTAAGGACTGGGAGGAAGGAAGCCATACTTTCTCAATTCCCAACACAAACTCTAGTCTCTGATCATCAATGTCATCCACTGGGGGAGTAACGAAGGGTAGGGATGGGGATATTTGGAGAGCCTTTTCAATGTAGATGCAGAAAGAAATGGGCTTGAAATAGGTAGGTTGTGGTTGTGATAAGGACAATAAAATAGTGGTTGGAAGAACCCACATCAGTGATCAAGACCACAGTTTGGAGAGGCCACAGGAGATAAGATCAAAGTGGAACGGAACAGTAGTTTAACAGAAGGAGAGGATTAAGAAATTCAGGACATTTATTGAAAATGAAAGGCAAGGTGGAAGTGAAAATCACTAAAGAGGAGTCGCTCAATGTTTCAGCAATTTGTGGGTACAATACTGGGGGGAATAGGGCGGGTGGTATGGTAGTCAATAAAAATTCTAAAGAAGTAGTGAGTGATTTGCAACAAGATTTGGGCATGATAGTAAAGCAGAGAAAAGTATTCCTTTTTGGTTAACATATATTGAGTTTGTAGAACCAAAGATTATATTTTGGAACTCCATTTAGCAGTAACCTATGGGCAGATAATTAGATTACAGGAAAACGAGGAGATAAAATTAAATTGCAAATCTAGAATTATTTCAGACACCAAAAGGGAAACAGAAACCCTGTTCTGAGACCAGGGTGAACACTGCTCAAATTTGTACTGACTGAACAGATGGAATTAAATGTTTGTAAATACTAACACAATACTTTAATGCTAGTAATCAGTGAGATGGTTTACTCTGCAAAGCTAAAGTAGATGTATGACATTATTTGGTTCTAATCAATCCATAATTATGCTACAGTTGTGCACAATTCTGGTCACCATAATAGAAAAAAAGGACACAGAAGCATCTAAGTTTGGGCAAAACAGATTTACACAGAAGGTACCATCAGGAAATAAAAAAGTTGAGAATCTTTTCTCTGGAGAAAGATAGAGACAATGCTTCCACTTATGGAGGTATCCAAAATTAGGGGCTATGAATATAATGTAGAAGCTAGTGGCTGTCACCACATAACCACTTTTTACATATTGATTTAAAGGAATTGGGCACCACTGAATTATTGGCCAAGACCACCATAGGATTGTTACTGCTCTAAATGGGTGGAGTGTACGTTCAGAATTTCTTATTAAATAACTTACATTTTATAGTATCTGTAACATAATAAAACATTAGAAACTGCATCACTGGAGGGTCAAACAATATTTTGTTAGTGAGCCATAGAAGGAGAAATTAAGGCAGATGACCAAAGGCTTGGTTACAAAGTAGTTTTTAAAAGGAGCACTTTAGAGGAGAGAATTCCATAATCTGGGGCTCAGATAGCTGAAGGCCCAACTCCAAAACTGGAGGCAGTTAAAAATGCAATGTGCAGTAGCCTGAACTGGAGGAAAATATATGAGTGGGTTGCAGAGTTAGTGGTTAAGGATAGGAAATAGCAAAGCCTTGAGGAGCTTTGTAAACAATATCGTCAAAGTGAGGCCTTGCCATACTAGCAACTAGTATATGTAACTGAAAACAGAGGTGGTGGGTGAAAGGAACAGTGAGAGTTAAAATACAAGTAACTAAAGTTTGAGTGAGATCCAAGTTGATAAAGGATGGAAAGCAGACCACCAACACAGCACTGAAATAGTTAAATCCAGAGATGTAAAAGTAATGCACGAGAGTTAGATGGAACAGAGATGCGGTTGAACGTTTATTGGGAACAAATTTGACACCAAGCCAGTGAATAGTCTGATTCACTTTCAGACAATAACCTGGCAGAGGGACTGACTTTGTGATTACAAAATAGATGTTTAGATGAAGGATTTAGTTCTGTCCATCCTGAAATGGATGTTTGACATACAGTTTAATAATTCTGGGACAGTAGAGAGTTGAAAGAGATAGTGGATAGACAACGTTACCAGTGTACATGTGGAACCAGATGGATATCAACAAGGAGTACAGCCAAAAGAAAACTACAAGGGGTTTGAGAGACAAAACAGTAACAGTCAATTCAACTGAAGCTAATGGTAGATAAATGCTTGAATCTATTATGAAAGATGTGCTCACAAGGTTCTTGGAAAATCACATGATTAGGTGGAGTCCACACATTTTTAAAGGAAATTGTGTTGAGAAATTATATTTTAGCTTTTTGAAGTTGTATTTTGCAGGTGAATTAAGAGTATCAGTAGATGTTGTGTCCTTAAAATTTTCAAAATACTTTTGATATATGTTGCCAGTCTAATGGGAGAGTGATCATAAATGAATGAATCTGGAACAATATGAAATAAATCTGTAACACATATTTTTATAGGCAAGACACTACTGCAATGGAGTGTAATAGTGCAACCTATCATAGCTGATTAATAAGAATTTAAAAGGCCCCATTATTGGAATTCAGAAATGGAACAAAGCATAGTGGGGGTGGCATGGCATGGCTGGGGTAGGAAGTGGATCTTGAATTTGTATCTGTATGTAGTTACAAAAATACATAAATTATTTCATTTATCAACTGGTCACGTTTTAAACTAGCCTATAAGCTGACAAGAATCAAATTAAACTCTTAGAACATTTGGAAAGTGGTTAATTCAAACTAAACCGGGAATGCATCTGTGGAAATAATAGCCAGTAACAGTTACACCATGAACTGCAATATTCTTTTATTTAGTTTACAGAAGTATCTATCAGTACAGGTTGCAGAAAGAAAATGTTCAGTGATATTTACAATCATTGCAAAACTCAGCTCTATACAAATTTGATCCTGATCAATATGAACAATATTTTCTAGAACTATAGCATGTATAGCATTTTAAAAGCAATTAACACAGGTAAATGAAAAAAACATTATGTCTACCTAACTATGACATATACCATTGAGTTCAATCTGAGCAGATGCTTTTATTAGATACAGAACATAATGTCAACCTGTGACTTTTTAAAGTTGCCAATGTTACTTACATGGTATATTCTATTATACTACAAGCAAATCTATACTTGTTAATAAGTTCTATACTCATGTACTGTATAAGATTCTTATTAAATATATTCTACATATCTGTAATTCAGCTGGGAAGAAACTCCTCCCACTGAAAAATATAAAAACTTTATTTTTTTTTTTACAGGTTCAGATGAAAGTAGCTCATGCTCCAGTGCTGTGCAAAATTCTCTAGGTTTTAATTAGCATATCATTTGTAATTTATACAAAAGGGAAGGGAAGACCAACTTTCACAAATTAGGTCCTTTGATAATTTAATTTCCCTATCTTTTGTATCATTGCAAGCACTAAATACAGAAAAACAAAATATTAAAAGTACTAAAATAGTTTATTGTATTACAGAGAAAGAACATGTGCTAATGCTTAATGAGTGACTGTCTCCCATTAGGTTTCAAATTTGTAATGGGTTAAAAATAAGCGAGTAGTCGACAGTAAGGTTATAAGATTTTAAAAAAAGCAAGATGATTAATGAGACTTTACTACAAATACAGTAACTGTACACAGCAGTGAGAAAGATGCTTCAAAAAAGCTTTTCCCTCTCTCATTAAGGCTACAAATGCACTCAATGCACTGGTGTATGCTGCAAGATTTACTTGGTACAACAAATTAAGCTGATGCAGGTATTGCCGCATTAAAACAGTATATAAAGAGAAAGAATCTTTGAAATTAAATCTACAAGCTCTCATCAAAATACAGGTATGTCCACTTTACTTTGAGCAGCGGACATACTTGTACTTTAATGGGTATGGAACTTGCAAGCAATCACTGAGGATTAGAAGAACAAAAATCACTTCACAATCATCTACCAAGTCTTTCATGTAATTTAATCTTTCAGTAAATCTGGCTTCATCATCTGGTTAAACAAAGCAACATTGACACTGCAGTCAACAGTATAAACTTTCTCCAGGAAGTGCCTGGACTTTCAAAAAAGAACTTTTAAAAAAGCCATGATATATACCTTCCATTTCTATTAAGTACAGTGAGAACAGAATGGATTCAGTGGTGTGGAAATTCTTCTGTGTAATTTTATCTGTATATACCTATATAAATAAATACAGAAACTACAGACGGCATTACTACCGTACAAAATTAAAAAATGAACACCACAGAAAACAGATTTAAAATAAGCTAAACAGTAATGCTCCAGTTTTTAATATTGTTTTCATGACCAATCAGATTTGTTTTTATAAAAGGTCTTTGAAGCAACGTTACTTCTTTTCTATACCAGCAGCATGAATGACAAGAACTATATTACATCACGGTTAGCAATTAGTCAAAGTATTTACAGAATCACACAACAATTGCTCTCTCCAGTCTTTTCACGGTTCCTTTGACCTATAGACATTAAAGGAAAAGCTTTATGAGAAACAAATGCATGGAAAATACCCTCTTCATCCCTGAATTCCAAAAAAAAGGCTTACATAATCCCCACTAGATAAGAGTAGGTCAACATGGATCAGACCTTTCATTTTTGGGACCAGACGGACACTTTTGAGTAACAGACTCTAATTTCTCATTCAACTTTACTCCTCATCTGATTAATGTGTCTGGGTTCCACTCAGCTGCTCTCCATCAAGTCACAATCAAGATAAAGCCTAATGGATAACCCTGGTCTGAATCCCTTACTGTTCTGCAATGCAGATCGCAGGACTATATTGTGTACACATCTGGTACATGTCATATACATACAATCATCATCATTACACCTATGAAATATTAACTAAAATAATGGTGAGCCTTAATTTATATTAAAAATTTTAGATCAATGCATTTTTAGCAAAAACTACTGTACTTTTCATGTCAATCTTGAAAGGTGACAACCAATTCGCAAGGTAAATGGTTGCATTCATCACAATGAATTAAAATAACCAGATGTCTGTCTGAGGTATAAATATCGACTAGAACTCAGGTATAACTCTCTACTCATCTTTCAAAGTAAGATCTATTATGTATAATTGAGATGGCCAAGAAAGTTTATAATCTCCTCTCCCTCTCTACCCCCTGATACAATGCATATACATGTATTAAATACATGGACAAATCAATTATGAACAGATCCTTTAAAACTTAATAGCCACTTACCCTGGGAATTTGGCTCTGGCAATGTCTCTCTTGCGACCAAATGCATCACAGTAGTTTTACCAAGAGGAAGCTTTAATGCTGTAAGGAAAACATTACATGTGACAATCCATCAGTCTGAAATCAGTTACTCACTACAATTGCCTTCAAGCCTACAACTGGTGTTTCAAAAAAAAGCAAAGGAGATTCAAACCTTTCTAGGAATACAGATCAGGTACCAGAAAGGTTTACTACACAAAAACATTGACTTCTTTTATCTTGATAACATTATTCATTTTGCCTCACCACCCCATACGTGATTCTAATTTTATGCTAACTTCAATGTTGCATTCCAAGTTATAACAAGACTAGAAAAACACATGTACTTCAGTTGACAAGTGGCAGATTAATAATTGTGCCATAAATGCAGGCAAATGACTATTTCAAACACAGGAATCCTGTGATAATTTCAACCTTATCATTGCCAAGCTCTCCATCACCAGCATGTTAGCAGCCAGAAGCTGAAGTGTACCAGACATAGCAGTGAGAAGTATCTCTCCTCCTGAATCTGCAGAGCCTTTTCACCAGCTGCAAGACTTGAACCAGGAAGATAATAGAATATTGACCACTTGCCTGGATGGGTACAGCTATAACAGCTCTCAGTCTGTTTGTCCAACTTTTTCTTCATAAATCAGTCTCTGACACCAGATAAAACCATGAAAACCATGAAAGTCAAGAAAACCATGTGGGTTTTCTTGGTTCTTTAGATTTTTTTTACCTCATCATCCAGAACTGAAGAGTTCTAAAAGTTAGGCCTGACTAAAAACTTTACAACTTTAGCATGACAGCTCCACAATTTCAATGATTTGATGTGCTATTATTATCTTTTCTGATGAAAACTTCTTGCAACCAATCAGGTTAACCACTTCTTCATTTGAAATCTTCAATTTCAACCCTGTCTACATCCCCAAGGAGTTTTAGTTTAAATTTGTCTTCTGAAACTTTTTGCTACCAAAATATTACCAGAAAATATCCTTCTGAAGTATTGCAAAAAGACAAGGAAAGCATAAATTAGATGCTTTTGTTCCTTTAAAGGACAGCTTGAAATTTCCTATTGCCTCTATAAGAGGACAACTGAGATCAAAAGCTCCATGACAGGACGTACAGAAACTTATTCATGTCCTTTAAATACACCATATAAATAGGGTGGCACAAACAAAATTAGAACATTTTCAGTAATACTTCATCAGACAATAAAGGAAGGAGTAACAGAGAGAGAGACACACACAGAGTGAAGTGAGGAGGAATGAGACACCACAAATTAGAAAGAGGGCAAGTAAAAACAGTTATGAAACTCATTTGGCCTTTCTAGATTCAAGACAATTCTGATCCATCTTCATCCTTTTATTGGCATTGAGTCCACCATTTGACCCAACAATATTTACCAAGCTCCTCTGCCCCTTCCCACATTGCTCTTGCTCCAGTCTCTTCTCATGATAATGCTGTCTTCCCAGTTCCCCGTTGTAGCTCCCCCTTCAATAGTCACTTAATTTAAAGGAATACTATCGCTTTGATCTTTACCCTCCAGTTCCCAAGAGGCAACCCATCTCCTAATTCACAGAGACAATTTATCGCTGCCTGATTGTAATTGATGAGAAGAATTTACTGAGCTATTTTCCTCAGTTCTTGTTTTCCTGGCACACACAAAAAACACTTAGCTGAAAAGGAAAAATGGTCTTTTTCACATTTTCTATCAATAGAAAGGGCAAAGTACTTTGCTCTATTTTCAGCTTCACTATTGGAAACAAAAGATCTTAAGTCTTATCTTCAGCCATTACCACCAACTTCAATTTTCCTTCTGTCAAATTACTAAAATACAAGTTACAGTATAAAAACAAACAAATGCCTCTTGCACATATCCAAGTATAATCATGGTACTGAACTTAAAACTTCAGAGTTCATGAATTCAAATTCAAATATAATTATATAGTAATCTGTAGACTGACATGTTGCTGTGTCAGTGGCTGAGTGTATTCTTTCTTCTTCCACGATACCAATGGTTTATGAAAGTACATATTATAGGTTTTTTTTGTTTCTACAGGTGATGCACAACTATACATTTTGATATTACTTCATATAACAGAAGTAATTCTGCAAAAGGCTGGGAAAATAATACAAGGAGCGTCAGTCACAATGTCGTCAAAAGTGTCTGCTTTTCCAACTCTTATTAGGACCAATAAATGTTCAGGGAAGAATAACGTGTTTAAAAGATACAAACTAAGGTTGTGGATAAAATAAAACATTAACAAAGTTGACTCAACGGTGGAATCCTACGATTGATCAAACTTTTAACATTCAATTCGAATGATCAGAAATCTGTCCAGTCTTAAGTTGGAAGCAGTTGCAAGTGCTCAAATATTTATTTTCACCTTCCTTATAAATCAGAGTTTTATCTTTGGCTGTGTTTTGTAAACATACTGATTAGATTTATATAAAAGAAAACCAATTTTCAAATGACTTCCATTACATGTTCAATTGCATGAATTCATCCAGACTGGAATACATGACTGCATTGACGATAGATCAAAAGCATTCATACCAGCAAAGATAAAATAAACTATATGTGGTAGTTGCTGTGACAAATAATTATTTTACTAATTAGTTTGTATTGGTACAAGCTGAACCTATACAGTTCTTGTATATACATCAAATTCCATAACTAGCGTGGGGTCTGGTACAGAGGAATTCTGACAGGACTAGTAGTAGTAGTTTTAAATACACCTTTTTTATCTTTGACCATAAGATGTAAAAACAGAAGTACGCTAGAACATTAACTACAACAGTGACGGTCATTAGAAAAAATAGTAAAAACCAGTTGGAATACAAAGCCTCAAGGCTAACTTTAGAAATACTTAACAATTTATTGCAATTAATTTCTTCAAAAAGATGCAAGTGTGAGCCCTGGAGAAGCACGTGGCAAACAAGAGAGAAGTCGCGAAGATGAACAAAGCAGGAATGTAAAGATAAAAGGAGGCAGGTCATAAGAGGAGCAGTGATTGGGTTGCAGGACAGGTGCGCTGATATAGCTCATATGAACGATTGATCATTTCAGGGTTGGGTCTCATCTGTTAATTTCATGGTAATCTTCAATTTTTTGCTTGTGGGCCAGATTGACCTCATTTAACCACTGTAATGTGCAAGGCTGTAATAATTAAGGAGACAATATTTGATGAACCGTTGTATGGCCAGACGAGGAGACATCTGAGAAGGAACACCAATTGAAACCCAAATCACTTTGCATTTGGTTTCCCTGAAATAGAAGAGACAAGAGACCCTGGTTTGATTACTTAATACAGTATGTTAGATGAAGAAAAAAACTCTTTTGGAGTGAATGCAGTGTAAGCACATGCAAATCAGTCATGCAGAGTTTTTGTGGACTTAGTTTTATAGAAAAATAGTAGGGATGGATGAAAAAGGAGTAGACCAAGCTATCAGAGAGAAACAAAGGAATTTCATTTTCTAGAAGTTGAGTGACTGCTGTAACTTAGGAAGCTTGGTAGCTGATTCGCACTCAGCAAGTGCTACATATAGGAATGAGATGATGGCCAAGTAATGTTCCAGTGGTAAACACCAGCAAGAACATTATTTTACATCCACCTGAGAAGAGTCTCATTTTAATCTTGCATCTGAAACCTAGACCCAACAGTGTGGTAGCTAAGTGTCAACTTAGATTGTGTGGCCAGTCCTTCAGGATTCCGAGAGGACAGGATGGGAGGTGTGTTGATGATTGCATCATAATGGAGGTGATGCAAATGGTAAATGATCTATGCAACATGGAGCTGGTTAATTGGAGGATTAGTGGTGGATGCCATCATGCTTCTTAGAAGGACTTGGAGACAAGAACAGACAATAGACAGACACAGCTGAGGTGCCTGTTTTGAATGTGGAGGAATCCACATCTGAAAATATTTCAGGATCTTTGCCGTGGAACACAGCCCTATCAAAGTCAACATGACAGAGAGAACGAATTCAAACTTTTACAGGAAAATTAGTGAGAAAAGATTCACAAATTCAGATCTTGAACAGTACACTTTCACTGGTTACTTGGTGTGCCTTCTTGTTGTTGAAAGAAGAGGTTTAATGAGGACATGCCAGGAGCAGCACCAGGCATATATAACAATGAGGTGCCAACCTGGTGAAGATACCAAGCAGGAGTACATGTGTACCAAACAACATAGGCAGCAAACAATAGATCAGGCTGAGTGATTCCACAGCCAATTAATCAAATCTAAGCTCTGCAGTCCTGACACATCCAGTCATGAATGGTGGTGAACAGTTAAACAACTCACTGAAGTGTCCACGAATGTCCCCATCTTCAACAGAAGAACCCGGGGAGCCGAGCACATCAGAGCAAAAGAGAAGGCTGAAGATTTTGCAACAATCTTCAGTCACCCCACATGGTACAATAAGCTTCAATCTGCAATTTGAGAGGGAGTGGGTACAATCGGAAGTGACAATATTTCAGTTGAATAAAGGGAAATATGGAGCTATGAGGGAGCAACTGGCCAAAGTTCAATGGTGCAATACCTTAACAGGGAAGACCGTGGAGGAACAATGGCGGATATTTCTGTGTATAATGCAGAAGTTGCAGATCCAGTTCATTCCTAAAAGGAAGAAAGATCCCAGGAGGAGACATGGGCGGCCGTGGCTGACGAGGGAAGTAAAGAAACATATAAAGTTAAAAGAGAAAAAGTATAACTTAGCGAAGATAAGTGGGAAAACTGAGGACTGGGAGGCTTTTAAAGAACAACAGAGGATTAGTAAGAAGGAAATACGCAGAGAAAAAATGAGGTACGAAGGTAAACTGGCCAAGAATATAAAGGAGGATAGTAAAAGCTTTTTTAGGTATGTCCAAGGCAAAAAAATGGTTAGGACAAAAATTGGGCCCTTGAAGACAGAAACAGGGGAATATATTACTGGGAACAAAGAAATGGCAGAGGAATTAAATGGGTACTTCAGATCTGTGTTCACTGGGGAAGACACAAGCAATCTCCCTGAGGTAACAGTGGCTGAAGGACCTGAACTTAAGGGAATTTATATTTGCCAGGATTTGGTGTTGGAGAGACTGTTAGGTCTGAAGGTTGATAAGTCTCTGGGACCTGATGGCCTGCATCCCAGGGTACTGAAGGAGGTGGCTCGGGAAATCGTGGACGCGCTGGTGATTATTTTCCAGAGTTCAATAGAATCGGGGTCGGTTCCTGAGGATTGGAGGGCAGCTAATGTTGTGCCACTTTTTAAGAAGGGTGGGCGGGAGAAAGCAGGAAATTATAGACCAGTTAGTTTGACCTCAGTGGTGGGAAAGATGCTGGAGTCTATTATAAAGGATGAAATTACAGCACATCTGGATAATAGTAACAGGATAGGACAGAGTCAGCATGGATTTATGAAGGGGAAATCATGCTTGACTAATCTTCTTGAAATTTTTGAGGATGTAACTCGGAAGATGGACGAGGGAGATCCAGTGGATGTAGTGTACCTGGACTTTCAGAAAGCTACTGATAAAGTCCCACACAAGAGGTTAGTGAGTAAAATTAGGGCGCACGGTATTGGGGGCAAAGTACTAGATTGGATAGAGAATTGGTTGGCTAATAGGAAACAAAGGGTAGCGATTAACGGCTCCATTTCGGAATGGCAGGCAGTGACCAGTGGGGTACCGCAGGGATCCGTGCTGGGACAGCAGCTTTTTACAATATATGTTAATGATATAGAAGATGGTATCAGCAATAACATTAGCAAATTTGCTGATGATACAAAGCTGGGTGGTAGGGTGAAATGTGATGAGGATGTTAGGAGATTACAGGGTGACCTGGACAAGTTAGGTGAGTGGGCAGATGCATGGCAGATGCAGTTTAATGTGGATAAATGTCTGGTGATCCACTTTGGTGGCAAGAACAGGAAGGCAGATTACTACCTCAATGGTATCAAATTAGGTAAAGGGGCTGTTCAGAGAGATCTGGGTGTTCTTGTCCACCAGTCAATGAAGGCAAGCATGCAGGTACAGCAGGCCGTGAAGAAGGCTAATAGCATGCTGGCCTTCATAACAAGAGGAATTGAGTATAGAAGCAAAGAGGTGCTTCTGCAGCTGTACAGGGCCCTGGTGAGACCACACCTGGAGTACTGTGTACAGTTCTGGTCTCCAAATTTGAGGAAAGACATTCTGGCTATTGAGGGAGTGCAGCGTAGGTTCACAAGGTGAATTCCTGGAATGGCAGGATTGCCTTACACGGAAAGACTGAAGCGACTGGGCTTGTATACCCTTGAGTTTAGAAGACTGAGAGGGGATCTGATTGAAACGTATAGGATTATGAAAGGATTGGACACTCTGGCAGGAGGAAACATATTTCCGCTGATGGGGGAGTGCGGAACCAGAGGACACAACTTAAAAATACAGGGTAGACCATTTAGGACAGAGATGAGGAGAAACTACTTCACCCAGAGAGTGGTGGCTGTGTGGAATGCTCTGCCCCAGAGGGCAGTGGAGGCCCAGTCTCTGGATTCATTTAAGAAAGAATTGGATAGAGCTCTTAAAGATAGTGGAGTCAAGGGTTATGGAGATAAGGCTGGAACAGGATACTGATTGGGAATGATCAGCCATGATCATATTGAATGGCGGTGCAGGCTCGAAGGGCTGAATGGCCTACTCCTGCATCTATTGTCTATTGTATGAGAAAATGGCCAGCAGCACTGAATGCTGTAAAGGCTTGGTCAACATCCTAGCAATAGTACTGAAGCAAGATCCAAAACTTGGCAAACCCCTAGCCAAGCTGTTGAATTACAACACTAGCATTACCTAACAATGTGGAAAATTACCAAGCTATGTGCCCAGAACAAATCCAACCTGATAAATTTCCGTCCCATCAGCTTATTCATTGCCGTCTGCATCCAACCCAGAACAGAATCAGGCAGTACATAGAGGCCCTTTGGCCCACTGAGTCTGTGCTGCCAAGAAAGTACTACTGGTCCTATTTTTCCACACTAGGGACATAGCCTTGAATGTTATGACACTTCAAGTGCAGATCCAAGTACTGTTAAAGACAGTAAGGTTTTCTACCTGAACGATACCCCTGAGATTCCTGATGGTCAATTCTTCTTCACATTGAGCCATCTGATAAAGCCCTTTAAAATCAGACAATTCATAGGGTTCCAACTTAATTAAGTTTAACAGCTGGCCAGAAGGAGTAAAAAAAATAAACCCACTAGAATTCCTGGACAACCAATAAACTGAACCCCCAACTTACCACTGACTATGCTCCATACCTAATCCCTGTCCTTTCCTACTCATGGCCTGATCATCTCTACCCCCAGCCCAACATCCTAACTCTAACTTGCTGACATCCCCACAGAGTTCCCCATGATCCAATCTTCCTGACCTGAATCATCTACTTAACTTGCCTCCTTACTCACCTTACTGACCTGCATTTTTAGCAACGCTTTCAAATGGCTACTGGGCATTTAACCTTCAGAATGTGGTGCTCATTGCTGTAAAAAGCTGTGCATTTTCCATACCATTTCTCTCTGCTGCTGTATTAGAGAATTCTTAGATTGTCCAGAGATTGTGGTCCAGGAATCTCCAGTGCAGAAATCATCAAAAGGGTATACAGTCAGAGATGTACATCATGAAAACAGACCCTTCGGTCCAACCCGTCCATGCCGACCAGATTTCCCAATGCAATCTAGTCTCACCTGCCAGCCAATTTCCCTCCACACCCTTCCTATTCATAACCCATCCAAATGCCTCTTAAATGTTGCAATTTTACCAGCCTCCACCACTTCCTCTGGTAGCTCATTCCATACACTTACTACCCTCTGTGAGGTCTCTCTTATATCTTTCCCCTCTCACCCTAAAACTATACGTCTCTAATTCTGGACTCCCCAACCCCAGGAAAAGACTTTGCCTATTTACCTTATCCATGCCCCTCATAATTTTGTAAACCTCTATAAGGTCACCCCTCAACCTCCGACTGGGAAAACAGTCCCAGCCTGATCAGCCTCTCCCTATAGCTCAAATCCTCCAACCCTGGCAACATCCCTGTAAATCTTTTCTGAACTCTTTCAAGTTTCACAACATCTTTCCGATAGGAAGGAGATCAGAATTGCATGCAATATTCCAACAGTGGCCTAATCAAAGTCCAGTACAGCTGCAACATGACCTCCCAACTCCTGTACTCAATACTCTGACCAATAAAAAAAAGCATACCAAACACCTCCTTCACTATCCTGTATAAGTTCTGCTAAGATTTGCTTTCCCAAAATGCAGCACCTCGCATTTATCTGAATTAAACTCCATCTGCCACTTCTCAGCCCATTGGTCTATCTGGTCAAGATCCTGTTGTAATCTGAGGTAATCCTCTTCGCTGTCCACTACACCTCCAATTTTGGTGTCATCTACAAACTTACTAACTGTACCTCTTATGCTCGCATCCAAATCATTTACGTAAATGACAAAAAGTAGAGGACCCAGCACTGATTCTTGTGGCACTCCACTGGTCACAGGCCTCCAGTCTGAAAAACCCTCCACCACCACCCTCTGTCTTCTACCTTTGAGCCAGTTCTGTATCCAAATGGCCAGTTCTCCCTGTATTCCATGAGATCTAACCATGCTAACCAGTCTCCCAGGGGAACCTTATAAATAGGGTTTTAAAATTAAGCTCCCCTGCCCAGGATTTGTATTGTTAGAGGTGGTGTTTGAGAGGTAACATTTGTATAGGAAATAGGAGGGAGTTGTGATGGAATGTCAGAGAAGAAGGTTGGAAACTATTAAATGGTAGTGCTACAGAACTGAGTCACAGATGGAAGAGGAAGAATCAACAATATTGAAACCGCAAAAGGATATGGAGAAAGAATGAAAACCTATCACAGTCATTAGAATATCATAAAAAGAATGTTAATTAAAGCATGAAATTATAAGTATTTTATTGGATTAACTTGGAGTGGACACCTTGATGCTGACAGTCAGTATTTATAGCATGGAAATAATTGAATCAATTCCAAGTGACCTTAATCAACCTCTAACATTTCAACATGCTGTACACAGTAGATTTCTTACCTCCCAGAGTCACATTTCCATGTAGAAATCTTCCTTGGTAGATAAGCCTAAGGATGCTTGGACTGCTGACCAATTCATCTTCCCAATCTGAAAGACAAATAAAAAGTAACTTTTTAAAAAATTTAGAACAATAATAAAAAAAGAGGAGCTGAGGAAGTTTTAATGGCAACCATGTAACCATTTTTGATTGTTGTAAAAATCCACCTGGTTCACTGATGTGCTTTAGGGGAGGAAATCTGCAATCCCTACCCTGGTCTAGCCTGCACGTGACTCCAGCCCCACAGCAATATGGGGGACTCTAATTCCCCTCCAAGACTGGATAATAATTGCTGGCAGAGTCAGCGATAACCACATCACAGGAACAACTTTTAAAAATATATTATGCAATTAATTCTACATTCTGAAAACCTACTCTCGCCAGTAAAGTATACATAAAATGCCAAACACCAGGCCTCTGGAGTTGATGTTCTCTGTCCCAGTAAATTGAATTTTAAAATGTTACTGCCTTCTTGGTAAGTCCTAGACATCTCATCTGGCTGAGAATTGAAAAGTAAGTTTATTTGTTGCATATCAAAAAGGAAACACTGATACATGAAGAAGGGACATCTGCATCAAAAGACACTTAAGACAAACAACTTTAGCATTCATGTCCGAAACTGAAACAGATCCTGTCTGTCTTACCAATATTTTACAGTCTTCTACTTTCATAACTTCAAATGTAAAAATGATGTAAGCTTGAGGAAAGAAAACTTGAGATTACAGACTACCACACATATAGTACCTATATTGCAATTTACTTGTAACCATACAGTCAATATATTTGTGAGTAAGCCTAAGAAATAAGGAGTAGACCATATTGTCCCTTGAAACTGCTATAGCATTCTCCATCAATGTCCACTAAAATATACTATATGACTGAGATTTGACAGACTTCTGGAGTAGACGTTCCAAAGTTTCACCATCCTCTCACTGAAAAAAGAACTAACCTTATCTTAGCTCCAAATGATTCTTCCTCTCTCTGGTTCTAGACTCCCCAGCCAGGAATAACCTACCTGCATCTATCCTGTCTATCCCTTTGTATTTGATAAGTTTCGGTGATATACTAACAAGGAACAAGAGGCGGCAATTCAGCAACTCAAGCCTGCTCTGCCATCCAATAGAATTGCAGGTTATCTGAGTTCAACCTCAACTCTGCATATCCCTGATAATCCTTCATCCCTTGTGTATTTAAAGATTCTGCATCCACTCCCTTCCGAGGAAGGGAATTCCAAAGATACCTAACTCTCAGAGGAAAGTGTTTCCTAGTCTCTGCTTTTAAAAAAAAGCGACCCCTTATTTTTAAACAGTGAACCCCTAGTTCTAGATTCTCCCATCAGAGGGGAGTCTTAACACATATAACTTAGTGAAGTCCCCTCAGGATTTGTATATTTCAACTGAGTTACCTCTGACTCTTCTAAATCTAGAGGATACATAGAGGCCTAGAATGCCTTACAAGGAAAAGTCACACAATTTGCTCATTCCAGTTATTAATCCAGTAAACCTTCTCTAAATTACTTCCAACATCTCACCATCCTCACATAAGTAGAGACCAGCACTGTATACATTGCTCCAGATGCAGCCTTACCAGTTCCAAGTATGACTGAAGCATAATCTCCTTACGCTCACATTCAATTTCACTTGCAATGAAAAAAAACGTTCCTGATTACCTGCTGTATCTACATTCTAACCTTCTGCAATTCATGCACCCGCAGGGTACCCCAATCTCTCCACATCTCAAACTGTGCAACCTCTCATCATTTAGATAATATGCTACTGCTTAAAATCTTTCTGCGAAAATCAAAAAACTTCACACTTTCCCATATTGTACTTCATTTGCTAGATATTCACCCAAATCACTTAAACAACTACAGCAAATTTTGTTTTAACTGGCACCTTATGAATCAGTACTCTTGATAAATCAGTAAAAATCATCTACCTCAAATACTGCGAAGTTTATTGTAATATTACAATTTTCACAATGTCCAAAGGTACAAGTGATAAGGCTCTCTGCCATTAAATATTAATGAAAATTTGCTTCAAATAACAGTGAAGTCATTTATGCTGTAAATAAAGTACAATAGTGAAGTGTATACCCACTGCATTATGTTTGTATTACTTAGGGTGTGTTTTTACAATGACTGTGAACCTCTTGATCAACCTGAATATTTGATCAATCAGCACATTCCCAGTCCCATGTGTGCTGGATAATAAAAAAGTTTGTTCTATTTCCCCTTGTAGCTCTTTATGTTCTCTTCACAATGCATTTTTAAATCTATCTTTGTGTAATTAACAAATTTAGCTACCATACTTTTGGTCCCTTCATTTATATAACTTTCGAAATATTGAGGCCTCAGCACTGATCCCTATGGCACTCCACTCATGACATCCTAATAGCCTGAAAAAGAGCCATTTATTACTATTATTCTGCTTCCTGTTAGGAAGTCAAACTTCTTCCAATGCCAGTATCTTACCAGATACACTGTTAGCTTTTATGTTTTGCAATAATCTTTGATTAGGCACTTTGTCAAATGTAAATGTCTTCTGGAACTCTCAATACATCGACCAGTCACTGGTTCCTTTTATCGGTTGCTTCTTCAAAGAACTCCAATAAATTTCCCTTGACAAAACCATGCTGGCTCTGCCTGATTACACCAAATTTATCCAAGTGCCCTATTCAATAATAGCTTCTAACATTGTCCCTATGGCAGATAAAGCAAAAGGGTACGTAGCTTCCTGTTTTCTGCCTCCCTCACTTTTTGAATAGCTATTTTCTAGTCTAAAAGGTACCTTCCGAATCTAACGAGTTTTGGAAAATTAAAGCCAATGCTTTAATATATTCCTTAAAATTATTCCAAAAATATTCCTCCAAGTTCTACAGAATCCAGGTTAGATTTTTCTAAGCTCTCTTCACAGGATAGTCCTGTCATCCCAGGAACGAGTCTAGTGAATTTTTGCTGCATTCCCTTGATACAATACTTCCTGTAGGTACAGGGAACAAAACCACACACAGTATTTCATGTACAGTTCAGACCAAGGTTCTACATAAATAAAGCAAGTCCTCACTATTCTTGTACTCAAATTCTCATGATAAAGGCGATCACACTATTTCCTTCCTTCTAGCTTGCTGCACCTGCATCAACTTAGTGAAGAGACGCAGATCCTTTGTTATGTCCACACTTTCTAACCTCTTTACCATTTAAGCAATGCACTGCAAACCTGTTCTTCTTATCAAAGTGGATAATCTCACCTTCTTCCCATATTATGATCCATCTAATATATTTTGGCCCTCTCATTAAATCTGTCCAAATTTTCTTGAAGCCACTTTGTACCTTCCTCATAGCATATATTCCCATGTAGCTGTATGTCATTCACAAATTTGGAAATATTACATTTGGTTTCCACATCCAAATCATTGATATATATTTGAAACCCCATGTACTGATTCCTGCAATATCCACAAGTATTGCAGATAGCCTGCCAGTGTGAGGTTGACCCATTGATTCATACTATTTTCTGCCCACTTAGTCAGTCTTCAAACTATAACAGTACCTTACCCCCTATGCTTACATTCATCAAAAATAAACCTCCAATTTACAAAGTTATGCTGACTACATCTAAGCAGATCATCACGACCCAAATGGAGAGAAAGCAGAATTAAATTTTCAGGTCCAGTGATCCTTTGGTTTCTTCATTATGACGAAGTGTCCATTATCACATTCTTTGTTATATTCTTCCAAATTCCACAGAATAAAAGCCCATTTTACTTTATTGGCAAATCAGAGCCCTCTCATCACAGGAATCAATTTGGTAAGTTGTGGCTGCATCTCCTCTCAGACAAGTACATTATTTTGTGGATAGGAGACCTAAACTAAAAACTCACTCTTCCAGGTGTGGTCAAAAACAGTACATCAAGACTTCCTTATTCCAGTATTGCAAATCCCCTCCCCACTATCTGCACTGTTGGCAAAGACCACACATCCCTCTCTTCCAATTGCTTGCTGTACCTGCACATCAATTTTCTTTTTTTTTTGGCAACATTATTAACTTCTAATATTATTTTTAAACTTTCATTAGCCATAGATGAATAACTTTTCCAGTGAAGCTTATTTAAGGGAATATTTGGTCAAAATTATGAAGCTATTTAAATATTTGCTGTTGCTGAAATAACGTCATATCTTTTGATCTGATTTCTCAATTTGTCTCAATCCCACATATTTCTGCAACCGCCTTCATTTAAAATTTGGACATCAGAGACACAACTCCCCCAATATTTAGGGTCTCACGTTTTAAAACCATTCTCCTTTACCCATTTCAGTAGCAACAATGAAAATATCATACTTCCCCATATTTTACATCATCTGACACTTTCACATCCACTTGCATGAATAGTCTTTGCAAGTCTGTCATTCTCAGTTTACTTTCTCAACTGAGCAAACATTTGATGTAATACACCAGCCCCTCATCTAAGTCACTTAGAGGTAGGTTACAAATAGCTGATACCCAAACACGAAAACTACACGTAAAATATGCAGATGCTTGACATTAGAAATAAAAAGAAACTCAGGAGGTACAATAGCATTATGCAGAGAGAACAGAGTCAAACATTTAAGTCTAATATGATCCTTCACTGGAACCCTAAGCTCTGATCCTTATAGCTCTCTATTGGTTAAAAGTCAAAAATGACTCGTTTCTTCCTACTGTTGTTATCCTTTAAACAATTCTCAGTGCAGGCTAATACATTACTCCCAATCCCAAGAACTCTAACCTTGCACAACAATGGCTTGTGTGGCACCTTATGAAAACCTATAAAAACTCAAATATTCCACATATCTTTTACCTTCCCTAAATATACTCTCAAAAAAACCCAGCGTTGTCAAACATATTTTCCCTATTATAAAACCCATGTCAACACTGTTTAATTGGAGTGTGATATTCCAAGTACCCTGTCATCCTCTGCTGAACAATAAGTTTAGCGTTTACCCTACTTCTAGAGTCAGGCTAACTGGTCTATATCTCAATAGCCACCTCTTGAAAACCACTGGATGCAGGCTCAGGTATAAGGTATATTCATTGGCTTTCAGTTCAATTCATTTTTCCACTACTTTATGAAGTGTGTGCTCAATGTCTGATATTTCCCAACTGTAATTTCTCCTGCTGCCTCTAAGGGACCCATATTCACTTTCATTAATCACTTCCTTTTTACAGTTCTAAAAATTCTTGCAATTTCTTTTTGTCTTTGTAATTTACTCTCATGTTCTATTTTCTTTGTCAGTTTCTGGGCTATCAATTCTCAAATCTCAAAATCCTCCTAATTCTATGGGTCGCTATTTGTTGGCAACAGTAGTAGCCTCTATTGTGATTCTTAAACTCTTTCATTAGTCATGGATGGATCACTTTTCCAGTGGATTTTATTTCTTGGGGAATGCATATTTGTTAAAAATTATGAATTTGCTATTTAAATATTTGCTATTTAATATTTAAATATTAAAGTACCTTTTAATTTTATTTTTCAATCCCACATAATTCTGCAATTGTCCATATTTATATTTTGGATACTAGTCTCACACTCAACCATATTACACTCAGTTACTATGAAATGTGATGATATTATACTCAGTTAAAAGGATCCTTTAGCAAGATATCTAAACAAAATATTAAGTCTTAAATAGCATCGTCCCTCACTGTTTCCTTATCACATGAATGCCTGTTGAAACCATTCCCTGAACCATCCCAAGAGCACCTGTTGTCAATTCATTTTGTCCAGTCTAGTTTATTACATTACACTGATTGTATGCTCCTTTAATTTATGGATTTTTATACTGAAGCTAGAAACTGTGCAATTACTTATGAACTGCTGCCACCAGTGTTCTTGCCTCTTTTTTATTTCATAGCCCCATCCCCTAACAATCCCTGCAGATATCAATGTCTTTTTAAAACAGGGTAGTAGTAGTGTAGTGGTCCAGTAACCCAGAATCCCAGGGTAATGTTCTGGGTCATGGTCTGAATCCCACAATGGCAAATGGTGAAATTTGAATTCAATAAAAAGTTAGCTTGATAGCAAACATGCAACCACCTAATTGCAGAATTGCAAAAATGAAGCAATTACTGAAAGTGAATTTTAGAGACAGGAGAAATTACAATAGAGAAATATCAGACATTGAACACATTTCATAAAATATAAAAAATGAACTGAACAAAAAGCCAACAAATACACTTTATACCTGAGCCTACATCCAATGGTTTTAAAAGAGGTGACTATTGAGATAAATGCATTTGCTTTGATCTTCTGTGATTCCTTACATTTTCAAATGGATGCTGTAGATGGGAAGGTAGCAAATATCTCACTGTCAAAACAGAAGAGAAAGTGAAAATAAGGAGCAATAGACCACTTAGCCTGACATTAGAAGTAGGGCTCACTAATGTCCTTTAAGGAAGATAATTGGTTGTCCATACCTGGTTTGGCATACATATATCTCTAGACAGAGAAATGTGGTTGATTCAACTGCCTTCTGGGCAAATAGGGATGAGCACTAAATGCTGACCCATCCTATGAACGAATACACAAAAAAATTCAAACTTCTAATTGTTGGCTGAAAGAATGACAAAAATACTTCATGTTTTAAATGTTTTATTGAAAGAAATGGCTAAAATAAAACAAGGCTACACACGTTTTTGTAGGCAACATACCAGTTAAACTATAGAAAGGAAGGTCTACTTTAGACTTGTCATAAGCACAGACTCCACAGAATAACAGTTCTCACAGCAAACAGTCCACAGTCACTATCAGCTTGCATTAGATTTCTATCCCTTTTAGTGGAATAGTAATTTTAAGTGACTACCTCCAGTATTTTTCAGGGAACTTCTTAAATTTACTACCATCAGCAAAGCCTTTCCAAAAGATATTCTTCTTCCTGACTATGTTGGACAAATCTCAGATTCACCAAAGGCTGCAGGATGCATCACTTTGAATAGACATTATTCTCGGGGAGAAAGTGAGGACTGCAGATGCTGGAGATCAGAGCTGAAAATGTGTTGCTGGAAAAGCACAGCAGGTCAGGCAGCATCCAAAGAACAGAAGAATCGATGTTTCGGGCATGAGCCCTTCTTCAGGAATGAGGAAAGTGTGTCCAGCAGGCTAAGATAAAAGGTAGGGAGGAGGGGCGTTGGAAATGCGATAGGTGGAAGGAGGTCAAGGTAAAGGTGATAAGCCGGAGTGGGGGTGGGGGCGGAGAGGTCAGTAAGAAGATTGCAGGTTAGGAAGGCGGTGCTGAGTTCGAGGGATTTGACTGAGACAAGGTGGGGGGGGGAATGAGGAAACTGGAGAAATCTGAGTTCATCCCTTGTGGTTAGAGGGTTCCTAGGCGGAAGATGAGGCACTCTTCCTCCAGCCATCGTGTTGCTATGGTCTGGCGATGGAGGACCTGCATGTCCTTGGTGGAGTGGGAGTGGGAGTGGGAGTGGGAGTTGAAGTGTTGAGCCATGGGGTGGTTGGTCCGGGTGTCCCAGAGGTGTTCTCTGGAATGTTCCGCAGGTAGGTGGCCTGTCTCCCCAATATAGAGGAGGCCACATCGGGTGCAGCGGATGTAATAAATGATGTGTGTGGAGGTGCAAGTGAATTTGTGGCAGATATGGAAGGATCCCTTGGGGCCTTGGAGGGAAGTAAGGGGGGAGGTGTGGGCGCAGGTTTTGCAATTCTTGTGGTTGCAGGGGAAGGTGCCGAGAGTGGAGATTGGGTTGGTAGGGGGTGTGGACCTGACGAGGGAGTCACGGAGGGAGTGGTCTTTTCGGAACGTTGATAGGGGAGGGGAGGGAAATATATCCTTGGTGGTGGGGTCCGTTTGGAGGTGGCGGAAATGACGACGGATGATACAATGTATATGGAGGTTGGTGGGGTAGTAGGTGAGGACTCAAGGGCTGAGGAGTGGGAAGTGGAGGAGATGCGGTGGAGGGCATCGTCGATCACGTCTGGGGGGAAATTGCGGTCTTTGAAGAAGGAGGCCATCTGGGTTGTACGGTATTGGAACTGGTCCTCCTGGGAGTAGATGTGGCAGAGACGAAGGAATTGGGAATATGGGATGGCGTTTTTACAGGGGGCAGGGTGGGAGGAGGTGTAGTCTAGGTTGCTGTGGGAGTCGGTCGGTTTATAGTAAATGTCCGTGTTGATTCAGTCGCCCGAGATAGAAATGGAAAGGTCTAGGAAAGGGAGGGAGGAGTCTGAGACGGTCCAGGTGAATTTGAGGTCGCGGTGGAAGGTGTTGGGAAAGTGGATGAACTGTTCAACCTCCTCGTGGGAGCACGAGGCAGCACCGATACAGTCATCGATGTAGTGGAGGAAAAGGTGGGGGGTGGTGCCAGTGTAGCTGCGGAAGATGGACTATTCCACATATCCTACGAAGAGGCAGGCATAGCTGGGGTGCCCATGGCTACTCCAAAGTGGAGTTGAGGATTATCAAATCAGCCATGGGCTAACTGGTTAGTAGACTCTACTGACGGAGTGGTCTGCTTCCGTTCCAATATCTTACAGTCAGTCTCCTCTGCAACGGCAGGAGGGGAAACAAATGTAGACTGGATGCACACTTTGCTGAACATCTCTGGTCAGGCTGCAAATCTAATCTACTGGTTGCTTGCATCTCTTTCCCGCAGTGACCTCTCCAACCTCCTTTACTGTTCCAATGAAGTTCAATGGAGACTTGAAGAATAAAAACAGTTCATCCTTCAATTTGCACTTGGCAACCTTCAAGTGTCAAGTTCTTTTTCCGTGGTTTCACACCAGAGATGCAATTCGCACAGACCAACTTCTGCAAACAGTTAAGGTACAAGCTAGGTGGCCCCCTTTGACCCTCTTCACAGGCATGCAAAGTCGAGTCAAAGAGGCCCCTAACAAAGACATTATTCTCCCTCTGCATCCAGCTGTAGTAGCTCACAAAGACAAGGAGCCTTTTTCCCAACTGACCACAACAATTAACTGAAATTAATTCTAAGATCCTCTTTCCGTGACATTATTCTGTGCAGTGCACTGGATGCTAGATTTGCACTCTCACTTCCTTTCTTCATAACATCCAGGGTCCCAAAAGCTAGCTCCAGGTGCAGTACTAATCTATGTGTGTATCTTACAATTTTGTGCAATGTTTGTTGCTCATAGTATCCTAGAGGATAGCAAAAGTGCCAATGCAACATCTTTACTTTTAAAGGCGAGGAGACAAAACAAGACTACTATAGACTAGTTAGCTTATCATTTGTTAGTGGGAAAATATTAAGAGTCTATTGTAAAGGATGAAAAGTGGAGCATTTAGAAATATATAAGATAATCAAACAGGGTCAGCATGGCTTCATAAAGGGAAAATTTTTCCGAACAAATTTATTATATTTTGAAGAGATAACAAGCTTGATAAATTAAAAGAAAGCACTAATATATTTGGATTTTCAGAAGGTGTTTAATAAGATACCACGCGTTAGGCTACTTAATAAAAGTGCATGGTGTTGGAGTATATTAGGATGTGCAGCGGATTGACTAATAGGAGAAAGTTGGGAATTTCAGGATGAAAACCAGCAATTAGTGAAGTGCCATAGGACCAGTGTTGTAGGCACAATTATTTACAATATATATTGATGACTTGGATGAAGAAAGTTAACACATTACAGCCAAGTTTGCAGATGACACAAAACTAAGTGGGAAGGCAAGTGCTGAGGATGACAGTCTGAAGAGGGACATGAGCAGTTTTAGCAAATGAGCAAAAGCTTGGCAAGGAGAACACAATGTGGGAAAATGTAAAGTAATGTACTTTGGCAGGAAGAAGAGAGGAACCAAATATTATTTAAATGCAGAATGCAAAAAGCTACAGAGGCATTTGGGAGCCCTCACTAATAAATCATAAAAAGCTAGTAGACAGATTCAAAAGATAACAGGGAAGGCAAATAGAATGTTGGCCTCTATTTCAAAAGGAATGGAGTCTTAAAACAGAAAACTATACAAGGCAATACCAGATCACAGTTGGAATACTGTGAATAGCTTTGTGTCCCTTAATCAAGGAAAAATATACTGGCACCAAAGGCAGTCCAGACAGGGTTCCTTCGGTTGATACCAAGTATGGAGGAATTTTACAAGAGGTTGAGTAGGTTGCACCTGTACTCAATGGAGTTTAAAAGAATGAGAGATCACCTTATCAAAACTTACAAAATTTGCAGGGATCTTGACAGAGTAGACAAGGAAAGGTTGTTTCCTCATGAGGGTGATTAGGACCAGAGGGCGTAATCTCAGAATAAGGGGTCACCATTTAATATGGAGATGACGAGAAATTTCTTCTCTCAGAGCGTTGCAAACTTGTGGAATTCTTTACTGCAGAGGTCTGCAAAGGCTGGAATATTAAGTACACCAGGCACGGAGACAGACAGATTTTAACCCACATGGGAATCAAGGGTTATAGGTAGAAGACCAAAGTGGAGTTGAGAATTATCAAATCAGACATGAGCTAACTGGTTAGTAGACTCTACTGACGGAGTGGTCTGCTTCCGTTCCAATATCTTACAGTCAGTCTCCTCTGCAACGGCAGGAGGGCGAACAAATGTAGACTGGATGCACACTTTGCTGAACATCTCTGGTCAGGCTGCAAACCTAATCTACTGGTTGCTGGCATCTCTTTCCCGCAGTGACCTCTCCAACCTCCTTTACTGTTCCAATGAAGTTCAATGGAGACTTGAAGAATAAAAACAGTTCATCTTTCAATTTGCACTTGGCAACCTTCAAGTGTCAAGTTCTTTTTCCGTGGTTTCACACCAGAGATGCAATTCGCACAGACCAACTTCTGCAAACAGTTAAGGTACAAGCTAGGTGGCCCCCTTTGACCCTCTTCACAGGCATGCAAAGTCGAGTCAAAGAGGCCCCTAACAAAGAAAACACATCCCCTTTATACAGGTCAGTTGGTAATGCTTATAGGGACTTCAGCCACTCTCTCCCCGCCCCCCATCATAACCACATTACCCGAGGTACAACGGTAGGATGAGGTCACCCTCAGAGATAATGTAAATGTAAACGTCCTAATCCTGGGGAATTGTTATGCAAACAATTTCCTGACTCCGTGATTCCCCAAGACAATGTAGGTGTGATATGTCCTAGCTTTGGACCAGCCATGCAAATGAGTTCTGGATCCACTACTTCCCCAGACAATGTGGGTGTGATCTGCTTCAATATTGGGGGATGATCACACAAACGATCCCGATTAGCTCGGGGATGGCTATGAAAGAATTTCTGAATGGAAGGGGCCGAATGAGAGTTGAATTTGATAATAGTAGGAGTAGCTCTGGATATAGGTTTGCTTACAGAGCTGGAAGGTTCATTTCCAGACGTTTCGTCAGCCTACTAGTTAACATCTTCAGTGGGCCTCCGGGAAAAGTACTGTTGACAATTCCTGCTTTCTATTTATAGGTTTGTGTTTCTTTGGGTTGGTGACATCATTTCCTGTTATTTTTCTCAGGGTGTGGTAGATGGGGTTGAACTCAATGTGCTTGTTGAGAGAGTTCCGGTTGGAATGCCATGCTTCTAGGAATTCTCATACATGTCTCTGTTTAGCTTGTCCTATGATGGATGTGTTGTCCCAATCAAAATGGTGTTGTCCTTCCTCATCTGTATGTAAGGATACTAGTGAGAGAGGATCATGTCGTTTTGTGGCTAGTTGGTGTTCATGTATCCTGGTGGCTAGTTTTCTGCCTGTTTGTCCAATGCAATGTTTGTTACAGTCCTTGCACCTGGTAATATGTAAATTACATTAGTTTTACTTGTTGTCTGTATAGGGCTTTTCATGTTCATTAGCTGCTGTTTTACTGTGTTGGTTGGTTTGTGGGCAACCATGATGTCAAGGGGTCTGAGTAGTCTAGCAATCATTTTCAAGATGTCTTTGATGTAGGGGAGAGTGACTAGGGTTTCTGGATGCTGTTTGTTTGCTTGTTTGGGTTTGTTGCTGAGAAATCTGCAGACTGTGTTTATTGGGTACCTGTTCTTTTTGAATATGATTGGAACAACAAATCCATCCTAGGACAAGCCAGAGACACGCACGAGAATTCCTAGAAGCATGGCATTCCAACTGGAACTCTATCACAAACACATTGAGTTAGACCCCATCTACCACCCCCTGAGAAAAAGAACAGGAAATGGCATCACAAACTCAAACATATAAATAGAAAGCAGGAATTATCAACAGTGCTTCGTCTGGAGGCCCACTGAAGATGTTACATAATAGGGTGACAAAACGTCTAGAAATGAACCTTTCAACACAGTGAGCAAACCTACATCCAGAACCTCAACCTGAGCTATAAATCACCTCAAAACTCACTAAGGAGTAGTAGTATTAAATGTCTGCCTAAATGAAGTGGGAGTCATCCACATTCCTGCATGAATGTCAACCCCAATTTCCAGAATGTTCAGCTTCTGGAGGAAGAGAGTACAATTTAACCCTTTAATGTTATATTATTGTCTAGAGAGATGGTCCAATTTAATCTTTTAACATTACACAGGACTCACCAACAAAATTTAACAATCTCACATCCCCACTTCAGACAGCAGGTATTGGTAATGGGCTCTGCTTTACCACTTCTGCTTTCAATTCCATCACAAGCTCTCTGCTTCCTGTCTTTACGCTTGCTTAAAACCTGTTACACATCAATAGCATTTTCCAATTCAGATGAAGAATCACTGGCCTGAAAGCAAATCAATGGCATCTTCTATTCTTCATTAAAATCTATTTTTTATTCAGGATATACCGTGAAAATGGAAAATTATTGTGTGCAATTAGCTGATTTTAGTTGCTTGTTTATTGGATCTTTAAAATGATCGTTCAATTCCAGATTTCTTCAACACTCAAAGAGACTGATATAATAAAAGCTTTGGTACAAACATAAGAATATGAGGTTTGTCAAATGGGGAGGGATAGAAAGAACGTTCTGCAAGACCTACTAGAAAATATCAGCTCTAAATAAAGCAGATAAAAACTTATCTGACAAATATGGAGACATGGGTCATAAAACCCCCGACAAGTAGAGCAGAGTTCACAATTTCTTTACTGGTTTCACAGTTAATACCAGTTTTCTTACAGCTCTTTAAACAAGACTGGATGTGGTTTTCTTAAAATTACTTTAACAGCACAAGCATTATTGCCCATTTCACCCATTTCATTAAAGAGACAGTCACAATCCCTTTGAATTTTACTTTATATGATATGGTTTCTGTCTTGCACCAATAAGATTTAGTGAAGGCAAAATTATTCCAAATCTACTTGTTCACAATTTAGTTTCCACATTACCTTTCTAGATTGGAACACAATGAGAAAAACATTCCGACATCTTATTTGAAAAACTGATATAGCAACTTAAACATACATTTCGTTCTATGCACTCTGCAGGAGCAATTATTCCATGAGGAATTCGACAAGACTGACATCAAATATAAAACAAAAATCATACTGAAGAGCTGAAGATTAATTCTGATCTGCAGGAAAAAACCTTGATGCTGAGGTTTTGATGCATTTTTATAATTTTATCACATTATGATAGGGTCAATACTCCCCCAAGCCTTCCATAATGCACTTTCATGTTTTATTACGTTTGAGATGGAATCTGAACCTTTAGAAACACCCAGTGGCCTTTTAAGAACCTCTATTATCTTAAAGAAAACATGTGTAGGTTCCAAATAACCTATCTTATCTTATCATTACCTACAGATGTAAAGTATTCAGCAGTGAAAGTGATTTCCATGGTAATACAAATATCTCTGTAGCCTTAAAAAGAGGTTTGATATCTTAATTTTCTAATATATAAAACCTTGTCTGGAATGCTAGAGATAAACACAAAGGTTATATCAATGAAAAGTGTTTTTCACCATATGAAAATTAAGTAAAATACATCTCCATTTCTCACACCCCAAGTGTTTATAATCCTTGTTTCCTGATCACTAAAAGGTATATGCAAATACAGCTACAAAAAAAATTTAATCCCATTTGTTGCCATCTGCAGCCAGTTCCCATACAGAAGCATGTCCCAACACACTGAAAGAGAAATTCACCACCCACATAAATGTGTGGATGGGAAGATGCAGGGATATTACCCTCTTAACTACAGATTCAGTGGAAACATGGAAATAACTGTGTTTACAGAAAAGCCTGAGACATTCTATGGGGGAATGAAGCTAGAGTTATAAAATGGAACCAGATTGATTCAACAACTACCATAAACAACTACTCACCCATTGGCCAATTTTCATACACATGTTTGGCAATGTCTGCTGCTGAATCATTGGGTGAAAACAGAAATTCTTTTGTTTTTCCACTCACCAAAATGAGTCGTAAGTTAATCTGTTTAAAAGGAAAAGACAGTACTTCAATATGGCATCAAGCAACTGTATTTATAATTAGTGCTCAAAATTAATGTTACTGAACCATCAAATGTCAGTAACAGCAGATAAGTCATTAGTTCACACACCAACATGAATGTAATGAATAATCTAAATTGAAAATATACGTATTAATATACAGTAAGCTGCTCCTTGTACATGAAAGAACATTATTCAGCTTCTCCAGCCACTGGAACACTTGAAACGGCAGGGAGGGGAAGAATAGCAACTCCTATTTGAATGTGCCTTTTTAAAATTCACTTGTGGGACGAGGGCATCACTGGCTGGCATTTATTGCCCCATCCATGTTGCCCTTGAGGTGGTGGTGGTTAGCTGCCTTCTTGAACGGCAGCAATCCATGTACTGCAGTTAGATTCACAAAGCTATTAAAAAGAGCGTCCCAGGATTTTGAACCAGTAACACTGAAGGAACAGTGACATATTTTCAAGTCAGAATTCTGAGATGGCTTGGAAGGGGACTTGCAGGTGGTGGTGTTCCCATTATCCGTTGCCCTTTTCCTTTTAGATGGAAGTGGTCATAGCTTTTGAAGGTGCTGTCTAATGATGTTTAGTGAATTTATACAGAGAATCGTGCAGAAGCATAGACTGCTGGCATTGAGCTTCAGTGATGGAGGAAGTAAATGTTTATGGATATGGTGCTAATCAAGCAGGCTGTTTTGCCTTGGATGGTGTCAAGCTTCTGGAGTGTTGTTGGAGCTGCACTCATCCAGGCAAGAGGGGAGTAGTCCATCATCGCCCTGAAAAGTGCTTTGCAGATGATGGACAGGTTTTGGAAGGTCAGGTGAGTTATTCACTGTAGGATTCCCAGTCTCTGACCTGCTCTTGTAGCCACAGTTCAGCTGAGTTGCATTTCTGGTCAATGGTAACCTTAAAGATGTTGGTAGTGGAGGATTCAGTGATGCCAATGCCATTGAATATCAAGGGGTGGTGGTTAGATTATCTCTTATTGGAGATGATCATTGCCTGGCATTTGTGTGGCAAGTATAACTTTAGAACATTTCCAAAATTGTTCTGCCAAATACTTTCCAGTCACCTTCTTCACTTGTTCTTGTGATGTATACATTGGTGCTCAGTCAGAATTTATTGCTCACTCCAAATTGCTCAGAAGACATTTAAGAACCAATTATATTGTTGTGGGTTTAGTGTCACAGGGAGGCCAAATCAGGTATGGATGGCAGCTTTCCTTTCCTAAAAGGATATTAAAGAACCAGAATGGGTTTTACAATAACCAACAGTGGTCACATGACTGCTACCAGACCAGCTTTATCCAAACTCCAAAGTTTTTATTATTGAATTAAGATTTCACCACTTACCATGATAGGATCAGAACCCTCCTTCCCAGGCATAGCCTTGGTTTACGGATTTCTAGTCCCGTGATATTATCACCATGCCAACACCATCACCCATGTAACATTAACACAACAGCCAAACAAGGCCCTACAAGTGCCCACAAACCCCAATGAAGTACTGATATGGTAATTTGTTCTTTGTTATGTAAATTAAGGCAGTAAAAACTATTGGCCAGAATGCCAAGAAATGCCCATTCTGTATAAAGTTCCATGAAACTTTGCATGCCCACCTGAGGACAGACAGAACCTTGATCTAAAATCTCATCTAAATTATGTCAACTTTCCAGTGCAGAACTCCCTTAGTATTGTACATAAGTGTTGCCTTCATCACGAACTAAAAACATTGGAGATGGGCTTCAACCTATAAATTACTGACTCAGAGGAGAGATCTATCACTAATCTTAAACAGCCAACTTAACTGAGGGTTCAAAAGCTATAAAATTATAACTTCAACCTAAATGCATATACATGTCTTTTCAACTTCTGGAAATTGTTCATGACTGACACCATGACGACTAACACACAGGACTTTGAATTAAGATTTATTTAAGCAATTATGCTTAAATAGAATGTTTTGCTGATACGAAGTATTGCTGGTATTTCATTAAAAAAAAGGAAAGATAGTATAAAGGGAACTAATTCCCATGAACCAATTGGAAAACACTGCGACTTCTTACGAAGTCCTTCATTTCTACAATGAACCCCCATGGAAAGAACGTAAACTCTCATTCACCATTTAAAATGTCACAAAATATCTACTAAGATAAGAGAGTACAGCACCTAAGTTTAGCAAACACACACAAGATATCACTTTATTATAAATTTAAAACAATCTACCAGTCACTGGTAGGAACCTGAAAGATGCAGAGACTTTCGAACTTAGAACATAGATCATTCCAGCGCAGTACAGGCCCTTCGGCCCTGAATGTTGCGCCGCCCTGAGAAACCAATCTGAAGCCCATCTAACCTACACTATTCCATATCTCATCCACATGCCTATCCAACGACCATGTAAATGCTCTTAAAGTTAGCAAGTCTACAGCTGTTGCAGGCAATGCGTTCCATGCGTCTACTACTCTGAGTAAACAAGGGGGAGATTAAATGAGGCGTTGAAACTCAGGAAGGGGAGGGGGTTTCAATCAAATGATTGGGAGGAACCAATTTCCAACAGCGAGGCGCCCATTCACCAGAGGGTGAAGAGAATTGAGCAAAAGGAGTCGAGGGGACAGATGTTTTGATGCAACAAGTTGTTGTGATCTGAAACGTGCTGCCTGAGAGATTGGAACAGAACTTTCAAAAGGGAAAATTGGGGAAATACTTGAAAACGAGCAGAGCTGTGATCAGATGAATGTAACAAAATGATCAGCCAGAGAGGCTTCTCTCTCTTTTTTTAAATAGATATTTTTATTGGAAATTTAATATTTTTACAAGTTTACAAAAATAAAAAAACTCTCAAGTACAAACATTGATATACAATTAAATCTTAAATAAATAATAACCAAAATTTAACAAAAGAAAAATACCGAGAGAGAAAAAAACACAAAACTCAACTAACTACTAATCTAACCTACAACTAACCAGAGTGTATAATTAAGTCTCTTACATTATTCAAATAAGAGAAAGAAAAAAAAAACCCAACTGATAACACAGAAATTGGATAGTGAGATACATGCTTGGAATGTAACAAAACTCGTATTTGTGCGGGATTCCTCTCCCAAGGGGCCCCGGACCAGCCGGTTTGCAATCTTAATTAAATAAAAGCCCTTGTTAGGATAGCTGAAATATCTGTATTTATATAATTCAAGAAAGGCTGCCATATTTTATGAAATAATTCGGTCTTTCGGAGCACCATATTTGTAAGGAAGTCAAGGGGAATACATTCCATAAATTAATCTGTGCCAATTTGAAAGTCCGGCGGGGGGCCCTCAGGCACCCAGTTTACCAAAATATTTTTCCTTGCACAGAAAGAGAGAATAGAAAATAATCTCTTCCCGTGTATGTTCAGGGAGGGTAAGTTTGAAAAGCCCAAAAGGAGAGATACAGGGTCCACTTTAATTTCCATTCCTAAAATTTCTGTCAGGGTACTTGCTACTTTAGTCCAGTATCTATGGATCTTATGACAGGTCCATAGGCAATGTACAAGAGTGCCCACCTCTATTTTACATTTGGGACACATTGGAGATGCTCCTGCCTTAAATTTTGCCAATCAATCCGGTGCTATATGGGCCCCATGAAGTATCTTCAGCTGGATAGCCTGAGTTCTGTTGCAGATGGTGATTCTTCTGGCATTTGCCCAAATGCCATTCCATGTTTCTATAGAGATTTTCTCGTCCCAAATCCTGATCCCATGTTTTAAGCATATTGTCCATATCTCCCAATACTTCATCATGTATTAAATGATAAATAGTACTGATGGAAGATACCCCCATTGGCCGTAGCACTCTACATTCTCTATCTGATTTTAAAAGACTATCTAATAATGTAGTCTTCTTCTGTATATAATCTCAAATTTGGAAATATCGAAAGAGGTCTCCATTCGGTAATCCGAATTTCTGACACAGCTGTTCAAAAGACATCAGGACCCCTTCTTTAAATAGATCCCCTAAACATGAGATACCCCTGGATCTCCAGAGTTTAAAAGTGGTATCTGTAACCCCCGGTTAAAATCCCCATGCTCCCACTATCGGAGCAAAGGGGGATGTTTTATGTGAGTTGCCCTCATTTTGCCGCATTATATTCCAAGCTTTAATTGTGTTTAGTATTATAGGGTTTTTACAGTGATCCGTAATGATTTTCCTCTTGTCTGAAAATAAAAGGTTAATAAGTGGGCATTTTACTTGAGAAGCCTCGATGTCCAGCCAGACTGATTGCGGATCAGACAAGACCCAATCAGCTATGTAACTTAATAGGGAACTTAACTGATATTTCCTAAAATCTGGGAAGTCCAATCCTCCCCTTGCCTCTGGAAGCTATAGCTTCTTCAGCTTAATGAGGGGCCATCTATGATTCCAGATAAAGGAACCCAACCAGCTATATAATTTACGTAGTGCCAGCCTTGGCAGCATCACCAGAAGCATTCTCATAAGGTATAGGACACGGGGCAGGACATTCATGTTAATTAGTGCTATTCTACCCAACCAGGAAATTGGAAGGTCTCCCCATCGCTGGAGGTCCTGCCTTATCCTTTCCAGTAAATGTACAAAGTTAGCCTTGTATAACTGACCAAATACTGGGGTAATAAAAATGCCAAAATATAAGAAACCCTCCAGGGACCACTGAAAGGGAAAGTGTGATCTGTCCACTAAGTGGGGTATCATAGCAAGGCCACCCATTGGCATAACCTCCGATCTTGAGAAATTAATTTTATAGCCTGAGAATCACTAAATGTGTTAATAACTTGGATTAAGCGAGGCACAGACATCAGAGGATTACTGAGGAATAGAAGAACATCATCTGCATAAAGGGTAATTTTATGTTTACCTGTACCAATCCTCGGGGCAGTTATATTAGGGTCAACCCGTATAGCTTCTGCTAGTGGTTCAATTATTAGCATAAATAACAATGGTGAGAGAGAAGACATCCCTGACAGTAGCCCCTATCCACACTGAAGCTATCCGAGCCTAATCCATTGGTAATCACAACTGCTTTGGGATCACTATACAATGTTGAGACCCATTTGGTAAACACCTTTCCCACGCCAAACCTTTCCAATGTGTAAAACAAATATGACCATTCAACCCTATCGAATGCCTTTTCCGCGTCTAATGAGACTACTACTCCTGGTATTTTTCCCTGATGGCAGGCTTGAATCATATTCAAAACCCTTCTAATATTACTGGATGATCTACGGCCCTTAATAAACCCCATCTGATCCTCCTTTATGATATGTGGCAATACCCTTTCTAGTCTAAATGCTAACGTTTTAGAAAAGATTTTAAAATCTACATTTAGCAAGGATATTGGTCTGTATGACGCGCAATCTTCTGGGTCCTTTCCTTTTTTTAAGGATAAGAGAGATATTTGCCTCTTTCAGCGAAGGCGGGAGACAGCCCTGACTGTATGCGTAGTTATACATGTCCATAAGTGGACCATCCAATATTCCTGTAAATTCTTTATAGAATTCAGCTTGAAAGCCATCTGGGCCAGGTGCCTTACCGCTCTGAAGTTGCCTGATTGCATCAAGTATTTCTTGGACTGTTAGACATTTAAGACAGATACCTGTTCCGGCGTTAGGTCCGGAAAGGTCAAATTTTTAAAAAATGATTGCATCCTCCTCGTCCTGTCTTCACAATCCTGCAATTTATATAAATCAGAATAAAATTTTCTAAAGATTGCTTTAATCCTTTTATGATCATGAGTCATAATACCCGTACTTTCCTTGATAGACATGATAGTTTGACAGGCCTTTTTTTTCTTTGCAAGAAATGTCAAGTATCTACTCGGTTTGTCACCAAATTCATATAACCTTTGTTTTGCAAATAATATTTCTCCCTTAGCCATTTGGGTAAGCGTGGTATTTAGAGCTGTCCTAAGGGCCGTAATCCTTTGCAATTTGATAATAGAAGGTCTATCAGCATATGCTGTTTCAGCCGCTTTTAAGCGAGCTTCAAGCAGACGCTGTTGTTCTCCTTTTAATTTTTTCTGGGTTGCTGAGTATGAGATGATCAAACCTCGCGCGTAAGCTTTGATAGTCTCCCACATCATTGATGGGTTGCTAGCCGTAACTAAATTAATTTCTAAAAGAGTTTTAAATTCTTGAGAGAAGTACTTTACAAATTTACAATCTTTCATCAGGAAGGGGTTCATACACCAATGCCGAGGGGATGTCCCATTATTCCTCGCCTTGATTTCCATATATACAGCAGTGTGATCGGAAATTGCTATACTACCTATTTTACAGGATGATATGGAATTTTTAAAAAATCGAGGGGGCAAAAAACATATCAATTCTGGTATGACATTTATGTGGATTGGAGTAAAAAGAAAAATCTCTGCCCTACTAATCCTAATTCTTTGTTCAAATCCACCAATTGTCTAGATCTGGGAGATCCTCCTGCAGTACTCTTGGGAATCCTATCTATTTCCGGTTTCCATAATACAATTAAAGTCTCTCCCTATAATTATATGACGGGCACCAAGAGCCATCAATTTTGAGAAGGCTTCCGTTATAAATTTAAAAAGATGTGTCGGGGGACAATACAAATTTAAAATCCCATATTCCTCTCCATTTATACGGGCTTTAATCAGAATATATCGTCCAGATTCGTCTTTTATCTGATTTAGGATTTTGAAAGAGAAATTCTTTTGAATAAGAATAACAACTCTCCTGCTTTTTGAGCTCAAAGAAGAAAAAAAGGCCTGATCAAATCCACCCTGTCGTAATTTCAAGTGTTCTTTATCCAACAAGTATCTCCCCTGTAGGAGAGCTATATCAACCCTTTCTTTCTTGAGATTGGATAATATTTTCTTCTTTTTGACTGGCAAATTACTCCCCTTGACATTCCAGGTGCACCACTTAACCGACTGATCGTCCGGGCAAATCAGAGACCCCTCGGGAGGGGAAACCCTATCCAGAACATCCCGAGCATAGGGCATATAAAATTCACAAAAATAAAGGCTCTCTAATACACTCACAACAGTATAATAAAAAAATTTCTAAATAATAAAAAAAAACTTATTTAAATGGAGATTTGCCCCCTTGTTCCCAGGGGGTATCACTTCCTTTCCAAAGGTCCATCGTATCCTCTCCCAACCAGTGCCCATCCTTGACCCAGGCGCTCCTCAATAGGATGAGAAAAATTCAAATATACTACAGAGCTAGAGTTAACAGTGAGCACCCTACCCCCACGTCCCCACCCACATCAACACCTGGATATATTTGGTAATGTTAATACCCTGTAGAAACATATATAACTATAAAATTACAACCTCAACAAGTAATAATTAAATATAATAATACAAAATAACAAGGGAAATCAACCCTGCTCCTAGAGACAGAGGTAAAATAGAATAAGGTAACCACCTCCCCCCACCAACATTAACTAGACCCCCCCGGCCTATATATATATATATATAATAAATTTTTAAAACCCAAGGGGGGGGGAGAAAATCATTAAGTAGAGAACAAAGTAAATAAATCCCTCTCCCCACCCCCCAAGATAATATTAAACAGTAAGGTAAAGAAAAGGGGGGGGGGGGAAGGATATAAACCGGAGTGGGGGGGTGGGGGGGGGAGGCAAACCAACATCAATTATCTTTTACAATTTAAATAAGAAAGTCCAAAATTCCTTGGCCTTTTCCGGCAATCCGAAGTTATGCATGGATCCTTCATGGTTAAAGCGTAGCGTCGCTGGGTAGCGTAAGGAGTACTGAATATTTAAGTCCCTTAAACACTCCTTCGCCTCATCGAATGCCTTCCTCTTTCAGACCAGAGCTGGGGAAAAGTCCTGGAATAGCATGATCTTGGATCCTTTATAGATCATGGCTTGGTGATCTTTTCCAAGATTTCTAAAGGCTTCTAGGAGGATCTGCCTCTCCTTATAGCTCTGTAGCCGGAACTGGACCGGGCGGGGGCACTGGTTCGAGCCAGGCCCGTGCATTGCAACCCAGTGGGCCCATTCTACCCTTACCTGGCCTGATCCAGCCTACCAGATTTAAAAGCTGTGGAAGCCACTGTTCAAGGAACCTTGTAAGCTGGCCTTCCTCTTTCCGTTCGGAAAGGCCCAGCAAACAAATATTTTTTCATCAATGTGGTTCTCTAAGGTCCAGACTCGCTGTTTGAGAGTCCGGACCTGATCCACGGCCGATTGCGCTGAAGTTTCAGAGGTCACGGCCTTTAGCTCCGCCCCTCCGACTCGGCGCTCAATTTCCTTAATGTCTCGGTCGTGCTTTTGCAGTGCGGCAGAGAGTGAGCCCCATCGACTTCGGGATTCTTCAATAAAAGTGCCGATCTTCGCGTCCAGTTTGGAGATGATTTCCACGAGGTTCGCCACCGTAGATAAGTCCCCTGGGACGGCTGCGGACGCCTCTGCTGCAGCTGGAGAGGGTGGGGGAGGGGTTCCTGCTTGCTGAGAGCTGCAGGCTCCCTTTCCTTTAGTCATTTTTACTGAAGATTAAATTGTTTAAATTCAATACTAAACAACTAATTAAATTAAACAGCTATTTTAAATGATTTAGTGAGTGTGGTGAGGGTGGGTGACCCACTTTGCTCAAGTCTTGGGAGGAGCACTGCAGACTCAGACTTGCTGGGTCGCTGCCATCTTGGATCCCCCAGGCTTCCCTCTTGATTTGGTATTCTTGCAAACCATCCTGATGAGTCACCATAAACCTGCTGGACTGTAACCTGGTGTTGTGTGATTTTTAACTTTATCCTGATGAGTAGGAGACAAATGGCTTTGACAAACGGCCTCATTTTTCACCAATAAGCCAATAGTGTTAGGAATCTGTGTTCAAAATCAATCCTGATTTTGCCTCCTCCTTGACCAAACTGTCTTGAACCCAAACTCGTAGTGCAGCATCGGATTCCCACCATCACGGTAGCCATGGGAAAATTATGATAATTAGATCCATCTCAGTCTGTTACAATTCTGGTCTGACAATTCCACCACAGCACACTTCTTCATTCTGCTTTATCAACACATGAAACATTATATTATTCAATTCTAGCATTTAAATAATGCTGGTTACTCAAGAGTGTAGGAATCATGTTGCTGGAAGAAAGTGAGGACTGCAGATGCTGGGGATCAGAGCTTAAAAATGTGTTACTGGAAAAGTGCAGCAGGTCAGGCAGCATCAAAGGAGAAGGAGAAGGAGAATCGACGTTTCGGGCAGCTAGAACCATCCTCAATAAAAGCTTCAAAAAATACTCTCATTATCAGTAGAACCTAAAAGTCACATCTAACTGTAGCTCCAAGTCAAAGTGTCTTTTCAAACAAGTTCATTTTTAAAAAACATAGGGAGGCCAACTGCCAGAGTGCACTTGCAATGGCTCCCCCAAAGATTGATTATCAAGTCTCATAGCCTTCCCCTGTGCCAGTTTAAGTTACTCAATTATTTATCCACTTCCCATTTAAAAGTTATTATAGATTCTGCTTCCATCACTGTTCCTAGTAGTGCACTCCATGAGATAACTGTGTAAAAGCATTCACACTCGATCATTTGCAAATAAAAATTACTTTTTCTCACTTAATTAAAGCCTCACAATTTGGAAACCTCTATTAGATCACCTTTTCTGGGCTCCAAATGGAAGAATCACATTTCCTCTCATTCGTTCTCATAACTAAAAGACTCTCATCTATATCATCAAAGTGAATCTTTCCTGCACTCTCTCCAAGGTCTTAATATTATCTTTATAGTAAGGAGTCCAAATTTAGACATCATTGTGTGGTTTGGCATTATATTAGAATTTAATGCTTCTGTCCTTCGCTTTTTTAAACAAAAAATTGACTTATCTTCCCAATTTAAAACTACAATTTTGCATTCCTTCTAAAGATTATCGCCTACTTTGTAATATATTTGTACTTATTCTTTCTAAAATGTATTCATCTGGCATCTACATGCTCAGTCCACTAACAATGTTGCCTCATGACATTCTTTCCTTCCAGCAAATTATGATCATTGTGCTCCCACTTCCAGATAAGAAAGGGTCAGAGGTAAATAAGAAATAATGGTTACCAAAGAACTTACTTCTATCCTCCGCTACGGAAACAGTCTTATTGATATTTCAAATTCAGAATCAATTTAATATCTTATTTTGGACTGCTATTTTAATAGGAAATTAATTAAATTTGAAAAACAAATATAGCAAGCCAAAGAAAAACCATTCTTTTACAATGACAATTATATAGCAACTCATTCAAAGAAATCAATTTTTAAATTGACTACTAAATTGGTTGTGCATCTGCTAAAGCACAAAGAAAATGTCAGTGCAAGATTTTGATTAAAACAGAAAATCCTTGTCATCCATGACCTTCTTATCAGGAATGAACAGCTCATCTGGTTACAATTATTGATGAAATGCTACTATTCAAGTGGTAAATCACAAATGGGGTGAATGAGACATGAAGGAGTTGCTGTCAGTCCTCAGCTGGTACCCCTTGGTGGAAAAGTCAGAAAAAAAGAGAAATAGGAATCGATGTTATTAGTAGTAGATGGGCAGCGGAATAGGGATTTAGACTGGGGTGCAAAGAACTTGAAGAATAAAAATAAGTAGTGACACGATTTGTTGCCTAGAAGAAAAAGATAATCTGACATAAATCTACAATGTCCGTCACAATGTTTGCTCTGCATATTTTATAACATTTCAAAGTAAATTCTGATATCAACTGGTCAGAATGTAACAGCCAACTATCAAAAGTATTATCAACATATACAATTTGGACCTGAATTACAAAGAAAAAGTTGGAAATGGCAAAGATCTAGTTGACGATAAGCTGAAGAAGGTAACTATTGACTTAATGATACTGTCAAAGTGGTAAATCATAAATGCCTTTTCTCAAAGAAAGAAATCAGAGTTAAAATTTAAAGGAGCACTTGCTGCAGCATATCACGCCTTGACTGGTGTATTCCAAACATCTGATTCAAAAGGAAACTGGAAAGGAAAGCTATATCAACCAATTCAATAATATCTCTCAGCGTTGTAACTGAAGATAAGCAGATGAAGAGAATTCCTTTCCTTTGAATAATTGTACCTACACAAACAACTTAAGTAGATGCCTTTGGTTGAACCATAAGCAACCTAGCTCTCAATGCCAGCAAAATCAAGGAACTCATTATTGACTTTCAGCGGGATGCTACTCCTGCCCCCTATACATTAACAGCACAGAAGTGGAACAAGTGAAGAGTGCCAAGCTCTTGGGAGTTAGCAACAGGCTTTCTTGGACTCTTCATATGGACGCACTGGTTACAAAGGCCCAATAACGTCTCTTCTTCCTCAGGCATCTAAGAAATTTGGCATGATGGCGAATACCCTTGCCAACTTTTACAGGTGCGCCATCGAGAGCATTCTGTCTGGATGTATTAATACCTGGTGTGGCAACTGCACCATTCAAGATCGGAGATGGTTACAGAGAATGGTAAACTCATCCTGGACAATGACAAAGGCCAACCTCCCATCTATAGAAACCATCCTACTAGGCCCGCTGTCAAGGAAAGGCCGCCAGCATTTTCAAAGATCCATCCCACCCTGGCAATGCTTTTCTATAACCTCTACCATTGGGTAGAAAGTACAGAAGCCTGAACACACACACCAGCCGATTTAGAAACAGTTTCTACACTACTGTTGTTAGAATACTGAATGGACTCTCAAACTCTCAGCATTCGCCTGTATCTGTTTTTTTGTTCTGCCACTGTTTACCTATCATTTACTTATCTATGCTATTTAACTATGTGATCTGCCTGTATTGTTCGCAAGACAAAGCTTTTCATCGTGCCTCGGTACTCGCGACAATAAAATTTAATTCAATTCAAAACAGTGCTGAGGAAGGAATGTTGTTAGATTGACTTTGCGTTGTGAAGGCTACAACATAAATATTACTGTCAGGGGATTTATTTTTCATAAGATTGTGTTTAGAAGTACAGAATGATTTTAAATTTGAAAATTAAATTGGTTTGGGTAGCCAGATTTCTAAGAACTGCTAATGCAATTTTTGCACGTAACATCGAGAATACGAATTCCATTCTTTCAAATAACTTACATTAAATTCATCTTTAAAGCACTAATCCCCTTAGATACAACACCAAGCCTTAGCAACAAGTGAAAACACACCAATGAACTTAATAATCTCTCTCCAATCTACTGCATCCAACCACCCCACTCCTCTTCCATCTGCCACACTTAACTGTTAGATTTCATAATAGTTTGATATGACGGACTGGCTTGGTCAGCCATTTTAGAGAGCATTTAAGAGTCAGTTTAATATTATTGTGGGCCTAGAGTCACATATAGGTCCAAGCAAGGAAGGACAGCAGATTTTTCTGCCCTAAAAGGACATTAGTGAACCAGATGGACTCTTACATCAATTGGGGTTTTATGGTACCATTAGTCTATTTTTAAATTCCAGATTCATTAAACAAACTTTATTTCATTATTTACCATATTTGGATTACACTCAGGACTAGAGTCAACATCTTCTTAGAGAGATGATAATGCTATTGGTGGGTTTAAACTAGCTTGAGAGAATAGCAACCTGAGGGATAACACAAACTGGAAGAAAGCAAATTTGGCAACAGGAAACAGAAAACCTGCTGGGGAGATGACAAGACATGATTAATAAAACTGACCACCTTTGATTAAAAACCGATGTCAAAAAGAAAAAAGTTAGGATGCTCTACCTGAATGTATGCACTGTTCACATCAAAACACAAATACAGAGTATAAACTAATAGCTATTACAGAAACATGGCTACATTGGATTAGATTAGATTAGATTAGATTCCCTACAGTGTGGAAACAGGCCCTTCAGCCCAACAAGTCCACACCGATCCTCCGAAGAGCAACCCACCCACACCCATTCCCCTACATTTACCCCTGACTAATGCACCTAACACTACGGGCAAGTTAGCATGGCCAATTCACTTGACCTGCACATCTTTGGACTGTGGGAGGAAACCGGAGAACCGGAGGAAACCCACACAGACCACGGGGAGAATGTGCAAACTCCACACAGATAGTTGCCCGAGGTGGGAATTGAACCCTGGTCCCTGGTGCTGAGGCAGCAGTGTTAACCACTGAGCCACCGTGCCACCCTTGAGGTCTGGGAACTGACTATGCAAGGGTATTCAGTATCTTGGAAGTACAGACAAGCAAGGAGCTGGAGTTCATTGGGTCATAGAGTCATAGAGATATACAGCATGGAAACAGACCCTTCGGTCCAACTCGTCCATGCTGACCAGATATCCCAAGCCAATTTAGTTCCACCAGCCAGCACCTGGCCCATATCCCTCAAAAACTGTTCCTATTCATATACCCATTTGAATGTCTTTTAAATGTTGCAATTGTACCAGCCTCCACCACATCCTCTGGCAGCTCATTCCACACACGCACCACCCTCTGTGTGAAAAAGTTGCCCCTTAGGTCTCTTTTATATCTTTCCTCTCTCACCTTAAAACTATGCCCTCTAGTTCTGGACTCCCCCATCCCAGGGAAAAGACTTTGTCTATTTATCTTATCCATACCCCTCAATTTTGTAACCTCTATAAAGGTCACCCTTCAGCCTCCGACGCTCCAGGGAAAACAGCCCCAGCCTGTTCAGCCTTTCCTTACAGCTCAAATCCTCCAACCCTGGCAACATCCTTGTAAATCTTTTCTGAACCCTTTCAAATTTCACAACATCTTTCCAATAGGAAGGAGACCAGAATTGGCCGCAATATTCCAACAGTGGCCTAACCAATATCTTGTACAGCCGCAACATGACCTCCCAACTCCTGTACTCAATACTCTGACCAATAAAGGAAAGCATACCAGATGCCTTCTTCACTATCCTATCTACCTTTCAAGGAGCTATGAACCTGCACTCCAAGGTCTCTTTGTTCAGCAATACTCTCTAGGACCTTACCATTAAGTGTATAAGTCCTGCTAAGAGTTGCTTTCCCAAAGTGCAGCGCCTCACATTTATATAAATTAAACTCCATCTGCCACTTCTCAGCCCATTGGCCCATCTGGTCAAGATCCTGTTGTAATCTGATGTAACCTTCTTTGATGTCCACTACACCTCCAATTTTGGTGTCATCTGCAAACTTACTAACTTGTACCTCTTATGCTCACATCCAAATCATTTATATAAATGATGAAAAGTAGTGTACCTAGCACCGATCCTTGTGGCACTCCACTGATCACAGGCCTCTAGTATGAAAAACAATCCTACACCCTGGGTGGCATGAAGGCACAGTGGTTAGCACTGTTGCCTCACAGCGCCAGAGAACTGGGTTCAATTCCCGCCTCAGGCAACTCACTGTGTGGAGTTTGCACAATCTCCCCGTGTCTGCATGGATTTAGGTGAAGGGGTAAAATGTAGGGTATGGGTCTGGGTGGGTTGCGCTTCAGCGGGTCGGTGTGGACTTATTGGGCTGAAGGGCCTGTTTCCACACTGTAAGTAATCTAATCTAAAAAAACCCACCACCCTGTCTTCTACCTTTCAGCCAGTTCTGTATCCAAATGGTGAGTTCTCCCTGTATTCCATGAGATCTAATCTTGCTAACCAGTCTCCCATTGGGAACCTTGTCAAGCACCTTACTGAATGCCATATAGACATTTACCGCTCTGCCCTCATCAATCCTCTTTGTTACTTCTTCAAAAAACTCAATCAAATTTGTGAGACATGATTTCTTATGCATAAAGCCATACTGTGATGATAAGGGATATGATCAGTATGACTAAGTGAGAATCTCAGAGTGGAAGAACAATACATGAAATCAGTTTCGGTGGAGTAAAAAAAAAGCAGAATGACGCGTGACATTTATAGATCATGAAATATTAATGGTGACACGAGGCATAGTTGAAAGCAGCTTATAGCTACATAGATAGGGTGACAAATTTGCATATAGACAGGGTAAATCAATTTAATATTAAAGCTGCGGAGAACAAATTCCTGGAGTTTGTAGAGATTGCTTTCTAGAACACTATATTTAAGAGCTACTGCTTTAGATCATGAGAAAAGGTTTAAAAAAGTTCCAGCATCTGTAGTTTTAATCAATGATCTTATTGTAAAAGAACATGTAGAAATGAGTGACCACAATACTACAGAACTTTACATGTTTGAAAGTGAGGTGGTTAAATATAAAGCAAAGATGTTAAATTTGAATAAAGGAACTTATGAAGAAATGCGATACAAATGGCTGAGTATGATTGGGAAAATACACTGAAAATCATAAGAAGATATGGTTAGCTCAGCTGACTGAATGGCTTATGACACAGTGATGCCAACAGCATGGGTTCAATTCCTACAGTGGCTGAGGTTACCATGAAGGACTCTGCTTCTTAACCTCTTCCCTCACTGTAGGTGGGGTAACCCTTCTGTTAAACCAATACCAGTTGTCTCTAATAAAATAGCACACTTTTGGTCTGGGAGGACATAGCAATGTTAGCTTTACCTTGAAAACATGGCTGTACACAGACTATGGATAGCCTTTACAGCTTACAGCAATTAAAAGTTCCTTCAAGGTAACTAAGAACAAAAGGTCTGTCAACTGTGGCCAAAGGAAGTTCAGGATTGTACAAGACTAATTGGCCTATAAAATTGCCAGAAATAGTATTAAATCTGAGGATTAGGAGGTATTTAGAATATAGCAGAGGGGTACCAAGAAACCGATTTAAAAAAACAATAGAATATGAATGCAATCTAGCAAGAAAAAGACTGTATTCTTCTGAAGGTACACAAAAACGTTTGGCTAAGATGAACATGGCCCCAAAATGGGCATAATTAGGAGAATTTATAATGGGCAATAAGGGGCTGAGGAATTAAATGATTACTTTGTCTGTTTTCACTGAGGATATAAGAAATCTCCCAGGAGAATGAGTAGAATGAAATTAGTATTAGTGAGAAATTTGTACTGGAGGTATATTTACAATCTCAGAATGTTGAAGGAGTAGTTATAGAAACAGCCAATGCATTAGTCATCATCTTCCAAATTTCTATCAATTCTGGAATTATTCCTGCAGATTGGAAGGTAGCAAATGTTTACTCACTATTTAAAAAGGGAGTGAGAGACAGCAAGTAAGTAACTTCAGATTGTCAGTCTTATTTCAAGTATGAGGGAAAATGTTAAAATCTCTGCTAAACTAGTTAATAAATGGAAACATACAGTTAAAGGAGAGCTGATGGATGTAGTATACTTTGACTTTCAAAAGACTTTTGATAAGGTCCTGCACAAGAAAGTGGCTAGCAACATCAAAGCACATGTGATAGGAGGTAATGTAATGGCATGGATTAAGAATTGGCTAACAGGCAGAAAACAGACCATTGGAATGAATGGGTTATCCTTGCACTGACTAGTGAGGGACTTTAAAGATCAGTACCTGGGGCCCAGCTGTTCACCATATGTATTATGGATTTGTATATTTGTATTTGTCCAAATGTTATATGTTCAAGAGTAATAATGCAAATTTGAGCCAGAATGTGTGCCATGCAAAGATGTAAAGTAGCTTCAGGAGAATTTAGACAAGTACATGGAATATGGATTGTAGCGCTGAAAAATGAGAGTCTATCACTTTGGCCGGAAGAATAGATATACACAGCATTTCTTAAGTGGTGAGAGGTTGCCAGATATGGAAAGCTATTAGGGAAGTTAAGTGAATGTCAGCTTTTATTGCAAGACATGTACAGTAGTAGTAGTAGTAGTAGTAGTAAAGACTTGCTTCATTTGTGTAGAACCTTTGATAGACCACATCTGGAATACTATGTGCAGTTCTTGTCTCCTTACCTCAAAGGATATCACTGCCATACAGAGAGTGCAATGAAAGTTCATTAGACTTGTTCCTAGGATGGTGAGACTATCCTATGAAGATAGATTGGGCAAACTGGGCCTGCGTTCTCTAGAGAGTTTTGAAGAATGAAAGGTAAAATCTACAATGGTTGGAGAGTCCAAAAACAGAAGGCGATGGAAGAATTACTTTCACTCAAAGGGTTCTGAATCTTAAGGTTTTTTTCGGCCCCAGGTGGATGTGGACGCTCAGACTTTCAGCATGTTTAAAATGTCATGCCCCATTGGGAAAGGGTGTGGCCACTCAAACTCCACTATTCCTGGGGTCATCATAAAAATAGTGATTTAATTGAAGTACTCAAAGTCCCCAATCCTGTCTGATCCACCTGTTAAAAGTCTGACCCAGTTTAATTAACCAGAATTATTTATTGTAAATAAATCAATTCAAGCCACTGTTATACAAAGCTATGAACTATCAACATAACTCTGCTGGTTGAAACACTATCCCCCTTTCAAAACCACCACACACAAACAGACACAGACAAACAAAGATCTGCATTGCTGGTGGGGTGAAACAAACAAAAACAGAAGTTGCTGAAGAAAATCTGAGTTTAGCAGCATCTGTGGAGACAAAAGAGTGATCCTTCTTTAGAACCCTCCTGAACAGTCACTGGACTCAAAACTTTGTTTACTATCCATAGATGCTACCAGCCTTGCTGAATTTCACCAGCAATTTCTGTTTTAGTTACAAAAAAAATAGTATTATGGATTCAATGCCATCAGTTCACAGGATTCTTGCTTCCCAAGATCTTCTGTTCTCCGATCTCCTTTCTGGGTTCTTTCACTCCTTATCAAGAGGTACAGCATGATTGGTCCATTAATTATAAAGTCTTTTGAGTTACTGGTTAAATAGCTCACAGTAACAGATGGAAGAAAATAACGGACTTTCTTCAGGCTTCAGTTACTTTCACTACAGAGAGACAGAACTTGCTTTGTCAGCAGTCTGAAGGGTTAAGTAGTTCTATCATAAATACTTAAGTTATTAGTCTTCCTAGGAGAAAGGGAGCTGTTGTCTGGCTGGTGACTTTCAGCATCCATATCTGGTCATATGTTCATAAACCAATTAACAACTATTGGTGGACAAATCTTGATCTGCACCATGGCATTTCATCTCTCCTCCAACCACTCGAATCCTTTGGAGATTAACTCACCAACTGTCACTACAAAGTCCATCCACCATCGGGGCAGCACAGTGGCTCAGTGGTTAGCACTGTTGCCTAACAGCACCAGGAACCTTTTTTTAATAACAGCCTCGGGTGACTGACTGTGTGGAGTTTGCACATTCTCCCTGTGTCTGTGAGTTTCCTCCGGATGTTCCAGTTTCCTTCCACAATCCAAAGATGTGCAGGTTAGGTGAATTGGCCATGCTAAACTGCTCAGTGTTAAATGCATTAGTCAGAGGGAAATGGGTCTGGGTGGGTTACTCTTTGGATGGTCGGTGTAGACTTGTTGGGCTGTAGGGAATCTAATCTACAAGTCATCAGTCTGGAATGTGATGAAATATCATAAAATTGCCCAAATGATGCATCCCTAAAAACACTCAAAAAGCTTGAAACCATCCAGGACTAAGTGGCTCACTTGCTTGGCATTCCAACCGACACCTTCAACGTATATTTGCTCCATCACTGACACCTACTGGTTGCAATGTGCACCACTGACAAGATACACTGCAGCAATCCACCTTGGCTCCTGCAACAGCATGTTCCTAAACCACAACTTCTGCCACTTTTCAAAATAGTGGGTAGCAGATAAATGAGAACTTCACATTTGCAATTTCTAATCAAGTCACACTCCATCTTGAATATGAACTTCTTTCCTTCACTGTCACTGAGTCAAAATCCTGGAACTCACTTCCCAATACCACTGTACTTGCTACTCATCCCAAGAACTGCGGCAGCTCAAGAGAACAGTGCACCAGCACTTTCGCAAAGGAAATAAATATTGGCCGGGCCAGCAATACCGACACTCCACACATTAACAAAATGTTATTTTAATAATTATTATAAGTTATTGGCTATTAACTTTTGGTTGAAACTTCCAGTTGTAATGCAAGTATAAATTTGGCACTATTCTATTGCTAGTGGCCCTTAAAACACTGTAGAATTTTAAACAGACTTTCAAAAGGAAAACAAAGTCAATTTATGGTACATCTGCGCCACAGTAACTGTCTTTCCCATGGACTTATCTTCAATTTTGTTTTGGAGCTTCAGAGTTCAATGCAATATTTTAAATTATTTCAATAATCAGATTATTTAAGCTATTGTGCATGTATTATCTTACAAACATACCTTGTCACATGAGCATTGGGTCAGATGAAGTCTTTCAGTTAATATGCTTGAGAGAGTGGAATCATCTTACTGTATTATGTTTTTATCAATTTCACGATATTAAAAAAAAAGAGATATTAACATCTTGTCATTCAAATTGCATAAATGCACCAAAAACATGTAGAGACGACTGCACCAAGACTGTGGAATTGTCATGGAGTAGAACAAACAAAGCTTCAACACATGAATTTAGGGAACCCAAACATTACTAGCAGTGAGCCAACATAGTACTTTCATGTCTCGGACAGAGACATTAAATGAAGAAAATAGCATCTACAGAGTACATAGAAACTGATTACAGCTATGCCAGCTGAGTAAAACGTTGTCCAACAGGCAAAGGAGATTTTTCACTGACATAGAACCTCACAGCACAGTACTGGTCCTCGATGTTGTGCTAACCTGTGAAATTAATCTGATGCCCATCTAACCTACACCATTCCATCGATATCCCCATGTATGTCCAATGCCCATTTAAATGCCCTTAACGCCTGTGAGTCTATTACTGATGCAGGCAGAAAGTGAGGACTGCAGATGCTGGAGATCAGAGCTGAAAATGTGTTGCTGGTCAGGTCAGGCAGCATCCAAGGAGGAGAATCAACGTTTCGGGCATGAGCCCTTCTCAGGAATGAGGAAAGTGTGTCCAGCAGGCTAAGATAAAAGGTAGGTAGGAGGGACTTGGGGGAGGGGCGTTGGGAATGTGATAGGTGGAAGGAGGTCAAGGTGGACCTGACGAGGGAGTGCCAGGAGTGGAGATTGGGTTGGTGGGGTGTGTGGACCTGACGAGGGAGTGCCGGGAGTGGAGGCTGGGTTGGTGGGGGGTGTGGACCTGAAGAGGGAGTGCCGGGAGTGGAGGTCGGGTTGGTGGGGGCTGGGGGTGGAGGCTGGGAGTGGAGGTTGGGTTGTTGGGGCCGGGAGAGGAGGTCCACACCCCCCACCAACCCAACCTCCACTCCCAGCACCTTCCCCTGCAACCGCAAGAAATGCAAAACTTGCGCCCACACCTCCCCTTTTACTTCCCTCCAAGGCCCCAAGGGATCCTTCCATATCCGCCACAAATTCACCTGCACCTCCACACACATCATTTATTGCATCCGCTGCACCCGATGTGGCCTCCTCTATATTGGGGAGACAGGCCGCCTACTTGCGGAACATTTCAGAGAACACCTCTGGGACACCCGGACCAACCAACCCAACCACCCTGTGGCTCCACACTTCAACTCCCCCGCCCACTCCACCAAGGACATGCAGGTCCTTGGACTCCTCCATCGCCAGACCATAGCAACACGACAGTTGGAGGAAGAGCGCCTCATCTTCTGCCTAGGAACCCTCCAACTACAAGGGATGAACTCAGATTTCTCCAGTTTCCTCATTTCCCCTCCCCCCACCTTGTTTCAGTCAAATCCCTCGAACTCAGCACCGACTTCCTAACCTGCAATCTTCTTCCTGACCTCTCCGCCCCACCCCCACTCCGGCCTATCACCCTCACCTTAACCTCCTTCCACCTATCGCATTTCCAACGCCCCTCCCCCAAGTCCCTCCTCCCTACCTTTTATCTTAGCCTGCTTGGCACACTTTCCTCATTCCTGAAGAAGGGCTCATGCCCGAACCGGCAATTCATACTGATGCAGGCAGGCCATTCCACACCTCTACTACTCTAAGTAGAGAAACTACCCCTGATATCTGTCCTAAATCTATCACTATCTAGAGTTACATCTCTATCATTTGTGAATATCACAAACAGTAACAGACCAGGCACTGCTCACTGTGATACACCACTGCACACCAGGTTCCAGTCGGTGTCACTCCACATCGCAAACCAACCAACGACTTAAACCAAATCCAAAAGTACAAAGGAGCCCAATACACTGGTGATGGGTGCCATGCCAACACACAAGTGCAGCAATGATATCTCAACAAAACGCACTGCATTAACTCATCAAGCCATTATTTCACAGGTGCTGGGTTAAAGTCTTGGAACTCTTCCCACTAACAGCACTTTGGATGAACTTACATCCTTATCTCAAGGATTTGGAGATGCCGGCGTTGGACTGGGGTGTACAAAGTTAAAAATCACACAACACCAGGTTATAGTCCAACAGGTTTAATTGGAAGCACGCTAGCTTTTGGAGCGACGCTCCTTCACAATCACCTGATGAAGGAGCGGCGCTCTGAAAGTTAGTGTGCTTCCAATTAAACCTGTTGGACTATAACCTGGTGTTGTGTGATTTTTAACTTATCTCAAGGACCTTGTGTAACCTCTATCCCTGTCATATTACCCAGCCTAGACAGCCTTCCCTATCTCTGAAACCGCTACAGTCTTGACAGCACACCCCATCTCCAAATTTGTCTAGCCCCTTTAGCTGCACTCTCCCATTCCCCTCAACCTCCTCCAATCTTACAATCACAGTGTGGAAGCAAGCCATTTGGCTCATTGGGTCCACAGCCACCCTCTGAACAGTATCCCACCCTATTCCTGTAACCCTGCATTTCCCATGGCTAGTCAGGTTAGCCTGCACATCCCTGGACACTATGGGATAATTTAGCATGGCCAATCCACCCTAACCTGCACATCTTTGGATTGTGGAAGGAAACCGGAGCATCCGGAGGAAACCCACGTGGCATTGGGGAGAACATGCAAACTGCTCACCTGATCCCTGGTGCTGCAAGGCAGCAGTAATAACCACTGAGCTACTGTGCTGCCCTTCTGCTCAATCTTGACTACATGTAGAATCCCTGAATAGAATCATTCCACCGTTGGTGGCTGCATTTTCAGCCGCCAAGACCCTCAAGCTATGGAATTCCATCCCAAAGGCTCTTTGCTTTTTGACACTTCTTTTACAGATGGGCTTTGTAAACCACCTCTTCAACCGAGCTTATCTTTTGAAAACACACTTAGACAACTTGTTGCTGTTGGTGTAAACACACTCAAGTTGATAGCAAATATTAACAGAGTTCTTTCTGGAGAGCAGCCAGAGTGAATTCTTCCTGGACAGCAGCTAGAGGTACTTCGTTGAATATGGACTGCGCAGAGGGTGCAAAGGTTATCGACACGACTCGAGGGCTAACTGTGGTAAAGCGAGGTCAGGGTGCACAGAGCAGCATGTATTCAGAATAAGGTTGATTCAGGAGGAATCTGTTCAACATAATTAAAGGAAATGACAGTTTCTAATATCAACCCCATTTCCTCTTTGTGGACTTGGGGTGGGGGTGGAGGCACACAGAACAAGGTTTCATAATTTTTAACCCTAGGGGTGACACTTGAAAAGGGTCATGTCAGGGAGCACTTTTTAATGTGAAACATCAAGACATTGAGAGGGACAGGGACCCCCTTCCCCTAACCAATGACTATTCTAGGTTCCATCGGAGACCTTAAAGGAGACTTTTAATTCAATCGTCTGAAATGATTGAGAAGGATCCAATCGAAGTTGCCTGCTCCACTCTGCTGGGGCACGTTATGGTGGACTGTCAACTGATATAGCGAGATGTGAGAGAGCTGGTGTTCAGTGGGGCAGAGTCAGATCCTACTTATAATCCTGAAGTCTCTCTCCCAGGACAAGAGGCCACAGGGGTGACAGGAGGAGGATAAGAGAAAAAAGGCAGGTCTAAAAGCAACCTGGGGCCAGAGCAAACAGCAGACTGCATTGCCAGACAGTGAAGAATACAGATGGAGAATTTGACCACAGGCCTAATCATCAGGCTCCACAGCCAAGTAGCCTTCATAGCAGAGGCAAAGATGCGCCAATGACTCATGTCCAATGGAATGTAGTGTTCTTGTACACGATGTGACTGCACTTCCCAGTTCAATGCTGGCACAGCACGGCATGCTACAGGAAGTCAAGGCCCAGCATTTACATTTTAAAAAAATTAATTCACAGGATGAGGGTGTTGCGGGCGAGGCCAGCATTTACTGTAGTTCTGAACTCACACACAGGGACCAAATGAGTTCGGCAGTTTCCTTCCCTAAACAATGTTAGTGAACCAGAGGGGTTTTTCCAATGATGGATAATGGTTTCATTAGCTTCTTAATGCCAATTTTTTTTTAATTACTACCCACCATCTCTCAAGGCACGATTCGAACCTGGGTCTGGATTAACAATCTAGCAATAAATACCACTAGGCCATCGGCTCCCACTTTGGACAACGCTGTATCAAATTAATTTAACACCAAATTCCACAAGGAGATGCAAAGTTTGATCAAAGAGATGGAACTTCTTCAATATTCTCCTTCCTAGTCTCCACACAGACACTTTTGTGAAGGAATTTCAGATTTTACAGGGCTCTACAGGGCCTTGCTGAGTCCACATCTCATTTGACTCAGCAAAGTCCTGGACAGCCTTGCAAAATCTGGAATTCCTTGACCAAAGTGTCTGTGTGGAGACTACCATTTGAATGACTATAAGAGGATTACTGGGGTAAAAGGGATGAATCATTCTTTCAGATGCATCTTGAGAACTTTCAAATACTTCTTGACCTATGTAACATGCTTCATATTTTGTTTTGTAATAACTTATGACATTCTTTTGTTAAAAATGCATTTACTTCCTATTGTGAATATGTTTAGTGACTGACCTCAATGGTAAGCAAAAAAATAAAATTTATGGTCCATCAAGTCTGGTTTCTCACACAGATCTGACATGCATGGTATAATAAAGGGAAGGAGTCAAGATCTGGAAAACAATTAGGTGATTTCAGGATCCAGAAGTAGGGCCCTAAATCCAAGGGATACTTGGAAAAGGTCACTGAATTAATTTTCCAGTTGAATTAAGGTCACCTAGGATAAGCACCAAAGATGCATAGGAGTAGATATTAATTTCAAGAATGTATATTTGTGATTCTCTCTAGCGTTTTTCTCAGTAACATAACAGTTACTGAGAAGGTAGCTTAGAAGGTTGTCCCAAGCAAGTGGGACTAATTTAGTTTGGGAAACTTGGTTGGCAAAGACAAGTTAGACCCAAGGGTTTGACTCGAGTTGACTCTATAACAAATGATTTTTATGTTTTATGTTGCAGGAAGTCAACCTAGTTCAGTCAAATTCTCAATACACTAGCCTGTCCATCTTGTTATGGACCAGACCAGATCCCCTCAAAATATATTAAGAAGGTAGCTTAGATCCTAACTTTTTCTTATTTCAAAGGAAAACACCAAGGTGCTGTGTTCCAGATAAAATTCAATTGGTCAAACTACTCAACGTTGAGCGAAATACAATTTATTCAAACACTATAGTTAAAATTCAACAAAAGGAAGACAGAAATTGGAATAACAACTCTATTAGAAAACAGCATCATAGATACAGTAACTATAACATAACTAATTGCTCCAGTACAATCACATCCCATAAACATACTCTTGGAAAAAGGCAAATTCAATTAACAGATTTGTCTCACATGCAGTTCTCACAATCAGAAATTTTTAAAGAATCCTAATTCTAAAAAGAACAAAAAAAAATTTAATAGGTGATATTAGCAAGGTAAATTACACAATGACTGAAGACTCAATTCTGTTGAAATGGTTTCAAAGAGACTTTAAAGCACTTGGATTAAGTTCAAGAAGACTATAATAAGAATATAGTAGTCATATAATCATGTAACTTCTTGCTCACTTTGCTATAATTAGACTTCCATAATTCACAATACCAATATATCCTACAGAAATTTCAATTTCTTATCCAATTTGTGAACCTAGAGACTATAATTCATGTTGTGGGGTATGCTTTTAAATTAGATGGAGCTCTAAAATGCAATAAATTGCTTTAATTCATAACTTTTCCGAAGAATAGGAATTGAAAACTTGTTATAAAGTATCTTTGCTTTGGCAGATTGTTTCTTCCACCAGAGTTAAGTAACCATCCTACACCAGTTGTTTTCCTCTGGTTCAGAGGCGTGGAGTCAATTTTTGCCCTACTATGCTCCTGTGAAACACCAATAACCTTTAATACATTAAAGGTGCTGTATAAATACAAAACTGTTCATCCATTACTTCATTGTATTTTGATTGTTCTTCTAGCATCTTGAATTTTTACTTCAAACGTTTGTTATGTACTGATTCAGAATGCAATGCTAATAAATAGACCATTCATCTAAAGCCACCATGTTGTCAACAACTGAGCTTTCATTCAATGGCACATCTATTAAGTAATATAATACAAACAGTTTGAAATATCAAAGGAAGTTTAATATTACAACTAGAATTTGCAAGGTAAAAAGAATGACTGCAGATGCTGGAAACCAGATTCTGGATTAGTGGTGCTGGAAGAGCACAGCAGTTCAGGCAGCATCCAAGTAGCTTCAAAATCGACGTTTCGGGCAAAAGCCCTATTCCTGATGAAGGGCTTTTGCCCGAAACGTCGATTTCGAAGCTACTTGGATACTGCCTGAACTGCTGTGCTCTTCCAGCACCACTAAACTAGAATTTGCAGCCTACTCTAACTTAATCTCTGAAATTGCTGAGAATTCTGACAAGGGAAAAAGAATCAGTGTGCTCTCAATTAGTTTCAGGGAGATTATTTTCACAAACATGACTTCCAAAACAATGATAAATCAAACTAAGTTATAAGCTTATTCAATTTTTTGCCACCTCATGCTATGCAGGAGCTAAATACTGAAATAAAAGCAGAAAATCAGAGAACTACTCAGTAGGTCAGGCAACATCTATGGAGAGCCAAAAATACTCCAGTCCTCAGGTGTAAGAAGTCCCATCAGAACTGAAAGTAAGAGATTTAATAGTTTATTAGTGATAACAGCACAGTAATGTTAAAGAGGCTGGGTTAAAGATGGAAGGCTGGTGAGGAATAGACAGAAGAGTAAGCCAGTGATAGAGTGAACAGTGGAAGCAACTAAATTACAAAAAATGGTGATTGAAGGCAAAATGGAGTATTAATAAGACAGATATAAAAGCTGGATCTAAAGATAGCAAAACCACTACCAGTATGAGAAAAAACTTATGATCGTTAGTTAGAAGTAAATGTTGGGTCTGGAATACTGAAAAGTGCCTAAATTGAAAGATGAAAGATCACTTCTCATGCAAAACAGAGAAATTCAGCATGCCTGGCAGCATCCATGGAGGAAAGCAGAGCTAACGTTTCAGGTCCAGTGATCATAACTAGAAAAACGTGACAGGGGTTGATATAGGGGGAGGGAGTGCGGATAAAAGAATAAATGAGATGTGGAGATGGAACCGAGAGAGAGAGCGAGAGAGAGCGCAAAAGAAAATAAAACAATTGGGCAGACAAAGGGATGGATAATGGATGAAGGGCTTTTGCCCGAAACGTTGATTTCGAAGCTCCTTGGATGCTGCCTAAACTGCTGTGCTCTTCCAGCACCACTACTCCAGAATCTGGGTTCCAGCATCTGCAGTCATTGTTTTTACCAAAGGGATGGATAATGGTGAACCAAAAAGAAAACTGATAGTAGCCATCATTAATGGGTGAAAATGGGTTAGCTGTGATGAAAGCAGTACACTAGATGACAGGACCACATGTGGAGCTGGGCAAAGGACATGGAAGATGGTGTTCAGGCCCTAGCACTATTAAACTCGATAGTGACTTCCGAAGGTCACAGGGTCGCCCAGTGAAAAATGAGAAGCTCTTCTTCGAGCTGACACTATGCCTGTTGGAGCACTGCAGCAGACCCAAGACAAACGTTAGCCTGGGAGTATGATGGGAATTTTGAAGTGGCAGGCATCTGAAAGTTTGCAGTCATTTTTGCGGACAGAATGAAGCTTCAATAAAGTCAGAGTCTCACAGAAAACACATGCTGGAAATCACAGCAGGTCAGGCAGCATCCATGGAGACAGAGCAAGCTAACCTTTCAAGTCTAGATGACTCTCCATCAGAGCTTGCTCTCTCTCCATGGCTGCTGCCTGACCCACTGCAAACTGTAGCATTTGTTGCTTTTAGTACAGATTCCGGCACCTGCAGTAATTTGTTCCTGTACGAAGTCATATAGCTTGGAAACAGACCCTTCAGTTTAACTTGTCTATGCCGACCAAGTTTCCCAAACTAAACTAATCCCACTCGCCTGTGTTTGGCACATACCCCTCTAAACCTTTCCTATTCCATTGTCTAAAAGTTTTTTTAAATGTTGTACCTGCATCTGCCAGTTCCTCTGGCAGTTTATTCCACATACAAATAGTGTTAAAAAAATTACCGCTCAGGTCCCTTTTAAATCGCCTTCCTTTTACTTTAAAAATATGCCTTCTAGTTTTGATCCTCCACCCTAGCGAAAAGACCTTTACTATTCACCTTACCTATGCCCGTCATGATTTTATAAACCTCTATCACCCAGTCTGAATTTCGTTGCCCCAATGTACAGCAGACCACATTGTGAGCAGTGAATACAGTAGACTAGATCGAGTGAAGTGCAGGTAAATCACTCCTTCACTTGGAAGATGTGCCTGGGTCTTGGATAGTGAGGACAGAGGAAATAAATGGATATTACATGGGAAGTTACCATGGGGGTGTGGGGAGGTCTTAGGTGTAGAGGAGGAGTGGACCAAGGTGCCCCAGAGGGAATGGTCCCTGTGGAAGGTAACAAAGGAAGGTATTTCTGGTGGGATGTTTCTCTGGAGGTGGTGGAAATGACAGCTTATGATCCTTTGGATGTGGATGCTGGCGGGTGGAAAACAAGGGCTGGGAGTGTCTATCAATGTCGTGGGCCGGAAGAAAAAGGGTGAGGGCAGAAGTGCAAGAAATGGATCAGACATGGCCGAGGGTCCTGTTAAACATGGTGGTCATGAATCCTCAGTTGAGGAAGAAGGTGAACATTTAAGATACCAAAGGGGTCATCATCACAACGCATGCAACAGAAACAGAGAAACTTGGAGAATGGATTGGAGTTTTTACAGGAAGCAAAGTGGGAGAATGTACAATCAACTGTGGGAGTGAGTGGGTTTGCAGTAGATGTTAGTGGCATGCCGACCCCCCAGAAATTTAAACACAGGAAGAAAAAGGAGGAGTCAGAGATGGACCTAATGAAGGTGAGAAAAGAGTGGCATTTGGAAGTGAAATGAATAAATTTTTCCATATCCAGACAAGAGAGGGAAGCAGCACCAATGGTGTCATTGATGTACTGGAGAAAGAGTTGAGAGGAGGGACACGAGGAGGATTGGAACTTCACGAAGAGACAGGTATACCTGGAGTCCATGTGGGCTCGCACTGCCACATCTTTGATCTGAAGAATGTGAACGGGGATAAAGAACAAGTTATTCAAAGTGAGGACGTGTTCAGCCAAGTGGAGGAGGGAATAGTTCAGGCATTTTTTCCAGGAAACGGATACTCCAAGACCACCCTGATGGGGGTTAATGTGTAAAGGGATTGCATTTCCACACGAAGACGAGCCAGCTGGTGCTAACAACTGGAAGTTTGAAAATAATGTAAAGAATCGTGGACGTAAGTGAGAAGTAACTGAACAAGGGGAGAAGGAAAACTGAGTCAAATTATGAAAAGATGAGTTCAGAAGCAAGGCAGAAATAATGGGTCAGGCTGGGCAGCCCCTTTTGAGGATTTTGGGAAGAAGGTTGCAGCAGGCTGTATGAGATTTGGGGACAATGAAATTTGAGGCTTTTCAAGGGATGGGGATCACGAGATAAACTGAGACTGTTGTGGATACAACAGCCTGACATTTCTATGGGGTTTCATGATCCAGGAGAAATAGAAAGAGTTGTTTGAGGGCAGGCACTCAACCTCTGCAATGTAGGGGTCAGCATGCCAGATAAAAACAGCAACACTCTTGTTGGCAGGCTTACAAAGTCAGGGTTGGGTCAGAGAGCATAGAGTGCAGTCAATTCAGAGGGAGATAGGCTGAAATGAGTGAGGGGAGCAAATAAATTAAGTCAACTAATATTATATCGACAGTTCTCAATGAAGAGGTAAATTGCAGGTAAAAGGTCAGAGGGAGGCCCAGTTGGAGGGATTCATCCAAAGAAATGGACACAGAGGCGAAGGTGACAGAACAGGTCAACGTCACATCATTCCAAAATTCAATATTGTGGAAGCATAGAGGAATAAAACTAAGACCTTTGCCAAATATGAACACTCAACATCAGACAGCAATAGAACAGTAGGATAGTAAACACCCCACGAGAGATGGGATTAGAAGAAAGAATGGTGAGAGGGAAGTGAAATATAGGAAGGTTCCATAGAATCATAGAGATGTACAGCATGGAAACAGACCCTTCGGTCCAACCTGTCCATGCTGACCAGATATCCCAACCCAATCTAGTCCCACCTGCCAGCACCCGGCCCATATCCCTACAAACCTTCCCTATTCATATACCCATCCAAATGCCTCTTAAATGTTACAATTGTACCAGCCTCCACCACATCCTCTGGCAGCTCATTCCATACACGTACCACCCTCTGCGTGAAAACGTTGCCCCTTAGGTCTCTTTTATATCTTTCCCCTCTCACCCTAAAACTATACCTCTCTAATTCTGGACTCCCTGACCCCAGGGAAAAGACTTTGTTTATTTATCCTATCCATGCCCCTTATAATTTTGTAAACCTCTGGAAGGTCACCCTCAGCCTCCGACGCTCCAGGGAAAACAGCCCCAGCCTGTTCAGCCTCTCCCTCTAGCTCAGATCCTCCAACCCTGGAAACATCCTTGTAAATCTTTTCTGAACTCTTTCAAGTTTCACAACATCTTTCCAATAGGAAGGAGACCAGAATTGCACGCAATATTCCAACAGTGGCCTAACCAATATCCTGTATAGCTGCAACATGACCTCCCAACTCCTGTACTCAATACTCTGACCAATAAAGGAAAGCATACCAAAAGCCTTCTCCACTATTCTTTCTACCTGCGACTCCACTTTCAAGGAGCTATGAACCTGCACTTCAAGGTCTCTTTGTTCAGCAACACTCCCTAGGACCTTACCATCAAGTGTATAAGTCCTGCTAAGATTTGCTTTCCCAAAATGCAGCACCTCACATTTATCTGAATTAAACTCCATCTGCCACTTCTCAGCCCATTGGCCCATCTAGTCAAGATCCTGTTGTAATCTGAGGTAACCCTCTTCGCTGTCCACTACACCTCCAATTTTGGTGTCATCTGCAAAATTACTAACTGTATCTCTTATGTTCACATTCAAATCATTTATATAAATGACAAAAAATAGAGGGTCCAGCACCAATCCTTGTGGCACTCCAGTGGTCACAGGCCTCCAGTCTGAAAAACAACCCTCCACCACCACCCTCTGTCTTCTACCTTTGAGCCAGTTCTGTATCCAAATGGCTAGTTCTCCCTATATTCCATGAGATCTAACCTTGCTAAGGGGAGTGTGAAACTCCAAAGGGTGGAGTGAGTGGACAGGGGGCAGATGAGGTCTGATCCAGAATACAGGAGGTGATGCACTTTGGTCAGAAGACTACAAAAGACAATAAAAAGTACAGGACACAATTCAATAGGGTGCAGCAGCAGAGAGAACATGGTGTATATGTGCACGGTGACAGGACGGGTGGCCATAGCAGTAAACAAAAAAGCAAAAAATATTCTTGGCTTTATTAACAGGGGCACAGACTCCAAGAACAAGGTGGTGGTGGTGATTATGTTGAACTTGTACAAGACACTTGTTAGACCTCAGCTGAAGGATGGTGTACAGTTGTGGATGCCATCTAATAGGAAAGATGAAAAAGTATTGGACAGTGTGCAGAAATGTTCTAGAACGGTTATAGGCATGAGAAACTTCAGCTGTGCAGACAGATAGAAGTAACTGGAACTATTCTCCATGGAAACGAGGCTGAGAGGAGATCTGATTGAGACTTTCAAAATCATGACATGTTGGATAGAGTAGAAAGGGTGAAATTGTTTCCAGGTGTAAACAAAACAAGATTGAGAAGGCATTAATTTAACGTGGTGTGCAAACAAAGGGTGATATGAGGAAAAAAACATTTTTCACACAGCAAGTGTTCGCGTATAGGATGCACTGCCTGGAAATGTGGTGGAGGCACAACCAATGACTTCAAGAGGGCATTGGATTTGTTTTGAGATAATACTGGTGTTCAGGGATTTGGGGAAAAGGCAGGAAATTGGCACTGAAAAATAGAATTGTAACAGAAACGATGGGCCAAATAGCCGCCGCCTCCCCCTAATAATTCTGTAGCTCTGAGTACTGTTGAAAAAAATTGCACATTTTGTCAAAGCTTTTCATCTTGCATTCATGACATTTGCAAGTATACCAATGTAAGAGGGAACAACTTTTTTACGGCATGGTGGCTCAGTGGTCAGCACTGCTACCTCACATTGCCAGTGACTCAGGTTCGATTCCGCCCTCAGGTGACTGTCTTTGTGGAGTTTACATATTCTCCCCATGTCTGCATGTGTTTCCTCCCACAATCCAAAGATGCGCAAGTTAAATGAATTGGTCATAGTGTTCAGGGATGCATAGGTTAGGTGCATTAGTCAGGGGAAAATGTAGAGTTATAGGGTCAGGGAATGGAGTCTAGGTCGATTATTCTTCGGAAGGTCATAGAGTTAGAGAGATATACAGCATGGAAACAGACCCTTCCGTCCAACTCATCCATGCCAACCAGATATTCCAACCTAATCTAGTCCCACTTGCCAGTACCCAGCCCATATTCCTCCAAACCCTTCCTATTCATATCCCCCCCCAGATGACTTTTAAATGTTGCAATTGCACTAGCCTCCATCACTTCCTCTGGCAGCTCATTCCATACATGTAGCACCCTCAGTGAAAAAATTGCCCCCGAGGTCTCTTTTATAGCTTTCCCCTCTCACCCTAACCCTATGCCCTCTAATTCTGGACTCCCCTACCCCAGGGAAAAGACCTTGTCTATTTATCCCATCCATTCCCCTCATGATTTTATAAACCTCTTTAAGGTCACCCTTCAGCCTCAGACGTTCCAGGGAAGATAGCCCCAACCTATTCAACCTCTCCCTTCAGCTCAAATCCTCCAATTCTGGCAACATCTTTATAAATATTTTCTGAACCCTTTCAAGTTTCATGGTGTGGACTTGTTGGGCCAAATGGCCCGTTTCCACACAGTAGGGATTCTATGACTGATTGCATGGCAAGTAAATACTGACTGGTAGTGATTTCAATCTTGGAAAATTATGATGCAGTGTCAAATGAAGGACATGAACATCATCCATCTGAGAGAGAACAGACCTTCACTGAATAGAGATAAAATATTGGGACAAGGATAATAATTCTGGGTCTGCCTTAGTAACCTCCTAATGTAACTAAGAGGATTCAAAAGGAATTCTTAAAAGTAACTGGCAAAAGTTTTGATGCAGAAAGGTTAACTGTTTTCTTTCCCACAAATGCTGCCACATCTGCTGATTTTCTCCAGCAATTTCTGTCTTTGTTTCAGATTTCCAGCATCTGCAGTTCTTTGCTTTATTTTACATTATTATGGTAGAAGTAGCAACTTGATCATTTGGATCTTTGTAAGGTGCATAGGGAAAACAAAGAAAATACATCCGATGCAATTAGTAGTGATCAAGGCTGGAAATAGATTTAGTGCAGAGTTTTATCAAATGCTGACAGCAGTACTCTGTTATAGTGCCACAGGGAGGGAATTTCTTAACATCTTAAAAATCTGCATTCTGACAGAGAATACAGGAGAAACTAAACAGGTCTGGCTGCATTTGAGGAGAGAAATAGAGTTCATGTTTTGAGTCTGGTCTAATTCTTCAGTTCTGAGAAACAGTCATGAGTTGAAGAGTGTGGAGCTTGGAAAGCACAGCCAGTCAGGCAGCATCTGAGGAGCAGGAGAGTTGACGTTTCAAGCATAAGCCCTTCATCGGGAACTTTCTCTTGAGAAAGAGTCATACCAGTGGAAAGGACGATGGATGAAGACTCGCCATCTGAGGTAGTTTGGGTTGAGTTTAGGAATAGGAAAGGTGAGGTCACCCTGTTAGGAGTTTTCTACAGGCCTCCTAATAGTCCTAGAGACGTAGAAGAAAGGATTGCGAGGATGATTCAGGAGAAGAGTGAAAGTAATAGGGTGGTTGTTATGGGGGACTTTAACTTTCCAGATATTGACTGGGAAAGCTATAGCTCGAGTTCGTTAGATGGTTTGGTGTTTGTCCAATGTGTGCAGGAGGGTTTCCTGACACAATATGTAGACAGGCCAACAAGAGGTGAGGCCATACTGGATTTGGTTCTGGGTAACGAACCAGGCCAGGTGTTAGAATTGGAGGTAGGTGAGCACTTTGGGGACAGTAACCACAATTCGGTGACTTTTACTCTAGCGATGGAGAGGGATAAGGGTGCACTGCAGGGCAAGAGTTATAGCTGGGGGCAGGGAAATTATGATGCGGTGCCTTGGAAAAGTAGGCTTCAAGGCAAGGGTGCAATTGATATGTGGAGTTTGTTCAAGGATTGAGTGTCCTTGATAAGTATGTACTGTCAGGCAGGGAGGAAAGGGTAGTGTGAGGGAGCCGTGGTTTAATAAGGAATTGGAACCCCTTGTTAAAGGGAAGATGACGGCCTATGTAAAGATGAGGCGTGAAGGTTCAATTGGGGCAATTGAGAGTTATAATGGAGCCAGTAAGGATCTACAGAGAGAGCTAAGAGCAGCAAGGAAGGGACATGAAAAGTCCTTAGTTGGTAGGTTTAGGGAAAACCCAAAGGCTTTCTATAGGTATGTCAGGAATAAAAGAATGACTAGGGTAGGAATAGGGTAAAAACAATGACTGCAGATGCTGAAAATCAAATACTGGATTAGTGGTGCTGGAAGAGCACAGCAGTTCAGGCAGCATCCAACGAGCAGCGAAACGTTGATTTCGCTGCTCGTTGGATGCTGCCTGAACTGCTGTGCTCTTCCAGCACCACTAATCCAGTCTAGGGTAGGAATAGGTCCAGTCAAGGATAGTAGTGGGAAGTTGCGTGTGGAGGCTGAAGAGATTGGGGAGACACTGAATGAATACTTTTCGTCAGTATTCACTCAGGAATAGGACATTGTTGCCGATGAGAATACTGAGTCACAATTAATTAGAATGGACGGCTTTGAGGTATGTAGGGAAGAGGTGTTGGAAATTCTGGAAAGGGTGAAAATAGATAAGTCCCCCGGGCCTGATGGCATTTATCCTAGGATTCTCTGGGAAGCAAGGGAGGAGATTGCAGAGCCATTGGCCTTGATTTTTATGTCCTCGTTGTCTACAGGAATAGTGCCAGAAGACTGGAGGATAGCAAATGTGGTTCCCTTGTTCAAGAAGGGGAGTAGGGATAACCCTAGTAACTATAGGCCGGTGAGTCTCACTTCTGTTGTGGGCAAAGTCTTAGAGAGAATTGTAAGGGATAGGATTTATGTACATCTGGATAAGAATAATGTGATCAAGGATAGTCAGCATGGTTTTGTGAAGGGCAGATCATGCCTCACAAACCTTATTGAATTCTTTGAGAAGGTGACCAAGGAGGTGGACGAGGGTAAAGCGGTAGATGTGGTGTATATGGATTTTAGTAAGGCGTTTGATAAGGTTCCACATGGTAGGCTACTGCAAAAAACACGGAGGTATGGCATTGAGGGTGAGTTGGAGGTTTGGATTAGGAATTGGCTGGCTGGAAGAAGACAGAGGGTAGTAGTTGATGGTAAAGGTTCATCTTGGAGTGCAGTTACTAGCGGTGTTCCGCAAGGATCTGTTTTGGGACCATTGCTGTTTGTCATTTTTATAAATGACCTGGAGGAGGGGCTAGAAGGTTGGGTGAGCAAGTTTGCGGATGATACGAAAGTCGGTGGAGTTGTTGACAGTGAGGAACGATGTGTCAGGTTACAGCGGGATATAGTTAAGCTGCAGAGCTGGGCAGAAAGGTGGCAAATGGAGTTCAATGTGGGTAAGTGTGAGGTGATTCACTTTGGTATGAGTAACAAAAAGATGGGTTACTGGGCTAACGGTCAGATACTTGGTAGTGTGGATGACCAGAGGGATCTTGGTGTCCATGTACACAGATCTCTGAAAGTTGCCACCCAGGTAAATAGTGCTGTGAAGAAGGCATATGGTGTACTGGTTTTTATTGGTAGAGGAATGAGTTCCTCAGTCCTGAGGTCACGTTGCAGTTGTATAAGACTCTGGTGCGGCCGCATCTGGAGTATTGTGTGCAGTTTTGGTCGCCATACTATAGGAAGGATGTGGAGGCACGGGAACGGGTGCAGAAGACGTTTACTAGGACGTTGCCTGGTATGGTCGGAAGATTGTATGAGGAAAGGCTGAGACAATTGGGGTGTTTTCATTGGAGAAAAGATGATTTAGGGGTGATTTGATAGGGGTGTACAAGATGATTAGGGGCTTATATAGGGTTGACCATGAGAACCTTTTTCCACGTATGGAGTCAGCTATTACGAGGGGGCATAGCTTTAAATTAAGGGGTGGTAGGTATAGGACAGATGTTAGGGGTAGATTCTTTACTCAGCGAGTCGTGAGTTTTCCCAGCATTCTGTTTGTTTAAGATTTCTAGCACCAACAGTATTTTGCTTGCATCAATTTTAGACTGACCAACAATCGTGAAGTGAAAAATAAGAGGTACTAGCTAACAGGCATATAAGCTTCTGTAAACTGAAACAAGGGAGTTGTAACAATTCAGCCGAATACATCATTTCCTCAAACAGAGGACATATCAATACAACTAAAAAACTGTTACTTCCAAGTCCATGTATTAATATGCAACATTTAAAAAGGGTCATTCTTACACAATGTACCAACATTTTTAAAAATGCATCATCAAAACACGATCACTTCTTCATCCTTGTGACCATTACATATTCATTTCACGAAAATCACCATACAAGCCAGTTTGTGTTGCATCTGCAGGAGAATACACCAGCACTTTCCTTTTCCTACAATGACTGCACTGTTTCTTTTGACCTGTCTGCTACTTCGAATAAATTGCCTGGCACATACTCAAGAACAATACAGTATCACTCAGGGCCTACCACCATAAATTATCATTAGCTTTTCTTTCTAAACGAGCAACTTGAAACTAATTTCTAGTACAAAATTACCTAACAAAATGCCTATTTTCCCCACAGGTAAGTGACAAAGAACAGAATGAACTGAAGTGATAAAATGCAAGCATTTGTAAAGGCCTCTGATTACATGCACACGACATGGCTCAAAAATGCTTCACTCTGACAGCACCTTCTAAATCTGAAACTTGACCACCCAAAAGGACAAGGGCAGCAGGTTCACTCCAAGTCACATATCGTTACTGCAAAAATATCTTGCCTTTCCTTCAATGCCAATAGGTTAAAATCTGGAACTCCTTCCTTACCAGAACAGTGCTAGATTGATGTCATTTATTAATTTGTTTTTCTGTTTTTAAAAGCCAATGAACTGACATTTTACCACTGTTGGAGTATTTTGTGCAATCCTGGTCTCCTTCCTATGAGAAAGATGTTGTGAAACTTGAAAGGGTTCAGAAAAGATTTGCAAGGATGTTGCCAGGGTTGGAGGATTTGAGCTATAGGGAAAGATTGAATAGGCTAGGGCTGTTTTCCCTGGAGTGTCAGAGGCTGAGAGGTGACCTTATAGAGGTTTATTAAATCATGAAGGGCTTGGAAAGGATAAATAGACAAAGTATTTTTCCCTGGGGTGGGGGAGTCCAGAACTAGATTCATGGGCGGCACGGTGACACAGTGGTTAGTACTGCTGCCTCACAGTGCCAGAGACCCGGGTTCAATTCCTGCCTCAGGCGACTGTCTGTGTGGAGTTTGCACATTCTCTCTGTGTCTGTGTGGGTTTCCTCCGGGTGCTCCAGTTTCCTCCCACAGTCCAAAAATGTGCAGGTTAGGCGAATTGGCCATGCTAAATTGCCTGTAGTGTTAGGTGAAGGGGTAAATGTTGGGGAATGGGTCTGGGTGGGTTGTGCTTCGGCAGGTCAATGTGGACTTGTTGGGCCGAAGGGTCTGTTTCCACACTTTAAGTAATGTAATCTAATCTAAACTAGAGGGCATAGGTTTAGGGTGAGAGGGGAAAGATATAAAAGAGACCTAAGGGGCAACTTTTTCACACAGAAGGTGGTACGTGTATAGAATGAGCTGCCAGAGGAAGTGGTGGAGGCTGGTACAACTGCAACATTTAAAAGATGTCTGGATGGATATATGAATAGGATGGGTTTGGAGGGATATGGGCCAGGTGCTGGCAGGTAGGACTAGACTGGGTTGGGATATCTGGTCGGCATGGACGAGTTGGACTGAAAGGTCTGTTTCCATACTGTACATCTCTATGACTCTATGACTCTATAACTGTGGGTGTGCATATATAAGGACAGTCCAAGGACTATGCTCACCTACACCTTCTCAGATTATATTGAGATGGACAATAACTGTCTTATCATGATGTTAAAATCACAATGATTTTGTTTTAAAAATGAGCAATTTTAGGGTACAATGACTTATACAAAAGGGAGATGATAACGCTAATAACATCGAAGCATTAACAGTCCTTAGGCCCAAGCTAGTCCTCTGGATATAAGAGTTGAAACCTCACTCAAGCAACTGGTGGAGGTTAAATTCAATGAGTAAGTCTGGAATTGAAGGCTTATCTCAAGATGACATGAAATTAGTACCTGTTGTCATAAAAACTCATCTGATTCACTAATGTCCTTTAGGGAAGGAAATCTGTTGCATTTCTCTAGATTTGCTTACATGTGACATCAGACCCAAAGCAATGCAGCTGATTCTTAATAGCCCATTGAAATAATCCAGCAAGCCACACAGCAAAAGGATAACTAATGATGGATAATAAGTGCTTCAACAGCGCTGTCCATAAAACAAAGGAGTATGGAGAAACAGGTAAGTATAACAGTCAATCTTAACATAAATGTAACATCGATAATAGGAGTAGGCCATTCAGCTCTTCGAGCCTGCTCCACTAATCATTACGATCACAGCTGATCATTGAAGTCAATAACCTGTTGCTGCCTTCCCCCCCATATTGTTTGAGCCCTTCAGCCACAAGTTTTCTTTGTATAATTTATAACAAAACTCATATCCAATCCTTCTTGAAGAATGTTTTGACCTTGACTACTTTCTGTGGTAGTGAATTTCCCAGGCTCACCATGCTCCGGGTGAAGAAATTTCTCATCTCAATCCTAGACAGTTTAATCCCTTTCTTTAGATTACCACCTGTGTTTCTGGATTTCCAACCTTGAGGAACATCTTTCCTGCATTTCTAATGTCAACTCACATTAGAATTTTATAGGTTTCCACAAGATCTTCCCCTCATTCATCTGGAGAGTAAATTCTGGCGAGTAAGTTAATCCTAACCTGTTCTAATATGCCAGGCCTGCATTCCAAGAATCAGTGTAGCAAACCTTTGCTGCGCTCCCTCAATAAAAATAACATCCTCCTTCAGAAAAGGTGATCAAAATTGAACCCAGTATTCCTGGTGTGGTCTCACTAACGCCTTGCATTTTATCACTTCAGTTCGTTATAATTGCAGCAAGACATCTCTGCTCCTGTTCTGAGAACCGCCTGCTATGAAGGCAATCATGTGATTTGTCTTCTTGACCGCCTGTTGCCACAGCATGCTTACTTTTAGTGATTCGTGAAGGAGAACAGGTCTCATTGTACATTCCATTCTCTCAATTTAGAGCTGGATAACAATCCATCTTTTGTTTTTGCTCCCAAAGTGAATAACCTCACATTTATCCTCATGATACTGTATCTGCCATGCATTTGCCCACCCAGCTTGTCCAAACCATACTGAAGCTCTGTGTACCCTCATCACAGCTTTGTTTCATTTATAAATTTGGAGATAGTACATTTAGTTCCCTCATCTAAACCATTAACACATTATGAATGGCTGTGGTTCTAACACTGAGTCCTGTGGTAGCCCATTAGTCACCAGCTGCCAGTTGGAAAAAAGCTCATTTACTCCGACTGTTTCCGGTTTGCTAACTAGCTGCTATTCAGTTCAGTGAATTGCTCCTAATTTAATCTGCTGCCATTTAAAAAGCCTTCGGGAAGTTCAAATAAACCACATCCACTGGCTCTTCTTCCAACTCTACTAGTTAAATCCTTGGAGAATTCAGAAGATATGCCTTTCATAAATCTATGCTGATTCTGTCCAATTTTGCCTTGGTTTTCCAAGTGCTCAGCTATAAAGTATTTTATCACATATTCCAACATTGTCACCACTACCAATGTCAGACTGACTGGTCTATAATCTCTGGGTTTCTGGCTGCCTCCTAATTTTGAAATACATGGTTACATTAGTTTCTTTCCAATCGAAAAGAACTGTTCCAGAGTCTATAGAATCTTGGAAGATGACCAACAAAGCATCTATTATTTCTATGGCCACTTGCTTAACTACTTTGGGATGTAGATTATCAGGCCCTGGGGATTTAGCTGCTTTCAATCCCTTCCATTTCCCCAACACTATTTTCTTGTTGATACTGATTTCCTTCATAAAAGCAAATTACTGCGGATGCTGGAATCTGAAACCAAAAGAGAAAATGCTGGAAAATCTCAGCAGGTCTGGCAGCATCTGTAAGGAGAAAAAAGAGCTGATGTTTCGAGTCTAATCTTTTCTCTCCTTACAGATGCTGCCAGACCTGCTGATTTCCTTCAGTTCTCCCTCTCACCAAGTGTCGTATCCTGATCAAGGGATAATTTTCCGGATGGCAGCCATTGACGAGTGGAATTCTGCAGGGGTCAATGTTGAAACCACAACTATTCATGTTATGTATTAACATACAAACAAAAGAACTGAGGAATTGTTGCTAGGTTTGCAGGTACTTGGAGGGACAGATTATGCGAGGAAATGGGAAGGACTCGGACAGGCTAGGAGGGTGTGCAAATGAGTAGCAGATAGAATCTTTAGGTTTTGTACTTTAGTAGGAAGAGAGGAAAAGGCCATTTTCTAAAGAGGTAAAGGCCTCAGAAACCTGAAACACAAAGGAACTATAGACCCATGAGTATGACCTCAGTGGTTGGTAACTTGTTGGGGGTGATTCTGAAAGAATATGCATTTGGAGAGGCAAGGACTGATTAGGAATAGTCAGCATGGCTTTGTGCATGGGAAATAGTGTCTCACAAACTTGATTGAGTTTTGAGGAAGCAACCAAGCAAATTAATGAGCGCAGAGTGGTAGGCGTTGTTTACTTGTACTGGATTAGTGGTGCTGGAAGAGCACAGCAGTTCAGGCAGCATCCAACGAGCAGCGAAATCGACTTTTTGGGCAAAAGCCCTTCATGAAGGATGCTTGGATGCTGCCTGAACTGCTGTGCTCTTCCAGCACCACTAATCCAGTATTTGCTTTCCAGCATCTGCAGTTATTGTTTTTACCTCGTTGCTTACTTGTACATGAGTAAAGCCTTTGACAAGGTTTTGCAAAGTAGACTAATTAGTAAAGTTAGATCACATGGGATTTAGGCAGAGCTTGCCAGTTGAACACAAAATTGGCTTAACAGAATAGACAGAGATGGTAAAGTATTGTTTTTCAGACTGGAGGTCTGTTTCCACCAGTGTTCAACAGGGTCCCCTTTTAATGGTCATTTATATAAATGATTTAGATAAGAATATAGAAGGCATGGTTAGTAAGTTTGCAGATGACACCAAAATTGGTGGTATAGTGGACAGTGAAGGTGGTTATCTGAGATTACAAAGACACCTTGATCTATTGAGTCAATGGACTGAGGAGTGGATTTGGATAAATGCAAGGTATTGCATTTTGGTAATACAAAACTAAGGCAGGTCTAATACAATCAAAACTAGAGCCTTGGGTAGTGTTGTAGAACAGAGACACCTAGGGATTCAGATGCATAATTCTTTGAAGCTTGCATCACGTGAAAACAGAGCGGTTAAGAAAGTGTTTAGCATGTTTGTCTTCATTGGTGTGGAGGGGCCAGTGTGGGTGGACAAGGTCAAAAGTCACACAACACTAGGTTATAGTCCCAACAGGTTTGTGAAATCACAAGGTTTTGGAAAGCTGCCCTTTCGTCAGGAGAAGAATCTGAGGAATGGTCACCGGACCCGAAACGTTGACCCAGATTTCTCTTCACAGATGCTGTCAGACCTGCTGAATCTTTCCAGCAATTTTTATTTTTGTTTCTGAATTACAGCATTCGCATTCTTTTGGTTTTTCTTTGCGTACAGGAGTTGGGGTCATGTTGACGTTATACAGCACATGGGAGAGGCACTTCTGAAGTACAGTGCCCAGTTCTGGTCGCACTGTTAAAGGGAGGATATTATTAATCTGGAGTGGACTGAAAGAAGATTTACCAGGATGATGCTGGAAATGGAAGGTCTGAGTTATAGGAGAGGCTGGATAGGCTGGGACCTTTTTTCACTGTAGTGCAGGAGGTTGAGGGGTGGCTTGAAAAGGTTTATAAAATCATGAATGGCAGGTGCCTTTTCTCTGAGTGCAAAATTTCAAAACTAGGGGCATATTTCTAAGGTGAGCAGAGAAAGATGAAAAAAAAGAGGAGTGGCAGCTTTTTTTTACATGGAGATTGGTTCGTGCATGGAATGAACTTTCAGAGGAAGTGGTAGGTGCGGGTATAGTTAGAACATTTAAAAGACATTTGGATAAGTACACAAATAAGTAGTGTCTGGAGGGATACAGGCCAAGCGCAGGCAGGTGAGACTAGTTTAGCTTGGGATCATGATTGGCATGGACTGGTTGGTCTGTTTCCATGCTGTATAACTCTATGGTCTATGGGACTTGGGGAGTCTTAGTTCAGGATTCTCTTAAAGTTAACATGTAGGTTCAGTTGGCAGGTAGGAAGGAAATGTAATATTAGCATTAATTTTAAGAGGGCCAGAATTCAAGATGCAGGGATATATAGGATTGTTAAGGTGGCATATGGTGTGCTGGCTTTCATTAGCAGAAGGATTGAGTTTAAGAGCTACGATGTCATGCTGCAGCTCTATAAAGCCCTGCTTAGACCACACTTGGAATATTGTGTTCAGTTCTGGTTGCCTCACTATATATCACAAGGATGTGTAAGCTGTGGAGAGGGTGCAGTGAAGATTTACCAGGATGTTGACTGGACTGGAAGGCATGTCTTATGAAGAAAGGTTGAGGGCTTCTCTCATTGTAGCAAAGGAGGATGAGAGGTGACTTGGTAAAGCTGTAAAAGATGATGAGAGGCATATGTAGAGTGGATAGCCAGAGACTTTTTCGCAGGATGGAAAAGCTATCACGAGGGGGCATAATTTTACAGTGACTGGAGAAAGGTTTAGGGGAGATGTCAGAGATAGTTTCTTTAACCAGAGAGTGGTGGGTGCGTGGAATACACTTCCAGCAGTGGTAGCATAGTCGGACATATTAGGGACAATTAGGCGACTCTTCTACAGGCACACAGATGATAGCAAAACAGAGGGTATGTAGGTTAGGTTGATCTTGGAGTTGGATAAAAGATTGGCACAACATTGCGGGCCAAAGGGGCAGTACGGTGCTGAACTGTTCTATGTTCTTTAAGACTCTGGCCAGGTTGCATTTGAAATATTGAGTCAGCTTTAGGCTCTGTATCAGGAAGGATACCCTGGCATTGGAGGGAGTCCAGAGAGGGTTCACAGAATGATCTTGGGGATGAAGAGATTGTCTCATGAGCGCTTGAGTACTCGGAGTCTAGAAGGATGAGGAGTGGAATCTCAATGAAACTCACAAAATACTGAGGTCTGGATAGAGTGGATGTGGAGATATTGTTTCCAACAGCAGGAAAGACTAGGATCTGAAAGCACAGCCTCAGAGTGAAGGAATGACTCTATAGAACTGAGACAAGGAAGAATTTTTTTTAGCGAGAGCGTGGTGATTCCGTGCAAGCCATTGCTACAGAAGGCTGTGGAAGCCAAGTCATTTAGTGCCTTTAAGACAGAGATAAATAAGTTTTTGATTAGTTAAGGGATCAAGGTTTACATGTAAAAAGCAGGAAAATGGAGTTAAGAAACAAGATCAAATGGTAGAGCACATTCCATGGGCTGAATAGCCTTCTTTTGTTCCTATATCTCATGCGGTCTTTCTTTGTGAACACAGGGCCAAAGTGCATATCAAGGAAGTCAGCCACTTCTTTGTTCCCCATCATAAATTCCCCTGTTTCTGGCTGTATTACAAGAGGGAGTACAGAAAAGGAACCTTAGGAATGAATATCAGTGCTTGATACCAAGGACCAATTCCACCTCCTGGAAACACTGGCCACTGTGTTCGACTCATCAGTCGAACAAGGATCCATAACTGGACAGGCAGAATTTCTTAGGTGGACAATCATACTATTTGGCAAATGATTGCTGCTGCTGACAATAATAAGGCTACTTAAGATAAAAACGCATGCCATTGGTGGTAGATAGATAAAGAATTGGTTAACTGATAGAATGGAGAGTTGAGAGAAAGGGAATATTTTCAGCACAATAACTTGAAATGAATTGAGTGCTATGGGAATCAATGCTGGGGCCACAATTATTTACAATATATATTAATTACAAGGATGAGGGAAGTTGAGTGTACTGTTACCAAGTTTGTGGATGTCACAAAAATAAGTGGAAAGGCAAGTTGTGAGAATGGTCCAAAGAGACACAAAAGGGCACAGACAAGGTGAGCGGGCAAAAACTTGGGAGATGGAATAATGTAGGAAAACATGAGATCGTGCACTTCAGTAGGATGGATAGAGGAGTTGAATACTATTAAAAGACAGATAGCTGCAGCATATGTGCGTATCCAATGGATAGTGGGGAGGCTAATGGATTGTCAGCTTTTAATTTAAAGGAAATGGTGAGACCACATCTGGGGTAATGCGCTCAATTTTGATCGCCCTATTTGAGGAAGGATGTTGTTGTACAGAGGAAGTTCAGAGGAGGTTAACTGGATTGATTCCAAAGATGAAGAGTTGGTCTTGTGAAGAGAGATTGAGCAGTTTAGGCTTATGGTCTCTGGAGTTTAGAAGAATAAGAGGATTAATTGAAGTTTATGGGATGCTAAAGGTGATTGACAAAGTAGACATAAAGAGGATGCTTCTTCATGTGGGGCAACCTAGAATGAGAGGTCATAGTTTTAGGATTAGGAGTGGCACATTTAAAACTGGGAGAAGTAATTTCTCATCTCTAAGGCTTGAGAATCTATGGAATTCATTACCCTACAATGTGGTGGATGTCAAGACATTGAACAAATTTGAGGAGATAGATTTTTAATTTGTAAGCAATTGAAGGGTTATGGAGAACAGACAGGAAAATGGAATTCAGTCTGACAACAAGCAATTTCTTCTCTGAAGATAATCAATATCTGGAATTCTTGACCATAGAAGGCTGTCAAGGCTGGATCAATAAATATGTTCAAGGCTGAGATGGACAGATTTTTAATTCATTAGGGAATTGAGAGTGGTGGGGAAAAGACAGGATTGATGATGATCAGATCAATGATCAATTGAGTGGCGGTGGTGCCTCAAAGGGCTGAATGGCCTACTTCTACGGTTACATTTAGTGGTGCAGGTTCCACTCATGGCTCAAGTACAAACATGAAAGCTGTCACTCCAGCACAGTAACAAAGGAATAATGCACCACTGAAGGACGCATCCGTATTCTATTTGATGGCAACATCTTAAAGACCATGAGGTGAGATATCCCTGATGTAACTTTCCAATCAATCCATTTAGAGATGTGATTACATATTGGGCTTTGAACCCAGGTATCCTCAGTCAGAGGGAGAGACACTACCACTGCATGTCAAAGCTAGGTGTTGTCCCTAGTTCACTGGCCAATGTTGATCCCTTAACGAACATTAAAAAAATCTATGCATCAGATCTTTTCTAATCAACCTGCTTATATACGTTATTACACACCTCTGGAGCAGGTGGGATTTGGACCCAGGATTCTTGATCCAGTGGTAGGGCAATACTATTACACCAACAGTGGTCATTCTATGTAGTGGAAGTCATAGGTTTAAGAAAAGGTATTGAGGGTTTCATTAAGAAAAAGAAGAAAGCACATGTCATGTATAGACAGGATAGTTTGAATAAATCCTTCGAAGAGTATAAAGACAGTAGGAGTATACTTCAGAGGGAAATCAGGAAGGCAAAAGGGGGAAATGAGATAGCTTTGCCAAATAGAATTAAGGAGAATCCAAAGGGTTTTTACAAATACATTAAGGACAAAAGGGTAACTAGGGAGAGAATAGGACTCCTCAAAGATCAGCAATGCGGCCTTTGTGTGGAGCCGCAGAAAATGGGGGAGATACTAAACGAGTATTTTGCATCAGTACTTACTGTGGAAAAGTACATGGAAGATATAGAATGTAGGGAAATAGGGATGGTGACATCTTGGAAAATGTCCATATTTCAGAGGAGGAAGTGCTGCATGTCTTGAACCGCATAAAGGTGGATAAATCCCCAGGATCTGCTCAGCTGTACCCTAGAACTCTGTGGGAAGCTAGGGAAGTGATTGCTGGGCCTCTTACTGAAATATCTGTATGCATCAATAGTCACAGGTGAGGTACCGGAAGACTGGAGGTTGGCTAACATGGTGCCATTGTTTAAGAAAGGTGGTAAGGACAAGCCAAGGAACCATAGACCAGTGAGCCTGACATTGGTGGTCGGCAAGTTGTTGGAGGGAATCCTGAGGGACAGGATGTACACGTATTTGGAAAGGCAAGGACTGATTAGGGATAGTCAACATGGCTTTGTGCGTGGGAAATCATGTCTCACAAACTTGATTGAGTTTTGTGAAGAAGTAAGAAGATTGATGAGGGCAGAGCAGTAGATGTGATCTATATGGACTTCAGTAAGGCGTTCGACAAGTTTCCCCATGGGAGACTGATTAGCAAGGTTAGATCCCATGGAATATAGGGAGAACTAGCAATGTGGATATAGAAGACAGAGGGTGGTGGTGGAGGGTTATTTCTCAGACTGGACTCCTGTGACCAGTGGAGTGCCATGAGGATCGGTGCTGGGTCCGCTACTTTTCATCATTTATATAAATGATTTGGATGTGAGCATAAGAGGTATAGTTAGTAAGTTTGCAGATGGCACCAAAATTGGAGGAATAGTAAACAGCGAAGGTTACCTCAGATTACAACAGAATCTTGATTAGATAGGCCAATGGGCTGAGAAGGGGCAGATGGAGTTTAATTCAGATAAATGTGAGGTGCTGCATTTTGGGAAAGCAAATTTTAGCAGGGCTTATACACTTAATGGTAAGGTCCTAGGGAGCGTTGCTGAACAAAGAGATCTGGGAGTGCAGATTCATAGTTCCTGGAAAGTAGAGTCGCAAGTAGATAGGATAGTGAAGGCGGCATTTGGTATCTTTTCTTTATTGGTCAGAGTATTGAGTATAGGAGTTGGGAGGTCATGTTGCGGCTGTACAGGACATTGGTTAGGCCACTGTTGGAATACTGCATGCAATTCTGGTCTCCTTCCTATCGGAAAGATGTTGTGAAATCTGAAAGGGTTCAGCAAAGATTTACAAGGATGTTGCCAGGGTTGGAGGATTTGACCTGTAAGGAGAGGCTGAATAGGCTGGGGCTGTTTTCCCTGGAGCGTCGGAGGCTGAGGGGTGACCTTATAGAGGTTTACAAAATTATGAGGGGCATGGATAGGATAAATAAACAAAGTCCTTTCCCTGGGGTCGGGAAGTCCAAAACTAGAGGGCATAGGTTTAGGGTGAGAGGGGAAAGATATAAAAAGAGACCTAAGGGGCAACTTTTTCACACAGAGGGTGGTTTGTGTATGGAATGAGCTGCCAGAGGAAGTGGTGAAGGCTAGTACAATTGCAACATTTAAAAGGCATCTGGATGGATATGAATAGGAAGGATGTGGTGGGATATGAGCGGGCCGGGTGCTGGCAGGCAGGACTAGATTGGGTTGGGATATCTAGTTGGCATGGACAAGTTGGACTGAAGGGTCCTTTCCATGCTGTACACCTCTATGACTCTAAGTGCTATTGAAGAAGGTCTCATTGCTTGTAACAATACATCCGAAGATAGGACACACTTAAGTCAAGGGGCAGTTGCAATGAAAGGGTGGAAATTTAGGTTAAGTGCTAGCAAAATGCAATGCCTTATCCTAATGGGTGTCAAATTGTATGAATTGCAGGAGCTGCATCCATGGAGCAGCTATGTGGATTCAAGGTGAGTTAGTTTTCAAAGTGTATACAGCCTCACCTCTAGCTTTAATAACCATATCAGTTAGAAGACTGGACCTGCTGAGTTTTCAATCATTGCTGATGTCAGGAAGTTGACAGCAATTTGACAATAATTACATGACAAAATGAAAATGGGGAGTGGTCCTGTTCTTTTTTGCTGTAGGTCATTCCCAGGTGCCACATGAGACTTATAGATTTATGACTGGATGTCAGAGATGGAAGATGATGAGTTTTGTATGATGTGGAAATATTGTGCAATTAACAAGAAGTTGCACTTCCAATAAGACAAGAAAGGAAAGATGGTTTATGAAGCAACTGAAAGTAGGTGGTCTTTGGCCATTGCCTTGTGAACTCCTGCAGTGGTGTCCAAAGGCAAGACTACAACTTTCCAACAAACACGACCATCATTCATTACACCAAATACAGCTCAGCTCCCAAAGATATGTTCCCTTAAGCCAATGAACCTTTTATTAGTTTTATTAGAGATTCTCAGTACCAGGTTCAGTTCAATTCTGTTTCCATGTCAAGAACACTCATAATTAGATCACTTCTGAACCATGATTGGATCAAGGTCTGCAGCTACGTGCCCCATTATAACTCATACTTAGTGTTAATAGTGATTCATGCACGCTAAGTGCTTCTTGATGTTATTGTTGACTACTTCATTCAACATAATTCTGATGACTGGAAGTTGGGACAATAGAAGAGCAATTGATCTTTTCAGATTGATCCTTGTACTTTTCCGCAATTTTTCACCTGGCATTGTGCCAGCGGTACAACTATACTGTAGCAGTTAAGCTAGGGACAGAGCTAATTCCGGTATACAGGCCTTCAGTGGTACACAGGATGTGAAAGCATCTTATTCTTTGTTACAACTTGTTAGGCAACTTGGGATGGCAGTCATAAGTCAACTGCATTCATGTAGGTTAGCAAGTAAACTTATGGATTGCAGCTTTCTTTCCATGAAGGTTATTAAACTGTTAAACTATAATAATTCAGTTTAAGTCTTATGTTTACTGATGCAGTTTTATCTTCCAGATGCTTTTTAAATAGAACAAATTTGAATTTTCAAACTGCCATGAACTCGCATTCTCTAGCTACTGAGAAAAGGTTAACCTCTGTCAGGGTATCAAAGACTTTCAATCTCAGCACCACATACTACCTTTAGAATGGTTCAGCTATACCCTGAAATTTCATTCATTAGTGAACAATCCTTAATTTTAGTTGGAAATGCACTTGAATAGTAACATCCAAAGACAAATTAATTCTGGCCTGAGACATGAGGGACAGCGAAGAAAAACATGTCTCTGTAGCATGTCCGCTATATTTTATGATATTCATTCAGGAAATAGGGATGAAAGACTTCAAAAATAAACAAACTGCAATCACAGGTTTAACCTGTAGCAGTACTATTTGCTGAGGATAATTGTTGACCAGATGAACACCCCACACCTCTGTTCTTTAAAGAAAGCCATGCTATTTCACAAGTCCATACCAAGTCATTGGCTTAACAATTTATTCCAAATATTGCTTCAATACAGAAATACTCATGTCTGTGCCATAGAGGTAGAATATTGCTTGAACTAGAAACCTTTCGACTCAAGGTGCAAGATTATTTGCTCTCAGTGTCAAGTTGATACTTCACATTAGGAACACAATTAAACCAAAAATATTACAAAATTATGTTACCAGCAGTGTAAAGTTCATCTTGTGACAGTTGCACTAGGTTACTTATCTAAATATCTCAGACTTTGATCCAAAGGAAAATGAGTCACCAATACCTGATTAAGACATTGTAAGGCATATAACAAAACACCATTGTACAGCCTATTCAGATTGCCATACATTATTGGTAAAATAAACTGATTACTTCTCCTTTAAAAGCTGTAAAATACATTTAAAAATACCATAAAATTAAAATTAGATAAATGAAATAGGTAGCCATCAGGTTCACAGTGGGAATTAAGGGAGCTAGAGAATTCTGTTGAAACGATCAGGTGTTGCAGTACAAATCACTTGATGTCATTCCAGAAACTGCTGCAGAATTCTTGCCAGACCGTGCAATGGAGTGATACAATTGAATTGACATGCTTAGTGAAGCATCCTGGGATGATGAATACTAATCACATTCCTTTCTCCATGCACTCAACCTCTCATGCCATCCAATTTCCTCAAATCAGTAAAGTTATAAGCACTCACAGTTTTATTTAAATTGCACCAAAACGCTATAATAATAAAAAATGCACTAAATTATGGACTTCATCACAATTTGGCAGCTTGAACATCACGAAGATGAAATACAAGTGACAATAACTGGAATGGCAACGCGAACATTGCCTATGATTGAACGTGCATTTAAGATTAAGTCTTTGAAACTTGAACCTCATCCAAAATAAATAAATCAACGTTCATTGCTAATGTTTACAGTTGAATATTCAAAATATATCAAAGGAAGCTCTTGCTATTCTATAATCTATTCTGATCAGTGCACAAATATTAGATTTACCAATGAATAATCCCATTACAGTGCAATAAGTTTTTTAATGGCAAATTATCTTAATCTTTAGCTTCCTGTCAATGCGATTTCACCCCCATAAATGATACAGAACTGTAATAATGAGGTAACCAAACCAAAACCTGAATGAGAAGTCTATGCAATAAATAAAGATGATGAAAATAAACAAATTAGGTATATCATCTTAACCTGTAGATTTTTTTGAAGAAAAAAAAGATGAAAAACACCTCAAGCTTTAACTCATAATTATTTTGGGTGTCAAGTAAATGAGGGTTGGAAAATATTACATGGCTTTGCCTTTTAATCTCTTTGTGAAGCACCTTGGGATATTTTTCTGCATTAAACACAAGCTGTTTAGTTGGTAATCTAAAATATATCTTTTTTGTGTCTGTGCGCAAACCACCTGGTTCAAAAAGACTAGTTGATGTGCAACACTAGCTATTTCCTGTCCATTCACTGTCTCCCCAAATGAGGTAACTGAAGTCAGCTAAGAAATCCATACAAGGATTTGAGGTAGATTAGTGTGAATCACTAGGCTCCTTGGAATGTATGTGTTCCTTTCAGATTATCTGCATTCATTTAGGTAAATAAACAAGCAGAAATGTATACTGCTTGTTTGACGTTTTCAGCCAACAGCATTAATCAACTGTTCACCTCTACTCTATTTCCTCACAGCCCTTGTAAACGATGTGAATTATGAACCATAAAACACAAATGTATTATCCAAATTCAAAAGTTAAAAATACAACAAAATTGAATTCACTTTGGAAATCCTAGTAAAGTTGGAAATAGTATTTAAATCTAACCAAAGGACATTTATTTACTATGTCCTATTAAACTACACCTGAATTTAATTACAAACTTGAATCTCTCAATTTCTGATATATATCAAACTCTGTGCTTAATTACTGAGGCACATGACTGATTTTTTAAAATCCCCACTCCATACTATTCACCTGAAGATTGGGATATCGCAGTAATCTGCAACTAATGAGTATACTTTTGCACAAAATGAGATTAATTAGAAATCCTCTCAAAAGAATGAATCGATGGTTGAAAATATTGCTCCAACAAGAAAGCTGCTGATGTCATGAAGCAGACAATAAAATGCATATATGGTTGGTCAGACAAGCAATAAATGCAGACTATCCTGCATCAATTACAAATAGCTGGAATAAAGTAGTCTATTGCATCTTCCAGACTCTTTCATACAGAATTTTGGAGATAGAGAGAACTGCAGATGCTGGAGAGTCTGAGTAGATAGAGAGTGGCTCTGGAAAAAGCACAGCTCAGGAGCAGGAAAGTCAACATTTCCGTCAGGACCCTTCATCAGGACTGAATAATACAGAATTTTACATCAATACAGAATTTGGCAAATTAATTTCCCCCTTTGATCATTTGGATAGGACAATAATTAAAGTGTACACGTTGATATGAACCTTTAACTTTTTTTTGCTGATTTTAATCTTAAATTACTAAAAATGCTAGATTCTTCATACAATTAATATTTTCACAATTCTGATGTTATATCTCAAAATGATAAGTTTAGTTGAAAACTTTTGGCTCTACATTACGGTTATTTTGCAGATTGCACTCTACATCACAGTTGTAATTACCTCTGCCTTTATATATTTGTATTACAAAGATATTGTAATTTAGATGCAGGCCTCTAATAATTCAAGTGTGCAATGCAATTTTGAGCAACCACAAAGCTGACTTTCAGAAGACAGCAAGGCAATAATATTTCAAGAAGGAATCTGCAATGGTCTCACAACCTTCACAACTTCAGGACTTTCCAAACATTTCATAGCCAGAAGTACTATTGAAGTGGAGTCATTGTTATAGTGCAAAATATAGCAGCCAATTTGCACAAAGCAAGCTCCCAAGCCCCCATCACTGACCAAAAAAAACTGTTTTTGGTGCCTTTGTTTGAAGAACACATATTGGCCAGAAAAGCAGGAAAACACTTCTACTCTTCAACAGTGCCTTTAGAGTTTTTATATTATTGCTCAGTGGGTAGCACCCTTACTGCGTGAGAAGATTATGGGCTCAAGTTCCACTCCAGTGCTTGAGTACAAAAAAACGAAAGGGTGGTGAATGGAAAAGATTTCATGGTGCTATTTCAAAGTAGAGCAGAATCATTCTCTGCAGCCTGGCGAACATTTATCCTTCAATCAACAATTACATTAGATTTTATCTTTTATCTCACTATCATCATATTAGTGCTTGAGGGATCTTATGGAGGAAGTGCAGTAGCCAATTTGCATATAAGTGGTTATACTATCAAAGTACTTTATTGCTTGCAAAGGTGCTTTGGGACATTTTGTTGTTGTGAAAGGCACTACACAAGACCAACCTTTCTTTCTATGGGAGAATGTAGGCTATGTCTCAATTTAACATCTCATTCCAATTGACAAGGCTGCAATCTCTTAATCAGCAATGTTTTTGACCCAGATAATATGCTCAAATCTCTGCTTCGAGACTAGTAGCTAGCTACAGCCTTCTGACTCTGAAGCAGAAGTCCTACTATTAAGCCTGCATAAAGACTGACACACTGTAGAAGTTGCATTAAATGCCTGACAGTTCCTTGTCTAGCAAAGCATAATGATGCAACATAATTTAGAATTGGTCTCTGGAATATTACAGTATAAATACAGGCTTTGCAGCTGCAGAAATTAAGTAGCACAAAGGTACAGTTTGACTGAGTGCAGCAGGACAGAATGCTTAACTCTGGCAAATTGGTTAGGTGAGAAAACTCAGTACAGTGAAGGAACAGTGGCTGTTTCGGTCTGACATGGAAGAAAACTATGCATGCTCATTCATGTGGAAACCCTTCAGCTACACAGCCATATGTAACAAGATGCAAAAAAATCCAAAAACAGTCAGACTCATATGTACACAGAACATTGGTTAGACCACTTTTGGAATACTGCGTTCAATTCTGGCGTCCCTGCTATAGGAAACTTGACAGGGTTCAGAAAAGATTTACAACAATAATCCTAGGGTTGGAGGTTTAGGTATAGGGAGAGGCTGAATAGGCTGGGGCTATTTTCCCTGGAGCGTTGGAGGCTGATGGGTGACCTTATATAAACTTATAAAATCGTGAGGGGAATGGCTAGGTCTTTTACCCAGGCTAGGGGAGTCCAAAACTAGATGGCATCAGTTTAAGCTAAGTGGGGAAAGATTTAAAAAGGGACCTAAGGGGCAACTTTCTCATGCAGAGGATGATGTGTAAGGAATGAGCTGCCAGAGGAAGTGATGGAGATTGGTACATTTGCAACATTTAAAAGGCTTCCAGGTGGGTGTATGAATAGGAAGGGTTTAGAGGGGTACGGGCCAAACGCTGGCAAATGGGACTAGACTAATTTAGGATATCTGGTCGGCATGGACGAGTTAGACCAAAGGGTCTGTTTCTGTGTTGTACATCTTTATGACTCTATGGTACAAAAAGAAAATACAGTGACAGTGATTCAAAATGGAGTACTGAGTAGATTGCTGAAATTGCGAGTTGACAAGCCCCCAGGTCCTTATGGATTCCATCCTGGGGTCTGAAAAGAAAACTCATGGCAGATGGGACTAGATTGGGTTGGGATATCTGGTTGGCATGGACGGGTTGGACCGAAGGGTCTGTTTCCATGTGTACATTTCTATGACTCTATAAGCTTTTAAAAATAGCTTTTATCAATCAGTTATTTAAAAAGGGAGCTGGGAGGCACAAAATAGGGAACTGTAAGCCAGCTAGCTTAACTTCTGTCATAGAGAAAATGGTAGAAGCTATTATAATAGACATTATAACAGGACAATTGGATAAGTTCAAGGTAACTGGGCAGAGGCAATATGGTTTTATCAAAGGAAAATCATGTTTAACTAATTTAATCAAGTCCTTTGTTGAAATAACCTTTGCTGTAGATAAAGGGGAACCAGTGGATGGATTGTAGTGAGATTTCCAGCGATCACTTGATAAGGTACCTCAAAAGGTTATTACAGAAAATAATACTTCATGGCGAAGGGGGTAATATATTGGTCACGGATAGAAACCTGGCTTCTGATAGGAAGCGGACTGTAGGAATAAGTAGGTCTTTATCAGTCTGGCAGGATGCCATGAGTGATATGCCCAGGGGGGAGTGCTGGGGCCTCAACTGTTTGCAATTTTTATACATGATTTGGATGAAGGGATTAAAGGTACGGTAGCTAGATTTGTTGCTGATACAAATGTAGGGAGCAAACAGCAGAGGACAAAAGGAGTCCACAAAGGAATATAGATAGTTTGCGAGAGTGGGCAAAGAGCTGGTAAATGGAGTACCAATGTGGGAAAGTATGAAACTGTTCATTTTTGCAGAAAGAATGAAAAAACATTAAATAAATGGTGAGAGATTGCAGAGATCTAAGATGCAGAGAGATCTGGGTATCCTTACAGAAGGTTAGTATGTAGGTACATTAAATAATCAGGAAAACAACAGTATGTTATGGTTTATTGTGAGGGAAACTGAATGCAAGACTAGTGTTATGTTTCAAGTATACAGGGCACTGGTGGGTCCGTATCTGAAGTACTGTATGTACAGTACTGATGATCACCATATACATACAAGGATGACACATGTTATTCAGAAAAGGCTGAGTTTCCTGTTGTGGGAGAACTTAAATATCATAGTTTAAAAATAAGGGGACACCGATTTTAAACAGAGATGAAGAAACATCTTTTTCTCTCAGTGGGTTGAGTGCCTTTGGAATTCCTTTCCTCTCAAAGCAGTGGACAATAAATTCAATATTTTTAATGTGGAGGTAGATAAAGTCTTGATTATCAAGGGGATGCTAGATGATAAGAGATACAGGAATGTAGAGTTGGGGTTAAGATTAAATCAGCCAAGATCTTTTTGAACAGAAAAGCAGATTTCAAGGACTGACTAGCCTACTCTTGTTCCTTGTTTGTATGTTCAGAAGCTGAAGAGTGAAACTGGACAGCTGAAGTCTGGAAGCATTCAGTAAGCGAGTTTATAGGTGATTGCTAAATTTATTCTGCCATAAAATAGAACAATATGTTACTGGAGTGATATAATTATTAGAAGTACGAATTAGAAGTACTAAAGTCCAAATAAAAAAATCCTCTAAAGCAGATGAGCTGCATTTTTGTGTCTTAAAAGGCTACAAGAATAGTAGAGACATTAGCTGTAATCTTCCAAAACTCTTCAGCTTTTGTTAAAGGTTGCAGCAGTTTGGAAAAATGCAAACAAATTTCCTCTATTTAGGAAAGAATGAAGAACAGAAAACAGGTGGTTTTGGTCAGTCAGTTTAACAAAAGTTACTGAGTAAGCATTAGAATTCAAGAAGGTGATAGAAGTAGGACATTCAGAAAATCATAATACAATCAGAAAGAGTCAAAATACTTTTGCTGAAAAGGAAATCATGTTAGGAGATAAGGTGCAAAATAAAAGAGTTCATCGTACTGAGGTGAACATTTGCTTAAATAGAGAACTGACTAATATACAAGAAACAGTTTTAAAATAAAATCAGTTATTTTCAGGTTGGCAAACCATAACAAATAGCTCCTTGAAAGTAGAGTCACAAGTAGATAGGAGAGTGAAGGCATTTGGTATGTTTTCCTTTATTGGTCAGAATATTGAGAACAGGAGTTGGGAGGTCATGTTGCAGTTGTATGGGACATTGGTTAGACCACTGTGGGAATACTGCATGCAATTCTGGTCTCCTTCCTATCGGAAGGATGTTGTGAACCTTGAAAGGGTTCAGGAAAGATTTAAAAGGATGTTGCCAGGGTTGGAGAATTTGAGCTAAAGAGAAAGATTGAATAGGCTAGGGCAATTTTCCCTGGAGGCTGAAGGGTGACCTTATACAGGTTTATAAAATCATGAGGGGCATGGAAAGGGTAAAAAGCATTGGTTAGATGATACCTGCAGAATTGCATACAATTTTAAGACCACATAGGAGGAGAAATTAGGCCACTCAGCTCATCAAGTCTGCTCTACTATTCAATCATTGCTGATAAGTTTCTCAAGGAGAAAGTGAGGACTGCAGATGCTGGAGATCAGAGCCGAAAAATGTGTGCCCGAAACGTCGATTCTCCCGCTCCTCTGATGCTGCCTGACCTGCTGCGCTTTTCCAGCAACACTTTTTTCAGCGCTGATAAGTTTCTCAACCCCATTCTTCCACTTTCTCCCCATAACCATTAAACCCTCCGCAATAAAGAATCTATCTGTTGTGGTTCTGTTTGCCGAGCTGGGAATTTGGATTGCAGACGTTTCGTCCCGTGTCTAGGTGACATCCTCAGTGCTTGGGAGCCTCCTGTGAAGCGCTTCTGTGATGTTTCCTCCGGCATTTATAGTGGTTTGAATCTGCCACTTCCGGTTGTCAGTTCCAGCTGTCCGCTGCAGTGGTCGGTATATTGGGTCCAGGTCGATGTGCTTATTGATTGAATCTGTGAATGAGTGCCATGCCTCTAGGAATTCCTTGGCTGTTCTCTGTTTGGCTTGTCCTATAATAGTGTTGTCCCAGTCGAATTCATGTTGCTTGTCATCTGCGTGTGTGGCTACTAAGGATAGCTGGTCATGTTGTTTCGTGGCTAGTTAGTGTTCATGGATGCGGATCGTTAGCTGTTTTCCTGTTTGTCCTATGTAGTGTTTTGTGCAGTCCTTGCATGGGATTTTGTACACGACATTGGTTTTGAACAACAAAACGAGAATTTGAGAGGTACAAGATTCTAAGGGAAACTGACAAGTGATACTGAGAAGATATTCCCTTTATGGAACAGTTTAAAAATATGGAGCCTCCAGTTTCAGATGTACAAGAAGGACTTCCTTCTGAGGACCATTAGTCTTTACAATTTAGCTCACAAGGACCAGCGGAGGCTACACCATCAAATATGTTCAAGGCCAAGTTAAATAAGTTGATTTATTAGGAGTCAAACGTTAGTGTGGACATGTGGGAAAATTGCACAAATGTCAAAATCACATCAGTAATGGTCTAACTGAATGGGAGAACAGGTTCAAGGGGCAGGCAGGAAAATACCTATTTGTATGTCTATTTCTTATGATCTTACGCTATTTAGTTTGGGATTGTTCAGCTTGAGGAACTTGACGATAGAACCCTCTTTGGGTGGATATTAAAAAATCCCAAAGCACCTTTTCAGAGTGGAGCATTTTTCTTAATATACTGGCCAATAATTCATCATTTAATAATCACCTGAAAAAAAAACAATTGGTGCAAAATTCATTATTACTTTTGACAACTTGTTGCATACAAATTAGTTGCTGTACTTCTTACATTATGTGACTAGCTGTCAATAGTATTCATTGATTGCCAAGAACCTAGAGACATTCTGAACGAAGGAACAATGATATATATTATGTTTGCTTTAGTTTAAAGATTTTTTTATATATTTTCTTAAAAACAAATTTCAAAACATATCTTAAAACAGTAATATCAGATTGCATGTTCTTTATAGATACATTTAATTAACCTTCTGGAGTGACAGCCATTGTATACTTGTTATACAATTTATGCTGTGCAAAATCAGCAATAATAATTTTGCTGTTAATCATGGTTAAATAGTCCTTAATTAAAATATAATATTTAAGACCTGATTATCATAGAATGCCTGCTTCAAGTTAATCAGTTCAACTTAAAACATACTTAACTATTGTAAATTCAATTTTCCATCAAACCTACCTAGTAACTACTTTATTTCATTAAAGCATCATGTAATAAATTTGTTCAAAATTAATCTCGTAAAAGCGGAATGAAGTCATATCACAGCATCAATACCCTGAAGATAATTCAAGGGGAGAACATCACCACATAGGTGGATACCCTGAAAGTCAGAACCCTTTGGGGCTTGAAATATTTAAGTCAGAAATTCATTCCTCTACTTTCCTTCCAACTCTAATCTACTCCTCCCTCTCCCAACCAATTGCACCTTTTAAAAAATATTTTGGCAATAGTGGGCTCTTTGTAAAATTTTACGTACGTGGAGTCATTAGAATTAAAATCTTACATTATTTCCGTTCTGAGTTAAATCTACATAATTGCAAACTTTTTGTTTTTAATTATATGCATGTCTAAAAACTGAAAGAAAAATAACAAGACAATTGCTATTTAAGTTATGCTTGTGACACATTACGGGGACATGTCACGTGGTACAATTAGTCAAACAAAGTTTGTTATGGAAGGATTAATGACAGAAATATTATACTAACGGGAAATCCCAAAAAGAATCATTGCTGCATTTCTGCTACAATAAGACATGGAAGCAGAAGTAGGCCATTCATCCCATCAAGATTACTCTGTCATTCAATGAGATCAAGACTGATCAGAGATCCTCAACTCCATTCCTCTACCTTTTCCCCACAACTCTTAATTCCCTTCATGATTAGGAATCTGTTTTACTGTCTCTGCCCCAATAAACCTCGTTTGCAAAGAATTCCACAGATTCACTTACCCTTGAAGAAATTCCTCATCTGTCTTAAAGGGGTGACTTCTTATTCGTGAGATTTTGTCCACTGCTCCAATTCTCTCGCACAATTGGAAACAACCCCTCCACATTTACCTTGTCAAGCCCCCTAAGAATTTTGTATGTTTCAAAAAGGTTCTCTCTCTTTCTAGAGATTTAGTCGTTTCCAGGGATAATTAGATCCATTCTTTTGTTCTGTTTTCCAGTGGCAAAATAGTAATTACAGTGTATGACCAAATCATGAAATTGCATGGCTTGGAGAGGAAGTTGAATATAGCATTGCTACTACACCTGGCCTTCTGGGTGGCAAGAGCTTTTTAAATATATTTTCTCATACGATGTAGACATCTCAGGCCAGCATTTGTTGCCCATCTCTACTTGCCCTTAAGTGAGTGGCTTGCTAGGTCATTTAAGAGGGCTGTTAAGAGTCAACCACATAACTGTGGATCTGGAATCACAAGGAGGCCAGATCATACAAGGATGTCATATTTCATTCCCTACTCAGCAATAATGATCCACATGGGTTGTTACAGCAATTGTAGATAGTTTCATAGTCACCATTATGGAGCCTAACTTTCAATTCAATTTAAATTCAACTACTGTAATGGGATTTGAAAACATGCCCATGGTAAATTGTGCCAGGGCCTCTGGAATATCAGTCCACTCTGCCATCAATTTCCCAGAAATTCAATGGTCTTGTACACAATCCAAGTGGAGGTCAATCATTACTGAGAGTCACAACACAGATCTACTTCCAGATTCTTCAAAATCTCTACTTAACTTCCCCCAATGTTTCTATAACATATGGTGTTTAAATACTTGATTACTTGGAGATTCAATCTTGGTCAAACATCAACTTCTTGTTCTCTATTATGGAGCATCTCCAGAGATTGTGATCTATAAGCTATGCCTCCCATTAGCAATGCCTGATGTGCCACACAGTGAGGGACATCAGAGGATCCTTGAAAGGTTTGCCTGTAGGCCCTCTGTTCTGTTTACAAAAGGACACCTCTCACACCATCTTGCATAGGTGGCTATTGTTCATCCAGGTAATGTGACCCTCCCAGTACAATTGACTCTGCAGTGGGCCGGTCACAATTCTGATGTTGGCTCCTTCTAGGAGTTCAATGTTTGCAATACAGCACTGCAAGCGAATTTTGAGAATGTTGAAGCAATAGCGCCGATGGAAAATGACGAATTAGATTGGGGTCAGCATACGTTCCTGCATCACACCACTGGAGATTCAGAAGTGATTCAATAGGTTGCTGTCATATTTAACTTCCATATTGATTTGCACGAAGCTGGTACACCATGACTAGGAACCCAGGTCCCCCACCATCACACCCACTCCAGTTACAGGTTCCGCCCCCACTCCCAGCTCTACACCCACGCAGATCCCAGCTCTGCCGAGTTTTCACCATCCCCCCAGACCTCCCCCTCACTGAGGACGAACAATCAGTCCTCAGCAAAGGACTCAGCTTCATCCCCCTCCGTCCATGCATCAATGAATTTAATACACGCCGTGACGTTGAACAATTCTTCCGTCGCTTCCGCCTCCGAGCTTACTTTCACAATCAGGACTCCCGCCCACCTTCCGAGGACCCCTTCGCCCACCTCCAACACATTGCATCCGCCTGGACACCCCATGCTGGCCTATTACCTGCCCTCAACCTCTTCATTTCCAACTGCCGCCGGGACATTAACCGCCTCAACCTGTCTACCCCCCTCCCACACTTCAACTTCTCACCCTCACAACACGCAGCCCTCCAATCCCTCTGCTCCAATCCCAACCTCACCATTAAGCCAGCAGATAAAGGGGGCACAGTGGTAGTCTGGCGCACTGACCTCTACACCGCTGAAGCCAAACGTCAACTCAAGGACACCTCTTCCTACTGCCCCCTCGACCATGACCCCACCCCCCATCACCAAACCATCATCTCCCAGACCATACAGAACCTCATCACCTCAGGAGATCACCCACCCACAGCTTCCAACCTCATAGTCCGGGAACCCCGCACTGCCCGGTTCTACCTCCTTCCAAAGATCCACAAGCCTGACTACCCTGGCCGACCCATTGTCTCAGCATGCACCTGCCCCACTGAACTCATCTCTACCTACCTCGACACTGTCCTATCCCCCCAGTCCAGGAACTCCCCACATACGTTCGAGACACCACCCACGCCCTGCATCTCCTCCAAGACTTCTGTTTCCCCGGGCCCCAACGCCTCATCTTCACCATGGATATCCAATCACTCTGCACCTCCATCCGCCATGACCAGGGCCTCCAAGCCCTCCGTTTTTTTCTCTCTAGACGTCCCCAACAATACCCTTCCACCGACATTCTCATTCGTTTGGCCGAACTGGTCCTCACCCTTTACAATTTCTCTTTTGAATCCTCCCACTTCCTCCAGACCAAAGGGGTAGCCATGGACACATTTATGGGCCCCAGCTATGCCTGTCTCTTCCGTAATTACACCAGCACCACTCCCCACCTCTTCCACCGCTACACTGAACACTGCATTGGCGCCACCTTGTGCTCCTGTGAGGAAGTTGAGCAATTCATCAGCTTCACCAACACATTCCACCCTGACCTTAAATTTACCTTAAATCATCTCTGTCACCTCCCTCCCCTTCCTGGACCTCTCCATCTCCATTAATGACGACCGACTTGACACTGACATTTTTTACAAACCCACCGACTCCCACAGCTACCTGGATTACACCTTGTCCCACCCTACCTCTTGCAAAAATGCCATCCCGTATTCCCAATTCCTCCGCCGGATCTGCTCCCAGGAGGACCGGTTCCACCACAGAACACACCAGATGGCCTCCTTCTTTAGAGACCACAAATTCCCTTCCCACATGCTTAAAGATACCCTCTAACGCATCTCGTCCACATCCCGCACCTCCGCCCTCAGACCCCACCCCTCCAACCGTAACAAAGGCAGAACGCCCCTGGTGCTCACCTTCCACCCTACCATCCTTTGCATAAACCAAATCATCCGCCGACATTTCCGTCACCTCCAAACAGACCCCACTACCAGGGATATATTTCCCTCCACACCCCTTTCCACCTCCGCAAAGACCGTTCCCTCCGTGACTACCTGGTCAGGTCCACGCCCCCCTACAACCCACCCTCCCATCCTGGCACTTTCCCCTGCCACCACAGGAACTGTAAAACCTGCGCCCACATCTCCTCCCTCACCTCTATCCAAGGCCCTAAAGGAGCCTTCCACATCTAAAGTTTTACTTGCACATCCACTAATATCATTTATTGTATCCGTTGCTCCCGATGCGGTCTCTTCTACATTGGGGAAACTGGGCGCCTCCTAGCAGAGCGCTTTAGGGAACATCTCTGGGACACCCGCTCCAATCAACCACACCGCCCCGTGGCCCAACATTTCAACTCCCCTTCCCACTCTGCCGAGGACATGGAGGTCCTGGGCCTCCTTCACTGCCGCTCGCTCACCACCAGACGCCTGGAGGAAGAACGCCTCATCTTCCGCCTCGGAACACTTCAACCCCAAGGCATCAATGTGGACTCCAACAGTTTCCTCATTTCCCCTTCCCCCACCTCACCCTAGTTCCAATCTTCCAGCTCAGCACTGTCCCCATGACTTGCCCGGACTTGTCCTACCTGCCTATCTCCTCTTCCACCGATCCACTCCACCCTCCCCTCCCTGACCTATCACCTTCATCTCCTCCCTCACTCACCCATTGTACTCTATGCTACTTTCTCCCCACCCCACCCTCCTCTAGCTTATCTCTCCATGCTTCAGGCTCACTGCCTTTATTCCTGATGAAGGGCTTTTGCCTGAAACGTCGATTTCGAAGCTCCTTGGATGCTGTCTGAACTGCTGTGCTCTTCCAGCACCACTAATCCAGAATCTGGTTTCCAGCATCTGCAGTCATTGTTTTTACCCAGGTGGGCATCCAAGTGCATCAAGAATTTCTCAAGTTGATTTCTGCCCACAATGTCGAATGCCTTGGCATGGTCTACAAATATGACAGAGGGTTTTGCTTTGCTCATGACACTTCTCTTGCATTTGTTTATTTGCAAGTACCATGTCAGCTGTGCTTCGATTGCTCTGAAACTGCACTGTCTCTCTGTGAGGGCAGTTTTCTCAAATGGTAAGTATAAGCTGTTAGAAGTACCCTATTCAGGATCCTCTCATCAAGGGAAGACTTAAGTAATTGTGTGGAAATATGGGATCTTATTCATAGCACGCGGTCCTAAGCTCATCTCGTAGTCAAGATTGCAAACAGTCTGTTTCGGCCTTAGGCAGTAACCAGGGAGAGGGACAGAGTCGATAATGAGGTTGAGTGGTTTGTGGTGGAACAAGTACAGTGATGTGCCATTGCAATATTTATTTTGATACTTACGTAAGCTAGTAGAGGACGTCAGTCTAGCAGTCTGACCATTTATGGGCAACATTTATAAATAAAATTGTATGTTAGAGATTTTTTTCCAAAACATTGTTTTAGCTATCTTTATTCCTTCATTCACCAGATAAGGAAATTACTATTATCTCCCCAGCAGTAATTCAGAAGGAGTGATATGCAGCCTTCCTTTACCACTTCAGTCTGTGGGGCAGAGGTACTCAGTGTTGTCAGGATGGGAACTGCAGGATCCAACAAAGTAGCAATTACAGTGTATGATCAAATCAGGAAGCGGAGAGACTGGGGGAAAGGTTGAAGGTAGTGTTGCTACATTATCATGTGCTTTAATTTCTAAAAGCATTGCAGGTGCCTTAAATGCTTATGACTGCAGTGGGCTCTGGAAGACAGCCCACCATTACCAGTCCCCAATTTCCCTGAAACAGGTTATAAATTCAACATCCATATTTCTTGAATGAATTTTTAAAAAGATACTAGTCTTCCTGCAAATCAGCTACATTATTTCATGCACACACAGACCATCCATGGCAATCTGTGTCAATAGGTGGTTGCAGGTAGTGACACCACGATATCACGGCAGACAAAATAGCCAATATCCATGTTTTGAGAAAAATAAGTTCCCGCAAGGGATAGCTCTCTTGCTATACTCATGAACACATTCGGGTAGATGAAGAACCAGGCCCTTCTCCTTGATGCTCTGGCCAACCTTTATCCCTCGACCAACATCACTGAAATCAGATTACCTGGCCGTTGCCAAACTCTTATTTCTAGGAGTTTGCAGCACACAAACTGACTGCTAAATTTCTGACATTACAATAATTACACTGAAAATGTACTTCATTGAGGGCAAATGTTACAAATAGCCTGTTCCACAGGGTGTAGCTGGTTTAAAGGAAGGTTAGCCCAATTCTAGAAAGAAATTATGGGTCATTAATGCAGTTAGCTGTCCTTTCAAAGTTCACAGTTCTAAGGCTGTGCAAGACATTGTATAAATTTAAGTCGGGTCAGGGTGGAAAGGGTTCCTTTTCCCAGTCAGGCAGGGGTCAGCAGGTTTTAAGTCCTCTAACTAACCAATTAGATAACCACAGAGTCACCACCCTCTAGCTGAAGAAACTCCTACTCATCTCAGTTCTAAAGGGTAGCTGCTTCACTTAGATGCTGTGCCCTTGGGTCCGAGACTCTCCTACTAGTGGCAACATCGTGTCCAAGTCCACTCTATCAGGCTTCTCTAAGTTTCAATCAGATTCCACCACCCCGCCCCCCCAAACTTCTCTACCAAGTACAGACCCAGAGTCCTCAATCTGCTCTTCATTTGAAAATCTCTTTACCCTTGGAATCATTTTTCTCAACCTCCTCTGGCCACCGCCAGCATCATGCTTCAGATTTCTGAAGCCTTTCACCATAAGAAAATAGTCTGCACCTCTATTCATCCTACCAAAGTGCATAACCTCACATTTTCCCACATTGTATTCCATCTGCCATTTTTAGCCCACTCTCCTAGCCTGTCTCAGTCCTTCTGCAGCCTCACTGCTTCCTGAATGCTACCTGTCTCTCCACCTATCTTTGATCATAAACAAACTTAGCAACAGTGTCCTCAGTTCCTTTGCCCGGATAGTTAGTGAATAAAGTGAATAGTTGTGGTCCCAACACTCATCACTGCGGAATCACTAGTCACCAGCCACCATCTTGCAAAAGAGCCCTTTACTCCCATTTGCTGCCTACCAGTAAGCCACTCTATCCATGCCAGTACCTTATCCCTAACACCATAGGCTCTTGTCTTATTTAGCAGCCTCCTGTGCACCACCTTGCCAAAAACCTTCTGGAAATCCAAATAGATCACCCTCTACTGGCACTCTTTTGCCTAACCTGCGCGTTACCTCCTCAAAGAATTCTAACAGATTTGTCAGGTGTGACCATTCCTTGATGAAGCCATACTGACTCAGTCCTATTTTCCAAGCAATCCGCAATCTCATCTTTAATAATGGACTCCCATGTTCAAGTAACCTATTAACATTCAAAGGACATAAAAAGAAAGCACGTAAGAAGTTACTTGGATAGTGGCAACAAAGGATCTGTATCTAAGAGTAAGCTACTTTAAAATAAGAATATCTTTAAATATCAGATTCAATTTAAAATAAGTTTATCTTAAATCTCTGAAGTCAGAAAAAAAATTCATATTGTTATGAGATGACAGTAAACAGTTTCAATAAAGTTATGCACAAAAAACTTAACTTAATGAACGACTGCAACAGTTGATGCAATATACCCATGGTATAGCAATCAAAACGTTATTTAACAATTTCTTGTTCAAGATCACACATTGATTCCATTATAGACCACTTTTTCTAAAAATAATGAATTTAGCAAGCTGCAATTAACTAGCAAATTTCAAATTGCTGTACTGTATCAAATTAGAGGCAGGAAAAATCCAATTAGCAACTAGAATAGTTGCAGAGTGACAGGTTAAACATTATTAAGCCAAGGAACTCATTGTAATATTTAGCATATTGAACAAGTGCACAACTCAAATTCAAGGACAACTATCTATATCGCTCTACTGACACCAGTGTCCTGGCTGAAGGGTTTGTGACATCATTGCTGAAATTATGCTATTGTAGTTAGAAGATTTTCCCCTTCCAGCAACTGCAGCTGTCAGGCTGAAGATTACCATCATGGCTAAAAATTAGAATGATTTTGTTATTCTACTCCCATTTACAAAACAATGACAGCAACACGAAAATGATAACGTGGGCACACTCACCTAACAAGCATAACCTATGAAACAATGTGAATCTGTAGGTCTCCTCATCTTTGGCCTAAGTGATATGAGTCACCAGAATTCCAATAAATACTTCGCTGGAACACAACAGATTCTCATGATCCTTAGAGAAGCTATTCCAAAGCCATCTTTAACTGAAGCCATTACCTAAATTTTCTACAACACAATTGTCAGGATTCAAAAACAACACTCCTCCAAGCACATATTTAAAATTTTGTAATAACCTATTCTTTAATCTTTCAGTTAGAAATTACTCACAAATTTCAAAACCCTTAATACCAACATCCATGACAACTTCATGTGACAGAGAAAGCTCAGGGACAAAAAGCTATAAGAGAATTCTGCTCTTTTATCACAAGAATAGATAGTGCTATTATTTTTTTAACATTTAGTCACCAATATAAATTCACTAAAATATTCCGCACTAATCTTTCCAACTCAAATCTAAAATTATTTTTTCTGATAAACCTGCTTCATATGAAGCACAATAGACTGCTGGAGGAATAAGTTCATAAAGGCCATTATATGGATAGCATCAGTGTGCAACTCATCGACGAGTATGATGTGGAGTCATGTAATACATCAATAAATTGCAGTCAAAGTGGTTCTAGTTTTATTTTGTGTATTACCAAATCTAATTTCTTACTCATTTACTAAGTTGTGAAATTATTGAATTGTTTTGCAAACAGAAATCATAAATTTTAGACAAAAGCTTGTAATATTCTTCACTTTCATTGATGGATCAAGAGTATTTTGTATACAAGATACAAATTGACCAATAGTGCCTCAGTTTCAGTTGGATCCTTGGTAAAGTAAGAAAAAGTTGTGTTTTTAACCACAAGTTCGGTGACCTGATACGAAGGAGAATAGTCAGAAATTTAGGAGACTCCACTTCACCAGTAAGAAGGAGCACAGGGTAAACAGAAGAAAGAAAATGAAATTAGAAATGCTCCACTGCTTTTTCTCATACACCCACTTGAATTTACTAATGCTACAAATTTGATTTCGTTTTCAAAGAAAACCAACTTTGGATGGGCTGGATCAGCTCCTTAAATGGTCATCCAGAAAAGCAAAAGCTGAGAGGACCACAAAGGAGCACGGCAAAATGCTCATAGACTATAGACCTGCTTTTTTAAAATTTACCAAATTATTCAAAGCAGTTTGAGTAACAAAATAACGTGTTATATTCTTATTGGTTATATATTATTATGCTGTATTATGAGGCTATAAACTGAGCAGCAGAATTGACTGGGCTGCAGTTTCAGTAAATATTTTAAGCAAAACTGACTGATGCCTGGGAATATAGTAAGGCTTACATTGACAGCATCATATTGACATCCTGATTTAATCAAAATATTGGAAGCTGGTGCTTAATTACAGCAAGTGTTTTCTATGATGAGCAATAATCACAGGGATAGTCTTGGTTATTCTTGGTAAGCTTCATTCGCCTATCAATGGCCTCCACCACTATCAACCCTACCAAAGCTATACACTAATTTCAAAACCAGTTCTTTCATAGCTATGTTTCACCCATTCATGCAACATTTTCCAACCCAAAGTCCCATTTTATAATCTCCACTCCAACACTAGCCTACTGTGCACCCCACAAATTGTACAACTATCAAAGTCCTTAATTTACTGCAGTACTCTCATTTAAGATATCCCTGAACAAGCTCAGCCTGTCTTACTTTCTTTGTGTTAGAGTTGTTTTGCTAGATCAGAATAAACCAAGGAAGTGAAAACTGTTCTTTTGGAAGAATTAATAAACATAATGCCAAAGGCTGAAGGAAAACTGTCAAAAAAAGGAAACAGTGAGAAAGAAAACTGTACAGAAGGGTAAAATATTTAAAATGGCTTGTGTTTTATCAAATGGGTTTCTTCAGGAGATTGTAGGAAACAAGAGCATGGAGAGTGGAGGAGTAGTCAACCAATTACAATGAAAAATGTGAATTATGCAAATTGATTCCCACATTGCATATTTAATCCAGTACTGATATGTTTCTTGCTTTGACATTGATAAGTGCAATAAAACAAAAATTTTACAAAAGTTATGAAGAGCCTCAACCATAAAGTGCACTTGCTGCAATAATTGACCATCTACATACAACATGGAAATACAGGCACATCACACCACAGCACAAAATAATACACTAACTTCCACCTGTTTGCCAGTTAAAAGAATCAGGCACCACCTTTCCCGGTTCATCAAGGTTATGACCAAAACATCTTGACTGACAGTAAAGAAAAGATAAACAAAAGCCAGAAATCAAAGAAAGGTGCTATATCTTCATAAGAGCCTTCAAAGTATAATCAAGGACATGCATTTGTATCTCCATAAAATATTTTAAAAGATCTAAACATGTGTTAACTGTTAAATAGTGATGCGTGTATGAAAACAAATCACTCACTTTGTACACATATGATCCTATTACCAGTTTTAATAATTTTGAACAAGGAAGGAGTTGGCCAAGTATTTGCTTGTCAAAACAAATCTTTAATATCCACTTGAACATGGAGACACAAATTTGGTTTCATGTTTAATCTAAGTTTGGCAATCCTCTTTCTCAGTGCTGCACTAAACACATCACCTAGATCACAAATTCACCCTATCATTGTTAGGTTCTTTTTGTGTGGTTTCACACCCAATATGCAATTCACATACACCAATTTCTGCAAACAGTTAAAGTTTAATAAAGCTTGTACAAGCTAGGTGACCCCTCTGATACTCTTCGCAGGCATGCAAAGTTGAGTCAGAAGAGTGACCCTGAACAAAGAAAAGACATCCCCTTTATACAGGTCAGTTCGCAATGCTTACAGATAATCTGGCCACCCTCTCCCCCACCTCCCACAAAAACACATTACCCCAAGAACAATGGTAGGATGATCTCATCCTTTGAGATAATGCAAATGCTCATGCCCAAATCCTGGGGAATCGTTATGCAGACAATTTCCTGACTCAGTGATTCCCCAAAACAATGTAGGTGTCCTAGTGAGAATGTGTATATGGTATTAACAGGCAGGGAAAGAGTTAACTTCTGAGTTTTGAGAAACAAGAGATTCAACTGAGCAGGACTCAGATCAGGCAAGATCTTACAGTTAACAATGGGGAGCTGGAGGCAAGGGTAATGGGTAAACAAGGTGGCAAAACAGACACTACGTAGAGCCTTTTAACAATATTGAAAGCATTTGGCATGTAAGGTCAGCTAACAAGGGAAAAAGTATCCACTGTATGAGTCCAGTTAACAAAATTAAGAACACCCATTATATGATAGTAAAGGGCTGGGCCTCTGCTATCAACACTCATTGATTGCAACAGTCACCCAATTAATATGTATGTTGCCTTATCTGGATGCTCCTCTCTGTAAAATAACTACACAATTCATTGAGAAGCTGTTGCTCGAGACAAGACCGTGAACTCATGTCCCTGTGCACATGGGTGACCGTTCTCTCTCTCCAGGGCCTGCAATAAAGGAAGGTTAAACTGCTGTCACCCCAAGCATTTTGCTTCAACTGAAGGGGGAATGGGACAACAGTACTGGCGTAGATGGCAGGATTCAAATGGATACCTACATCGGATGGTGTCAGCGGCCGCCTGGAACATCTGTGTTTAAGTGGGATTCAATTAGTGAGCATCATTGTCAAATCTGAAACTGTTAAAGTACCTTTCGGCAAATGGGACAGACACTTGATAAATCTGGTCTTTTATCCCCGTTAGAAAAGTCTGTCGTGATAATCGTCATGATGAGTTAAATCATAGATTGAGCGTCCAACTAAACAAATTGTTGGGAAATGAATAATGGCCATTGGGGGAATTTGGGATCTAGATAAATGTTCAAAAGCAGAGGTGAAGGTGTGGAAGTCTAATGTTTCACAAGAATGGAACGGTTTAATTACTAATTAGAGAACGGTGGCCACCTGAATAAATGAAAAATCCCACCAAATTTCTTGGGAACACACTGCTAAATGTAAAAATATTCCTCCTACTGATTAAGGGAAAACCTGTCATTGGGAGGTTTTGAAGGCATTATGTGAAATGTACAGTCTTAAACCTAAATCTGCTAAAGACAAAAAGTAAGAAAAGTGTCTCTCAGGAACCACTAGATGCCAGGCTTTACTTGATAGTGGGGAAGATTCTAATGAAAATTGTTTGCCCCGTAACCATCCTACAGTACCGATGGTGAACTGAATCACCTCCACCCTACAATCAGTCCTAGAATTCCTCCCCCCCCCCCCACAAAGCTCCATCACAACTCCTCTAATTATTCCCCAAACTCCCCCTCCCAGCCTTAAAGGCTCAACCCAGTAATGCTATTATCCCAGTCACATACACTGATCCTATCTGTTGCTGGACTCGCAGTCGTTCTAATCACAGTAAATCAAAATTGAAACCTATTCCTAATACCCTCCCAGCCACCAGCCAGAGTGTTTCTGAGAAACGTCGACAAAATATGTATTTGACTGGGTGCCCAGATCTTGATTCCCCGAGTAGTGGGCCCAAATTGGACTCCGATGCTGGCTTCCCCATGAATACTGTTGTTATGACTAATCGCCCCGATAGAGGTTCCGCCACCCAGAACCTGAACCACTGCACCAAGTACCCAATCCGGACCCCAATGCCATAGATCAAAGGCCCACAATCCCCGTCTGTACCCCATGAAAACCACAGGAAATGTGGATGATTAAGAATGATGGCCCGGACAAAAAGACCCAACCCGAATATTTTATTGAACATCTCAAGAGTACTATCCGAATCTACCAAGCCACATCCTGGACCTTTTTAAGTCTCTGTTGCATAACGCTCACCTCTGGCGAGCATGAAAAATGGCAACAGTCTTTGGGTAACCATGTGACTTGGGAAGCCTATGCTGCTGCCGTCCCGAGTAAATGATCAGACAGATGCAATCCAAAATGCCCTGCACTGCACCCTTCAAAAACCCATTGATCATACTAAAATTCTAAACTGTAAACCTCAAAGATTGAAGACAGTTCTGTTCCACTTATGCCACCTATGCTGGCAATATCTCCTCTAATGCGGGTAACATCTCCGCCCAGTTAAATGCACTCTCAATTCATTGTCTCCCTAACGAAATCGGTAAATCCATCTGTACTCATGCCCTAGATTGGTCAGAAAAATGTAGGTCCCAGATGAAATTACTGGTCACCCACTTCTTGAGTTTGAATAAGTCCGGCCCGCCTGTGTCTGTTAAGCCCGGAGTGGTTCAGAGACCTGTCTGCAATATGGCCCCACAATATGACATTGCAGGCTATCAAATGGAACCACTGCCCTGTGTCCCGGGATGAGCTAATCCATACAGCCACAGCTATGCCATATCCCCTAATGGTCCTGTGATAACCCCCTATTTACTTCCTGGCCCAGACACACGGGATTTGAGATCCGGGCCGGAGACCTCTATGTGTCCCCTAGACATATTATTTCACCTGTGGTTCCTTTGGCCACTGGAGGCATGACTGTCCACATGGACAGCCCTTTGTCAGGCCCATTGGACCCCATCCCCCCTGCAGCGACAGGCCCAGGCAGAACCCCAACCGCCATGTCCCTCTCTCCATCCGCAACCCATTTTCTTACTGACTGGCATTTGGCAGAGAAGACCCCTGTCTAGAAAAACAGAAATTTTCCCGTCCTCACCTCCTCTTCTGAGGAGGAGCCCATCCCTTACCTTTGGGTTAAGTCTGCCTGATTACCCTTCCTCTTAGATAATAGTCTATATCCTCTATGCTAAATGCTGACGTCTGCTCACAGTATCAATTCCCCTTAACTAATAAAAAAACTGCTCCTCTTGGACCTTTCCTCCCAGGTCCAGGAATTCCCCTTGATCTCTAAACTCACAGTTCATTATGGGCAACAGAGTTCCCTTATTCAGTTTGCAGTCACTCCCTCTCTAGGCTTTAACCTTGTTGGTAGAGACATTCTCTGTAATTGGAATCTACCAGTCACTTATGCGGATGGGGGGGAAGACTAGTATTCCTAGTATTACTGACCATCACGCCCTTTGGGTACACAGACCACCCCAATGGTGGTCCTTGGATATGTGACTTCTCCCTGCCTCCTGACGTATTCCCACCCAGTGAAACATTCAAACCTCACGTTACTGCTGCATACAATCCTTCTGGACATTCTGATGTACTAAAGGCCATGTTTGCCCCTTGGGATGGAACTTTCCCATTATGATCTATGCTCTTGTCAACGGCAATGCTGGGTCTGTGCTTGCTGTTAAAGTGCCTAGTTTCCATTGGCACCAGTCACCGGGCGTCAGCCCCCACATATACAATGCTTGTGCTGGACGGCTATGTGGCCCGTGAAATTGTACCCATGGTTTTTAATGCCCTGGCTAATACCAACCCTGCACTCTGCGGTAGTCCACAATGGTTCAGGTGGGATACTATTCTCTGCTACGCCTTGTTAAGTTCATGGCATGGAACCCTCCATCACCATCAGCCTTCCACTGACCCCACCTCCTTCCCCACAACTCAAGGTCTGGGCTAAATCCAAGACAGACGTTGAGTTGATCTCAGACGATCCTGTCATTATAAGCCTACTGGAAAATATTACGCCCCACACATCTCGCAGTATCCCCTGAAAAAGGAAGCAACAAACGGAGTCTGCCCCCGATAAAGTCCCTCTTGCAACAAGGTGCCCTTGTCTTTCACCTTGTAATAACCCAATCCTCGGCATTCCCAAGCCAGAGAGATCAGACTGGTATCTAGTTCAGGACCTTTGGTCCGTGAACAACATTATTGCGCCCCTCCATGCCACCGTCCCTTACCCTGCCACCATCATGGGGCAGGCTCTCACTGCAGCCAGCCAGTTCACCATAATTGATTTACAGCATGCCTTTTTCTCTATCCCTCCGCATGAAGAGTCACAGTACTTCTTTGCCTTCACAGTTGAAGACAGACAGTATACCTGGACCCGTTTACCACAAGGTTTTATCCACTCCCCCATCATTTTCTCTCAAACACTGTGGTCAACTCGGAGACTTGGAAATCCCTCCAGGTTCTGCCCTGGTCAAATATATTGATGACTTACTTTTTGCAAGTAATTCCATTGAAGCCAATAACGCCCACCAACTTCCTTTTAATGCACTAAGCTTAAATGCGGTCAATCAGAAGTCAACCTTTTGGGTATTTTACTGAGCGCTCAGAACAGCTCTCTCACCCAGGACAGAGTGTGCCCTATCACCCTAACCCCTACCCTGGGAAAGCCCAAACAGATGCATAAATTTCTTGGATTAATTAATTTCTGCAGGCAATCGATCCCAAATATCACTCGCCTTACGAAAATCCTGAGCCCACTGGCCTCGTCCAATGTAGCCTCATGTTTCACTTTCATTTCAGTTAAATGCATTTGAGTCTTTAAAAGGCTGCCCTTTCTTCCCCACCAGTGCTGGGACAACCTTTATATGACCAACCCTTTTACTTCTATGTGTCCATTGTAGATGGCTGCGCAGCTGCCATCCTGGCACAGTCCCATGGCGGCAGCAAGCGACCCACAGCTTATTTTTTCGGCCCAACTCAACCTGGTCGCCCTCTGGTTCCCCCCCCACCCCCCGGATTCTGCCTGCCATTTACCTTATGGCCATTGCTGCAGCGAACTTGACCCTCCAGCAGACTGTCACGGTGTACTCTTCCCATATGATCACAGCCCTTCTGACAACTCATGAAACACAGCTTCTGACACAGGCACGCCTTAATAAATATGAGATAGCCCTACTTCACAACAGTTTCTTGACCTTTGCCTACTACACAACCATTAATCTTGTTACATTTGTTACTCATTCTCCCAAAGAATTCGCCGAACCACCTCATTCATGTCTAGAACTAAATCACTTCTTGACCAGCTCTCGTCAAGATTTAACTGATGTGCCCCTGGTCACCCCCTGATCTCATGTTTTACATTGACAGCTCTACTTCAGTTTCTACAGATGACAGACGCCTCTCCGGTTATGCTGTTGTCTCTGACTCAGCAGCATTGTGCCCAGCTGTCTCCGCACAGAAAGCGGAACTTTTTGCCCTTACGCATGCCTGCATTTTGGCTATGGACAAAAGTGTCAATCTCCACACTGATTCTTGCCATGCCTTCGGTGTAGCCCATGACTTTGGGACCCTGTGGGCTCAGAGAGGGTTCTACACTTCCTCAAGTACTTCCATCTCCAACACCTGTGTATACTGAAAATCTCTTACGAGCCATCCGTCTCTCCAAAAAGCTAGCCATCATCAAATGTGTTGCTCACCTTCATAACAGTAGTGCTGTTACCGACAGGAACACAAGGGCTAATTTGGCAGCCAAGGATGCATATGCTATGCCAGTTCTCCAGGGCTAAGGAGGTCCAGACATGTCCACTATTTCACAACTTCAGGGGGACGCCTCTGCCGCAGAAAAGGATATGTGGCAGAAACATTGTTGCATACAATCCCGTCACAGGTTTCTGGCAAACCCCGACTGGACAAACATGCATTCCAGAGACCTTCTACCTTTACTCGTTGACAATCTACACACAGACACTCACTTGGGAAAGGAGGGAATGTGTATGCTCTTATTATGAACATGGTGGAGCCCAGACCTAAATAAGGCAGCTGGGACCAGACACTGTCTTATATGCCAGAGGGTTAACCTAGGAAAACCAATTCGATGTACCAAAGGAAGAACTCCAATTCCAAGTGGCCCCTTTCGACACTTTACAACTGGACTTCATACAATTATCACAAGTACAGTGCTATAAATATTGCCTTGTTATCACAGATACATTCAGCAAATGGATAGAGGCTTTCCCAACAACCAATAACAAAGCATCTACAGTGACCCAAATTCTCCTGAAAGAAACAATTCCCCACTTTGATGTGCCTCAATGACTATCATTTGATAATAGACCACATTTTACTGGAAAGTTCAGCCAAGTACTGTGTACCATCCTCAACACTGACCAACAGTTCCATTGCACATATCATTCTAAGGCAGCAGGAATAGTGGACCATGCAAATAGAATTCTGAAGGACAAACTTACTAAACTTACTCTAGAACCATGACTACATGAGCATTACTCCCCAGGTCTCACAGCAGCTGAAATAAAAAATGGTCAGCCTGGACGAGCTCCATGGGACGGCAACCAGGCCCCACCACCCCAGATTGATCTGCATGTAATGGGAAATGAAATGCAGCACTATTTCGAACAACTAACAATGTCTCTAAAGTCTCTCCATTCACAGATGAGGGAAACCACCAAACCAAACCACACCATTCTCCACCTCCCCCCCCCCCACCCAATTGCGACAGTGACTGGGAAGGAGAAGAAACAGGTGAGTGGGTCTTAATCTGAGACTGGGAAAGGCCGAAGCTGGGACCCCATTGCAAAGGACCATTCCAGGTGTTGCTCCAAATCCCAACTGCAGTGAAGGTTAAAGGAAAGGATTGCTGGATTCACCTGAACGACTGTAAACGGTGGACGACGGACCAAAAGGAGGAGGAAAAGGATTAAGAAAGTCTGATTAAAAAAAAGAACTTTAATCTGTATCGCTGTATTGTCGACCCTGCTATTGATACATTGCATGCTTCTACACTTGCCTCTGACAAGGTGACAGGATGGGGTTGTCAAGTGAGCTTAGCAGGAATATGTCTACTTCTCTCTAACCAGGATACCGAAGGGAGGGTCAAGATTTGCAGCAGGGTAGACATAACCAGGACCATCATTTACACAGGGGAGACGTTCTCACTTGTAACAATTTGCAAGGGAACCCGTTTAGGATATGGAATATAACTAAAATCAATTACTGTAATGGACTGCTTGCCTAGACAGATCACAAGTTGATCCTGGACCAAAGAAATCTGTGGCAACTCCCTTGTTGGCATTGGGGCTGCAAGTTTGACTTTACCTGCAGAAGAGACCCCTGGAAGAGAGAGATCATCACTTACTGTATGACGGGAAGTGCTATGGGGAGGACCTGGAAAATAAGCCTTCCCTGTAAAACCCTCCCCCCGCCACGATATGTCCATGACTCTGTCCCGCGGAGCCCTCCTCTATATTGAACAATCTGTACTGACTATCCAGGAATACACAGACGGCAATTATTTCTACCAAGTCTATTAATGGCTGTACAGCCATGGCACCATTGCTTGCTTCCCCAGCCCACTGGAGTGAACTCTCCCTTCTCGATTTTTCCTCAGTGGGACTGCGGCCTACATATCAGTGTGCTCTGGCCAGTAACAGTTTGCCACAGTCCCAAAGAATAACTCTTCAGTATGAACCTGCACAGGCCCCCGTGGCAGACTGCATTATCTTCTCCAACCTTCTGACCACATGGACAGGGATTGGCTAAAGGGAGATATATGGCAAAGAGGGAAACTCCCCAGTAACCACCTGGGATATGAAAGATGGGATGGGAAGTTCAGAAATGTTCATCTGCATTGAAAAAACCCTTGTCTTTACCGCTCCTGCCACCTTCACAAGTGCAGACCTATTCAGGACATGCAAGGTGTAAATTGCCATTGCAACAGATCCAATTGTATTCCCTTCAAAAGATGGGAACAGCTGCTATGTGGAAAAAATCAATCGTACCCACCTTACAGTGGATGACCGTGTCTGTGCCCTTCCTCAAAACAGAGAAGGGGTTAAGGAAGCCTCGTGTCCCACTGGCATCACATTTGCCTGGATTAATCATGGTTACTCGCACGATAAGGGCTGTTTAGAAACGCTTTTTGCAAAACCAGGCTGCTTTTCCTTCTTCAGCGGTATGGTCACAAACTTCCTAGAGTCCCCTTACTCCCACTCAGTGGCCATTGGCACTCTACTCCCCAGGACTGTACCCTGCCTTGGGTATTAGGAACCAGCAGTGGCCGCCAGAAATGTGATACCGCTGAGGAATTTTGCGCTGCCTATAAAGACCTTCCCACCTTTACTGCAGGACAGGCAGCTGGTTACAATGCAGCATGCCTTTTCTCCCTTGGGACTTCTGGGGCTAACGTCTCTGCCCACAACCATAACTCTCTCACATGCGGACTTACAATGTTGGGCAATGCTACCCGAGGGGCACTCAAGGACATCACCCAACCTGAACCAACTCAGACCTTTCTCCATGCAAATTCACTATGCATTGGATCACCTCCTTGCCCGCCAGGACAAACGTATCACAGGTCTGGACAACATCACCGCTAATGTCACTTGCTATATCCAGAAGACAGATGAACAATTAGGACGGTAAGGGATGGGCCGGATGGGGAGACTGGGGACTCGGAGAGTGGAAGGACTGGCAAGTTAACATGGCTATTTATGCAGGAGTAATTATAATAGGAATCATCCTGCGAATAGCTGTTCTGAAATGCATCCTACATTGAATGATAGACTCCATACAGGGAATATTTCTGACAAGATGGGCTTTGGTGACCCGATACCCAGCTATTGAGGATTTATATGACAACAGGACTGACATTAGCTCCTATGCCATTGGTTATCATGAAATGATAAAAGGAGGGAATGAGAATGTCAATAGGGTATAAGCAGACAGGGAAAGAGTTACGTTCTGAGATTTGTGAATCAAGAGATTCAGCTGAGCATGACTCAGATCAGATAAAAGCTTAGAGTTAACAATGAGGTGCTGGAGACAAGAGTAATGGGTTAACAAGGTGGAAAAGCAGTCATTATGTAAAGCCATTTAACAATATTGAAAGCATTCAGTATGCAAAGTCAGCTAACAAGGGGAAAAGTATCCACTGTATGAGTCCAATTAAAACTAAGTACACACATTGTATGACAGTAAAGTGCTTGGCTTCTGCTATCAATACTTGTTGATTGTAACGAGTATCAAATTAATACATATGCTGCCTTATCTGGATGCCCCTGTCTGTAAAATGGCTATATAATTCATTGAGAAGCTATTGTTCGAGAGAAGACTGTAATCTCATGTCCTGTACACATGTGCAATCGTTTTCTCTCTCTCTCTCCCTCCAGGGCCTGGAATAACGGAAGGTAAAACTACTGTCTCCAAGCGTTTTGCTTTGACTAAAGGGGGAATGGGACAACACTGCAAATGAGTTCTGGCTCAATTTTTTCCTCAGACAACGTAGGTGTGATAGGCCTCAGCATCGGGGATGATCATGCAAGCGAACCGGATTGGCTGGAGATGGTTATGAAAGTATGGAAGAGATTAAATGATAGTTTAATTTGATAATAGGAGGGGGGAGTATGACTGCCTAAATAGAGTAGGTGTCATTTGCATTCCTGCATGAATGTCATCCCCACCCATTTTCAGAACAGTCAGTGCAGTTTAACCCTTTACTATTACTTTAACGTCCAGAGAGATATTCCCATTTAATCTTTTAACATTACATCATGGGACTCAACGTAACAAATCCCAAAAGGAAATCAATATCAGATATGTTGCTTAAGTATGTCACCCAGTTAAGTTATGGATTTATTACACACTAGAACAATTGTCAAATGCATATTATATAGAAGAAGCTGAAATTTAACCCATTTCTCATCCAATTAGCCCCTGCAACAAAAATTTGAATAGGACAAAAAAAACATTTTAAATCTTTACAAATCAGTGACACTACTTTAAGATTAGAAGCAACTAGCTAATCATCGTATGAAATCATCATGACTTGGGTAGCCAGGCAGGAAGAATAGGCAACTACAGCCTAGTCTTTAAAGGCTTACAAACTTTTGTTGGCAGACAAATTTTACATTATGCATTCACAACCAACAAACCAGTGTTTCCAGCATCTGCAATACTGTGCTTTTATTAAACCCCTCTTTATGTCTGCTTGCAAATTGTGCAGTATTGTTTAATCAACCTATTCAGATAGGTCATAACACACCTCTGGGCAGATGGAATTTGAACAAGGACCATCTGGCCCAGAGGAGGGATAATACCACTGCCACAGGGCCCCTCGAATATATACTGTAAAAATCATTTTTAAATGAACATATTCAAGCATTTGATGACACACCTTTGGTGCACGTAGGACATGACCTTTCCTGTCTGGCCCAAAGGTTAGGAATGACCAATCCCCCCAAAATTTCTCAGAAGTGATCACAATGGACTAAAGTCCACATGCTGTCAGTAGTAATAACAACCTGTTTGGGCATTTTATGGTCCACCTGTGGGACAGATAGGACTTGAATCTGTATTTAATGGCAAACAATTTAGGGACACTACCACTCCACCACAAGAGGCATCCAGATTTTATTTTTAACAAGGTTTTCAGATATGCTATGACACACCTTTACAAAAGGATGACTCAAATCCAGTCATGACCACAACAGCCCTCTGGACTTGATATTATTTGAGCACAGAGGAGTTCCCAATAAATACAAATCACCTGATGCAATTAAACAATCACAATTCACATGCTTAGTACAGTACTGGCAAAAATTCTTTCTCCTTTTAAGTCATGTTCTGAATATGCTGTCAGTTGTCACAGGGAATAAAGCTTGGGAATGTTCATCTCACAAATTACAGACTTGCTCAAAAACAAACAAATCTAAAGATTATTACAAACTGTCACTTCAAGTCTCAAAATCAACAGAAAATCAGGAGACAATTACCAACTGCATAGCATACAAAATGCACAAAACAAACTTAAAATTAAACAAACAGAATCCCACCTATTCCCATTAATCCTATTTTTGCCTTTTAAGCTGAAAAAAATCAAAATGAAGTAGTGTCCAAAACTGAGAATCTGCAAAATTTTATGAAGCTATTTTCCTGAAACAGCAAGGTCCCTAAGGACACACCTGCCTTTTTAAGCTTACCTGCCTTAAGATCAAAAACTGAAGTTAATATTTTCTATTTACTATTAATATCTCTCCTAGCTCCAAGTAATAATTGATTCACCTGACTTGCATATAGTCTCAGCAAGTCACCCAATTCTAAGTACTTTAAAAGGGAGGGACTCCAAGGATTAGACTACTGTAGAGACATAACATTAGTATTAGCTAGGATCATCATAAACTTAACTCCAATTCCACAGTCTTAATTATGAACGGACCTTCACGGATGTCAGAATGACGTATGCATACCTTGTGTAAAAGCTGCAATCAACTGCAAGCTGTAATGTTTAACTTACTCTTTATATAGCGTACGAAAAAAAGCTATGTCAGTAATGTTTAACTTTTAACTTTGTTCCTTATTTCTTTCCACCTTAAGTTTTTGTACCTAGATACTTGTACCTAGGATGGTGCCATGTGTGGTGACAATGAAAACTTTTCACTGCATTCCTGCACTTTTATATTTGAATACACATGACAATAAAGTCTAAATCTTAAACTAGCCTAACTTCAGCTCTAACAGAACAACGTTCTAATTCATATCAAGCACCCTTACATTATTGCCTTGACTACTTGTCTCTCTCTCCCAACCATTGCGAAAAGAGCCCTATTACATAATCTAAGTAAATTAAAAAGTTTTAAATAATCAATGATAATATTTTTACACTAAATGAGATTGGTGCAAACAATTATTTTCAAATCTCAAAAATTAAACAAATTGTATTTCAGCAAACATTGGATTTTACTGTCTTTACAGTTCACTGCTTGATTTAAGAAGTTATTTACCGCACCACTGAAACAGATTGATTTTTTGTTGTAGCATGTCTCTTGGGAAATAGCTACAAAGAGTAACTCGGCAAAATCTGCAGTGATTTTAATGTGCATCTGACTGCTGTAGAAACTAATCTGTAATGTGAAGCGGCCAGCTTCCACGTCCATGGGAGCAGCACAGTACTATAGAAATAATAGATGGCACCTTTGAATGCATGGAAAAGTTTGGAGAACATATAATCCTGGCTCACTATTGAGAGTGAAATTGACCGGAGGTGCTGACTTTCACATAAAGAGGTCCTACATCTCTTAGATGAACTCAAATTCCCAAAGTAGCATTTTGCAGAGCAAAGTGATCATTGCTGATGTGCTGGCCAATCTGATTGCTCATACAACATTGCTGAAACAGATTACTGCATTCTGTTTGCAAGACCTTTCTGCATGCAAACTCAGAGCTGCATTTCCGACATGACAAAAATGACTACACTTCAAAGAGTATTTAACTGGCTGTAAAATCATCTGGTACTTAACAAAGGCACTATATCTTACATCCAGTTAGAGATATTATGTATTCATTTCAAAATTGTTAATCTCTACAATCAATTTCACTTACAAATGCCAGTCACAAAAAAAAGGAAATAAAACGTGAAGAGTTAGTTATTTAATAAAATTAGTAGAACAAAATACTGAATGAAAAATATGGGTGATTTATTACTATTTCTTAATAATATTTGTGGTTGCTGTTTTAGAAAGTTGGAAGCTTAGAATTCTACAACCTTCTACAATCCCCTGAAATCAAACATCAAGACAAATGAGATTGGTTCATATCTATAGTTAGATTATTCAAAAACTCCAGTCATATTTTTCTTCCCTAACATCGAAAAATCGGAACCAACCAACGACCAAATATTGCTTCACCATAAATAAAAACTCCATATAATTCCTCACATTTTAACTTGTACATTATTATTGTATAGGCATCTGAGAGAATGCAATCGTGCATGAAACACACTTTCGATGGTCGAAAAATTAGTCTGTCAAATTACGTATCAAAAGCTAAGCATATATAAACCGGTTTTGTTGCATTTTATCCCCTCGCCGGCTTAACCAACATCCAAAAGCAGGAACCACCCGATTACATATGTACATAAAATTTATTAACGCACGAAGAATTTGAGGGGACGCATTGTTTCAAAGCCCCACTGATTATCCCAACCCGTTCAAAACACATCACCAAATAAAATTTGCATCCAGGAAATAACCGCAATCCACGGCTCCCTGGTTACAGTTAAATTAGTCTTCACTTCGACATGATTAGTCACAGAAAGGAGTGCTCACCTTCGCAAACACAACCCTTTAACATAAACAAACTGCGAACTTGGAACTGACAGCGGAAGAATAAATAAAATGTGCAATACTTCTTACCATGTCCGCCGGTATACAGCTTGACATTTTTAATAGTATCCGTTTATGAGACGACGACTGCCTGGAATATTCGCAGATCAATCTGTTCAGTCTCCAAACTCCCCCGGCGCAAGGGACGGAATTCAATCCAAAAAGGAAGGAAAAATAAACAAACAGAAACTCAGAACCAACCACCAGCTCTGTCTCCCCGATTCACAGGAAAAGTACGAGGAAGGCTGAGCAAAAAGCGAGAGATGCCCGCGGGAAGGCTCGTCATTAAATGTAAAAATGTGCGAATTGCCCCAACTGTAAACGGAGCAGAGCCGGGCACAAACTTGCTTCCACCGCAAGTTAAAGAGAGGCAGAAGCGGGGAGGGGGGAGGAGGGAGAACACCAAACAGAAATATCCTGTCAAGCAGGCGGCTCACAATCGAGTCAACACTTTTAGCACTGACAAAATCAGAATCTCTACGTTGTCCCTTTCATATTCCGGAAAGACAGCTTTGCTAAGTTCTCATTGTGTTCCTCTGCAAGACGACACCAACCCAGCCGCTCGTCCTATCATCTTCCCCTCTCAAACTCAATATGGCGTACAGGGAGAAGTCTGATTGCTGAGCGACGGGGCTTTGCGTCGTTTCCGGTCCAACGGGCACGCGGGGCATCCCGGGAGTTGAAGTCGGAACCGGCGACGGATTCCGTCTGCGTTGAGCGCAGTTGGCAGACGATGTGACTATAACTCCCAGAAGACAGTGCGAACGCAATGCCGCATACGGAACGCATTGGCGATGCTCTCCGTACGGCAGGTTCACGTCGCCGTGTTTCGCGCATGTGCGTGGACATTTAAAGGTGGAGGGCAGTAAGGAGTTAAGATTGAGGATAGTGAACTGATTTTTTTTTGTGTGGCTTTAATACTTATCCGTTGTGTAGATGAATTGCGCCGGTTGATATTCATTAAGATGGTGTTAGTTCTAAGAAACAGAGATCAGGTTGTCACTTGGTTGCAGCACCGTTCCCTAGGCCGTGCTAAGTTGCTGCACAAACCCAGCGGCTGAGGAACGCTGCTCTTATTCTGCAGCTTTACACCTGCACTTGCTGGCTCCTTTTTTTAACCTGTAAAACAAAATCACTGTCTGCAGTAGTTGTGTGATTGTACAGCGTTATGTTAACCCGCATCTGCGAGCACTGCAGAAACTGAAATGTTACTGTTGAGCTGGACTATCTCTGGCTGACGTTATAAATGTCAAAATGACCAGCAAACGGCAACCGGAATCGTTTCAAACGTTTTAAATTTAATTAGGTCGATTTTGTACCAACTGCAGTAACTACTGTGAGTGTTCGTTTTCGCTGGTTTATTTCACGAACACGCAGTCTCTCGGATTTCCCAATCACAAAAAGTGTTACGGTTTGGAGGTCGGCTGTTCGGCCCGTCCGGTTTTCAAAGGAACATTTTGGTTCTTGGTCCTTTTACCAGCGGGGACAGTTGCTCCCGATCCAGCCCCGTCATGATTTTGAAAGTCTGCATCAGACCCTCTCTGTTAACTCCCCCCGCCAAATTAGGTCAGCAAATTAATTTTTCTTCATCCCAAGAGTAAATTTTAATGGTACCAATTAAACTTCAGTTTGACGCCTTTACAACTGACTTTAAGATTCTTGCAAATCGCAACCAAATCAACATAATGTCTTGTAGGTTATTGCATGTAATTATCCCCAGATAAATGTTTAATGTGTTACTTTGTGACATGGAGTCATAGATATCCTAACCTAATCTACTCCCATTTGCCACCACTTGGCCCATACAGCTCAATTCTTCCAATCACATACCCATCCAGATGCCTTTTAAATGTTGTACCAGCCTCCACTACATCCTCTGGCAACTCATTCTATACACATACCACCCTCTTGTGTGAAAAAATTGCCCCTTAGATCCCTTTTAAATTTTTCCCCTCTCACACTAAACCTATGCCCTCTAGTTCTGGACTCTCCCACCTCAGAGAAAAGACATTGTCTATTTACCCTATCCATGCACCTCATGATTTTATAAAACACCCCTCAGCTTCCAACGCTCCAGGGAAAACAACCCTAGCCTAGTCAACCTCTCCCTTTAGCTTAAATCCTCCAACCCTGGCAACATCCTTATAAATCTTTTCTGAACACTCTCAAGTTTCACAACATCCTTCTAATAGAAAGGAGATAAGAATTGCACACAATATTCCAAAAGTGACCTAACCAATATCCTGTACAGCTATAACATGACCTCCCAACTCCTATACACAATACTCTGACCAATAAAGGAAAGCACACCAAACTTTTTCTTCAATATCCTATCTATCTGCAACTCTACTTCCAAGGAACTATGAATCTGCACTTCTTTGTTCAGCAACACTCCCCAGCACCTTACCTTCTAGTATAAGTCTTTCAAATCTCTCTTTTCAACGACATTGTGTTACTCCACTCAGCTCTACTTCAGTGCCCACTCTTGAGTCCTCCACATTTTCTATATTGGCAGGTTCTTATTTAAAATCCATCACTGGCTGAATAGGAAATTCCTCCAATTAAATACTGGGAAGACTGAAGCCATTGTTTTCTGTCCCTACTGTAAACACTGTTACCAAATTCATTCCACTCTATGGCATTTGTCTCTTCAAATCTGTTCTGCCATTGTTTAAGGTCATTGCTCATCTATCCTAGGCCTCAATTCCCATTACATGCAAACCCCTCATGCCTTTCAACTCTGATAGTTCAAAAATCTACCTACCTTCACATTAAATACCTTCACTGATCTAGCCTCCACAAATGTGTGATAGAGAATTCAAGATATTCAGCACCTTCAGAAAGAAGAAATTCATATCCATTTTAAATGTAAATGAATGTCCTCTCATTGTATAACTGTTCCCTTAGTTTGAGATTATCCTACAAGTTGCAACATCTTCTGAAGGTCTGCTTGGTGAAGCCTCCTCAAAAAGCTGTCTGTTTCAAAGCATGTCTCAGACATTAATGTCATATTACTTCAGATTAGTATGGACAGAATCAGTTAGTTCTCCACCTGTAGACCAATCCGCTATTGTAAAACCAACAACCTATTCTTGTACCACTTAGTCAGCTGATGTGTCAAGGAATCTAAGAGGGAAAGGCACCTTTCCAGGATGGAGATTGTAAAAGCACAGCAGATCTGGCAGCATCCGAGGAGCAGGGGAATTGAAGTTTCAGGCAAAAGCCCTTCATCAGGAATGAGGCTTGTGAGCCAAGGGGGTAGAGAGATAAATGGGAGGGGTGGGGGTTGGGCTGGGGAGGACGGTTGCTGAGAGTGAGATAATTAGATGAAGGTGGGGCTAATGGTGATAGGTCAGAGAAGAGGGTGGAGCAGATAGGTGGAAAGGACAATGGACAGGTAAGACACGTCATGAGGGCGGTAACGAGTTGGAAAGTTTGATCTGGGATAAGGTGGGGATGAGGAAATTAGGAAACTGATGAAATCCTCATTGATCCCATGTGGTTGGAGGGTCTGAAGGCGGAAGATGAGGCAGTCTTCCTCCAGGCATCAGGTCATAGAGTCACAGAGATGTACAGCACAGAAACAGACCCTTCGGTCCAACCCGTCCACGCCGACCAGATATCCCAACCCAATCTAGTCCCACCTGCCAGCACCCGGCCCATATCCAAACCCTTCCTATTCATATACCCATCCAAATGCCACTTAAATATTGCAGTTGTACCGGCCTCCACCACATCCTTTTCAGCCTCTCCCTATAGGTTAAATATTCAAACCCGAGCAACATCCTTGTAAATCTTTTCTGAACCTTTTCAAGTTTCACAACATCTTTCCGATAGGAAGGAGACCAGAATTGCACGCAATATTCCAAAAGTGGCCTAACCAATGTCCTGTACAGCCGCAACATGACCTCCCAACTCCTGTACTCAATACTCTGATCAATAAAGGAAAGCATACTAAACACCTTCTTCACTATCCTATCTACCTGTGACTCCACTTTCAAGGAGCTATGAACCTGCACTCCAAGGTCTCTTCGTTCAGCAACACTCCCTAGGACCTTAGCATTAAGTGTATAAGTCCTGCTAAGATTTGCTTTCCCAAAATGCAGCACCTCGCATTTATCTGAATTAAACTCCATTTGTCACTTCTCAGTCCATTGGCCCATCTGGTCCAGATCCTGTTGTAATCAGAGGTAACCCACTTCGCTGTCCACTACACCGCCAATTTTGGTGTCATCTGCAAACTTACTAACTGTACCTCTCATGCTCGCATCCAAATCATTTATGTAAATGACAAAATGTAGAGGGCCCAGCACCGATCCTTGGAGCACTCCACTGGTCACAGGCCTCCAGTCTGAAAAACAATCCTCCACCACCACCCTCTGTCTTCGATCTTTGAGCCAGTTCTGTATCCAAATGGCTAGATCTCCCTTTATTCCATAAGATCTAACCTTGCTAACCAGTCCCCAATGGGGAACCTTGTTGTACACCTTACTGAGGTCCATATAGATGACATCTACTGCTCTGCCCTCATCAATGCTCTTTGTTACTTCTTCAAAAAACTCAATTAAGTTTGTGAGACATGATTTCCCACACACAAAGCCATGTTAACTATTCCGAATCAGTCCTTGCCTTTCCAAATGCATGTACATCCTGTCCCTCAGGATTCCCTCCAATAACTTGCCCACCACCGATGTCAGCCTCACTGGTCTATAGTTCCCTGGCTTGTCCTTACTACCCTTCATAAAGAGTGGCACCACGTTAGCCAACCTCCAGTCTTCCAGTACCTCACTTGTGACTATCGATGATACCAAATATCTCAGTAAGAGGCCCAACAATCATTTCTCTTGCTTCCCACACAGTTCTCTGGTACACCTGATCAGGCCCTGGGGATTTAGAACATAGAACATAGAACATAGAACAATACAGCACAGAACAGGCCCTTCGGCCCACGATGTTGTGCCGAACTTCTAACCTAGATTAAGCACCCATCCATGTACCTATCCAAATGCCACTTAAAGGTCGCCAATGATTCTGACTCTACCACTCCCATGGGCAGCGCATTCCATGACCCCACTACTCTCTGGGTAAAGAACCCACCCCTGACATCTCCCCTATACCTTCCACCCTTCACCTTAAATTTATGTCCCCTTGTAACACTCTGTTGTACCCGGGGAAAAAGTTTCTGACTGTCTACTCTATCTATTCCTCTGATCATCTTATAAACCTCTATCAAGTCACCCCTCATCCTTTGCCGTTCCAACGAGAAAAGGCCGAGAACTCTCAACCTATCCTCGTACGACCTACTCTCCATTCCAGGCAACATCCTGGTAAATCTTCTCTGCACCCTCTCCAAAGCTTCCATATCTTTCCTAAAGTGAGGCGACCAGAACTGCACACAGTACTCCAACTGTGGCCTAACCAAAGTCCTGTACAGCTGCAACATCACTTCACAACTCTTGAATTCAATCCCTCTGCTAATGAACGATAATACTCCATAGGCCTTCTTACAAACTCTATCCACCTGAGTGGCAACCTTCAAAGATCTATGTACATAGACCCCAAGATGCCTCTGTTCCTCCACCTGACCAAGAACCCTACCATTAACCCTGTATTCCGCATTCTTATTTGTCCTTCCAAAATGGACAACCTCACACTTGGCAGGGTTGAACTCCATCTGCCACTCCTCAGCCCAGCTCTGCATCATATCTAAGTCCCTCTGCAGCCGACAACAGCCCTCCTCACTGTCCACAACTCCACCTATCTTCGTATCATCTGCAAATTTACTGACCCACCCTTCGACTCCCTCATCCAAGTCATTAACAAAAATTACAAACAGCAGAGGACCCAGAACTGAACCCTGCGGAACTCCACTTGTAACTGGGCTCCAGGCTGAATATTTACCATCTACCACCACTCTCTGACTTTGACCGGTTAGCCAGTTTTCTATCCAATTGGCCAAATTTCCCTCTATCCCATGCCTCCTGACTTTCCGCATAAGCCTACCATGGGGAACCTTATCAAATGCCTTACCAAAATCCATGTACACCACATCCACTGCTCTACCCTCATCCACATGCTTGGTCACCTCCTCGAAGAATTCAATAAGACTTGTAAGGCAAGACCTACCCTTCACAAATCCGTGCTGGCTGTCCCTAATCAAGCAGTGTCTTTCCAGATACTCGTAAATCCTATCCCTCAGTACCCTTTCCATTACTTTGCCTACCACAGAAGTAAGACTAACTGGCATGTAATTCCCGGGGTTATCCCTATTCCCTTTTTTGAACAGGGGCACAACATTCGCTACTCTCCAGTCCCCTGGTACCACCCCCGTTGCCAGTGAAGACGAGAAGATCATTGCCAACGGTACTGCAATTTCCTCTCTTGCTTCCCACATAATCCGAGGATATATCCCGTCAGGCCCGGGGGACTTGTCTATCCTCAAGTTGTTCAAAATGTCCAACACATCTTCCTTCCTAACAGGTATCTCTTCTAGCTTAACAGTCCGTTTCACACTCTCCTCTTCAACAATACGGTCCCTCTCGTTCGTAAATACTGAAGAGAAGTACTTGTTCAAGACCTCTCCTATCTCTTCCGACTCAATACACAGTCTCCCACTACTGTCCTTGATCGGACCTACCCTCGTTCTCGTCATTCTCAGGTTTCTCACATACGCATAAAATGCCTTGGGGTTATCCTTGATCCTATCCGCCAAAGATTTTTCATGCCCTCTCTTAGCTCTCCTAATCCCTTTCTTCAGGTCCCTTCTGGCTATCCTGTATCCCTCCACTGCTCTGTCTGAACCCTGTTTCCTCAACCTTATGTAAGCCTCCTTCTTCCTCTTAACTAGACATTCAACCTCCCTCGTCAACCAAGGCTCCCTCACACGACCATTTCTTTCCTGCCTGATAGGTACATACATATCAAGGACACGTCGTATCTGCTCCTTGAAAAAGTTCCACATTTCCACCACATCCTTCCCTGACAGCCTATGCTCCCAACTTATGCTCCTCAAATTTCCCTTCCCCCAATTGTAAAATCTACCTTGTTGTGCGCACCTATCTCTCTCCATAACCAAGGTGAAAGTCACAGAATTGTGGTCACCATCACCAAAATGTTCACCCACTAACAAGCCCACCACTTGTCCCGGTTCATTACCGAGTACCAAATCCAATATGGCCTCCCCTCTGGTTGGACACTCTACATACTGCGTTAGAAAAGCTTCCTGGACACACTGCACAAACACCGCCCCATCCAATCTACTTGATCTAAAGAGCTTCATATCAATATTTGGGAAGTTGAAGTCGCCCATGACTACGACCCTGTGGCTTCTGCACCTTTCCAAAATCTGTTTCCCAATCTGTTTCTCCACATCTCTGCTGCTATTGGGGGGCCTATAATAAACACCCAACAAGGTGACTGCACCTTTCCTATTTCTGACTTCAGCCCATACTACCTCCAGAGGCAGATCCCCCTCAAACTTCCTTTCTGCAGCCGTTATACCATTTCTAATTAGCAATGCCACCCCCCCTCCTTTTTTACCACCCTCCCTAATCTTACTGAAACATCTGTAAACAGGAACCTCCAACAGCCATTCCTGTCCCTCATCTATCCATGTTTCCGTGATGGCCACAACATCGTAGTCCCAGGTACCGATCCACGCCTTAAGTTCACCCACCTTATTTCTGATACTCCTTGCGTTGAAGTATACGCACTTGAGCCCATCTCTGTGTCTGCAAGTAGTCCCTGTCAGTGCTACCTTCTCCACAGCCTCCCTACAGTCTTGGGCATCCTGACACACAGCTAGCTTACTTGCTGGACTACAAGTCCGGATCCCATCCCCCTGCCAAATTAGTTTAAACCCCCCCGAAGAGTGCTAGCAAACCTACCCCCCCAGATATTGGTGCCCTTCTGGTTCAGGTGCAACCCGTCCTGCTTATACAGGTCCCACCTTCCCCAGAATGCAGTCCAATTGTCCAAATATCTGAAGCCCTCCCTCCTACACCATCCTTGCAGCCACGTGTTCAACTGCACTCTCTCCCTATTCTTTGCCTCACTGTCACGTGGCACCGGCAACAACCCAGAGATGACTACTCTGTCTGTCCTAGCTTTTAGCTTCCAGCCTAACTCCTTGAGCTCCTGAATGACCTCCCCACCCCTCTTCCTACCTATGTCGTTGGTGCCAATGTGTACCATGACTTCTGGCTGCACACCCTCCCCCTTAAGGATTCTGAAGACACGGTCCGAGACGTCTTGGACCCTAGCACCCGGGAGGCAACAGACCATCCGAGAGTCTCGCCCATGTCCACAGAACCGCCTGTCTGTCCCTCTAACTAGAGAGTCCCCTATAACTAGCGCTCTCCTCCTCTCTCCCTTTCCCTTCTGAGTCTCAGAGCCACAGACCCCTTCACTGCAGCTTACACCTGCAAGGCTGTCCCCCCCAACAGTTTCCAAAGCTGTATACTTATTTTTTAGGGGAACGACCACAGGGGAACCCTGCACTGCCTGCTTCTTCCCCTTCCCACCTCTAGCTGTTACCCAGCTACCTCTGTTCTCCAGCGTAACTATGTCCCTGTAGCTTCTATCAATCACCCTCTCAGCCTCTCGAATAATCCTCAGTTCATCCAGCTCCAATTCCAGTTCCCTAACTCGTTCGGTGAGGATCAGGATCTGACTGCATTTCCTGCAGACGAAGTCGGCAGGAGTATCGGTGGTCACCCCTACCTCAAACATCCTGCAGGAGGAACATTCCACCGCCTGCGCTGCCATGACTGTACACTTTCTCTCCAAAAACAAGAACACTGAGTCAATAACACTGAGTCACTTACCTGTGGACTTTAAAGTTAGGTTAGAGGAGGAGGGTGGGAGGGAGGCCCTACGAAAGTAGGACCTGGGGTCTAGAACACACCCACTCAAATACTAATCACTTACCTTCCCGCCCAGCTATGCGCTCCAACCTCACTTCCGCTGCCCGCTACAGGTAAGTAATTTTGAAACAAACTGTCTTACCTTAGCTGTAGTCTCCCGGGTTCACTTTTCCTCGGCCGCTGCTCCCACTCAAATGACCGTTGGTGATTAAAGGGTGAGTATTTATACTCACAGTTCTCCTTCCCGGCTGCCCCTCTAATTGCTGTCACTTCCTCTGCTGCTCCCGCTCTTTTTGTGAAGAGAGAGAAAAAAAACACCTTTATCTACCTTTAACTGTTTCAAGACATCCAGCACTTCCTCCTCTGTAATATGGACATTTTGCAAGGAGAATATGCAAACTCAGCACAGAGAGTTGCTCGAGGCAGGAATTGAACCCGGGTCTCTGGCGCTGTGAGGCAGCAGTGCTAACCACTGTGCCGCCCTAGATATCTGCTGATTGGCAAGATGTCACCCATTTAGAGGACAAAACGTTTGCAAAAAGTCAACTGGCTCAGTGAAGCAACCAACAACTCCAACCACAGGCCGAGTTACAGAGCTTCACAAAAACCTTAAACAGAAGAATTTTGTGATGCTGTGTGATATTTTATGATTTAGGCAAAGAAATGCAATTTCAAAGTACAATGTTTCCTAAATAGAATGCTTCTACTTCAAAATGAATCGAATTTGCACCTTTGTCAAATTACTTTATCTGAGATGAATATTCATTTTTCAGCTTTATCAAATAATATTTTAGCTTTCAAATCCATTTGTACATAACTATTTTCATCAGAATTGTTCAGTTTTATTTTAGTTTTCTGACTTCACAGACTATGGACCACATTCCTGTGTTGATGGTGCTTTTTTAAAACTTTGTCCTCAGAATGTGAGCATTACTGTCTAGGCCAGCATTTATTGTCAATCTCCCATTGCCCTTGGGAAGGTGGTGGTGAGCTGCTTTCTTGAACTACAGCCATCATTTGGTGTAGGCACACCAACTCTGCTGTTAGCGATTTTGTTCCATGAATCTGCTACATTTGGGTCATAGAGGTCATAGGATTGGAAGGTCAGACAAAAGAGAATTGAAAATTTGCTGGGGTGCATTTTGAGGATACACATAATGGTCACTATGCACCGAAAACAGAATGAGTACATGTTGAAGAAGATCGGTGGGATTCCACTCAAGAACGGTGTTGACCTTGTAATTCTTTTGCTTAAATTTGCTGAATGTTCCATTTATGAATAGGAACAGTTTCTTCTTATCTACTCTAATCAGTCAGTCATGATTTGCAAAACCTCAAGCTGGTCTCCTAGTATTCTTACCTCAAAGGACAACAGCCCTGACCACTCCAATCTATCCTCAAAGTTGAAGTTTCTCACCCCTGAGACCATTCTTGCTCACGTCTTCTGCATTGTCTCCAATGTGTTCATATCTCTGCTATAGTGTGGCTACAATTGTACACAAAGTCCAGCTGTGGTCTAAGTGTCTTAGACAAGTTTAACATCACCTCCTTGCTCTTGTAATCTGTCCATGTTAATAAAGTCCAGGATACTGAATATGTACTTTAATAACAGCTCTCTCTACCTGTCCTGCCACCTTTAATAATCAAGTCCCTCTGCTCTTGCACCCCCTTAACAATTGTACTCCATATTTTATATTGTCTATCCATATTCTTCCTACAAAAACGATCACCTTACATTTCTTCACGTTGAACTTTATCTGCTGCTATTTACCCACTTCACCAACTTCTCTTTGTTCCTTTGAAGCTCTACATTGCCTCCTTTCTTAGACTGTGGATTCATGTTCTGAGAGCAGCTACAACCTAGCTCAAGAACAGCTTAAAATCATAAAGAAATGAGCTGATAAGTATGTCAAACCTTGAACAATTCAATGAGAGTATGAGATGTTTGTTTTACTATCTTTACAAGATGAACCATTGAAAACACAGTGTCTCATGCAGAATAATCAAAAGGATTGGCAAACTATATCATTTGATTCTGAGTCACTTTTCCCTCTTTTGTCAGTATTGCACAGGGACTGTTCCCTCTGAGACACCTTGGTCCACTCCTCCTCTGTTCCCAACACCTCCTCATACCTCCAAACACCTTCCCATGCAATTGCAGAAGGTGTAACACCTGCATGTTTACCTCCTCCCACCTCATCACCCAAAGCCCCAGACACACCTTCCAGGTTGTGAAATATTGTGTTATGACATATTATGTTATAGATTATTAACTTAGTTACCAGCTCACTGTATTCATTAATACCAGGTTCCTGTTCATTCCAAACCGTTATTTATTATAACATGGATTCATTAATTCATTCATAAAACCGTGGTTCTGTAGCATTTTTTACTATTCAAATTTAAAACAACCCTTTCTAATCAAAACAATCCGTTCACACCTATTACTGCATTTTCACATTTTATCAGCCCTTGCTACAAGTAGTTTTTATCTCTGAATAAGTGTAGCATACAGAACAATACCATCCTAGCTATCATGTCTCCATGAAATATTATAATTTTAATCAGCCCTTACCAATCATCTCCTGGACCTGAATCAATTCCCTAATTAGTAAGTACCGGTTAAATACCTTTTAACTGGGCCATTATCCCCTAAAGAAACTAACTGACAAAACAGCACTTCCATGAAATTGCATATGAAATTCACATCAGCAAATGGTAAATAAATTTCTCAACCCAGCTGGGTTGCTTTCAGTACAGTATACCCATTTAATATCCTGTATTCTTTTAAGAAGTATAGGTACAATTTTAAACTTATTTAGAGCACAAAGGCCTAGTATTTTTACTAATACAGAGGAACCTTGATTATCTGAATGAGGTGGGCGGGCACTATTTTGTTCAGATAATCGATTATTCGGTTAATCGATTAAATGCCTTTCCTCTGGGGCTTGGAGTTTTTAAAGTCTGCTCCCCATTCAGGAGACTAGGCAGCAGCACACAGCATGCGAGGACCTGCCCCCCCCCCACCAACAGCCCTCCCCTCCCCTCCCCTCCCACCCCCACCCCCATTCCCATCCAACCCCACCCCCGTTCAACCCACCCCATCCAACACCGCTGGATGTCTTAAACGGTTAAGGGTGGATAAATCCCCAGGACCTGATCAGGTGTACCCGAGAACTCTGTGGGAATCTTGAGAAGTGATTGCTGGCCTCTTGCTGAGATATTTTTATCATCAATAGTCACAGGTGAGATGTTGGAAGACTGGAGGTTGGCAAACGTGGTGCCACTGTATAAGAAGGGCAGTAAAGACAAGCCAGGGAACTATAGACTGGTGAGCCTGACCTTGGTGGTAGGCAAGTTGCTAGAGGGAATCCTGAGGGACAGGATGTACATGTATTTGGAAAGACAAGGACTGATTCGGATTAGTGAGCATGGCTTTGTGCATGGGAAATCATGTCTCACAAACTTGATTGAGTTTTTTAAAGAAGTAACAAAGAAGATTGATTAGAGCAGAGCAGTAGTTGTGATCTATATGGACTTTAGTAAGCATTTGACAAGGTTCCCCATGGGAGACTGATTAGCAAGGTTAGATCTCATGGAATACAGGGAGAATTAGCCATTTGGATACAGAACTGGCTCAAAGGTCAAAGACAGAGGGTGGTGGTGGAGGATTGTTTTTCAGACTGGAGGCCTGTGACCAGTGGAGTGCTCCAAGGATCGGTGCTGGGCCCTCTATTTTTTGTCATTTACATAAATGATTTGGATGCGAGCATAAAAGAGGTACAGTTAGTAGGATTGAAGATGACACCAAAATTGGCGGTGTAGTGGAAAGTGAAGTGGGTTACCTCAGATTACAACAGGATCTGGACCAGATGGGCCAATGGACTGAGAAGTGGCAGATGGAGTTTAATTCAGATAAATGCATTTGGGAAAGCAAATCTTAGCAGGACTTATACACTTAATGGTAAGGTCCTAGGGAGTGTTGCTGAACAAAGATAACTTGGAGTGCAGGTTCATAGCTCCTTGAAAGTGGAGTCGCAGGTCAATAGGATAGTGAAGAAGGTGTTTGGTATGTTTTCCTTTATTGGTCAGAGTATTGTGTACAGGAGCTGGGAGGTAATGTTGCGGCTGTACAAGACATTGGTCAGGCCACTGTTGGAATATTGCATGCAATTCTGGCCTCCTTCCTATCGGAAAAATGTTGTGAAACTTGAAAGGGTTCAGAAAAGATTTACAAAGATGTTGCCAGGGTTGAAGGATCTGAGCTACAGGGAGAGGCTGAACAGGCTGGGGCTAGTTTCCCTGGAGCGTCAGAGGCTGAGGGGTGACCTTGTAGAGGTTTACAAAATTATGAGGGGTATGGATAGGATAAATAGACAAAGTCTTTTCCCTGGGGTCGAGGAGTCCAGAACTAGAGGGCATAGGTTTAGGGTGAGAGGGGAAGGATATAAAAGAGACCTAAGGGGCAACTTTTTCACGCAGAGGGTGGTACGTGTATGGAATGAGCTGCCAGAGGATGTGGTGGAGGCTGGTATAATTGCAACTTTTGAGAGGCATTTGAATGGGTATAGGAAGGGTTTGTAGGGATATGGGCTAGGTGCTAGCAGGTGGGACTAGATTGGGTTGGGATATCTGGTCGGCATGGATGGGTTGGACCGAAGGGTCTGTTTCCGTGCTGTATGATTCTATACAGCACTCTTTATGATTCTATAACTGTGTATAAAGGGTCTCTTGTAAGAACTGTATTTTGGGATTATATTGCTGTCTCAAACTTGTGCTGTGATTGCAGAATAAAAGAGGCTATTTTTGCCACTGACTGTTTTTGGTCGTTATTTAGACATGTTCCCACAACATGAAGAAGTGATTTATCATTCAATCTGGTCCACTGCATTTGCTGTTCATAATGTCGTTTCCTCTACACTGGTGAGATGAAAGGTAGAATGGGTGAACACTTTGGCAGAAAACCTACATTCTGTCTGCAAAAATGACCCTGAGCTTCCAGTTGCCTGCCAGATCAACACACCACCATGTTCCTGTGACAACATTTCTGTCCCGGGCTTGCTATTGTTCCAGCAAGCCTCAGCACAAGCTTGAAGAAGCATCTCATCATCAGCCTGGGGATCCTGCAGTGTCGAGCACTCAACATTGAGTTCAATAACTAGAGCCTAATTCTATCCTTCCATGTTCATACCTCTCCTATTCCTAACCTCAACCCAAACTACCTCAGATGGCAAATCTTCGTCCATCTTCCTTTCCACCGCTGTAATACTATCTTTGACAAGCAAAGCCACACCCCCCCCTCTTTTACCCCCACCTCTGACCCTACTACAACATTTAAACCCTGGAACCTGCAACAGCCAATCCTGTCCCTGATCTAGCCATGTCTCCGTAATAGCCACAACATCGAAGTCCCAGGTACCAACCCACGCTGCAAGTTCACCTACCTTATTTCGTATACTTCTGGCATTAAAGTATACACACTTCAAGCCACTCTTCTGTTTACAGGCATCCGCCTTTAAGATTGATGCCATATTCCTAACCTCCCTACACTCCAGGTCCTGCACCCTAAAGCTACAGTCTGGGTTCCCATGCCCCTGCAGAGTTAGTTTAAACCCCCCACAAGAGCACTAGCAAACGTCCCCCCAAGGATACTGGTGCCCCTCAGGTTCAGGTGCAGACCATCCTGTTTATAGAGGTCCCACCTTCCCCAGAAAGAACCCCAGTTATCCAAGTACCGAAATCCCTCCCTCCTGCACCATCCCTGTAGCCACGCATTTAACTCTTCTCTCTCCCTATTCCTCGACTCTCTGTCACGTGGCACGGGTAACAAACCAGAGACAACAACTCTGTTCGTTCTAACTCTGAGCTTCCAACCTAGCTCCCTAAAAGCCTGTCTAACATCCTCAGCACTCCTCCTACCTATGTCATTGGTGCCAATATGGACCACGACTTCAGGCTGCTTCCCCCTCCCCCTTAAGGACCCGGAAAACACGATCAGAGACATCACGTACCCTTGCACCTGGGAGGCAACATACCAAACGTGAGTCTCTCTCGTTCCCACAAAACCGCCTATCTGTGCCCCGAACTATTGAGTCCCCAATTATTATTGCTCTGCTCTTCTCCACCCTTCCCTTCTGAGTAACGGGGTCAGGCTCCGTGCCAGAGGCCTGAGCCCCGTCACTTACCCCTGGTAAGTCCCCCCCCCCACAAGTATCCAAAACGGTATACTTGTTCTTGAGGGGAACGACCGCAGGGGGTCCCTGCACTGGCTGCTTCCTCCCAGTCCCCCTCACTGTCACCCATCTATCTGCCATCTTTGGAGTTACTACTTCCCTATAGCTCCGATCTATGACCCCCTCTGCCTCCCGAATGATCCGAAGTTCATCCAACTCCAGCTCCAGTTCCCTAACACGGTCTTGGAGGAGCTGGAGATGGGTGCACTTCCTGCAAGTGTAATCAGCAGGGACGTCCATGGCATCCCTCACCTCATACATGTTGCAGGAGGAACATTGCACTGCCTTCACTGCCATCCCTCTAAAACTAAACTTTATTTTAAAACAAAACTGGGTCTAAAGAATACAACAAGCAAAATTCAGCACTTACCTACTTACCACAACGGATCTTATTATTAGGTTAGAGGAGGAGGGCGGGTGGGAGGCACTACCTCCGTAGTGCCTGGGGTTCTTCAGCCGCGCGCTTTTAAAGGGGAAACAAACCTACCCAGGTAAGCTTATGCTCTACCTGCTTCCGGGTCTCGGCTGCCTCTCTGGTCGTCGTCACTTCCCCCTGCTGCTCCCGCTCTTTCTGTGAAGAGAGAGTGAAAAAAAACACCGCTGCCCGCTTCCGGTAAGTACTTTTAAAACAAACAAACAGTCTTACCTTAGCTGCTGCTCGCACTCAAAATGACCGTTAGCGTCGAAGGGTGAGTATTTATACTCAATGCTTCCCTTCCCGGCTGCCTCTCTGGTCGTCGTCACTTCCTCCTGCTGCTCCCGCTCTTTCTGTGAAGAGAGAGTGAAAAAAAACACTGCTGCCCGCTTCCGGTAAGTACTTTTAAAACAAACAAACAGTCTTACCTTAGCTAAGGAGGTAGATGAGGGGAAAGCGGTAGATGTGGTATATATGGATTTTAGTAAGGCGTTTGATAAGGTCCCCCATGGTAGGCTACTGCAGAAAATACAGAGATATGGCATTGAGGGTGAGTTGGAGGTTTGGATTAGGAATTGGCTGGCTGGAAGAAGACAGAGGGTAGTAGTTGATGGCAAAGGCTCATCTTGGAGTGCCGTCACTAGCGGTGTTCCGCAAGGATCTGTTTTGGGACCATTGCTGTTTGTCATTTTTATAAATGACCTGGAGGAAGGGTTAGAAGGTTGGGTGAGCAAGTTTGCGGATGATACGAAAGTCGGAGGAGTTGTCGACAGTGAGGAAGGATGTGGCAGGTTACAGCGGGATATAGAGAAGCTGCAGAGCTGGGCAGAAAGGTGGCAAATGGAGTTCAATGTAGCTAAGTGTGAGGTGATTCACTTTGGTAAGAGTAATAAAAAGATGGGGTACTGGGCTAATGGTCGGATACTTGGTAGTGTGGAAGAGCAGAGGGATCTTGGTGTCCATGTACACAGATCTCTGAAAGTTGCCACCCAGGTAAATAGTGCAGTGAAGAAGGCATATGGCGTACTGGCTTTTATTGGTAGAGGAATTGAGTTCCGGAGTCCTGAGGTCATGCTGCAGTTGTATAAGACTCTGGTGCGGCCGCATCTGGAATATTGTGTGCAGTTTTGGTCGCCATACTATAGGAAGGATGTGGAGGCACTGGAACGGGTGCAGAGGAAGTTTACCAGGATGTTGCCTGGTATGGTAGGAAGATCCTATGAGGAAAGGCTGAGGCATTTGGGGTTGTTTTCATTGGAGAAAAGAAGGTTTAGGGGTGACTTGATAGAGGTGTACAAGATGATTAGGGGGTTAGATAGGGTTGACAGTGAGAACCTTTTTCCATGTATGGAGTCAGCTATTACAAGGGGGCATAGCTTTAAATTAAGGGGGGGTAGATATCGGACTGATGTTAGGGGTAGGTTCTTCACTCAGCGAGTCGTAAGTTCATGGAATGCCCTGCTAGTAGCAGTAGTGGACTCTCCCTCTTTATGGGTATTTAAGCGGGCATTGGATAGGTATATGGAGGATAGTGGGTTAGTGTAGATTAGGTGGGCTTTGATCGGCGCAACATCGAGGGCCGAAGGGCCTGTACTGCGCTGTAATGTTCTATGTTCTATGTTCTATGTTTTGTACCCACCACACACCTGGTCCTGTTATGGTAGGAGTTACTTTTACCACAGTCAACCATTCTCACCCACAGTTGGACCTATTATCACAAAGCAGTACATGGGATGCTTTCAATCTTGTCTTCACTGAAAATGCCACTTTTTTCTGGTTGCTAACAGTTCTGATGGAGCGGAACTGCAACTCAAAACGTTTCAAAATTCGAAAGTCTTCCCCAGATGTTGCTGAGTTTAGCCAGCAATTTCTGTTTTTGGTGTAAATAATTTGATTGACCTTACAGATTATCAGAAAAAGAGTGGGCTGTGCCACCTCAATATACTGAAGAAATTCCATGACTGGGAAAATGATAGGTCAGGCAGCATCCAAGGAGCAGGAGAATCGACGTTTCGGGCATGAGCCCTTCTTCAGGAATTCTTGAAGAAGGGCTCATGCCCGAAACGTCGATTCTCCTGCGATTCCTGAAGAAGGGCTCATGCCCAAAGCGTTGATTCTCCTGCTCCTTGGATGCTGCCTGACCTGCTGTGCTTTTCCAGCAACACATTTTCAGCTCTGATCTCCAGCATCTGCAGTCCTCACTTTCTCCTGGGAAAATGATAAGCAAATACAGGTAAGGCAGATAGTAAGGAAGGTGGTGGGATGAAAAGGATAGTAAGAGTGAAGGAGGCCTGGACAATTTTCAAAGTGAACCACCTACCATTCAGTTAGCCAGCACTGAACTATTAACGAGGTTAGACACCAGTCTTTTAGATTTACAGCCAAACAATGAGGAGCTCTAACAAGTTTACTTGGAAAATTTAAAGGAATTTGTGAGAACAAACTAGGGTGGCCAACTATAGCTATAAATGGTGTGGGTGGAGGTGAATTCTCTCCTATAAAGCCACATCTTTGTAATTTGGGCCCAAATGAAATCAAAAATCCAATCCATATTAGATAAAAACACAATTATAGAATGCCAACAGTGTGGAAGCAGGCCATTTGGCCCATTAAGTCCATGACAACTCTCTAAAGAACAACCCACCCAGACCCACTCCTGTAACCCTGCATTTCCCATGGCTAGTCTGCACATCCTTGGACACTATGGGCAATTTAGCATGGCCAATACACCTGTAAATCTTTAGACTGTAGGAGAAACTGGAACACCCAGAGTAAAACCACGCAGATACGGGGAGAATGTGCAAACTCTGCACAGACGAGGGTGGAATTGAACCCAGGTCCCTGGTGCTGTGATTAGCAGTGTTAACCACTGAGCCACCGTATTGAACCTAATCAAACGCAGCTGGATTTCTCCGTCATGTGAAGACCATGAAATTATATTATATAGGAGCAGAAGTAGGCCATTTAGTCCCTTGAGTCTGCTCCAGTATTCAATGATCTGAAAACCCCAAATTTCACTTTCTTGCCTTTATCACATATTTGATCCCCTTACTGATTAAAAAAATCAGCCTTGAATAATACTGATTGATCCATTCTCAAAAGCCCTTCATGGTAAAGAATTCCACAGATTCACTATCCTCTAAGAGAAGAAATTCCTCCTCATCTCTCTCTTAAATGAGTGATCCTTTAATTTGTGATTATACAATTCCTGGGTCATTTCTTCTTCCAGCTTCTCCAGGGTAAATTTTCTAGTTTGTAGAGTCAAAGAGTTATACAGCGTGGAAACAGACCTCTTGGTCCAACCAATCCATGCCAACCATATTCCCAAACTAAACTAGTCCCATCTACCTACACCTGGCCCACATTCCTCCAAACGTTTCCTATTCATGGACTTATCCAAATGTCTTTAAATGTTGCAACTGTACCTGCAACCATACTTTCTCTGGCAGTTCATTCCACACACGAACCATGCTGTGTAAAACAGTTGCCCCTCATCTCCTTTTTAAAACTTTCTCCTCTTGCGTTAAAAATATGTTCCTTAGTTTTGAACTTCCCCACCCTTGCAAAAAGACCCTTGTCATTCACCTTATCTATGCCCCTCATGATTTTATAAACCTCAATAAAATCACCCCTGAATCTCCTGCACTCTGGTGAAAAAAGTCCCAGTCTTTTCAGTCTATTTTTATATCTCAAACCCTCCATTCCTGTCAATACCCTGGTAAATCTTTTCTGAACCTCTTAAGTTGCTTTTCTTTAATTAATGAACAAGTTTTCCCCAGCATTTGACTTGAATGTGAATGTAGAAAGTATAATTAATAAGTTTGCAGATGACACAAAAATTGGTGGTGTTGTAGATAGTGAAGAGGAAGGTTTCAGGCTACTGTCTGATCTTGAGCAACTGGTAAATTGGGCAGAGCAATGGCAGATGAAGTTTAATCCTGATAAGTGTGAGGTGATTCATTTTGGGAGATCTAATAAAAGAAGGATTCACACAATGATTGGCAGGTCCCAAGGGAGTACTGAGGACCAAAGGGACCTTGGTGCATCGATCCCTGAAGGTGTCAGCACAGGTAGACAGGGTGGTGAAGAAGGTATACAGAATGTTTACCTTCATTAGCCAGGGCATAGAATATAGGATCAGGGAAGTCTTGTTACAGCTTAACGAAACACTGCTTAGGCCACAGATGGAATGCAGTGTCTGTTGTTCTGGTTGCCACACTATTGGAAGGAGATGATTGCACTGGAGAGAGTGGAGAGGAGATTCACCAGGATATTGTCTGGGATGAAAAGTCTCAGATACAAGGAGAGACTGGAAACATTGGGTTTGCTTTACTTGGAGCAGAGGATGCTGAAGAGGGATCTGACTAAGATATTCAAAATTACAAGAGGCACAGACACAATAGATTGTGAGAATCTTTTCCTGATACCAGATGTGTCTAAGACCAGAGGTGAGAAGTATGTGGTTTAGAGGAGATCTGAGGAAAAGCTTTTTCACCCAAAGGATTGTAGAAATATGCTGCCTGAGAAGGTGGTGCAGGCAAGTGCTCTTACAATATTTAAGAAGGATCTGGACGATCACTTCAAATGCCAGGGCATAGTAGAATGTGGACCAAGTGCAGGTAAATGAGATTAATATAGTTTGATGTTTGTCCACATAGACACGGTGGACCAAACGGTCTTCTTCTATGCTGTATGACTCTATCTCTTTACCATTCTACTGGCTGTAACAGGGAGAACAGCATTTTCTTCTGCTGACCATAGTGAATACTCATCCTCTGTCTCACTGTGATACTCTCTTTCTTTCTCTCTTTCTGTCCAAAAATTCTGCAAGTCTGCCCACAACCAACGCAGCTGCTCCTGTCTTTGCTCCCAAGTGCGACTATCTTGCATCTTTTTCAGTAAATCAAACTCACAGTCCTCACAGTAACCAGACAATCTGGCCTATGTTTGAGCAGTGTAATAGTAGATCACATGACTTACTCCATTGCCTAATTTTACCTAGAATTTTAAAAGTTCCATAAATAACCATCTTACAAAGTTTCACTCTCATAACAAGAAATTAACAAGAAGGAAATACTGAGTAGAATCCATATCCTGCTGTCCATGGCACAATATGTTGAAGTATACATATAATGTTGCATTGTTTAGACCAGATATTATCCAAAGCCATTATTAATACACTTAAATGTGTCTCCTATAATGTTTATATGTCATTACCATTCCAGATAGTGATTTGTGTTAGTTAGGACTTGATAAATTATATTTTTTTTCTCAATTTTGCATGGATCAGTTTTCAATTTGCCTAAACCTTTCTCTCATATCTCATATCAACACATCAAGGGCCAAAACATTAAACCATATTTAGTTTTTACTATTTCTCTTATTGGTTTTTTCAAATTATATATTATTTAAATACAGATATTTTTCAGTTAGGATGATAGATTAGATTAGATTCCCCACAGTATAGAAACAGGCCCAACAAGTCCATACCACCCTCCGAAGAGTAACCCACCCAGACCCATTCCCCTACCCTATATTTACCCCTGACTAATGCACCTAACACTATGGGCAATTTAGCATAGCCAACTCACCTGACCTTCACAACTTTGGATCATGGGAGGAAACCGGAGCACCCGGAGGAAACCCATGCAGACATGGGGAGAATGTGAAAACGTCACACTGACAATCGCCGGAGGAGGGAATCAAACACGGGTCCCTAATATAAAATATTTGACAGGCTCTAGCAATGTGAGAAATAGATGATTAAAGCTTGTAACTTGCTAAGAAAATTAATTTTGTTGCCTTCATATACTCTATTTATACTACTCATGTTTAGTTCTAAATATAAAGTCTGTTACTTTGTACAATTTTAAAGTGTCTTTTGATCTTAGTTTTTTAGATCAACACAGTCCTCTGTTCATGAACCCAGCAGACAACATTTTCATTTGCCTTTACCAATAGCACTGGAACAAACTGCTAAGAACTTCATAAGGTCAACACAGGGTGAGTTGTCCTTCAGTTTTCCTTCTGTCAGCATTTTATACTATTCCATACATTTTGAATGAACACATAATTCTAATTGAAACATGAAGCAGTGATCTAAATTTGTTCTTATGGGGTTACTTGTTGTACAATTGTTTCACTCCAGTATAATTTTATAGTGTGTTCAGACAAGTTCCTTTTAGATAAATGATTCAATTATCTAACTTCAGGATGCAGATGTAGCAGCTACTGTGTCAGAAATCCCTACATAACCACCTCGACTCAGGATCTGGATGAAGTTGCTTTTCATGTGAAACGCCAGTTGTAACATCATCCCAGTTGATGATGGAATCTTTATGAAATTTAACTTTTTTTCAATTGGCTAGGAAAGTTTTGATTATTTGATCCATAAACGAACTATAATTGTGTTTACCATTTTGAGTCTTGAAGTATCTTAAAATTTCAAAAGATCCAAAAATGTGCAAGTTAAGAAGATTGTCCATGCTAAATTACCCATAGTAATAAGGGATATGTAGGTTATGGGAATGCAAGGTTACAGAGATAGGGTAGAGGGGATGGGATTGCGTGGGATGCTCTTTGGAGGGTGGTGTGGACTTTTTGAGCCGAATGGCCTGTTTCCACACTGTGGGGATTCTATCAAACTGATCTACTTTTTTTGAGTCTTTGTTCAGTGGCTTATTTCATGTATTTGCTGAATGCCATAAATTAGAAAATAATGATTTTCTAGCCTATTTCCATTTGAAGAAAGTATCATATTGCACTCAAAATGTTAACTTGACATCTCTCTCCATCAAAGTTGCCAAACTTGCCGAGTTTCTCCAACACTTTCTGTTTTTAGTTTAGATTCTCATCATCCCCGGTGGTTTGTTTTTATTTTACTGTGTTTTTTTTCTTTCAGTTTGTTGAATTGTATCAATTACACTATGGTACTAAACTATTCATTCACAATCCACTAAGTGGACCATTTTCTCAGGGTAGTTGGAAGTGACAATGAGGCAAGTGCAGATTTAGAAGGACAGGGATATTTTTGGGAACAAAAGGTTGAGCATGATGATGGAATAAGGAAAGTGAAATGAATTGCAATGACTTTGTGCATAAAGGAGCTGAACACATCTATGCCACATGTTGGCAAGCTTCTGGGAAATGTCAGCACCAACACTAATTATTGCTTTATTTGTACAAATCTATAATTTATTTAATTAAACCACTGCAAACACATTTATTGCAAGGAGCTCTTTTGCAAACTACTTTTTCTCTTGTATTTAATGAAATAGCTCACTGTCAGTGTGTTAAGCCTGCAAGGAAAATCTGTAACAAACTGTGCTGTCTAACTTATGTTATAATTTTGATCACCATCTGTTTATATTATTTATTTGTGATTTCAAAATTACCTATTAGGATGTTTTAAAAAATAATAGCCCCACTCTTTCCTACATAGTATTTTTCTTTCATACAGTGGAATTACTCTTTGATGAACTTATTTATCAGATCATTTAATACTAAAACATTTTGAAATTTTCAGCCACAAAGGAACTCGGCTCCCATTCTGATTGCAATAAATTAGTCAGAGGCTTTATATATTAATAATGTTTCAATGGCATTCCTAGCTTGAAGGACTTATATTATTATTGCTTTAAAACTGTTTTAGAATCATAGCATTCAATAGCTTCTGCATGGATATTCATAATTCCTTGATTAAATATATAATCAAATAATAATGCATGCAGCAACATTCAATATTTACAATTCAGTCATTGCTTTGTTGAAGAAGCATGGTAAAGATCTTGATCAAACAAGTGAGTTCATGGCTCACTGCCAGATCCCTCACTATGTGTAGGTCCATTTAGATAAAATTTCATCCTTTATCACTGCAGCATTCACCTACCCTTTACAGCTTGTCTCATCTGTATGATTTTCTCCCTTGATTCCTATTCATCAAGTTCCTAATCACTGAATGACCTTTCTTGGCTTCAATGCTGTCAATGTGTAGCATGGTAAAAACAATGACTGCAGATGCTGGAAACCAGATTCTGGATTAGTGGTGCTGGAAGAGCACAGCAGTTCAGGCAGCATCCAAGGAGCAGCGAAATCGGAATTATTTATTCCTGATGAAGGGTTTTTGCCCGAAACATCGATTTCGCTGCTCCTTGGATGCTGCCTGAACTGCTGTGCTCTTCTAGCACCACTAATCCAGAATGTGTAGCATGTTCTGCCTTTACTCAAATACTGTCCCTGACCTTTCTTATAAAATTCTACTTCTTCTCCAGAATTGTTCCTTGACATTAAATTGTGCACCAATATCACTTTTCTATCCTTTAATTCTGCCTCTAATTTTGTAGCATTTAAGACTTATTCCACTTTCTCCTATTCTGCTTTAATCTTTCTGTGAGCTCAAAAGCTTTGGAATTGTTTATAATTAAGGCAAGAATTTTCTGCTGGCAACATCCTTGGAAGGGAATTCTCTTCATTATCCATCACGGAGACCTGTTCTTTATAATTTATCTGGAATTCCACTAGCATTCCACAGAAGTTATAGTATCCATTTGGGACAAACCCTGAGGAAGTTCCAGTCTTTATTTTATAATACTTTTTAAAGATAGCTGAATTAAGAAAGGCAACATTATCTCTGTTAAGTTTTAAAAATAGAAATAGTCAGGAAATGACGAGTGTGTTAATAATGTGACAGTGTTCAGAAACAATCAAAGACAGTGTTATTTTGGTAACTGGAAAGGCCTAATTAAAATGTTGATGAGTACAGTTTGACACACAAATTTTTTCTGCTGTTGGTACATGAGCAAAGCCAGAAATTGCAAATCATTGACACTTAAGTGCACAAAATGTTAATATCACTGTTGCTTGTTTGTATCATAATAATAATTTAGAATTAAAGAAGAATCATAGATAAAAATTACAGGTCTGATTTCTAAGTTTTAGTCTTGGCAAAACATGCCCAGGTTCCATCAGCATGTGCAAGTGTAAGATTTCCAAAGTCAGCAAAAGACTCAAACTGTTTTATTCAAAGCAGCAATTGTTTACCAAAGTTTTTTTTAAATCTGCCAGAACAAGGCTACACTTATTTGGCTGATATTCCTTAATTTCAGAAATATAGTTGTTAGCTTGTGTTTTCTCTGTTATTTTAATGGTAATCAACTCTTGACCGATAGTTATAACCTAGCCATAGGGGTCAATCATTATGTTTTTCTCCTGTTAGAGGTGATGGGATAAGCTAAGGGTATCCAGTGCAATTTCCAGGAAGAGGCTTGTCTTGATTTGAGGTATATTGATAGATTTGAGCATTGCTAGTCAATGCACAACAGAATAGACTTGAGCTATCCTAGTCTATACACAGCAGAATAGAGTTATAGAGTCATACAGCATGGAAACAGACCCTTTGGTCCAAACAGTCCATGCCAACCTTAATCCCAAACTAAACTAGTCCCACCAGCCTGTGTTTGGCCGATATTCCCTCCAAACATTTCTTATTCGTACTTATCCAAATGTTTTTTTAAACACTGTAACTGTGCCCACACTTCCTCGGGAAGTTCATTCCATACAAGAACCACTCTGTGTAAAAAAAAAATGCCCCTCATGGCCTTTTTAAATCTTTCTCTACTCACCTCAAAATTTTGCCCCCTAATCCAGACACCTCACACCCTAGGGAAAAGAAACCTGCCATTCAATTTATCTAAACCCTTATTGATTTTATAAACCGCAATAATGTCACCCCTTAACCTTATATGCTCCAGTGAAAAATGTCCCAGTCTATCCAGCCCCTCCTTATAATTCACACCCTCCATTCCTGGCAACACCCTGATTAATCTGTTTTGAACCTTCTTCAGCTTAATAATATCCTTCCTATAAAAGGCAACCAGAAATGGACACAGTCCTCTAGAAGAGGCCTCACAAAGCCTGTACGACTTCATTATGATGTCCCAACTCCTATGCTCAAAGGTCTGAGCAATGAAGGCAAGCATGCTGAACATCTTCTTATTCACCCTGTCTACATGTGATGCAAACTTCAAAGAAGTTTATATCTGAACCTGAGGTCTCCCTGTTCTACAACTTAATACACTTGAGCTATCCTAGCCTAATGCACAATGGAATAGACCATGCGTAGCAAGCTTCCACGAATGGTAGAGCATAACGACATTAGGTAGAATTCTTCCTATGTTTTGACAAAGTGTTTTTTTAAATAAGATTGAATACAGCAGCCAGTCACCATTATAAGTGGTGAATGGCTGCAACCCACACCTAGAGTGGTCAGAGTTAGTCTTTTTGTCTGCCTTTTCAAGGGAATTCTACTTGTGATCGAAGGGAGACCCTTCAAGGAACAATTGTATTACTGGGGCACATTCACAGCACAGTTTGAAGCCACCTGTAAATGATAGCATTGTGTATGTGAGTAGAGTATGTGTGGAGTTGAAATCCTGGTCACAACTAATCTTGACCAGGTCATTGAACATTGAAGCTAATCATCTCTTCATTGGAGAAGTAACCAGAAGCAACATTAAAAGTTCACCTGCAGGCTGCAGTTCACAAAGACAATTGAAAATCTCAAAGGTAGAAAAGGGGCAGAGACCTGAGTACCTCTCACCTTGAACAGTGAGTGTTTGCCAATATGCGAAGATGCCTTTGATGAATGAAATGAAATGGAGCTGGCAGAATAGGGTCTTAGTACTCCTGTAGCACTTACAATCTCTTACTGTTTCTTTGTGAAGTGACTGCTGAAGCTTTTAATTGGAATAAAGTTCGATGCTTAAGTTCCATGTGGAAGTATTCCAAAGCACTCCTTGTTCGAGAGAATGGATACGGAGGACTGTGCTAAACCATCTTTGTGAGTGATGCAAATGCCGACTGTTCACATTAATAAAGACCTGTTCTATTTCAAATGTGATTGATGGATCCAATCACAGCAGGGATTATCATCGCTGTTGCAGTGGTGTGATAAAGGCACAGAACAAAGGGGAAGGAACAGATGTGGCAGGAAACCTGGGACCAGTAACAATGTCTAACAGCTGCCAATAGTCATAGCTGAATGTTCCCTCAGGATTTGCAGGAGGTACAGGAGTCCTAGAGACTATCATCCTCAATGCTATTTCCTTTAGATTAACATGGCACAGTGTTGGTGTGTGCAGAGGATACCCAGGGTACCGTTGTGACACGATGCCAGCTGCCAGAGCGAGACTACGATCTGAAGAAGTGAATGGCCATCCTATCCCATTGGATGTCAAGGTGCAAAACCATAATAGAACTTTTATACCCTGGGAGCTGAATCTCTCAATCCTCAACCACAAAAGCATCAAGGCTGTTACCCATACAATTTGTACCAGATCAAACCACTTCATCCCATTTCCCTGTGAGAAGGTCAGTACTGAGGCATGGACAGTAGGTTTTGCAGCATCGCACCCTTGAGTTATGAAGAAGGATCATTGGACTTGAAATGTCAACTTTGCTTTCTGTCCGCAGATACTGCTAGACCTACTGAGTCTCTCTAGCAATTTCTGTTTTTGATTATGTTTGTCTATTTATTGTTGACTTCTGCTCTTGCTGATTAAAACGAAATGTTTTGAACTGTTTGAAAGCTTCCCCTTATATGATGACCCCACATCGAATAATAGTCATATGCTGGGCAACTTTGAGGACTGGGAAAAGACTAGCACTGACAGGATTGAAAGATGTAATGTGTTTTGAACAGGTAAGCTATTTAGCATAGGTCCAATGTTTGACTCAGTGAATGGATGGACTTCAAATGTGGCGCTGGTGCCATGAATCCAGGGAGGTCTGGTTAGTGGTATTATTTCTGCCTCTACTGAGAAGGGACATACTGTGAACAGAGAGCCAAGATGCACAGTGCATAGGTAATAATGTGAGTTTGGGATGAAAACTCAAGAGAAACCTTACATGAATTTCACCAAAAATTGCATGTAGCTGATTTCTGGTTAGATTCAGCCTCGTGTATTTTGGATGGCTGGGATGGTGACCAGTTATTTCTGCTGGCTGGACATTTAGTTTGTGATGCAGAGTGATGCCAACAGCACAGATTTGGTTCCCACACCAACTCAAGTTATCATGGAGGGCCCTCTTATTCAATCTCTCCCCTCACCTGAGGTGTGGTAATCCTCAGGTTAAATGCCACCCCTCCAACAAGAGTCATAGAGTCATAGAGATGTACAGCACAGAAACAGACCCTTCAGTTCAACTCATCTATGTCGACCAGATATCCCAACCTTATCTAGTCCCAAGAGCAGACTATGTTCTGGTAGGGCTATAGCAATTTTATATTCATTTTGATTTTGAATGCCAGCAATTTGTCAAACTCAGCTTGCCCAAAGAAACGATATTCAAAACATTTGTGTCTCTGTTCATTTTTTTCAATGCTGTTGGTCTAGTAGCACATCTTTCCTGGTTTTATTTTGGCTCAAGCACTACTTGCAGTTTTCCTTTCCTTCCAACCTCAAAATGATATGTGCTGTAAACATCATGGCTACAGTAATGTAGTGTTACTTATACCCCAGAGAGCAGGAGTTCAAATCATACCAAAGTAGTTCAAGAATTTTCTTTCAGTTTTAGAAAAATAAACAAATCAGGAAATAAAAACTGCTTCTGTAAGTGATCATAAAGCTGTTGGGTTGCTGCAAGAACCAACTTGGTTCATTCATTCCTTTTAAAGAAGAAAACATGTCTCCTTACTAGGCCTGGCCTACATATGGCTCAAGTTCCACTGGTACACAGTTGACTCTTAACTATCCTGTGAACTGCGAGGAAAAAGTCACCAAAATGAAACTGGAAAGTTCATTCTATGGTCATCTAGGGCATTACAAAGGCATACCCATGACCGTGCAAATCCTGCTTATGAGATTTGATGCTATAGACAAACCATGAAACAAGCAACATAATCACAAACTAAATACATCAGCTAATTCCCAGATTCCTCCATCATTGTCCTTTCCCATGGGTAACTCAAGACTGGAAATCCATGAGGCGCTGTGGGCCAATAAAAGCAGCAGAATATTATTCCAGCACAATCGTAACCTCATGGCTTGACATATCTCCCATTCAACCATCATCATCATCAACACTGGAGAGTGCAGGTGGGCATGCAACTAGCAGCACCAGTCACACCTAAACAAATGAGGCGTCAACTTGGTGAAGCTGCCAAACAGGACTTCTTACATGCACAACAGCATAAGCAGTAAGTGATAGACAGAGCTAAGCAATCCCACAAGCAATGAATCAAGTCTAAGTTCTGCAGTTCTGTCACATCCAGTCATGAATTGTGATGGACAATTAAACAACTCAAAAGGAGGAGGATGCTCCATAAATATCCCCATCCTCAGTGATAGAACACCATCAGTGCTGAATATAAGGCTAAAGCATTTGCAGTGATCTTCAGCTAGAACTGCCAAGTGTATGATCCATCTTGGCCTCCTCCACTAGTCCCTGGCATTACAGATACCAGTCTTCAGCCAATTCGATTTACACCATGTGAAATCAAGAAACAATCTGAGGAAATGGATACTATAAAGGCTATGGACTGTGACAACATACTGGCAATAGTATCGAAGACATGTTTTCGAGGACCTGTTACTCCCCTGGTCAAGTTTGTTCAGTACAATTACAACACTGGCATCTACCAGACAATGCAAGAAATTGACCAGGTATGTCCTGGACGCAAAAAACAGGAATGTATCCAACCGGGCTAATTACCACCCCATCAGTCGACAAGATGTACTGCAGAAATTCTGCAAAAATTCTTAGACAGCACCTTTCAAATCCATGACCACTTCCATCTAGAAGGACCCGAGCAGCTGATGTATTGGAACACTAGCACCTGCAAGTTCGCCTCCAAGCCACTTTCCATCCTGACTTGGAACTATGTCTCTGTTCCTTCCATGTTGACCAATCAAAATCCTGGAACTCACTCTCAAATGACACTATGGGTGTATCTACAACAATGGACTGCAACTCTTCAAGAAGGCAGTTTACCACCATCTTCTTAAAGACGGTGGTAAACTGATAGGTAATATATGCTGGCCTGGCCAGCTTGCTGTGAGACAATGAAAGAAAAAATTCTCTTTAGCTAGCTCTGCTATCATGCCTTCATTATTTTCCTTATTTAAGTCTAAAATGCTGGTCTTGTACCCATTTTTCTCTCCTTCAAACTAAACACAAAATTCAATCATATTATGTTAACAGCTGCCTAGTAGTGTATTCATTAAGAGGTCATTAATTAATTTGATTTTGTTGCATAACACCAAATCTGGTATTGTCTGCTGGCTGGTCACTTGTACAATGTGCTATTCAAAATTGCTCTACAATTGAAAATATTCAATTAACTCCTCATTCAGGCCACATTTGCCTGTTTAATTTTTCAAATCTATATGCAGATTAAAATCCCCTATGATTATCACTGTACTACAAAGACTCTCCACTATTTTTTCGTTTATATTCCATCTGACCATGTGGTTGCTGTGAGGGGGCCTGACATCATCCTATAAATAACTTCTGTCACTGGAATATCTGGCTCATTAACTCAGTTTCTCTCCACAAAAGCTGCTAGACTTGCTGAGTAGTTCCATCATTTAATGTTTTTTAATGACCACTGTGACACATTGTGAGCACTTGACATGTTTTTAAACATTTGCCAAAGTGTTAGCCTGTCTCAGTAGTCTCACTCTTCCTTCTGAGTCTGAAAGTCATGGATTCTAGTTTTACCAAACAGAGCTAAATATAAAATCAGAATTGAAACTTCAGTGCAGTGCAGTGAAGGTGCAGCACTGTTAGATGAACTTCCTTTGGACAAGACGTTAAACCAAAACATAGTCTGCTCTTTCAGACAGTCATTAATAATAGTCTAGTGCTACTTAAGGTTTGTAGTGTCCTGGTCAATGTCTATCACAAAATCAACATCACTATAAAGCAAACAATCTATTCATTATCACTTTTTCCTGTGCGAGGACTGGCTGCTACAATTCCTACAACAGTGACGATATTTCAAAATGCTTCTGAAATGCTGTGGTGTGCAGTGAGGTCATTTTCATCGAATGGAAATTACTCTTTGAATGGTCTGCAGTTTGGGACTGGGTTAGTACATGGCACTACTACCACCTCCTTCCATGTGGTCTTCAAACTCATTCCTCCCATGGGTATGCAGCAATCTGTTTCTCTTTGGCTGCATTTCATCTAAGGGTGCGGGTGTAAAAAATTTGGCTCCTCTTCTGTGCCTCTTTCACTGAGTCACAAAGTGGTTACAGCAGGGCAGCAGCCCAATCAATTAGTCATGTCTGTGTGGGTATTTGAACAAACAATTCACCTCATTCCACTCCTCCACTAACTCCCAGTAGCATTCCGTGTCCTTCCTTTTCAGATAATCAATCTTTGTAACACCTTGCTCATTTCATTATATTTCTGTGCCAAATTCTACACTTGAAGATATGCTACACATGAAGCTTCAGATTCTGCAATATTCAGCCATTTTTGACTTGTTAAAGTCTGGTAACTTCCAACTTACCCCAGGATATTTCTCTGTGCGAGTTTCTACTAATGCATTTTTACAGTACATGTAAATGAAGTGGCTATGTAAATCACAGCGGTGTCAATGATAGGCATCACTTATGGCCCTTCTGGTTCATGAAGCTGTCTATAGTTTGGATAGCTGCTCTTAATTCTGTCTGAATGTTTCTGTACTGTCTTATAATGTGCCAGTTTTTCAAAATTGTTGTGAACTGTGATAGAGTACTTGTTGACAAATGTTGAATACTGTTATGCTCCATATGTTAAGTAAGATATTTTGAAATCAAGAAATACTGAAGTTTGTGATGAGGAGGTGTTGCTAACTCATACTTTCATGTTCTCTGTCAGTCCAGTATGATTTAAAAATACTGTGTTTGCAGACAATTTACTTCCAGCCAGCTGACTCAACACATAATTGTTGGGTCTCTTGCATGTCCACTGGATGTTGCAATATCTGAATGAACTGTCTGTGATGGTAACGTTTGCTGTTTATTGTCCTTGAGCCAAATGGACCATGAGTAACTCCATTGCTGAGGTAGTCTGCTGTGACCTTCATGTCTCCAAACAGGATAGGTTCATTCTGAGCTGGAACAGATTGAGTCACTTTTGTTCACTGCAGATCGAAAATTGTCTGTGCTGGTCTTTGTGGCTTTTTCTGTTGTTTGTGCATAATTGTTTCCTTAATTGTGTGCAGCATTGGAGAGTACCAGTAAACAAACATCCCAGTTAAATGGTGTAACAGTAATGGAAATGGCTCTGAAATGTGGATACTATAAATTAAGAAAAAGTCAAAGGCATCAACAATGGACTAAAAGAAAATAATAGGATGTTATCATTGCAAATGATGTTAGTTGAGCAAAGATGAAGCATTTTTAAAAGTGGACTGAACTTTCGGCTAAGTGCCAATTGCATTGAGATTTTTTGGACGTTTTTTTCACAATGCCTAAATGTAATTTCTTGCCATATCTTATAAAACTCATCCCATTAAACTACCCAACCCACCCCATCTGAGTCCATCCCCATCTTACCACATGCTGTTCCTGGAACAACTACTCACCAGACATCAGCTCAAAGACCAGTATCCCTTGCATCTGTGCCATCTGTGGCCACACAGACAAGCATTAGCAATCTTGCATCTCACTGGTAACATAATAGAACAGCAGCACTAAAACTCCACTGCTCATGGCACGGGGTTGGCATGGTTGATAGTCTCTGGGCACTGGGCCACACAATTTACCCGTCTTTGGCTACATTCCATCTACCTGCCCTCTCTGGATCACCTTGACTCTATTCTGATTACTCGCTTGAGACCCACATCCTGTCTTTGACCAGTAGGTCACATACAGAGAGGCAATCAGGCAATTCCAAACATAAACTTTTGTCTAAAACCAGTAAAAGAAAGCACCAACAAAATAAACAGAGGCAACCATTCACAACCCACAATGGAAACCTAATGCTGGCATCATGACCGATGGCAAATTTCCATTCCATGATGGGTCTGCTGTGCCCAAAGCTCAGCTCCTAGAATCAGGTCAATCAGCTTCTGTCTGGCTTGTATTGTCTGATGCAGTTCAGCTCCGTCCTGCCCAAAGTGAGCTTCCCCCTCCTCAGCATTCCTTGAAAGACTGTATCCCTCACTCAGCTCCTCAGTATTGAGCAAAGCACCTCGTTGAGGGTGATGTGGCACACTATGTCTGGAGTTTACTGGAGGGATCCTCTGACCAAGAACAGTCAACACAGCTGAATACATCTTCATTAACTCTATTGTCTGCTCCACCACAGCCATGGTCAAAGCATGGGCAACATTGTATCAGTGGCTGTCATGAGCCATGATGGCAGTGGGTAGCCCTTGTTCTCCAGTAACCAGCTTTGTGAGGCAGCCAAGTACACAAGATTGCTCTGGGATTCAGGAGTTATGGCAGGTGCTAGGATAGTGGGCACACACCTCCAGGAGGTGGTAGTGGTGATCACAGATCATTGGATATTAATCAAATGGAGACTCTTTAGATTAGATTACCTACAGTGTGGAAACAGGCCCTTTGGCCCAACAAGTCCACACTGACCCTCCGAAGAGCAACACACCCATACCCATTCCACTACATTTACCCCTTCGCCTAACACTACAGGCAATTTAGCATGGCCAATTGACCTAACCTGCACATTTTTGGATTGTGGGAGGAAACCGGAGCACCCGGAGGAAACCCACGCTGACACGGGGAGAATGTGCAAACTCCACACAGTCAGTCGCCTGAGTTGGGAATTGAACCCAGGTCTCTGACACTGTGAGGCAGTAGTGCTAACCAGTGTGCCACCGTGCCATACTTTCTACTGATGAATTTCACTGTGTTGTGAGATGGCCCTCTCAGTGCCACACACACATACTGTCGATGGCACCCTGCACCTGGGTTTCCAAATCCTACTGCCCAGGCTACAGCACTGACCTCATCATCAGGGAACATGATAACTCCATGTGATCTTGTACAGATGGCATCAATTACTGTGTTGATGGACTTGAGGATGCACGACTGAGACGTGCCATACCTGAAGGGAGCAGAACCATAAAATTACAAAGGGAATGGTCTCCTACTCCAGCAGCCCTCTGGTCTCGCTCTAGCATCCAGCACAGTTTCAGCTCCTGGGAGCTTCATGATCCCAGGATGTAGAGAACTCAGGTCAACACAGCACCCTCCTCATTCCCAGGAAATGGAGTCTGGTTGGTAGGCTCTAAGATATTAGAGTGACACTGCCTCTGCCCACAATATCAAGTTGTTAGTGTTTGAAGAATGGCAAATGATGGAAGGGAATCCAGCTCACAGTGGACACCATCACCACTGACCTCTGCATGACATTTGGGTACACTCCCACCCCCGTCCTAACCCTCCATTTCCCACTTTACTCTACATTATCCTGACAGCCCATTTCTACCCATCACCTATCATGTGAAGACTCACCTTGCTGAACCTTGCCTCCAACTGCCTCCCTTCCCCCAAGCCCCAACATTACTCTTTCATGGTGGCCACTGTGCTCCTTTCTCTACACTCCCATGTGGTAGCCAGGTGATGGTCACTGCCAATATTCCACCCTCCTGCAGCCTACTACATCATGCGGTGCTGTTTCACTTACCTCTTCCCACATACATCCCCGTCATCAACACTGTCTCCACTTATACAAATGCTTCTCCTTTCACCAACTCAGCCTTGACTTCCCCACCCTTTTTGGCAATGAATCCCTTCTTTGTTCCTAAAGCCCTGCCTTGCAATGTGTTTGACAGTCAACTGCCCTCTGGGCCATTAATAATAGATAAAAGACTGCATTCAATTGAGTATGGCATCAAGGAGCCCTAGCAAAACTGGCATATAGGAAGATGGTTGTGGCTGTTGGAGGTCAGTTATCTCAGCTCCAGGACATCTCTCCAGGAGTTCCTCAGGTAGTGTCCTAGGCCAAACCATCTTCAGCTGCTTCATCAATAACCTTCCCTCCATCACAAGATCAGAAGTGGGAATGTTTGCCAATGATTGCACAGTGGTCAGCACCATTTGCAACTTCTCAGATACTGAAGCAGTCTATATTCAAATGCAATAAGATCTGGACAATATTCAAGAATGTGTTGACAAGTGACAAATAACATTTGTGCCAAACAAATGCCAGGCTCTGACCATCACCAATAAGAGAAAATCTAACCACCATTCCTTGACATTCAATGGATTTACTATCACTGAATTCCCCCACTATCAACACCTTGGGGATGACCATTGACCAGGAACTCAATTGATCTCACTACATAAACACGCTGGCAATGGGAGCAGATCAGGTGTGAGTAATACCTCAATGAGTACGTCACTTCCTAATCCCCAAAGCCTGTCCACCATCTACAAGGCACAAGTCAAGAGTGTGATGCCACTTGCCTGGTGCACCTTGAACAACACTCACGAAGCTTGACGTCATCCAGGTCAAAGTAGCCTGTTCGATTTGCACCACATCCACAAGCATCCATTCCATCCACCACCGATGCTCAGTAGCAGCAGTGTATACAGTGCACAAGATGCACTGCAAAAATTCACCAAAGATCCTCAGGCAGCACCTTCCAAATCCACGAACATTTTTGTCCAGAGGAAAGGGCAGCAGATACATGGGAACACCACCACTTTCAAGTTTACCTCTAAGCCACTAACCATCCTGATTTGAAAATATACCACTGTTCCTTCACTGTCACTGGGTCAAAATCCTGGAATTCCTTCCCTGAGGGCAGTGTAGGTCAACTTACAGCACGTGGACTGCAGCAGTTCATGAAAGCAGCTCGCCACCGCCTTCACAGGGGCAACTAAGGATGGGCAATAGATGTTGGCCAGCCAGCAACACCCACGTCCCACAAAAATGAATACAAAATGGCATTGGCAGAACCAGTAATGTCCACATTCCAAGAATGAATAAAAATATTGAGCATGGTAGTGTGAAAATTAAAGAGAAAAGTGAGACATGAACAAACAGTAATAATAAAAAACAAAAGGCTGAAGAATGGAAAGGAATTTAAGTCAACTTTGAAGGATAAACAACAGCATTTACTTATACAATTAAGATAAACATTATAAACAGCGTAACAAAGATATTATAAAATAGATTATGACACAAGTTTTATAGGGAGACATTCAGAAGCTTGGCCAAACAGATAAGCTTTAAGAAGTGTCATAATGGAGGAGAGTGAGGTTTAGAGGTTTAAGGAAGTTATTCCAAAACTTGAAGCCTTGACAACGTAAGGTTTGGCCTCTGATAAAGGAGAGATTAAAATCACTGATGCTCAAAAGGTTGTAGGGCTGAAGTAATTCCAGAGAAATGGAGGGTTGAGGCCATGGATGGATTTGAAAGAGGGATAAACCTTTTAAAATCAGGATGTTGCTTAAATGGGAACTAGCATATGTCTGAATACACAAGGGTGATGATTTTGGTTGAACTCAAAATTATGGAAAGGTGGACTGTAAGAGCCAGCCAGAAATACATTGGAACAATAGAGTTGGAGCTAACACGGGTATGAATGAGGGCTTTGGCAGGAAATGAGCTGTGGGACAAGTGGTGTGGGTAATGTTATTAAGGTGGTGGTGATGTCTATATGGTTGAAAACTCATCTTGGGTGAAATATAACATCAAGGTTATGAACTGTCTGCTTCAGCCTTAGAAAGTTGCATAAAGTTGCATTGTGCCACACTTTATGTTGAGAAGTGAAGACTTTGGTTTTGGTCTTTCCAATGGCTAATGGGAGGAAGTTCTAATCATTCAGTTCTGGATAATAGGTAGGTAATTAGTTGAGAAGTTGAGAGAGGTGGTGGTCAGTGAGAGTTGGATGCCATTAGCATTCATGTGAAAGCTACATTTGGATCTGGTTGCTGAGAAATAGAGGGAGACCAGGGATAATCAAGAGAGATTTTTTAAAAAGGGAAAGGAACATGAGAAATACATTGAAGAATTCTTACTCATGTTGACCTTAGTGCGCCATCTATGTGGTTGCAAAAATCAGCTTGTGTTCCTGGACTAGAGAGAGAAAAGCCTGAAACTGATCTGTGACCCCTGTTGGGAAACAATGCTGCTCAAGATCAAACAATTTACTAGTATTCATTGTCGAGGTTTGTGCACACAATAAACAGTTGCTTGAATGAGGAATTGAAGAATGGCCATGTCTTTGGCCCTGTACTCTCATATGAATGATCATTTCAGAAAAATAAGATAAGAAAAGAAAATCCTCACCACCACCGCCGCCCAACAAGGAGATTATTGGAAAAGAGGCCGCTGGCCAAAGATAGCTAAATTGTTTTAAGAATTACATTACAGAATTTGATCTGATATAGTATAATGCACTGAACTGTACAGTTGAGGTGAGCATTGACTATGATAAACTCACAGCACTTTAGACATAATTTTGTTATTCCATTCATCAGATAGAAGTGCTGTTTCAAGGCTATGCATGAATTATAAATACCTTAATGTTAATCCATTACTACTTTTCTATTGGCATGACAGAATTAAGTTGGAATTTGGAGAGGAAATGGTTTCATACAGTTCATCATAAAACTCTGAGGTAATTCCTCGATGTATTTAAAATGCCAATGAGAGCAGTTTTGGGAATAAAAAAAGTTGTTTTCTGTGTTGGATACCTGACCCCATTAGGCCACCATAAAATTAATCGAATGCTGTTTCCCATTAAAATCATGAAATATATAGCAGATCAGATGGATTAAGGATACATTTACATTGGTGAAATGTGATAGTAGTTTGAAATTTGAATGAAATAGTGATACAATGCAAATGAATAGGGCTTTATAAAAGTAAATGATGCATTAATTCTAATTATTCTTCTATATATGAACAAAATTGTCCATGATGTAATGGGATAAAATTAAATCAGAATACCAAAATTTAAAGCTGTATAATGACATGGCATATTGATATAATGATACAACATAGCACACTTTTGATTTGGGTTAGAGTTGATTAGAACGATTGACACATGGCTTCTCCTCTTGGTTTCAATGCCAACCTACACCACCAAACAGAGAGGAGGCACTTAGCTCCAGAGCAGGAGGAACAATAAGAGGCAAGTGATTTTAACCATTTCCTTGAAATGGGTGACAAAACTTTATTCAGCTCAGATTGGAAAAGTGGATCTGTGATGCCAATGATTTTTCTTAAATTAAAACGAATTGATGGAAATTTGAGCTGGTGCACAAAGGATTATCTGATGTGTACCTGTCAGAAGAAGAAAGAGGAAGTAAAATGTTTTCTGAAGAGAAAATTTGCCTCAAAAATATACTTATTGACTTGGCAGATGTACAGGATCTGTTAGTAGGTCTGTCAAGTGTATAAGATGCAATCTGCAAGGTCCCATACAAATGCCACTTCTCAGAATTGGTCGAGGAAACCTCCTGCTGACTACCATGTGCTACAAATAAAACCGGCTGTAAGAGCGGATTACAGGCATTAATGGTGGTTTGTAACTTGCGTTCTGAGTGTGTGCACTCACAGGTGGCAGCTGCGTGCTGCAGGGCACAATGACAGACGTTGGTGTTATCTTGGTTGTGGCCTGGAGGCATCGACAGTTGAACAGATTCCCACTGATCCTTTAGGTTATTTCCATTCAGGAAGGAAGTTTCATGGAGATAGGGTGGAGTGTTGCATTGGGGGAAATGGAGAAGAGCATTGGTGCAATGATGCAGCTCTGCTTGACCCCAGTTTGTGCTAGTATTGTGTCTGTGGTGGATCGGTTGGTAAAGATCATGTCACCATGAAGCAGGTGGAGAATGGTGACAAACATCAGTCGGAAGCTCAATTTGAGGGGAATATTCCACAATCCCTCACAGTTATCACAACCAAGGCATTTGTATGATGGCCTTGGGTGGTGCTGTTACCTGCACTTTTATTAGATTTGTCATGGACTAAAATTATGCCTCTTTGTGGGCAGAAACTGCAGTGAGACTTGGGGAGGAGCTCTACAGCCAGTGCGAGTAGGTAGTTGAGGAGGATTCTCAGGATGACCTTTCATGTAGGGAAAACTCTCTAATTTTCACAACTGGACCTGTTTCCTCTCTTGAAGATGGCTACAGTTATAGCATCTCTGAGATCTCCTGGTTTACTCTCTTAAGACCATGTATATAGGAGCAGAACTAGACCATTCAGCCCATTGAGTCTGCTCTGTCATACGATCATGCCTCATATGCTTTACAACTCCATTCTCCTCCATTCTCCCTGTAACCTTTGATTCTCTGACTAAGCAAAAACTAATCAATTTTCCTTCTAGACGAGGGTAATGAGGTCATGAGTTCATCATACATATGGCGATCCGCTAAATGTTAGTACTTCAGTTGGGATTCCATGTGAATTGGATGTGCTGTTGTTTTTCAGCTGCTGGATGGTTTTATCAATCTCACGGAAGGTTGGAGGTGTGCTGAGATGGCAAGGGTAGTGTGTGGGATGGTGTCAAGAGGACTTGCATCAAAAAAATAGAGTAGAGTAGAATAGAATGTCTTTTATTGTCACGTGTACCCCATTGTAGAAGTACAGTGAAAAGCTGTTGCAATGACTGCATCTTATGGTGCCATCTTAGGTACAAGTAGCTAGGTACAAATCTTGGATGCAAAAGAGGAATAAGAAGTAGTTGCATTACTCTACAGAGTTTAAAAAATAAGTTAGAAATAAGATATCGTTAAAGGATTGACATTCTAGTAAGCTAAACAAATTCAAATAAACATTACATTGTATCAGTTCAGTGCGGGGCCTTCACACATGGTCTGACTGCCCACGCCAGACCCTAATCCAACAGCCACCCCTGCTCCACTCCACACCGGTCCGCTCCACACCGGCACTCAGCTGCTCCAAGGCAAGTTCCAGGACTGCCTTCCCCACACCGGTCTCCACTTGGCACTCATTGCCTGCACTGCTCCGGGTCTGCTTCCCCTCACTCTGCTCCAGGACTTACTGCCTGGAGTGCTCAGGGACTCACTGCCCTCACTGCTCTGAGACTCACTGCCCGCACTGCTCCAGGATTGCCTCCCCTCACACCACTCAGGTACTCACTGCCTACACTGCTCCGGGTCTGCTTCCCCTCGCTCTGCTCTTGGACTCGCTGCCTGGACTGCCCACAAAGCTCTGAGACTTGTTACCCTCACACTACTCAGGGACTCACTGCCCTCATTGCTCAGGGAGACACTGCTCGCACTGCTCAGGGACTCAAGGCCCACATTGCCCAGGGACTCACTGCATGAATTGCTCAGGGACTCACTGCCCACATTGCTCAGGGACTCACTGCCCGCATTGCTTAGGGACTCACTGTCCACATTGCTCAGGGACTCACTGCCCGCATTGCTTAGGGACTCACTGCCCACATTGCTCAGGGACTCACTGCCTGCATTACTTAGAGATTTACTGTTCCATTGCTCAGGGACTCACTGCCCACATTGCCCAGGGACTCATGCCCACATTGCTCAGGGACTCACTGCCCGCATTGCTCAGGGGTTCACTGCCCGCACTGCTCAGGGACTCACTGCCCACACTGCTCAGGGACTCACTGCCCACACTGCTCAGGGACTCACTGCCCGCATTGCTCAGGGACTCACTGCCCGCATTGCTCAGGGACTCACTGCCCGCACTGCCCAGGGACTCATGCCCGCACTGCTCAGGGACTCACTGCCCGCACTGCCCAGGGACTCATGCCCGCACTGCTCAGGGACTCACTGCCCGCACTGCCCAGGGACTCATGCCCGCACTGCTCAGGGACTCACTGCCCGCACTGCCCAGGGACTCATGCCCGCACTGCTCAGGGACTCACTGCCCGGACTGTTCAGGGACTCACTGCCCGCACTGCTCAGGGACTCACTGCCCGCACTGCTCAGGGACTCACTGCCCACATTGCTCAGGGACTCACTGCCCGCATTGCTCAGGGACTCACTGCCCGGACTGCTCAGGGACTCACTGCCCTCATTGCTCAGGGACTCACTGCCCGCACTGCTCAGGGACTCACTGCCCACATTGCTCAGGGATTCACTGCCCGCATTGCTCAGGGACTCACTGCCCGCATTGCTCAGGGACTCACTGCCCGCATTGCTCAGGGACTCACTGCCCACATTGCTCAGGGACTCACTGCCCGCACTGCTCAGGGACTCACTGCTCGCATTGCTCAGGGACTCACTGCCCGCACTGCCCAGGGACTCATGCCCACACTGCCCAGGGACTCATGCCCACATTGCTCAGGGACTCACTGCCCGCATTGCTCAGGGACTCACTGCCCACATTGCTCAGGGACTCACTGCCCGCATTGCTCAGGGACTCACTGCCCACATTGCTCAGGGACTCACTGCCCGCATTGCTCAGGGACTCACTGCCCACACTGCCCAGGGACTCACTGCCCGCATTGCCCAGGGACTCACTGCCCACATTGCTCAGGGACTCACTGCCCACACTGCTCAGGGACTCACTGCCCGCACTGCTCAGGGACTCACTGCCCGCATTGCTCAGGGACTCACTGCCTGCATTGCTCAGGGACTCACTGCCCGCATTGCTCAGGGACTCACTGCTCGCATTGCTCAGGGACTCACTGCTCGCATTGCTCAGGGACTCACTGCCCGCACTGCCCAGGGACTCATGCCCACACTGCCCAGGGACTCATGCCCACATTGCTCAGGGACTCACTGCCCGCATTGCTCAGGGACTCACTGCCCACATTGCTCAGGGACTCACTGCCCGCATTGCTCAGGGACTCACTGCCCACATTGCTCAGGGACTCACTGCCCGCATTGCTCAGGGACTCGCTGCCCACACTGCCCAGGGACTCACTGCCCGCATTGCCCAGGGACTCACTGCCCACATTGCTCAGGGACTCACTGCCCGCATTGCTCAGGGACTCACTGCCCGCATTGCTCAGGGACTCACTGCCCGTACTGCTCAGGGACTCACTGCCCGTACTGCCCAGGGACCCATGCCCGCATTGCTCAGGGACTCACTGCCCGCACTGCCCAGGGACTCATGCCCACATTGCTCAGGGACTCACTGCCCGCATTGCTCAGGGACTCACTGCCCACATTGCGCAGGGACTCACTGCCCGCATTGCTCAGGGACTCACTGCCCACATTGCTCAGGGACTCACTGCTCGCATTGCTCAGGGACTCACTGCCCGCATTGCTCAGGGACTCACTGCCCACATTGCTCAGGGACTCACTGCCCACATTGCTCAGGGACTCACTGCTCGCATTGCTCTAGGACTCACTGCCCGCATTGCTCAGGGACTCACTGCCCGGACTGTTCAGGGGCTCACTGCCCGCATTGCTCAGGGACTCACTGCTCGCATTGCTCAGTGACTCACTGCCCGCATTGCTCAGGGACTCACTGCCCGCATTGCTCAGGGACTCACTGCTCGCATTGCTCAGGGACTCACTGCCCGCATTGCTCAGGGACTCACTGCCCGCATTGCTCAGGGACTCACTGCCCGCATTGCTCAGGGACTCACTGCCCGCACTGCTCAGGGACTCACTGCTTGCATTGCTCAGGGACTCACTGCCCGGACTGTTCAGGGGCTCACTGCCCGCATTGCTCAGGGACTCACTGCTCGCACTGCTCAGGGACTCACTGCCCGGACTGTTCAGGGACTCACTGCTCGCATTGCTCAGGGACTCACTGCCCGGACTGCTCAGGGACTCACTGCCCGCATTTCTCAGGGACTCACTGCTCGCATTGCTCAGGGTCTCACTGCCCGCACTGCTCAGGGACTCACTGCTCGCATTGCTCAGGGATTCACTGCCCACTCTGCTCAGGGACTCACTGCCCGGACTGCTCAGGGACTCACTGCCCGCACTGCCCAGGGACTCACTGCCCGCACTGCTCAGGGACTCACTGCCCGCATTGCTCAGAGACTTACTGTCCCCATTGCTCAGGGACTCACTGCCCGCATTGCTCAGGGACTCACTGCCCGCATTGCTCAGGGACTCACTGCCCGCACTGCTCAGTGACTCAATGCCTGCATTGCTCAGGGACTCACTGCCCGCATTGCTCAGGGACTCACTGCCTGCATTGCTCAGAGACTTACTGTCCCCATTGCTCAGGGACTCACTGCCCGCATTGCTCAGGGACTCACTGCCCGCACTGCTCAGGGACTCACTGCCCGCATTGCTCAGGGACTCACTGCTCGCACTGCTCAGGGACTCACTGCCCACATTGTTCAGGGACTCACTGCTCGCGCTGCTCAGGGACTCACTGCCCGCACTGCTCTGGGTCTGCTTTCCCTCGCTCTGTTCTGGGACTCGATGCCTGTACTGTTCCGGGGCTGTTTCCCCACACACTGATCTGGGACTCCCTGCCCATATTGCTCTGGGGCTGTTTGTCCACACATTGACCTGGGACTCACTGCCTGTATTGCTCTGGGGCTGTTTATCCACACACTGACATGGGACTCACTGCCCATAATGCTCTGGGGCTGTTTATCCACACACTGATCTGGGACTCACTGCCCATACTGCTCTGGGGCTGTTTCCCCACACACTGATCTGGGACTCACTGCCCGTACTGCTCTGGGGCTGTTTATCCACACACTGATCTGGGGCTTGCTATCCGCGTGCTGCTCCTGCTTCAGTTGGTCCCTGAAGTTCTGTCTCCAGTCGTTGTCAGCTGCCTCTCTCGGTCTTTGATGAGAGACTGTGAGCATTGTCCAACTTCCTACCACACATGGACTGTAGCTGTTCAAGAAGGCAGCTCACTACCACCTTTTCAATGGGAATGGATAATAAAAGCTGGCTCAGTTGGTGAAGCCCATGTCCTATGAATGAATTGTAGTTGTTGACAGGCTGCTTCTAATTTTCCATTGGTGAAAACTCTGATAAGCACTATAAGCATGTTGAAAATGAATGAAAATATAAGGCATTAGGAATGGGGTGAAATGAACAGGGTAGAGACTTGGCAGGGATATTTGTGAGTATGGTTGGAATACAGAGAGAACAAGCCATTTGGATACAGAACTGGCTCAAAGGCAGAAGACAGAGGGTGGTGGTGGAGGGTTGTTTTTCAGACTGGAGGCCTGTGACCAGTGGAGTGCCTCAAGGATCGGTGCTGGGTCCCCTACTTTTTGTCATTTACATAAATGATTTGGATGTGAGCATAAGAGGTTTAGTTAGTTTGCAGATGACACCAAAATTGGAGGTGTAGTGGACAGCGAAGAGGGTTACCTCTGATTACAACAGGATCTTGATCAGATGGGCCAATGGGCTGAGAAGTCTCAGATGGAGTTTAATTCAGATAAATGCGAGGTGCTGCATTTTGGGAAAGCAAATCTTAGCAGGACTTATACACTTAATGCTAAGGTCCTAGCGAGTGTTGCTGAATAAAGAGACCTTGGAGTGCAGGTTCATAGCTCCCTGAAACTGGAGTCGCAGGTAGATAGGATAGTGAAGGCGGCATTTGGTATGCTTTCTTTTATTGGTCAGAGTATTGAGTACAGGAGTTGGGAGGTCATGTTGCAGCTATACAGGACATTGGTTAGGCCACTGTTGGAATACTACATGCAATTCTGGTCTCCTTCCTATCAGAAAGATGTTGTGAAACTCGAAAGGGTTCAGAAAAGATTTACAAGGATGTTTCCAGGGTTGGAGGATCTGAGCTATAGGGAGAGGCTGAACAGGCTGGGGCTGTTTTCCCTGGAGCGTCAGAGGCTGAGGGGTGACCTTGTAGAGGTTTACAAAATTATGAGGGGCATGGATAGGATAAATAGACAAAGTCTTTTCCCTGGGGTCGGGAAGTCCAGAACTAGAGGGCATAGGTTTAGGGTGAGAGGGGAAAATATAAAAGAGACCTATGGGGCAAGTTTTTACACAGAGGGTGGTACGTGTATGGAATGAGCTGCCAGAGGATGTGGTGAGGCTGGTACAATTGCAACATTTAAGAGGCATTTGGATGGGTATATGAAGAGGAAGCGTTGGGAGGGATATGGGATGGTGCTGGCAGGTGGGACTAGATTGGATTGGGATATCTGGTCGGCATGGACGGGTTGGACCCAAGGGTCTGTTTCCATGCTGTACATCTCTATGACTCTACGACTCTGTGTCTTGGCCGGCTTGCTGTAGTCATGCGACCTCCATCTCTGCTGCACCTTTGTGTGCAGACTATGGAGCCATTGAACACATCACTTGAAAGATGGTAGCAGAGTGACGCAGCTGAAAATGTGTGGATTTCTGAGCTGCAAGAGAATCCTCCACACAAAGTGACATCAACGAAGAGGTTTAAAACAAAATGCAGCCTCCAACTTTAAATTAAAAACAGAAAGTGCTCGAGAAACTCAGCAGGCAGCATCTGTGGTAGAGAGAAGTAGAGTTAATATGATGAATCTGATCTGACTGTTCTTCATAACTGACACTTTTGATTATTGAGTGAGTCAAACTGCCTGTATTTTCATTTTCCATTTCCTGCTTCTGTTAAAATAAAAGGAGATATGAGACTGAATCAGAAATTTTATTGCTCAGTGGCTAGACTATGAAATAGCTAGAAAATTAGTTTTAAAACCTGAGCAAATTAAAATAGCAACAATGTTATCAGTACTAGGTAAAAAGTGCTACCCACTGTATTGCAGCCTAGATCTTGCTCAGAAGCAGAAAAAACACAGACTGCAGAGATTTTGATAGCTTTGAAGATACACTTTATCCCCATAATTAATTTTACTTATGAATGGTATAATCCAACAAAGGACTGTGAATGCTGGAAATGTGAAATATCCCAAAACCAGAAATTGCTAGAGAAAATCAGCAGGTCTAGCAGCATCTGTGGATAGAAAACAGAGTGAACATTTCAAATCCAGAAACCCTTCTGCGGTAGGGACACATGACTCAAAACATTAACTCTGTTTTATCTACATAGATACTGCCAGACCTGTTGAAGTTCTCGAGCAGTTTCTGTGTTTATTTGTTACTTCTGAATGGTATGTGTTCGACATCAGAGCTCAGGTGGAAAGGGCATCTTGATCAGTAAGTGAATTCACTGATAGATCTGGTTGAATCCTGGCAGCTTGGACAACTAAAAAAAACTCATCAGAGATAGGATTGCTTTAGTCTGAAGAGATCCTGCCATGAAAGCACATCTGAAGAAGGAGGAGAAACATACTCTCAAGTAAGTCATGAAAATGTGCAGAAGCTCTGTGAAAGTCAATCATTACCTAGAATAGATTGGTGGGAGAATAGGTCAGGCTTTGCATTAAGCTCAGAGATATTCCAGGCTGAACAAGGACAACACATTGAAAGAAGAGAAGAAATATTTGAAGAAAAGCCAGCATTGGTTCTGGGTCCTCTTTTGTTTGTCATTTGTATGAATGATTTGGATGAGAATATAGAAAGCATGGTTAGTAAGGTTGCAGCTGAAAATGTGTTGCTGGAAAAGCGCAGCAGGTCAGGCAGCATCCAAGGAGCAGCAAAATCGAAGTTTTGGGCATGAGCCCTTCTTCAGGAATGAGTAAAGTGTGCCAAGCGAGCTAAGATAAAAGGTAGGGAGGAGGGACTTGGGGAGGAGGGACTTGCCCCCAAGTCCCTCCTCCCTACCTTTTACCTTAGCCCGCTTGGCACACTTTCCTCATTCCTGAAGAAGGGCTCATGCCCGAAATGTTGATTCTGCTGCTCCTTGGATGCTGCCTGACCTGCTGCGCTTTTCCAGCAACACATTTTCAGCTCTGATCTCCAGCATCTGCAGTCCTCACTTTCTCCTAGTAAGGTTGCAGACAACACCAAAATTGATGGCATCGTAGACAGTGAAGAAGGTTTTCTCAGATTTACAAAGGGATCTTGATCAAATGGGTCAATGGGCTGAAAATGGCAGATGGAGTTCAATCTGGATAATTGTGAAGTATTGGTACAACAAAAAAGGACAGGGCTTATACAATTAATGGTAGGGCCTTGGGTAGTGTTGTAGAACAAAGGAGCTTAAGGGTTCAGGTACATAATTCTTTGAAATTTGCATCGGATATAGACAGGATGGTCGCTTCATTGCTCAGTCCTTTGAGTATATGAGTTGGGATGTCATGTTGAGGTTGTGCAGGACATTGGTGAGGTCTCTTCTGGAATACTGTGTCCAGTTCTGGTTGCCCAATTTTAGGAAGGATATTATTAAGGTAGAGAGGGGTCAGAAGAGATTTACCAGGATGTTGCCTGGTATGGAAGGTTTGAGTTATAAAGAAAGGCTGGATAGGTTGGGACTTTTTTCATTGGAACATCGGAGGTTGAGAGGCAACCTTATAGAAGTGGTTTAGATAGAGTTAATGGTAATTGGCTTTTCCCTAGGATGGGGGGGGTTTAAGAATGGGGGCACATTTTTAAGCTAAGAGGAGAAAGATTTTAAAAAGACACGAGGGGCAATTTTTTTACACAGAGGGTGGTATGTGTGGAATGAATTTCCTGAGTAAATGGTGGATGTGCGCGCAACTACAATGTTTAACAGACATTTGGATAATTACGTGAAGAGGAAAGGTTTAGAGGGATATGGACCAGGAACAGGCCGGTGGGACTAGTTTAGTTTGGGATAATGTTCGGCATGGGTTGGTTGGACCGAAGGGCCTATTTCAGTGCTGTAGGACAAAATGAGTTTCACAGACCTGTACAACGTGGCTCAAGGTGATAACCATAATTAAAGCCCTTACGAGGTTAAGGAAATACAATGAAGTGATCCTGTTATCAAGAGAATGAATGAAGCTGACAGCCCAATGCAATGGAAAGAGCAGGATCTGGAGTTCCAGAGAGTACATAAGAATATACAAATGTACAGATCAGGAGCAGGAGTAGCCCTATCAGTCTCTCGACCCTGCTCCACCATTGATTAGGATTCATTGATGATATAATTTTAACTTCGAATCCACATTCCCACCTCTCCCGATGACATTTCAATTCCTTGTTTTAATAAGAAACTATCAACTTCAGCGACTCTGTTTCCTCCAGCTTTTCAGGAAGACTTCCAAAGACTCATAAGCCTCTGAGAGAAAAAGACCCACTTAATCTCTGAATAAATACTTAACCCCCTGATTTTCAAATAGTAACTGAAAGTTGTAGATTCTCTTAGAAGTAGAAACATCTTCTCCACATCTACTCCCATCAAGATGTTTCAGATGTTTCAATCAAGTCAGCTCTTACCCTTCTATATTCCAGTAGATACAGACCCAGCCTGTCCAACCCTTCCTCACAAGGCAACGTGCCCATTCTAGGCATTAATCTACTAGCTTTCCCTGAACTGCCTTCAATATATTTACATCATTCCTTAAGTAAGGAGAATAATGCTGTACACAGTATTCCAGATACTCCAGCTGATTGGTTAACTCAGTTGGCCAAATGACAAGTTTACAATGTAAAGCGATGCCAATAGCATGAGTTCAATTCTGACACAGGCTGAAATTACAAAAATATGAAGAACCCCTTTTCTCAATCATGCCTAAGGCATGGTGACCCTCAAGTTAAGTGGACAGCAGTCAAATCTGCCCAATGAGCAAGCAGCCCCATGGTCTGCTAAGTCTATGGTGAATTTTACCTTTACTCCAAATACACTCTCACCAGTGTCTATATAACTGCAGCATAACCTCCATACTTTTGTATTTAATTCTTCTTCCTATAAATAATTATATTAGCTTTCCTAATTACTTTCTGTACCAATTCATGCACGAGGACACCCAGTTGTCTCTGCATCTCAAAGTTCTACAATCTCTCACCACTTAGATAGTATGATTCAATTTGATTCTTCCTGCCAGTTAGCAGACATTAAGCAAAATTCACTCATCACAAGTTTAAAGCAAAGTCAGAAGTCACATGACACCAGGTTATAGTTCAATAGGTTTATTTGAAATCACAAATTTTCAGAACGCTGCTCCTTCATCAGTTGTACAGAGGAGTAGAGCACCAAGAGCTGTGCTCTCAAATAAACCTGTTGGACTACAACCTGATGTCATGTGATTTCTGATTTTGTCCACCCCAGTCCAACACTGGCACTTTCACATCAAATTCAAAGCAGTCTAAAGTTTGGACCAGAAATCCTAAATGTGCAGAGATCTGCAGCATTTCACAAACCATTAATCCATTGGTGCTGAACAGAACCTAGAAATGCATAGATCCAAAGCACTTCAATAAAACTTTGAACTGATCCCATTTTCCAAACATGGAAGAAACTTTTCTGCAATACTCCAAGGCAACGTTCCTCACTCTGCTTGGTACAAAGATCGTTACTAGCAAGTGAATCTGGATGAAGTTAAGAGTTTCTTAATTACTTTCTCATTTCTGTCGGGAGATGCATATAGTTTCATATGCTAAATAAAAACTGAAAGAACTGCAGATGCTCTAAATCAGAACCAAGGACAGAAATTGCTGGAAAAGCTCAGCAGGTGTGGCAGCTTCTGTAGAGTGAAATCAGAGTTAATGTTTCAGGTCCAGTGACCCTTCCCTCAGAACTGGTGAAGCTCTGAGTCCAGCAGTTTCTGTTTTAGTTTCATACACTGTTTGGCATTCCCCGTGTCCCAGAAGAGTAACAATACAGACAGCACAAGATTGTCAACAATCTTCCCAGACTGGAAATGATTTTGGATGATCTGCTCCTTCATGCATATGGAGACACAGTGGAAGAAGCCATTGCAGATAACAATTAGAATTGTGTGTAATTGCTAGAGACAGCTTCCAGATGAACTTAAATTGGAAGAAGAAAATGTTGCATTTAAGATGTCTGGTATCAAATACAGAGCTTCTGTACTGACAGCAAAAGGACTTTGACCAGAACATGAGAAAGTTAGAGATGTGAAAACAGTACGTCGACTTGTTTGATGTGTGAACTATTTAGCAAAGTTCATGTTTAATTTGAACGTCTACTCAAGTTCACTCCTAAAGATATGAAATGGCATTGAGGAACAGAAGAAGAAACAGCTTTCATTAGAATTAAACGTGTAATACTGGCAGTGACTGGAAGCATCAAGGATACATGCAATGCTATAAGAGAGGATCAGGCATACTGAGCTGACCTGATAGTCCGAGATGTACAAAGGAAATCAAGAGATTATCACACACAAGATGAGAAAAGAAATGCATCTTTGTCTTGGGTCTAGTCTGAGGAAGGCAAGTGAAGGGCTCTATCAGCTAAAAGTGAGCAATGAGATTAAGGGCCATATCAGCCAGCACAGGGCTCATAACAAATACGAAGCAAAGCAAGCTAAAGTGCTGCTTATTACATATGACATCCCTGACACAGCATGGATGAATCTTGCTGTAGAGCTCTTCAGTCTTGCAAGAACTGATTATCTTGTCACCGTCAACTAATAGTCTGACTACTGGGAGTTAAATCAGCTGATGTCAATGCTTACAAGTGAGATTAGGGAATACCTGAAAGCACACTTCAGTCTTTACAGCATTCCTGACATTGTGATGAGTGACAATGGCCCATAATTCAGAAGGTGAAGAATTCAGCTGTTTCATAAAGGGTTAAGAAGTTCAACACTACACATCATCTTCACAATAATTCCAGTCAAATGGATGGAAAGGCTCAAGTGGCAGTAAAAATCGCCAAGGAACCATAAGAGTCTGTGGAAATCCACCGCAGGCTTGTAAACAGCAATTCTTGACTGGAGAAATACACTTACTGAGTACATGGAAAGTAGTCCAGTTCAAAGACCAATATCATGTAACATACAAACTACTTGGCAAACATAAGAAGAGCCAGAGGTAATAATAGATGTGAGAAAATGACAAAATGAGGAAGTGACAAAAATCAAGGTGAAATTATGGAAAACAGACTTTTACTTGATAAGACTGTCAAGTCATGCCAGAGCTGAACATTGGGAGAGCCAATCAGAGTAGAAATGTCCCATGCTTTCATCAAGAGTCAGCCCATATGGCAATGCTCTGGAATGAATAATCTATGTTGAACAGTCGTCACCTTGATTGTAGATAGTGCATGCTAACCATTAGATAGACTGTTGCAACTGCAGTTGGTTACGCATGACTAAAGAAACTGCGAGAAGTGGATCAGGAAGAAGTGATCTCACCACCTGCATAGAGTAATGTAGACAAAAAGACCATCAGTCCCAGAGTGCCACTGTTCCCTAGCAACAGAAATGGATCAGTAACACCAATTACCATGGCAACAGCATTCACCATTTGAATGACATTCCCTGGAAAAGGAGCATCACCCTAGATATGAGCAGACACCAGAGGAATAGTCACACCAATAAATATTTATAAAACAAGGAGATATGCATTATTTATAGACTCTGTATGCTAATTATGTGCAAAAACTGACAGAAGTGAAACTGACTAAAGTTAGCACACTTCTGTTAATGAGTTACAATTTTACTTGTCACAATGTATATTGGGCTACTTGAGTAATTTGCAACTGCGAACATAATGGAACATAATACGTGCAATTTTTGTTTTGGTAGAAAAGGAGAGCTGGAGATTGAGGTTTGACACCGGAAGACATGCATAAGTCATCTTCTCCATTTGAATTTAGGGAACTGAAGTCAATGATGGATGGGGAAAAGCCCAGTCATCCATCCACTTCTCCCACTCAAATGCAATGCTTTGTGTTCCAGAATACACACATGAAGGACTCTCTTTTCAATCATTCCCCTTGCCTGAGGTGTGATGACCCTCAATTAAAGCACCACCAGTTGACCCTCTTTAATGAGGGAACAGCCCTATAGTCTAGTAAGAATACAGTGACTTTACAAACTGCATACCTGACCCAAGAAAACCAAATCCCTATGTTGCTTACCATTACCATTGTAAAATCCTACAACCCTCCCAACCCCACCAAACTCCTGATATACAGATCAAACAGTGAACTTGATCAGATTCTTGTATGGAACTGAAAATCCATGGATGGTACCTATGCCTCTCATCAATAAAATAACAAAGGAACAAGGGAATAGGGAAAGCAAGAAAGATGAAAAGGAAACAAGAGTATACTTAAGAGGAGAAATCAGGAGAGCAAAAAGGGAACATGAGATAGCTTTGGCAAATAGATTTCCTTTAAATATATTAAGGGCAAAAGAGTAACTAAGGAGAAAATAAAGATCAACAAGGCCATACATTTGTGGAACCACAGGAGATGGGTGAGATACTAAATGAATATTTCACATCAGTATTTACTGTAGAAAAGGACATAGAAGTGAAGGTACTTGGGAAAATAAACACTGATGTCTTGAAAAGAGTTCAAACTACAGAAAAGGAGGTGCTGGAGGTCTTCAAACATATGAAGATAGATAAATTCCTAGGATTTGATCAAGTGTTTCCCAGAATTTTGTGGAAAGCTTAGGAAAAGATTGCTGGGCCCCTTACTGAGATATTTGTATCTTTAACAACCAGAAGTGCCAGAAGACTGAGGTTGGCTAACGTGGTGTCATTATTTTTAAAAGATGATAAGGAAAAGCCAGGGAATTATAAAGCAGTGAACCTGACCTCAGTGGTGGGCAAGTTGTTGGAGGGGATTCTGAGGGACAGGATTTACATGTATTTGGAGAAGCATGGACTGATTAAAGATATTCAGCATGGCTTTCTGTGTGGAAAATCGTGTCTCATTAACTTGACTAAGTTTTTTGAAGAGGTGACAAAGAAAATTGATGAACGCAGAGCTGGAGACATTGTCTATTTGGACTTCAGCAAGGCATTCAACAAGTTTCCACGTGGTAGAGTGGTTAGTAAGGTTAGATCACATGGGATCCAGAGAGAGCTAGCCAATTGGATAAAAAATTGGCTTGAAGGTAGGAGACAGAATGTGGTGGTGATAGATGGTTGCTTTTCAGACTGAAGGCATGTGACCAGTGGTGTGCCACAAGGATCAGTGCTGGGTTCACTATCTTTTGTTTTTTATATAAATGACTTGGATGTGAATATTGGAGATGTGGTTAGTAAGTTTGCAGGTGATACCAAAATATCTGATGTAGTTGACAGTGAAGAAGATTATCTCAGAGTACAATGGAACCTTGATCAGATAGGCTAAAGGGTCAAGAAGTGGCAGATGTTATTACACACCTGTGGAGCAGATGGGGCTTAAACTTGGGCCTCCCGGACCAGGGGTAGAGACAGTGCTACACCATGGGATCAGCTGCTTTCAGCATTGTGCAATAGGACTAAGAAGAGCTGATATACTCATTAACTGTTCAACAGCTCTGACATTTGTACATAAAAACAAAAACAAGGGAAACTGGAAAGTCTTGCATTATATCTTTATTACAGAATATAGTTAGCTCTGGCCTCACCCTGGACAATGAATTAACTTTTACTAGATATCAAAAACTAATCCAAAGAGTCAATCTTAGATAAATGTGAGGTACTGCATTTTGTAAGGCAAACCAGAGCAGGAGTTGTAGTTAATGGTGGATTCCTGGTGAGTGTTGCCAAACAAAGATACTTAGGGGTGCAGGTGCAAGGTGCCTTGAATATGGAGTCACAGATAGACATGGTGGTGAAGAAGACATTTGGAATATTTGTCTTCATTGGTCAGTGCATTGAGCATAGGAATTAGGATATCATGTTACAGCTGCACACAATATTGGTGAGATCAGTTTTTGAATACTGTGTACAATTCTAGTTGGCCTTCTATAGAAAGGATGTTGTTAAACTTGAGAGGGTGCAGAAAAGATTTACAAGGATGTTTCTGGGATTGGAGGGTTAGGGAAAAGCTGAATAGATTGGGGTTTTTTATTTGGAGAATTGGTGACCTTATAGAGGTCTATAAAATCATGAGGTGTATGGAGAGGTTGAATAGCCAAGATCTCTTCCCTCGGGTGGTAGAGTCCAAAATTAGAGGGCATAGGTTTAAGGTGAAAGGGGAAAAATTTTAAGAAGGACCTGAGGGATAAACAACTCACACAGAGGATGGTGCATGTATGGAACAAACTGTCAGAAAAAGTGGTGGATGCTGGTACAATTATAATATTTAAAAGGCATCTGGATGGGTACATGAATAAGAAGGGTTTAGAGGAATATGGCCCAAGTGCTGGCAAATGGGACTCGACTAATTTAGGATATCTAGGCGGTGTGGATGAGTTGGACCAAAGGGTCTGTTTCCAAGGTGTATGACTCTATGACTGTATAAAAAGTAGAGAAATAAGTGAACAAATAGGGAACCAGATGAGAAGTAAGTGTGAGCCAGGAAAAGAATGAGGATCAGCAATGAAAGTACGTCAAACAGAAAAAACGAATCCTCCAACTTACTGTGAGGAACTGAATGAGATCTTTTTAAGCATTTTATTAGTGTTCACAAAAACAATTGAGTTGTTGAGTTTTGGATTTACAAGGAATAATTTTCATTTCCGCCCACAAATTGTTGACTTACAAATTCTGGAGATTAACAAGGAATGGTATAGGTACCCACAGCTGAAGTTGTATTTTTTGTCTGTGCAATGCAGTTCAGGTCTAGACCTGGTGTGGTGTTAATTTCCAATTTCGTTCATGATTTATAGCTCCACTTCATTTATTTAAGAGTGCAATACAGAATGAAGTTCAAGTGATTGATTAGAAAGGATTCTGTTTGTTGAGCTTTTTTAGTGAGGTTAAAGGTTACTATCAGACTACGGAAGAAAGCTAAGAAATCTATAAATATTTATTTGACAGTGTGTCTGTTCCACATCATTAATATGTAATCTGGACCAAAGTATCCACGAACTGATTTAACTTTGCATTAACAGAAATTAATAAAATAATTGATGTTGCTTGACAATAACAACAGTGGGGTCCATGCATTAGTTTCTGTGGAAATGGAAATCAATCTATAGTTTCAACATTTTCACATATTTCCTACTGCAACAATCTGTCATTTAAAAGAATGTAAGAATAGAAACTGGCTCTTGGAAATGTGGGAGGATAGTCTGAACCCCCAAACATGAGATATTATTCCTTAAATGGGAACAGATTCATGACTTTCTGAGCAATATAAAAATAATCCAGTGACCATTTCCTGGAAACAGTACAGTCTCAGTCTGCTCTTCAGACTTCTGCTTCATATCTAGCCATTTAGTTGTTTCCTGTTTTCAATCTATGAAGTCTCAAAGGATGGCCTGGCTGGGTTCTTTTCATGGACTGAGCTCCCAGGGTAATCATTTTGCCACTAAGATCAGCACTACGTAGGAAGCAGCACATTTCAACTGTTTAATGGAACTCCTTTGGGACTATTTCTCTGCACTCTGTTTCTTCATAAGGGCTACAAATTTCTTTATAGCTATGAGGTAATCCCTAAATCATTGAAAAGGATAACATTTCATACAATTCTGACAGCTGTATTATGGTCTGAAATACCGTACTACAGAAATTCTAATGGTCTGGAAAATGTGATTAGTTTGGAAAACGTGAAACTCAGTGTGGACTTTGATATTATAAGCTACTACAACTGGAACTGGAAACTTCCTTTGATGCATAAGAACGATTTTAAATCATCTGCATGAGAATTTACTATTCTAAAGTTTAAAACATTTATATTGTCTAAGTCCATAAGATCATATGACAGAGGAGCAGAAGTAGGCCATTCAGCCCATCAAGTCTGCTCCACTATTCAATGAAATCATGGCTGATCTGATAATCCTCAAATCTGCTCTCCTACCTTTTCCCTGCAAACCTTGTTGATTAAAAATCTGTCTATCACAGCTTTGAATATACTAATGACTCAGTCTCAAAAGCCTTTTGTGATAAAGAATTCCAAAGATTTACAACCCTTTGAGGATTGGGTGGCACAATGGTTAGCAGTGCTGTCTCACAGCAGCAGGGATGCAGTTTTGATTCCAGACTTAGTGTCAAGAGTGGAATGGTTTTGGCAAAGCAGTTCAGACAGCATCTGAGGAGCAGGAAAATCGATGTTTTGGGCAAAATTCCTGATGAAGGGCTTTTGCCCAAAACGTCAATTTTCCTGCTCCTCAGATGCTGCCAGACCAGCTGTGCTTTTCCAGCACCTTGACTCTAATCTCCAGCATCTGCAGTATCCATTTCTGCCTAGTTGATTCCAGCCTTAGGTATCTGTCTGTGTAGAGTCTGCACATTCTCCCCATGTCTTGTGGGTCCACTCTGGTTTCCTCCCACAGTCAAAAGATGTGCAGGTTAGGTGGATTGGCCATGCTAAATTGCATATAGTGTTCAGGGATGTGATGGCTGGGTGGATTAGCTTTGGGAAATGCAAGGTTGCAGGATGGGGCGGTCGGTCTGGATGGGATGCTCTTTTCAGGGTCAGAATGGACCCGATGGGCTGAATGGCCTACTTCCACACTGTAGGGATTCTATGATTCTATGTCAAGAAATTCCTCCTCACCTTAAATGTATGACCCCTTATGTGTCTAGTCCTAGATTCTACCACAAGGGGAAACAACCATTCCAAGTCTACCCTGTGAAGTCCTTTAAGCTTCTTCAAAGTTTCAATAAGGTTACCCCTCATTTTTCTACATTCCAATGGGTACAGGCTCAATATACTCAACCTCCCCTCATAAGATTGTCCCTTCAAATCTGGTAACAGCCTATTGAACCTGCTTTGGACTGCCTCCAATAACATTATATTTTCCTTAGGTAAGGGGCCTCAAATGTTTGCAGTTAGAAAACATTTCCACTGTCTTTGAAATAAAGGCCAACATTCCATTTGCCTTCCCTTTGAGTTGTTGGACATGGATGCGAGATTTCTGTAACCTTGCTCCATTTAAATAATATTTAGCTTTTCCATTCTTCCTATCAAAGTGCCTCAACTTTGCATTTCCACACATTATATTGCATCTGCCAAGTTTTTGCCCACACATTTAATCTATTTATAGCCCTCTGTGGACTCTGCCATTCTCACCACTTGCCTTCCTATCTATTTTTGCGTCATCTGCAAACTTGGCAATAGCATATTCCTTCCCTCGTCCAAGTCATTAACATATATCATGAGTAATTGTTCCCATTGTCTCACTCTCTGTCTTCTATTTGTTAGCCAATCCTCTACCCAAGATAGCATACCACCTCCAACACATGGAGGCCTCTTGTCTTATTAAGCAACCTTATGTGTGGTACTTTATCAAATGCCTTCTGAAAATTCAAATATGTTACATCCACTACTTCCCTTTTTCTATCCTGCTGGTTACTTCCTCAAAGAATTCTGTTAAATTTGTCAGAATGATTTCCCCTTCGTGAAGCCATGCAAACTCGGCTTGATCATTTTTAGCATTTCTAAGCTATTACATTCTTTGTAATAGATCCCAACATTTCCTCATAACAAACGTTTAGCTAATAGGCCTACAGTAACTTGTTTTTTTGTCTCCTTCCCTTTTTAAATAGAGGTATTATATTGAAAATTATCAAATCCTCTGAGACTTTTTCAGAGTCTAAGCAATCATAGAAAATTACTTCCAGCACATCCACTGTCCTTGTAGCTACTTCATTTAATATCCTAGGATGCATCCCATCAGGTCCAGGGGATTTATCAGTCTTCAAGCCCATTAGTTTCCCTAGCACTTTTTCTCCATTGATTGTTAATATATTTATTTCCCATCCTTTTGTCCCTTGAATATGTAATAATTATTGAATGCTTTTGGTTTCATCTTACGTGAAATCATATGGATTTCAAAAAAGGCAAAGGAAACAGCTCCAGGGACCGGGTTCGATTCCCGCCTCGGGCGACTATCTGTGTGGTGTTTGCACATTCTCCCCTTATCTGTGTGGGTTTCCTCCGGGTGCTCCTGTTTCCTCCCACAATCCAAAGATGTACAGGTCAGGTGAATTGGCCATGCTAAATTGCCCGTGGTGTCAGGTGCATTAGTCAGGGGTAAATGTGGATTGGGGGATTGGGTCTGGGTGAGTTGCTCTTCGGAGGATCGGTGTGCACTTGTTGGATCAAAGGGCCTGTTTCCACACTGTAAGGTATCTAATCTAATCTAAAATAATGTGGTGAATACCAGCATTACGGGATTTTAACTTGAAGCTATGCTGGAAGTGAGAGGTAAAGGGTGTGTCTGTCAGCATCCAGGAAATCCAAAAATAAGTTTAGCATATTCATCAGAAAGTTATTAAACTATTGGATTTGCACCTGATTTCCAGGTTTCCCAACTAGGTTGAACTAATGTGATGACTGCTGGAGAAGATAATCGTTCTGAAGGATATAACATTCATGTTACACCGAGCTCCACACAGTCTGCCATGTCACACCCTCCGTGGGTGAAGACAGTTGGTTTCTGCACAGATAACCAAAGGGAGTAAATAGATTCCCTAAACTAGCCATGGTCCTAGTGACCAATCAGGCTGCTCTGTCATTAAAGACCTGTTGGTGGTCTCAACTCCTCAGGCAAAGGGAGAGGTTGAGAAGAAGAGTCCTTCACAGTAACTTCAAACGGTGGAGGATTGAACACACATTGTTGGCATCACTCTACATTGCAAACCAGCCATCCATCCAACTGTGGTAACCAGTCCCAAAGCACTATGAGAGCAATCAAAGAGCCCAGAGTTTCTATTTTCTTCATAACCATGTATATCAGATGACCTGTGTACCAGTTGATGACGGTAAGCATGCAGGTGCAATAGGTAGGAAAGCAGGCAACTGTTACAGTGGTCTTAACAGCGAAAGGATTTGAGTTCAGGAGTAGGGATATCTTGTTGCAACTGTACAGGGCCTCGGTGACATGACACCTAACATTGTGTGCCATTCTGGGGATTCCTCATCTGAGAAAGGATGTTCTGACTGTGGAGGGTGTGCAACAAAGATTTACCAGACTGAGTCCTGGGATAGCAGGACTGATGGCTGAAGAGAGACTCGATCAGGTAAGACTATATTCACTGGAGTTTAGAAGAATGAGAGATGATCTTACAGAACTGGGGTGTCCAGACCACAAGTCCCAATCTAAGGCTATAGGTTAGGATATTAGGATTGAGATGACGAGAAATTCCCTCACGAGAGAGTGGTGAGCCCTGTGGAATTATCTGCCACAAAAGCAGTTGAAGCCAAAACATTGAATATTTCTAAGAAGGAGATAGATATTGTTCTTCGGGATAAGGGGACCAAGGGGTATGGGAGAAAGTAAAAGCAAGGTACTAACTGGATGATCAGCCATGATTATTTTAAATGACAGAGCAGACCAGAAGAGTTGAATGGCCTACTCCTGCTCCTTTTTCCTTTGATTTGCTTCCTGCAAGCTATACCCCTTTGCTCATTCCTTCTCTCCTTTGAAGCGGCAAGAGAGGTTGAAGGCTGCTATCTTTGATGCTGCTGTTTGCTGTTTTTTCCTTTTGGTCATCTTTCTCCTTATCTGAGATACAAGCTACTACAGCAGTGAAGTCACCCTACTGGGATGATTGATCAAAGCTGAATGGAGGAGATCAGATATACAAATCTCAAAGTTGTGAAAGTCACCACTCAAACCAAGTACAAAGCTTTCAGAGATTCATGAATCGACTGTGAGGTTTCAGTTTTTGCATGGATCTTTGACTAATATCTTCAGCTCCTCAATTGCCACTGTGTTCTTGTTTTCAAATCTATGCACAAAAAGTTAAATCCTTGAGAGATCATTTTAAAATTGCTCTTAATGAGCTATGAATATATTAACAACATACTCTTAAGGGGCTTGCTTCCGTGCAGTCGAGAACATCATGATTAGAAGCAGAAGGTGGGAGTGGATTTGATGTCTGGTATACTATCAATCTATAATCTCACTTTCCCAAACTCACTTGTTCCTGCACCTAAAAAAAAATCAGTCCCTCACCTGGACCCTTTTATTCTGCTTATTATTATTCCATATGTATACAAGGTACTAGTGTTCAAAACTATCATTTCTAATTCCACTAGTTTTAGCATCCTGTAAATTAGTATTCACACTGCATAACTTCAAACCTTCACGTATTACCTCATTTCTATACAAAAATAAAACATGCTTTATGAAAGTTGGGCAATGGACGTTTTTCAGTAGAATTTAGTTTTTTTTCTCCTTTTTTTAATGCCAGACTTCCTCGTGCTTCAATTTGTCTGCCTTCTCTTCCTTCTTTTCCTTAGTACCCTGTCCTCATCCAGTATGTCTACCCAGGTTTACACCCTTTAACAACAGACTAAGCACCTTGCTGAACAGCTGTATGATAATCGCAGAGCTTGTCTCTGAAGGCACTATGTGAGGCTATTACTGAAACTTGGGGAATCACAGAAGAAAATGTGAGAACTCAACCATATAATAAAAATCAATGGTGTGAAGAGAATAATGAAAATGAGAACTAAAAGGAACATGTATATTAAATTGAGTAAACTGAAGTCCTGGAAAATTTCCAGATCAACTTGTGGAAGACAAAAAGTAAGAGTAAACAGTAAATATCTATTGGGGTAATTCGACCAAACTGGTGCTGTTCAGCATAGGATATATTAGGACCAGTATTTAACTAAGTGTAGGTCTGCTGTACTGCATACTAATACAGCAAGCCACTTGAAGTAATTGTGACGTTCCCTGATGACACCTATTATGGACTAAGCCAGACCACTCAAAACATTCTTAAGCAGGCAGCTCAGACCATATAACGTTGCAATTTGTTTCAGTACGTTTACAGTGACAATTATCCAGATTAAGTTAGCTAGGTTGACTACTAGATTTTTAAACAGACAAACTTTATTCACAAAATAACACAATGAAACACAAAGAACGGAATAAAGAACCCTTACAAAACTCAACCTATCCAGCTAGACTTAATTATACTGTTCTGAATACATACAACAGTCCCGATAAGCAAATTCCCTTTAAAAACCAGTATAAATGGAACACATGCGTACAGGTTGAAGTTGAAGGGCAGAACGAGAGAGAGAAAGTTTCCACACAGCTCACTGTTGAAGTTCCAACCAGCTCATGACTAAACTAAAATTGCTTAGCTCAGCTAGAGAGCTGACCTCTCCCCTTTCTTTATACAGGTCATTTCTAAAACATGACCACTTTGGCCTGAAGTCTCATCTGTCTACATGTAAACAAAAGGCCTCTCAGAATCCTTTTCATCTCTATACCAAACCAGACTGATCAGAGCCCGGCCTGGTTTATTACCCTCTGAAAAAAAATGAAGGACAGAGTCTCCTTGAGCCAAGGAACAGCTTTTAGGAAAAACGGGGACTAGCTTTATGACACCTTCCCCCGGAAAAAAAACATGAACTATCAATACCAAAAGATGACTTCATTTTTAACCCTTCAAAAACTCGGTTAGTAGTCTAAACACACATATGCAGTATACTAACTATAAACATGCAAACGTGCACAACCACATGCAAATTCAGGCTGCGGTACATCCACCACCGAATGCCTCCGTATCTCATTCGAGTCTCGATAATGCATTGGCAATCATGTTTTTGTGACGTCCCATGTGCACAATTGTCCATGAGTATCCTTGAGCCAAGGAACAGCTTTTAGAAAAAAAGGACGAGCTTTATGACACACCACTTTTCAGCTGATATCATGAAAATGATATGTAAAGTAATAATGATGCTGGGTTGGTCTGAGCTTGAGGCAGGAGTTAGTTGCAGCCCACACCAGACCAATGATGGACAGACCTCAGGCAGAAACAAGCACAAGCATCTCAACGATATCTGTCACTACCTCGGGCTTCCTTTTCCAAATGGCCAAGTGTGGAATTCTTTGAAAATAACACTCATGGATGGTGTATAATCTTCCAGCATGTCTGTAATGGTCTGCAGGTTACAAAGGGAGGATACAAAGTTCGGAAGTAGTCAGCAACATACATGCTTCCAATTAACTGGCTGTTAAACTCAACAAAGAGCTTGCTAATGAGTCAGAGGAGGAGAAAATAACATTTTCAAAGTTAATCATGGGACAAGCAAATAGTCTGGGGTCACGTTAGTACACAGCTGTCAGGAACACAGCTGGCAACCATCAGTTACTGTAACTGCTGATTTAAAATAACGAAAAGAATAATAGTCAAACCGAGTTACAAAGTCAAACTGTAACATGAAGTTGTCTTCACTTGAGCATGGATTAAGTATGTAATGAGTGTTTTGTTTGGATGCTGAAGCTGCTGGTCCTACCTGCTGTATTCACTCAGACAGCAACAGGTCTAGTCATGACTGGTCTGGGAATCATCTTCCAGAGACCGTTTTGGTGCAGGCTGTGCCCTGTGTCAGCAAGTGGATGTTAAACTCTCCTCTGGGCCAATTAGAGCCTTGACATAAAAAATAACTAATTCACTAACACTGTCGCAGTGCAGTACTGGGTCATAGGAGTTATCCAGGAGTCTAACCCTGGGCTAAAAATCCTGCCTCTGCTTTTCCTATAAGCATTATTAAACACTCTTTACATTGTACGTATAACTTAATATTATAAATTAGATATGTACGTTGTGAATGCTAATTCATTTGAAGGTATTCTTTCAATCAAATATCTTAAGAATTATTGAGCTAGTGCTCTTTTTGCTATCAGCCTAAGCTATGTTTATTATGAATAGTCACTTTTCATTCCAATAGGCTTCAGTCCAACTAGGTTGTAGCAAAGCATAACACTGCTTACTAAACAGTGCTGTATATTTTGCATGCTTGTATGGTTACTCTGAGTCCAGTGGGATGCAGAATTGAAACAAGATGCCTTCTTTGCTATTACAGTTCTTGCTAATTAATTGTAGAGATCTCTCACTACATCTGTTACAATAGAATCTATATTACATTTCAGAATTGTATGTAAACATGCAAAAGAATGGAGTCAAGGTCTCCTGAGTCAAACACGATTTAAATGCACCTCTGGCATGAACATAATCATGACTGAAAGACTATTTTATCAATAGCTCAAGTTGATCAGTAACCCAGGCGTCAACTCAATCAGTTTATAGGGCAGCAGCTAAAACCAAGATTCATTGTCAAAGTCTTAAATCAATAGATGTCTTGGATATGAGTGAAGGCTGCATAATTTGTGCAGAATCAAACTTAGGTTCCTTACTTCAGTTATAGATTTAAGCATTGATTTATAAACATAGATATGATGATGTGTGTTTTGCGAATTCTTTCCTTCCATTATTTATTTGCACATAATCCAAGATATAATTGGTAAAAACATGTTATAATACATATAATAAATATTTAATATCCCATAAATATAGGTCAGATTCAACCAAAGTATGAAGAAAGCCTTATATACTGGCCAATCACGTTAGCTGTTTGGAAGGAATTTTTTTCACAAGGCAGCAGAGAAGATGGATGAGATTAATTCAATTGATGTGATGTACATGGACTTTCAAAAATCATTTTGAAAAGTGCCACATAATGGCCTAGCCAGCAAAATTAAAACCTCTGGAATAAAAGGCATGGGTGGGCAGCCTGGATACAAAGTTGGGGTCAAGAATAGAGCAGTGCTGGAAAAGCACAGCAGGTCAGGCAGCATCTGAGGAGCAGGAAAATCCACATTTCGGGCAAAAGCCCTTCATTAACTCATTTCTGATGAAAGCTTTTGCCTGAAATATCGACTTTCCTGCTCCTCAGATGTTGCCTGACCTGCTGCGCTTTTCCAGCACTATGATAATCTTGACTCGAATCTTCAGCATGTGCAGTACCCACTTTCGCCTGGATACAAAGTTGACTGAGTGAAAACAGAGAAATGTTGAAGGGCTGTTTTTCAGACTGGAGGAAGTTATACAGGGATTGTGCGGTGAAGAAATATTGAGTCGGGTCGTACCTAAACTCATTTGAATTATTTACCACTTAGGGCTGTTGATGCTGGGTTGTTAATTATATTCAAGACTGAGTTTTTAAATCAATGATGGAATAAAGGCTTATAAGGAAGTGACAAGAAAATGAAGTTGAATGGCAGAGGAGACTTGAACATAGAACAGAGAACATTACAGCGCAGTACAGCCCTTCAGCCCTCGATGTTGCGCTGACCTGTGAAACCAATCTGAAGCCCATCTAAACTACACTATTCCATTTTCATCCATATGTCTATCCAATGACAATTTAAATGCCCTTAAAGTTGGCAAGTCTACTACTGTAGCAGGCAGGGTGTTCCATGCTCCACTACTCTCTGAGTAAAGAAACTATCTCTGATATCTGTCTTATATATATCACCCCTTGTGGAAGCCATCACTATCTGAGGAAAAAGGCTCTCACTGTCAACCCTTTCCATTCACCTGATTATCTTGTATGACTCAATTAAGTCACTTCTCAACCTTTTTCTCTCTAATGAAAACAGCATCAAGTCCCTCAGCCTTTCCTCGTAAGACCTTCCCTCCATATCAGGCAATATGCCAATAAGTCTCCTCTGAACCCTTTCCAAAGCTTCCACGTCCTTCCTATAGTGCGGTAACCACTCCAAGTGCGGCCACACCAGAACTTTGCACAGCTGCAGCATGACCTCATGGATCCGAAACTCAATCCCTCTATCAATAAAAGCTAACATATCGTATGCCTTCTTAACAACCCTATCAATGTGGATGGCAACTTTCACGGATTTATGTACATGAACACCGAGATCTCTCTGCTCATCTACATGACCACGAATCTTACCATTAGCCCAGTACTCTATATTCCTACCAAAGGAAGATACGTTATGAAGTTTCCCAAGAAATGGTATGAAGAGCACCGATCTGTAATAATGACCTAGACTTGGGTGTATGTGGTCCAATTCCAATAATTGTGAAAAAAATAGCAAGAGACTTCAAGAGGAGATTGACAGTCTGGCAAAAAGTGTAGATTCATAGCAGGTAAAATCTAATACATAAAAGGTGTAAAGTAATACATTTTTGTCACAAAGACAAAAATAAGCAAAACAAAATACAGGCTATTATTCTCGAATGGATGCAGGAACTGGGAAAACACGTGCAAAGCATTTGATAGCTGCAAGGCAGGGTGAGAAAGTGGTTAACAAGGTAGAAGAGATCTTCAGTTTTATAGCAAGATAGAGTACAAATGCAGAGAGGTCATGGAGACCCTTTATAAAGCACTGGCTTGGCCTCAGCTGGAGTTTTGTGTCAAATTCTGGGCACCACACTTTGAAAGGATGTGAAGGTATTGGATTTATGAGAATGTTTCCAGATGTGAGGAATCTCAGTTATGATGATGTAATGAAGAAGCTGAGGAGGTTCTTGTGGTGCAGTGGTAGTGTCCCTACTTTTGGTCCAAGAGCCTGAGTTCAAGTTCCATTTGCTCCAGAAGCATGTCATAATATATCTGAACAATTTGATTAGAAAATATCTGAATTGGAAAAGCTGGGATTGTTTACCTACAAGGAGAGAAGATCACATTGCTCCTCACTCAACTTAACCTTGGACATTCTGTTATATTGCAACTTTTCACATTTTTCCTCCTTCAACCCACTTGCCAGCACCAAGGGTTTCTGTTGTTTTCATTCCTTCCTCTTCTTAAGGTCACATATCCAATAGAACCATTTTCTAACAAAGAAGTGCTGAAGTCTTTGAATCGAACTGTTTAAGTTCCTAATTGTCATCTCCTACATTGTACAAACAGTGATTGCACTAGTTTAGTCAAGAAAGAAGAACTAAGCCTTTATGCAGTCTAAATCTTTTTGTCAAGGACTTACAGAAGTGGGACTCAGGAAGTTTTACAATACCCTTGTTGCAGCTGACTTGAAAACTATTGTGCACTAAGAATTGTTGAAAATAATCTGTCATTGCCGGTGGTCCCTCTTAATTCAAAAAGACACCTGACAGATTAGGTGAGTTCTCAGATGACTGGGAAGCTGTGATTAAGGTGAGAAGGCATTCTTATAGTTTAATTTTGGAAGCATTTTTATCAAAAGGTAAAAGGTTGTGTTTGAATATTTTAGTAAAAGCAATGCTCTTTATAACTGGTTGCCCAAATCAATAAAGTTCTGCTGAATTTCTATGGGGTTTTTCCCACTCATCTAACAGATCCAATACTGTCCAATTTTCCTCCCAATACCCAAATTTGCAACTCTGAACTGAAAAACTAGTTTACGTTTGAGCATTTAACCTCACAGTTTCATGAACCAAGTTCCACAAATCTAATTACAAGTGACCAAAACAATGTAGCCCCTCGACATTGCTCAGCTTATTCTTCCTTTGAAACCTGTTACGATCGAATCACAGCATCCAATTGCTTTGACTAATTCCAGACCTTTTGTTTCTTCTGAATCCACAGTCACTGATTACTTTTTCTCTGAAAAAATGCTTTGTGAAATAATGTCCTGCATTCACATTTAATCAATATATTGTTGTTTTTATTTATGCTGTTACATTTTTATTGAAATAAAGGGTTAAACGTTTATCTTAGATATAGTATTAATATAACTCTATAGACTACCTCTCATATGCCACTTATCAAGGCTGAAAAGACCAAGTTTTTTTTACTTTTCCTGATAAGAAGTCTAACAATACTGAGCTGTTGGAGGCTGCTTAATTTTCTTGGATGAGAGATTAGGTTTCATCTATTCTCTCATAAAAGATTCCATGGTTCACTTTGAAGAAGAGCAGGAGAATCATTCCTGATAACCCAATTAACATTTATTTCACAATTAAGTTCACAAAAATCACAATTAACTCTCTCATTATTAATTAACTTTTACAGTAAGTTGCTGTTTGCAAATTGACTGCCACGGTACTTGCCACATATCAACAATGCCTTCAAAAGTATCTATTGGCATTGTGGTGGCCTGTGAACAGGAAAAGAGCTATGTCAATGTAAATATTTATTTTCCTTTCTTCTTGTCCTTCACTCATAAAATCACAAAATATAAGGGAGAGGAATTGGTGGATGCGGGTACAATTACAATGTTGAAAAGACATTTGGATAAGTTCATGAATAAGAAATTTTGGAGGAATATGGGCTAGAAGCCGGGCGGCAAAACTGGTTTAGTTTGGGATTATGGTGGGCATGGACTAGTTGGACTGAAGGGTCTGTTTCCGTGCTGTATGACTCTATAATTGTATGGCTGGCTGAAGACTGACATGGCGGCAGGATGGGGGGATAAGGGAGGGAGTGATGTTTGCAGCAGAGGCTGAGAATGATCTGCTAAATTTATCTTTAGAGATATATTTATCACATAAGCTATAGATCAACAATCAAAGGGAGTTCAATTAAACAAAATGTCGAATTATGAGGACCAGAACAATCATGCTGGCCAAGAAATGGCACCACAAATAGACAACTGAAGATCACCAGATGAAAGGAGTCAGCATCAGCAATAAAAGCCTACCAGCCTTCAAAATACTAAATAAATCAATATTTTCCTCCTCAGGGCATCTGAAAATGGGCTTCTAACAGGATCTAATCTGCTCACTGGATGGAATTGCAAGAAAGCAGAAGATCTGGGAGGTGAGTTGAGAGGCAGTGCACATTGAATGGGATTGATAAGCCTGCACAAAAGTGCATTAAAAACCTAAAATGAATGAAGATAATTATTGTGCAAAAATTGTGGCCGGTTTACTTTAGGTACGACCTATTATGAATATAGACAGAGGAACTTAACAGTTAGAAAGTATTGATGTATAAAAATGCAATGAAAGGAATCTAGGCACAAGTTCAAATCCAACTAGAGCAGCTGAGGAAATTTAAAAGTAATTAATTAATAAATTGGGAATCTAAAACTAGTATCAGTTATATTGAACATGAAACTGCTGGAGACCTCCTTAACTAAAACTTAGTTTGGGTTCCACAAGGACCATTCATTACTGCTTTGGTCCAGACATAGACAACAGAACTGAGGTAAGAATGACTGTCCTTGTCATTGAGACAGCATTTTGTTCACTGTAGAATTTACAAGGCTTAGAAAAACTGGAATCAATGGGAATAAGTGGGAAAACACCACTGGTTCGAGTCATTTCTGACACGAAGGAAGAAAATTGTGGTTGTGGAGGTGGGGAGGGGGGTCAAGCATCTCAGGCATGTTATTATACACCTCTGGACAGGTGAGACTTAAACCCAGGCCTCCTGGCTGAGAGGTAGAAACATTAAGGTAAAAACAATGACTGCAGATGCTGAAAACCAAATACTGGACCTTCCCCCACCTCATCCTAGTTTCAAACTTCCAGCTCAGTTACTGTCTCCTTGACTTGTCTGACCTGCCTATCTTCTTTTCCACCTATCCACTCCACCCTCTCCTCCTTGACCTATCACCTTCATCTCCTCCCCCACTCACCCATTGTCTACTCTCTCCCCACCCCCACCCTCCTCTAGCTTGTCTCTCCATGCTTCAGGCTCACTGCCTTTATTCCTGATGAAGGGCTTTTGCCCGAAACGTTGATTTCGCTGCTCGTTGGATGCTGCCTGAACTGCTGTGCTCTTCCAGCACCACTAATCCAGGTAGAAACACTACCCCTGCACCACCTACAATCTTCAACTGCTTCATCACTGACCTTCCCCACCTCATAAGGTCAGAAGTGGGGTTGCTTGCTGATGATTGCACAATATTCAGAACCACTTAGATTCTTTAAGTATTGAAGCCATCCATGTCCATATGCATCAAGGCATGATAATTGGCCAATAACATTCATGTCACATAGTGTGAGGCAATGACCATGTCCAATGAGACAGAATCTGACCATCTCCCATTGAAATACCATCACTGAATCCAGCATTGTCAATGTTCTGAGGGATTACCATTGACCAGAAACTGAACTGGAGCAGCCAGATAAATGCTGTGACAATAAGAGCAGGTCAGAGGCTGGGGAATTCTGCAGTGAACAATTCATCCACTGATTCTTCAAAGCCCATTCAGCATCTACAAAGTCCTAAGAAGGAATTTGATGGAATACACTTTAACCTCCTGGATGAATATGACTTCAACAACACTCAAAAAGCTCAGTACCATCAAGGACCAAGCAGCCTATCTGAGTGAAACCCAATTTACCACTTCCCCTGCATCACTTATGCACACTGGCAATGATCTGTAACATCTGCAAAAATACATTGCTGCAACTCATGTAGATTCCTTGAACAGCATCTTCCAAATTAGAGACTTTTATCACTTGACTGGACAAAAACAGCAGAGGTATGGGAAGACAACACCTGGAAGGTCCCCTCTAAGCCATCCACCGTCCTGATTTTAAATTATATTGACTGCAGTTATTCAACTAAACAACACAACAGAACTGCCTCAAGTACATCAAGGGATGAGCAAAAAATACTAATCTTGCTCACAATGCCCACATTCTATAGTCAAATTAAAAAAACGGGCAGAAGGGATATAAGATTTTTAATATTATATCAAAGTCTAGCATTTAGCTTACAATCATCATGCTTAAGGTATTAAATACTCAAATCTCTTCAAAATAGTACATAAAATAAATTAGGAATTTGTTGTTGGTCTTATTGGTTCAGAGAGGAGGCGGAGAACTAAAAGTAAATTACTGCCAGTTCCTCTTAGCTGACCTTGGGCTATGGCAGTAAGAATTAGGTAATGTGGCCTAAAAGAACAAAGCTACATAGATACAAAATAATATTTATGGACTCTATAATAATGGCATTGTCCCTATAAAACACAATGTCCTGCAGCTTACCTTGAACAATGACACAGAGGACTCATTAGCAAGTTTAAAATAACTGTAAATTAGAAATATGAAGTAATAAAATGGAAATGGCTTCTGCAGTTTTATCTCTAATGTGCATGTCACTTCGGTCCCTGGTTTCTTATTCAAGGTGTGTCCCACAGTTGGATTGTCCTGTACGTATGTTAAAACACATACTTTGTTACATCAGAATATGTCAGGTTTTTAAATAAATTACAGATTTTTAAAACATATTTCAAAACATATTTGTAAAGGGTGGTTACGGTTGGGGATTTTAACTTTCCAAACATAGACTGGGACTGCCATAGTGTTAAGGGTTTAGATGGAGAGGAATTTGTTAAGTGTGTACAAGAAAATTTTCTGATTCAGTATGTGGATGTACCTACTAGAGAAGGTGCAAAACCTGACCTACTCTTGGGAAATAAGGCAGGGCAGGTGACTGAGGTGTCAATGGGACTAGCGACCAGAATTCTATTAGTCTTAAAATAGTGATTGAAAAGGATAGACCAGATCTAAAAGTTGAAGTTCTAAATTGGAGGAAGGCTAATTTTGATGGTATTAGGCAAGAACTCTCAAAAGCTTATTGGGGACAGATGTTCGCAGGTAAAGGGACAGCTGGAAAATGGGAAGCCTTCAGAAATGAGGTAACACGAGTCCAGAGAAAGTATATTCCTGTTAGGGTGAAAGGAAAGGCTGGTAGGTATAGGGAATGTTGGATGACTAAGGAAATTGAGGTTTTGGTTAAGAAAAAGAAGGAAGCATATGTTAGGTGCAGACAGAATAGATCAAGTGAATCCTTAGAAGATTATGAAGGCAGTCGGAGTATACTTAAGAGGGAAATCAGGAGGGCAAAAAGAGATAGTTTTGGCAAATAGAATTAAGGAGAATCCAAAGGGTTTTTACAAATTTATTAAGGACAAAAGGATAACTAGGGAGAGAATAGGGCCCATCAAAGATCAGCAAGGCGGCCTTTGTGTGGAGCTGATGAAAATGGGGGAGATACTAAACAAGTATTTTGTGTCAGTATTTATTGTGGAAAAGGACATGGAAGACATAGAAGTAGGGAAATAGATGGTGACATCTTGCAAAATGTCCAGATTACAGAGGAGGAAGTGCTAAATATCTTGAAGCACATAAAGGTGGATAAATCCCCAGGTGTACCCTAGAACTCTGTGGAAAGTTAGAGAAGAGATTGCTGGGCCTCTTGCTGAGATATTTGGATCATCGATAGTCACCAGTGAGGTGCTGGAAGACTGGAGGTTGGCTAACGTGGTGCCATTATTTAAGAAGGGTGGTAAGTAAAAGCCAAGGAGCTATAGACCAGTGAGTCTGACGTCGGTGGTGGGCAAGTTGTTGGAGGGAATTCTGAGGGACAGGATGTACATGTATTTGGAAAGGCAAGGACTGAGTAGGGATAGTCAACATGGTTTTGTGTGTGAGAAATCATGTCTCACAAATGTGATTGAGTTTTTTGAAGAAGTAACAAAGAGGTTTGATGAGGGCAGAGCAGTGGACTTGATCTCTGTGGACTTGAGTAAGGTGTTCAACAAGCTTCTCCATGGGGGACTGGTTAGCAAGGTTAGATCTCATGGAACACAGGGAGAACTAGCCATTTGGATATGGAACTGGCTCACAGGTAGAAGATAGAGGACAAAAATAGCAGGGCTGTTTTTCAGATGGAAAGCCTGTGATTAGTGGAGTGCCACAAGGATTGGTGCTGGGTGCACTACTTTTCATTATTTCTGTGAATGATTTGGATGTGAGCATAAGAAGTATAGTTAGTAAGTTTACAGATGACACCAAAATTGGAGGTGTAGTGGACAGCGAAGAAGGTCACCTCAGATTACAACAGGATCTTGATCAGATGGGCCAATAGACTGAGAAGTGGCAGATGGAATTTGATTTAGATAAATGTGAGGTGCTGCATTTTGGGAAAGCAAATCTTAACAGGACTTATACACTTAATGGTAAGGTCCTAGGGAGTGTTGCTGAACAAAGAGACCTTGGAGTGCAGGTTCATAGCACCTTGAAAGTGCAGTTGCAGGTAGATAGGATGGTGAAGAAGGCGTTTGGTATACTTTCCTTTATCGGTCAGAGTATTGAGTACAGGAGTTGTGAGGTCATGTTGCAGCTGTACAGTTCATTGGTAGGCCACTGTTGGAATATTGTGTGCAATTCTGGTCTCCTTCCTATCGAAAAGATGTTGTGAAACTTGAAAGGGTTCAGAAAAGATTTACAGGGATGTTGCCAGGGTTGGAGGATTTGAGCTATAAGGAGAGGTTGGAGAGCTTGAATAGGCTGGGGTTGTTTTCTCTGGAACATTGGAGGCTGAGGGGTGACCTTATCGAGATTAGTAAAATCTTGAGGGGCATTGATAGGGTAAATAGACAAAGTGAAGATTAAAGTGGTGCTGCAAATGCACAGCAGGTCAGGCAGCATCCGAAGAACATGAAAATTGATGCTTCAGGCAGGAGCCCTTCATCAGGAATGAGGCTGGAAGCCTCAGGGGTTGAGAGATAAATGGGAGGGGCTGGGGCTAGGGAGAAGGTAGCTGGGAGAGCAATGGGTGGATGGAGGAAGGAGTAAAGGTGATAGGTCAGAGAGGAGGGTGGAGCTGATAGGTGGGAAGGAAGATTCCTGGTGGGACAAGTCATGAGGATGCTGCTGAGCTGGAAGTTTGGAACTGGGGTAAGGTGGGGGGAGGGGAAATGAGTAAACTGGTGAAGTCCACAATGATGCCCTGGGGTTGAAGTATTCCGAGGCGGAAGATGAGGCATTCTTCCTCCAGGCATTGGATGGTGAGGGATTGGCAGTGGAGGAGGCCCAGGACCTGCATGTCCTCAGCAGAGTGGGAGGGGGAATTGAAATGTTTGGCCATGGAGCATTGGGATTGATTGGCGCGAGTGTCATGGAGATGTTCCTTGAAGCGCTCTGTGAGAAGGCGTCCAGTCTCCCCAATGTAAAAGAGATCACAACGAGAGCAACAGATGAAATAAATGACATTTGTGGAAGTGCAGGTGAAACTTTGATGGATGTGGAAGTCTCCTTTGGGGCCTTGGATGGAGGTGAGGGAGGAGGTGTGGGCGCAGGTTTTGCAATTCCTGCGGTGGCCGGGGAAGGTGCCAGGACAGGAGGGTGGGTTGTTGGGGATGTGGACCTGACCAGGTAGTCACAGAGGGAACCATCTTTGTGGAAAGCGGAAAGGGGTGGGGAGGGAAATCTATCCCTGGTGGTGAGGTCTGTTTGTAGGTGGTGAAAATGTCAGCAGATGATGCGATTTATGTGGAGGTTGGTGGGGTGGAAGGTGAGGACCAGAGGGGTTCTTTCCTTGTTGTGTTTGGAGGGGTGGAGTTTGAAGGCAGAGGTGCAGGACAAGGATCAGATGCATTGGAGGGCATCTTCAACCATGTGGGAGAGGAAATTACGGTCTTTAAAAAAGGAGGCCATCTGGTGTGTTCTGTGGTGGAACTGGTCCTCCTGGGAGCAGATACGGGGGAGGCGGAGGAATTGGGAATATGAGATAGCATTTTTGCAGGAGGTAGGGCGGGAGAAATTGTAATCCAGGTAGCTGTGGGAGTCGGTGAGTTTGTAAAAAATGTCAGTGTTGAGTCGGTCATCATTGATAGAGATGGAGAAGGTCAGAGTGGAATGTGTTGGTGAAGTTGATGAACTGCTCAACCTCCTTGTGGGAGCATGAGCTGGCGCCGATGCAGTCATCAATGTTGCGGAGGAAGAGTTGGGGAGTGGTGCCAGTGTAACTAAGGAAGATGGACTGCTCTACATAGCCGACAAAGAGACTGGCATAGCTGGGGTCCATGTGGGTGCCCATGGCTACCCCTTTCGTCTGGAAGAAGTGGAAGGGTTCAACAGAGAAATTGTTGAGGGTGAGGGCCAGTTCAGCCAAACAAATGAGAGTGTCAGTGGAAGAGTACTGTTGGGGACATTGGGAGAGGAAGAAATGGAAGGCCCTGGTCATGGCAGATGGAGCTGTAGAGGGACTGGATGTCCATGGTGAAGATGAGGTGTTAGGGGCCGGGGAAACAGAAGTCTTGGATGAGGTGGAGGGCATGAGTGATGTCCAGAATGTATGTGGGGAGTTCCTGGACTGGGGGGATAGGACAGTATCGAGGTAGGTGGAGACGCATTCGGTGGGGCAGGAGAAGGCTGAGACAATGGGTCAACTGGGGTAGTTAAGGCTTGTGGATCTTGGGAAGGAGGTAGAATGGGGCGGTGCGGGGTTCCCGAACTATGAGGTTGGAAGCTGTGCGTGGTAGATCCCCTGAGGTTGTGTATGGTCCTCACTTTTGCCTAAATAGACAAAGTCTTTTCCCTGGGGTGGGGGTGTCCAGAATGAGATAGCATAGGTTTAGGGTGAGAAGGGATAGATATAAAAGAGACCTAAGTGATAACTTTTTCATGCAGAGGGTGGTGTGTGTATGGAATAAGCTGCCAGAGGAAGTCGTGGAGGCTAGTACGATTGCAACATTTAAAAGGCATCTTGATGGGTATATGAATAGGAAGGATTTGGAGGAATATGGGCTGAGTGCTGGCAGGCGGGCCTAGATTTGGGTTTGGTTATCTGGTTGGCATGGACTGAAGGGTCTGTTTCGGTGCTGTGTATCTCTATGACTCTATGACTCTAAGTCTACCCTGATCTCCATGGTCACACAGATATTGTTTCTTTTCCAATTACTGTAGTCAATTTTAGATTTATTGTAATATTTGGTTTCAAACTAAATTGAAGATTCCTACATCAAACCTTTGTTGAGATCCCCTTAAGAATGGATAACATTTTGAAAGTAGTGAATTTTCCAATGAAGTGTGGAAAGACAAGATCTCAGATTCTAAGACTTCTCCTCTTGCAAACAAACGAAAATCAATATGTATCTACATTAATTAACAGGCTCCCAAAAAAGTAAGATTTGCATTAACTAAATAAGGCAACTGAGCTATGTCATCCAAATGTCTATTCAGTATATTATGTTTCTGTCAGATCAGTAGCATCATTGCAAAATGGCTCCCAGGACTCTAGCATCAGTTTATTCCTCCCTGCCATGCAAGATCAAAATTTCTAGTGTCCTTCAATACCTATTTCACTGCTTGTTCAAATTTTTCAGATCTGATTAACATCAGAAAGGCAAAGCTTGACAGCTCCCCTTCCCTTAAATCTTCAAGAATCCCATTCATTCTGTTTCCTTTCTTTTGAACGGAAACCAAACTCTCCCACAAGCCTGTTTGTTTGTTGACATAAAATAGTTCACTTTGTTCTCCCCCTGCTGTAACTCCTCTGTTTCTGCATCTCACAATGACAGGTATCCTTTTTCTGTGACACACGGTGAAAATTTGCCAAAAACTGTGACTTGACACTTTGCTGTGTTCCTTTCCGAGTTTCTATCACCGTGGCAACATGATCACTTAGGCACATCCCTGAGCTGAGATGTTCATCCTGAATTCTCAGCTTTACTTCAAATGAAATGTGCATTTCAAAACACAGTTGGATAGTAAAGTTCAGCATTAATGTCACTGGGAAAATCTACTTATGTGTGGTGGTGGTTACTGATGTTAGTGGTACACTGATTGCTAGTGTGAAAGGCCTGTTTTACCAATGACAGGAAAGTGTGTGTGCGGTTTGCACTAGATGTCTGTATGTTGACACTGAAGCAACTTGTGATCTGAACTATTCTGAAGTTTAGATTATGTTCTACCATGCCCAATGTTTCATTATTAGAAATGTAATTGGTATAAGTAAAGTTTTATCACTGCAGAAACCGAATATGGTGGCACGGTGGCTCAGTGGTTAGCACTGATGCCTCACAGCACCAGGGACCCAGGTTCGATTCCAGCCTCAGGCAACTGTCTGTGTGGAGTTTGCACATTCTGCCCATGTCTGCATGGGTTTCCTCCGGGTGTTCTAGTTTCCTGCCACAGTCCAAGAGTGTGCAGGTTAGGTGAATTGGTCATGCTAAATTGCCCATATAGTTAGGGGGAATGGGTCTGGGTGGGTTACTCTTTGGAGGCTCGGTGCAGACAAGTAGGGCTGAAGGGCCTGTTTCCACACTGTAGGGAATCTAATCTATAAACAAATACCTTCTCATCTATTACCTTTTGGTCATTTAATGCAGCAAATCATTGGACTGAAAGAGAGAAGATACATGATACAAACCTTAGATAATTTCCCTTTAACAACCTGAAACAAGGTTAGCAATATGGTTAAGAAAAAGAAGGAAGCATATGTTAGGAGATATGGTTAAGACAGTAAACAAGTACTTATACATATTGCTTCATGGTAGAAGCCTTAGGAATAATGGAGAACCAAGTACCTAGAGAGAAAAAAATTAAATAGGTATAAGTAAAGAAACGGTGGTGTTGACAGTAATGTAAGTGGCAGCAAATCTGCTGAACCTGACAGTTTGCAACTTGGGGTTTTAAAAGAGGTTACCATAAAGGTAGTGGTTTAATTTGTTTTGATTTTCCAGAATTGCTTATTCATCAAATGTCAGAGGTAGTAACCATAATGCTATTTAAGAAAAGAAGAAGAGAGAAAATTGAGAACTCTGGAAGTCAGTTTGTCTAACATCAGAAGTACTGATGAAATGCTAGAATCCATTTTTTCGGGATGTGATAACAGGACACTTAGAAAACCATAATGTTATGAAAGGGAAATCTCTGAGGTTGGTTGAGTGTTGGAAGATATGGTGAAAGGCAACAAGGAAAGCAGTCTGATTTGTTCTGCCACTGAGGGATATCCTAGCAACAGCAATGTCTCAACTGCCATGCTGACTGGAAGTGGGTAACCAGTGAAGACAATTAATTGGCCTATTGATGGCTATTTTACCAGTTGTCAAGACTTTCTAAGGCTCAAAAACATCCCTTGTCATGTGGTCAGTCTGGCAGCTACATCAATGTAGCTTCCTGGGGATTTTGCCCTCTGGGGCTTCCGTGGTCTGAGGAGGGCAGCAATGGCCATCCCTGTTGCTTCAGTGCTACTGGCAAAGTGTTCGACTCTCCAATTGCAGGAGGCCTGTCAGACTGGCTCTAGTATACCTATAGAACTCTTACCAACTTTGGTAGGAGTCCTCAGAATAGGAGTGCTATCTTATTGTCTTTGCAGCCTCCCCAGTGGTTCTCTCTGTTGATGACAGTTCTAAGGTTGCTGAGCTGCTGACCTTCTGATTGTGTTGGCGGATTGCAGAGTCAAGGCTACTGTCCTCAATTGGAAGGCTGTTTCAGCAGTGGCTTCTTAATTAGCAGTCTCCAGTAAAATTGCTGCTGAGTTCTTATTGTCTATCCATGTGAGCTTGAGATCTGCATTTGGTCTCGACTTTGAGACCTACAGTATGGCAGTAAAACTCCAGCCATGTTTAACATACCATATTTTAGGAGCGTGAAATTGATGAGATATAGTCAGGAACCAGCTGGATGCAGTGTATTTGGATTTTCAAAAACAACTGCTGTGAAGTGTCACACAAGAGTTTATTTTGCTATTTAATAAGAGTCCATGGTATTGGAGGTAATATATTAGCATGGATAGACGATTGGCTAACTGATAGAAAACAAAGAGTTGGGATGGGAGTGGGGGTGCATTTTCAGGATGGCTACCTGTAATTAGTAAAGTGCCACAAGAATCAGTGCTGGGATCACAATTATTTACAATATTTATTAATGACTTGAATGATGAAACTGAATGTACTATTGCCAAGTTTGTGGATAACACAAAAATAGGTAAGAAGGCAAGTAGTGAAGATGACTCAAAGAGTCTGCAGAGGGATCTAGATAGGCTAAGTGTGTGGGTAAAAAAAACTTGGCAGACAGAATACAATGTGGGGAAATGTGACAAGAAAAATGTGGGTGCTGAATGTTTTTAAATGGGGAAAGACTGCAGAAAGCTTTGGATAAGAGGGATTGGGGAGTCCTCATCCATGAATTACAGAAAATAAGAATGCAACTTCAGCAGGTAATAGGGAAAACAAATGGAATGGTGGCATTTTCTTTAAAAGGGATTGAAGTATAAATGTGGGATGGCTTAGCTAAAACTATACAAGGCACTAGTCAGACCACAGCTGAATACTGTGAATAGCTTTATGCCTCTTATTTAAGGAAAGACATATTGGCATTGGAGGCAGTCCAGTGAAGGTCCACTTGGCTGATAGCAGGTATGGAGGAGCTATCTTATGAGGAGAGATGGTAATTTGGGTCTGTAAATGTTGAAATTTATATGATAGAGAAGCAAGCTTCTTTAAACGTTCATGATTCTTAGGGAAATTGGCATAGTCGATGGGGAAAGGTTCTTTCCCTTTGTGGGGTAGTTTAGAACCATCTGGCAGAATCACAAAATAAGGGGTCACACGTTTAAGGTAGAGATGAGGCGGAATTTTTTCTCTCAGAGGATGGTGGAATTCTTTATTGCAAAGCACTGTAGAGGTTGGTTCATTAATATATTTAATGCTGAATTAGACAGATGTTTTAATCAGTAAGGGAATAACGGGTTATGAGGAAAAGACAGGAAAGTGAGCTAATGGTCACAAAGTCCGCCATGATCTCATTGAATGATGGAGCTGGCTCGATGGGCTGAATGGTCTACTTCTGTTTTATAGTCTTATCTCAGAGTTAGCATTAATGGGACTGGAGGCAATAACATGGATTGAAGGCTAGTTAATGGACAGGAAACAGGGAGTGGGGATAAATGTTGGCATATTTTACCTAGGAGAGCACTGCAAGAATCAGTACAGCACTTAGTTTTCTTGAAACCTTAACCTATAATACCCTTTTGCAATGTTTTTGGAATTGTCATGCATTTCTTTTGCTTCTTCACTTTTATTTTTACTTTCCAGTATCTGTGCACTTGTTTCATTCAGCTATATTTCCACTGGGAATGATAAACAACTGTGGAGGTCAGGCATAGCACCACTGAATCTCGATCCAAAAGTTTGTTTTTAATGAACAAAAGAAAAATTAGTTTAATGTTTTTGTGAATATCTGTAGCTTGAGAGCTGGTTGGATTCATTGCTGGTCTGTTCCCTGGGCTGGTAGGCTTGTTGGTGGATGTATCACCACCCCCCCCCCCCCCCCCCCCCCCACCCCACCCCTCCCCGTTTGTATATCGGGTCAAGGTGTTTGTTGATGGCGTCTGAGGATGAGTACCATGCTTCCAGGAATTGCCTTGGTGTTCTTTGTTTAGCCTGTCCTAGAATCATTGTGTTGTCCTTGGACAAAGAGGCAGATAGCTAGTGACCTGCGTCCATGAACACTAACTAGCAATTAAGAGACATGATCAACTCTCTCCCTGGTATCCATACACGCAGCCAACAAGAACCGTAATTTTGATTGGGACAACACAACGATACTAGGATAGGCTAACAAAGGCCACCAAGGCAATTCTTGGAAGCATGGTACTCATCCTCGGACTCCATTAACAAATACATTGACCTGGACCCGATATACAAACCGCTGCAGTGGAGAAACTAGAACCGGCACCAACCGGAAACAGCTCAAACAGAATTACATCAATTCAAAGTGGAACAGTACAGCAGCGCTTCACAGGAGGCAACACAGCATGGATAATGTCACCTGGACAGGGACGATACATCCTCCAACAAACCTACCAGCCCAGGGAACAGACCAACAACGATTCCAGAAAAATGAGTGTTCAAGTTCAGATTCATTAATCTGGGCCTCTGACAACTTTGGAAATCATCTGAATGAAAACTAATGCTTGGCTATTCTAATAACCACTCAGTTCAATTTGCAAATGAATAAAATGGAAACGAGTCAGGAGGAAACACAAAATCATCATTTATAATTCATCAAAACATTAATGTTTAAGTATGTAGCGTCTGAAGGAAATGAACTGTTTTATGCACTAATTGATGTCACATCTTTTAAGTTCGGAATTACCATCTGCGGCAGTAGAGAGTCTTTTCATTCATTTGTTTCAAGAATGTGGCTAACACTGACATTAAGGTTGGCTAGTTGGCAGCTGTATTTTTTACTAAATCTATGTGATGTTAAGGAATTTGCTAAGTCTATTGGCATAGCCAGCCAGGTACACAGTTGGATGTTGTCCTCTGTGATGAAAATGAAAGCAGTCACCTTGCTCTGCTTTGAAATTAGACAATTAAGAGCTTTTTGTCACCAGACTAGGAACATGAAAGGCACCCTGTAGTAAGTATCCCGCTCCAACAATTTTGTCACTTTATTATTTTGATGACGACAAAAATGTACTTATTGTAAATCAGGCAGCTGGAACCTATTTTGTGCATGACTACCTTTCATTAAAATTGTCAGCTGATATGGCTGATTACAGAACAACACCAATGGCTTGCTTTCTGTTCAAAAGTCTGTCAGATAACAATGCTGCTCCTCAAAATACTCCAGGCAGTGCAGTCATGTCTATATATAAATCCCAGTTTCAATGCAGTTATCTGTTCTTGCAGGAGAAAGTGAGGACTGCAGATGCTGGACATCAGAGCTTAAAAATGTGTTGCTGGAAAAGTGCAGCAGGTCAGGCAGCATCAAAGGAGCAGGAGAATCGACGTTTCGGGCATAAGCCCTTCTTCAGGCTGAAGAAGGGCTTATGCCCGAAACGTCGATTCTCCTGCTCCTTGCATGCTGCCTGACCTGCTGCGCTTTTCCAGCAACACATTTTTAAGCTCTGTTCTTGCAGTTGACTTTAACGAAGCAGGTCAAGATGTTCAATGTAAGAATTCATTTTCATGGAAAAAAAAATCATTTATTAAAAGCCAACAACACATTATGCTATTAAATCAGCAGAAGATAATCAATGTAGATCAGTGTTTACACTAACGAGAGAATAGCCCCTTCAGGTGGAACCTTGTTTCTTTTTGGAGGCAGGCCTAAAAGTGAGAGATACTGCTCAGGGGTAGGTAGAAGGGATGTTCTGTCTCTGTTGGGATCTTCCTGACTCCAGCTTCTGGGTGCATATTCCAAAAGTACTGAGACAGCCCTTCACCCCCTGTGACACAGGAGCATTATTTATCACTGCTCGTCATCCACAAAAACCCCTCATGTTGTCAGGGATACAGCAAAATGGCAGCCCATTTTAAGAATGCCTCTCTAGAAGCTCTCCTCACGGTTGTCTTTTATAGAATCCCTACAGCGTGGAAACAGGCCATTTGGCCCAATAAGTCCACACCAACCCTCTGAAGGGTAACCCACCCAGTGTCTTTAGACAGTGGGAGGAAACCGGAGCAAACCCACGGACAACGTGCAAACTCCACACAGGCAGTCTGTCTGAGGCTGGAATTGAACCCAGGTACCTAGCACTGTGAGGCAGCATGGAGAGATGGGAAGCTTTTTTTCTGAATGGATGGCAACAGGAGGCCATTCTCACTGACCAAGGCAGCTTGGATAGAGCTGTCTCCTGAGTCAAATGGCCAGGGCTGCCCAATAGAACCTGGCTCCAGTGTCTCAGGAGGATAAATGGACTCTACGGGGGTATGTCCCACTGCCTACTCAATGCTTATGAGTGTGAGTTTGGTATAAGATTGTTACTGTGGAAGACAACTACACACAAAATTGGATGCCAGTTATCTCCATCAGATATCGTACATGCAACCAATATCTGTCACTTCATTACAGCTACCAATGTTGCACTCCTTTTACCACAGTGGGTCTGCCTCTCACACATCTGCCAGTGTTCATCATTAAAATATAAAAAGAGTGATAACACTTGGGAGCTCACACACCAGCAGCTCACTGACCTTTCATCACAACAACAATGTATACATTGCTAGCTTGTATGGGCCAAGGGCACAACTACAAAAATCTTGGGATGAAGATCTCACAGATGCCTCAGACATAAATCTATCATATTATACTTTGTTGTTTTTCATTAACAGTAGATCTTTGCTGGCACAGAACCAGGTATCATTCAATAATGCTCATAGACAATCACAGTATACGATTGACATCTTTATCTGTGGTGATCAGTGCAAGCACAGGGCTCATGCACCCATATTACTGACTCTTAATGCTAGCCCTTTGCAGGCGAAGAACATGCAAAAAAAAAGAGAAGGCCACTCGGCCCTTTGGGCCTTCTCCACCATTTTATAAGATCATGGCTGATCTGATTTTAATCTCAACTCTAACTTGCAGCATATCCCTAGTAACCTTTCACCTTCTTGGTAATCAAGAATCTATCTACCACTGCCTTAGAAATATTCCAAAGACTCAAACACTCTGAAAAAAAAGTTCCTCATTTCTGTTTTAAACATGTTTCCTCTTATTTTTAAGGTATAACAACTAGTTCTAGATTCTCTCACAACAGGAAACATCCTTTAAACATAACACACGGTCAAGTCCCCTCGGGATCTTATATTTAATTAAAGTCACCTCTGACTCTTCTAAATTCCAGAGGACACAGGCCTAGTCTGTCTTCCTTTCTTCATTAGGAGTTCCGACCACGCATGACATAATGCTCATGACTTTCTATAGGGAGAAGACTACCCATGCTAGCAGAAGAACAAGGGGAACATGAGATGAAGGATAATGGCAATCCACAGTCATGTAGTGAGAAATCCTCTAATCAGCTACTGCTACCAATATTTTAATGAAACCTTAGTTAAGGCTGGGGCAGCCTCAGGGTCCCACTTGTGAACCAGGACCAAAACATAAGGAGAGACCCAGCCCAGACTCATGTCTACCAGACTTTCAAACCACACCTTTAAGGAACAATCCCATCGCTCAGAGGATGCACCTTCAGGACCTTCCTCCCTACCTTTTACCAAAAAAGAGTCATCTATTTAGAGTAGGCTCAGAGTTGCATTCTGGTGAGCACAGCACTGACATGAGCCCGCAGCCAGAGGAGGAACTCTGGCACTTGGAGGACTGCTAGTGAACAGGCCCTTTCTGAGCCCAGTCAAGATGATGAACCTCTGGTCTTGGCTATTAAGGAACTGATGGTGTTGCAGAGGCAAAACAAAAGGGAAAGGTCTGACAGATGTGCCAGTGATCACACGCAGACTGGAGCAAAGAAGATAGGAGTCTATGCAAGTTGACTCTGACGTTGTGAGTCTCGCATCCAAGTGCCTTGTTGATGACCAGCATGGACAGTCAGGCCCAGCAGAACACTCAATATCTGCAGGATATATACAGGGAATACCACTCCATTTCTCAAGCCATGAAGGTATTTATACACCGGCAATGGCGGGTGGCTGAAGGAAGAGAACTCCCTACAGGGGCTCCATCCTCTCAAGGGGAAGCAGTGCCAATGAGCACTGATGGGGTACAGGAGCATCAAACTGGAACCCAGGATTTTCATCTCAAGATAGTGCAGAGGTACCCTGTGACACCACCTCCCTTCTGACAGGATTCAACAACTCCGTCAGTTTAGGCTGAGGAGGTTGTAGCTGCTTATGTGCAGGAAACCCATAGCAGGCCAGAGACTGCTAGGCCCAAACCGCCAGAATTATCAGATGAAGGCTGGCAAAGCAGCCAGCAGGTTTGCTCAAATATAGTCGTAGCTTCAAAGGTGGCAAAGGATCTAGTGGTAGGAGGAGGATTGAATAACATTGATTTCACTTTGGATGTATGTTTTACAACTTTATGTAGAAGGTGGGACTTGATACAAATATAGTCCCTTTATAAAGCAGTCTTGTGGTTTCTTGCAATCTATTAAAGTTTCTATGTTTTTCATGGAGATGACCCAGGGAGCACTGATGTCAGTCAGTGTAAAGGGTTCAGAGGTAATCATTCACTGCTGCCCTCCGGGAGGAGCTCAACCTCGAGAAAGCAGGAACATGATCGATGTTTGGCTTCTGGGAGTCAGTCAGCACTGTCCATACTCTTGACACCTCTGTAGTATATGAATGATCCTTGCAACTGAGGTTTGAATCATATAACAGCAGGCCACAAGTAATCCTGACTAAATCCATTCTGATGCTTTGTCCAGAAAACTGAATAGGAGGTAATTGCGCCAAGGGAGCAAATTAACTTAAAAGTAACGGCATAGTATCTGAATATTTTAAAGGTATAATCCAAGAATTTTCTTGAGAAAATGCTCTGTGCCATAATTTGCCCATATTCAGATTGCCTATTTTAGTCAATGCAAAGCCATTTGCTCTCAAATCCCTTGGCTATCAGGTTCTCTCAGGATTTTCTGCCTCAGCTCAGCACTACTCTGGCTTTTTCAGTGTTCTCCTTATCTACACTGGCTCCCTCAGCATCTCAATTAGACTCTCCTTCTTTCTCATTTAAGGAGACAAGTGGATTCATCTTCCCCACTACCTTCTTCCAAATTCTCCCCATGTTGTAGAATGAGGTTGTGCAAAATGCAGCAATCAAGCATCATGCTGGAGACCCTAATTGATGAATACTGGAGTACTCCTCCTGAACAATGCTCATCTTCAGAAGATGAATTGTCTGTTCAATGATGGCCCTGATGAATATATAGGATGTAAATGACTCCCTAGTACCTGGAAGAACTCAACAGTGACTCCAAATGCAAAAGCTCAGACACCTTGGTTTTCTGACTCCATGGTGAAATAGATAAACTGTATGACTTCCTTGTAAATGGCATCTGTGAACTCACGAATAAACTCATGGGCTGCCAATTGGCAGATACTACACATCACTAGTTGCAATTTCAAAGGAGCTGGTTAGTAGCAAGTTCAATCCTGCTGTGAAATTTGAGGCATAGTGCTGCTGCCCAGGTGTAGATCTGTCTGCTGGAGATGGTAGATGATGGTGATAGTATCCCTAGTCCTGTCAAAGTACCTGTCTCACTCTCTTCACTCATGCAAGTAGCTATAACCCCTCTGGTAGACCATCTCTTAAAAAGACCATTTGACAGAGATGAAAAGCCAGTTTCCCCACTTCAGGTACTGTCTGTTCATGCACATCAATGGCCCCCTGAGCCTCATGTCAATGGTTCTGTTGGCACTGAGTAACTCCTCATTCTTCTCCTCTTTTGTCTCAACCTCAACAATGCTAGCAGTGCTGCTGGCTTAAGTTGGTCAAACATCTGGCATGGAGGCACTGATCTGTGAAGAAATATCAGGAATGAAAGGTTTGTTTTCAGTTTAAAATCTTGACCTTATCAGACTACTCAAGTATTGAATGGTCTTACAAACATCTTTAAATGGCAATATTCATCCCCCATGACCCATGACTGACTTTCCTCTTTGTTACTCTGCCATACATGAGGTTGTGGTAATAATTTTGATCCTTACATTGCATTCCATGCAGCAATTGGCTTAATCAGACTCTTGGTGGCTTTCATTAACTCCCACCACACAGCCCAACAACCTTATACTGTAATCTACAGCCTGAAAAATTGGTTACATCCCATGTCCTCAACTTTCAAATACATCACCTTGATGTAGAAACAGAAGAATTTGATACACATACCCTCTAATTATTTACCATAATAGGTAGTATATATCAGACAAAACAAGATACTATTTATACCACTACATAATCAAAGGAGCTCACAAATATCCAATCTCACACTTCTGTCTCAGCTTATCCTGGCAACAACTGCTCCTTTTGATTCCCATTCTAATTTACCATAGGGCATTGGTGGTGTACAACAGGAAATTCCAGTTTGGATGCATAATTGCTTTTGGCATTTTGCCTCCACAGTCGAGAACTTGCTGCTAATTGCTTATGAGTAGGTGACAATTCCCTCCTTTATCAATAGGGGTGTTCCAGGATCACCTTTATCGTTCAGTCTGAGCCTATCATTGTATGCTATTGTCACATAGAAGGAGAAGGACAGGCAGTAGGGATGATAATCACATCATTATAAACAAGCTGGCACTTAGCGGGTGGATTACAGGAAAGGTCAATCCTTGTTAGAAAATTTAGTAAGATTCATTTCAGGAAATGGCAAATTGGCAGAAAAGGCTTCAACCCCCAAGCTGTTGATCAGGGGAAATACTTCACCTGATATTACACTGGAAAGTAAATCCACTGAAAATGATACACTTTTTAAAGTCTTATTCACATTGTTGACAAAATGGCACTTTTCTTATGGTAATAGAATCCATAACTTGACTGCCTATTTATCGCTTTGCTGAGATGGAAGGAGACGAGATAATAAGTAAATATCCTAAACAGTGAAAGCTGTTTAAATTTTGTAATAGAGCAAATAACAATGGAATATGAGGTAATCGGTTTTAACTTGCAAACTATGAAATGTTACTGTTCTTTCACACACAAAACCTATGCACAAAGCCATATTAAAAAAGATTGTGAAATTTTCAATGAACAGAACATTGCTAGTAAATGCAGCCATGAGAAGCACTAAAAAATATAGAAATTGCTCCATAAAATGATTTAGAAATAAAGTCTCACAAAAATTCTTCATGCTCACTCCCTCCAGCAGTGGAAAATTGATTTTCACTCCCTGGTTCACTTGGAAGCTCAGCAAGGTCCTTGAATATCTCAACATATATTTCAAATCTTGGTCCCCAGTTTAAAATATCACCCCAGTTGTGTGTTTTATTAACAGGGGAATCATCACACGGTTGCATGTTGTTATCTGAATCCTCCTCAGTAACAATTTCAGTCCCTATTAAACATGTGTCGGACGCATACCATTTTTCATGTCCTTCTAATCCAATCTCTCTTTCGTTTAACATCTTTTCATCCTCAACAATATTTCTCTTTGAATCTTGTTGAGCATATTTGTGCACAGATGAACGACTGCATGCTGGAAGTTCCCTTTCATAGTTATACTCTGAACAAGTAAAAGAACTATGGGAATCACTATCAGATGAAGTGTCTGTGGAAGGAAGGATCCCTGGATGGTTTTTCTGGGCTGACGGTCTTTGTGGAATTTGTGACAGTGAAATTATTTGATTAGTGTTCTCTACCACTTTATGAATTGTTGGTGCATTCAATCTTTTTATCTCTTCCACAGACAGACCAAGTGGAAGTCTCTCAACTATCTGGATCATTCTCCTGCTGGGTCTAGAGCTGGACATTAATATTGATGCAGCTGGTAAGCTTTCAATTTGATCATCTCCACAAAAAGCCAAGTTATCAATACCTCCTTTGCTTGATTTCTTGCTGTCAAAATGGCCATGTTGGAAATGGTCTGTTTCATAGTCAGTCAAATAAAGATCATTTATTAAATGCTTTCGCTCTGTAAATAAGACTGATGAAGGAAACCATTCTGATGAGCACATTTGAGTTAACTGTTGATTTGTAAATCCATTTCTTGGTCCTGGATTGTGACCTACAGCACTTTGTTGACTTGCAAGACATTGGATGTTTCTTTGATTCACAAAAGCCACAAATGGTTGAGATTTATTCTGCATGCTTCCATGTAGAATTGCCTTATTATAATGATCATTGTTGGCCTGGATCTGCCTGTGGTACTTAATTACATCAAAATCTGAAGAAGTCAAACTGGTTGCATTATCAATGTCATTGACCTCTAAGTCATAACCTTGACCATTGCTTTTCTTATTCTGCTCCATGCTTGTGGCAGTAATATATGTTTCATCTATGATATGGTAACTGTTTTCTGCCTTGAGGATATCTGGCTGCTTTCCTGCATTGTCAAGATCATTATCAACATCATCATTATGACCATCAGACATTTTCTCAGTAACTGCTTGGACAGATGCAATTATTTTTGTTCTCTTACTTTTCAAAGTAATATACAGACATTTGATGAACAAAGCTATCAGAGGTATTACTGCTAGAGTAGCAAGTATGATTACTGCTATGCTCCATTGTGGCAATTGAATATTGCCTTTCTGACAGGCTGCATGGTCAATAATTGTTGGTGTGCAGAATTCAGTAAAATCTTGTTTGCAAATGCAGTGATATGTGCCATCTGAGGAAGGAAGACATGTACTATCATGCTTACATGGGTCAGAAAAACAGGAAACTAGAAGACACTCATATGCAAGCCATAAATCAATGCCTTTCATTCCAGTTGGACAGGGGTTGTTTAAGCAGACATTAGGCCCTCTGCATTCAATCTGTACTGAGCTGTCTCTTGGCCGTACTTCAACTAAATCATTTGATCCGGTAAATGGCATCACATGATTATTGAATTTGAATATTTTGATGCATCCTTTAAAACCTAGAATGAAAGGAAAGTAAGTCAATAAATTGTACAGCTCATGGCAAATCAAGAATTGTGCCAAATTTCCATAGGTTTAGCTTATTGTTGTAATTCAGTTAAAGTTGGCAGCATTCATAAGAAATAAGTCACTCAACTTTGACCAAATATAATTCTTAAGAGGAATGATGATTTACTGTCTTGTTTGTGGTTCGTTCTAGATTACAGAACTCACTTCTGGCACATTCCTGGGACATGTGATATGTACTTACTCTAAGGTCAATTCAAATAATGTGCATTTTCGACTGTTTAGTTGTCATCACGTACCTCGTATTGTCCTATCAACCTTTGAGCTAAGTGTTTCACTCAAATGAATAACTAATCTGAATTGATCAGACTACATGGTGGTGACCCAATCTTACTGTGTAAACCTACGTTTGTGTAGAAAATACTGTTGTGAATCTCATAAAAATGAGAATATATGAGCCCATAAACTAATGTCCCAAGCATGATGTGGATTTGATTAACACACATTTGTTGTCATTAAAGAGATTGCTGGAAGGGAAAGAGGGTATGTAATCACAAATGCCATCAAATCAAGCAGTAAGGCAATTAAAGAATTAATCTTACCCAGATGGAGCAGGTATTAAGGGAGCAATTACATTTGCAAATTCAGTTTTCATTCAGATGTAAATAGACTCAAATATTCCTTACATAGTCTAGGTTTTTACTAAATACACAGAGCTACATTCAGTGTTCCATAAACTTTGCATAAGAATGCAGCAGAGAAAGAAAAAGCAATCAGGCAGCACAGTTGACTTATCGTTAGCTCTTGTGGTTTCCCCACATAATGGATGTACAGTAATATCATAGGCTCAGAAACCTGACTATGAGAACTGTTTTAAAGAGGCTGTAGTTTGGCAAGAAGACCACCAAATAATAAATTTCAGTTTAACAAGGATCTTGACCAGATGGGCCCATGGGCTGAGAAGTGGCAGATGGAGTTTTATTTGGATAAATGCAAGGTGCCTGCATTTTGGGAGTGTTGCTGAACAAAGAGACCTTGGAGTGCAGTTTCATAGCTCCTTGAAAGTGGAGTCGCAGGTAGACAGGATAGTAAAGAAGGCATTTGGTGTGCTTTCTTTTATTGGTCAGAGTATTGAGTACAGGAGTTGGGAGGTCATGTTACGGCTGTACAGGACATTGGTTAGCCACTGTTGGAATATTGCATGCAATTCTGGTCTCCTTCCTATCTGAAAGATGTTGTGAAACTTGAAAGGGTTCAGAAAAGATTTACAAGGATGTTGCCAGGGTTGGAAGATTTGAGCTATAAGGAGGTTGAATAGGCTGGGGCTGTTTTCCCTGGAGCGTCGGAGCCCGAGGGGTGGCCTTATAGAGGTTTACAAAATTATGAGGGGCATGGATAGGATAAATAGACAAAGTCTTTTCCCTGGGGTAGGGGAGTCCAGAACTAGAGGGCATAGGTTTAGGGTGAGAGGGGAAAGATATAAAAGAGACCTAAGGGGCAACTTTTTCACTCAGTGGGTGGTATGGGTATGGAATGAGCTGCCAGAGGAAGTGGTGGAGGCTGGTACAATTGCAACATTTAAGAGGCATTTGGATGGGTATATGAATAGGAAGGGTTTGGAGGGATATGGGCCAGATGCTGGCATGTGGGACTAGATTGGGTTGGGATATCTGGTCAGCATGGGTCTGTTTCCATTCTGTACATCTCTATGACTCTATGACTCAATTGCCAAAGTAAAACTAAAAGCTCATGAATGTTCTGAGGAAAGTTCACCAGCCTGAAATGTAAATGGACACCATGTCCACAGACATTGGCAACCCATCACCAATCTTGACCCTTTCTGAACTATTGTAGGTGGTGTCCTCATGGAATCAAACAAAGATTGAAGTATAGAATCCCTACGGTGTGGAAACAGGCCATTTTGCCGAACAAGTCCACACCAACCCTTCAAAGAGTAACCCACCCAGACCCATTCACCTACCTTATTACTCTACATTTCCCCCTGACTAATGCATCTAGCCTACGCATCCCCGAACACTATGGACTTGGAGGAACCCAGGGACCTGGAGGAAACCCACACAGACACAGGGAGAAAGTGCAAACTCCACATAGACAGTCGCCTAAGGCTGAAATTGAATCCCAGTCCCTGGCGCTGTGAGGTAGCAGTGCTAACTGCTGAGCCACTGTGCTGCCCTTTAGGTATAAGGGAGACAGAAATGGGTGGCACTGCTGTTACTGTGTGTATAGGTGGGAAGATGTCTCGAGTGAGTAAGTAAGCAGTGCAGAGGGCATGCAGTGTTACTGAGGTAGGGATAATGTAGCTGAGAACTAAATTCGGGAAGATGTTGCAGGCAGTAGTGAGAGTGGTCAGACATGGATATGAGGGGAGATGGGTACAGGAGCAAAAAGATAATGAAAGTGAGGTATTGGAGAAGTTGATGGTACTTATGCTCATGGACCGGAGAAGGTCATTGACCTTCTTTTTCCATTGCAGTGCATTCCTCCAGATGGCTAGGAATACTTTAACTGAGGTGGCAACTTGGGCCAGGCTGGCATGGCATGCCGTCATGGTGCCTGCTGCTGGTTCTGTTTCTGCACCAACCCCTTCACTAGGATTTCTAGGACCCTGCACATGGGTACCAAGTTCTCACTGTCTGCTATGTCTGAGGTAAATCTTAGGAACCACACTGGACAGCTCTGGATTAATGGTGTTGGTCTGGGTGTACAATGGACTTTTAAAGATGGTATAGGCACAAGGAATTCTAAAATATCTGCTGAAAGGTAACTTATTGTGGGAACAGCATGTGGTAAAATTGGGCCAGAATCAGTCAATGCAATGTGTTTGGTAAGATAATGCAGGAGAATTTGTCACATTTTGTACAACAAACCCTCCAAAAAAAGCTCAACACAACTCAGACTTAGCTCAAAAAAGTAAGATTCAGCTCTTCATATTCATTGGAGATTTCATTGAGCACTTGAAATTCTTAAGAGCTTTGGAAGAGTGATTAAGCAAAGATTATTTTTTCTGGCTTAGCTTCAGTGGAGATGGCTGAAATCAGAAATGATGGGGACATCAGGTACAATCCTCACTCAGACCTAAGTAATCTGACTGATTGATACCTCTGTCTGGTCTTCATCTCCACCATTGAGTCATCAAGTCATGGAGTCATACAGCATGGAAAAAGGCCCTGCGGTCCAACCAGTCTATGCTAACCATAATCCCAAACTAAACTAGTCCCACCTGCCTGGGCATAGTCCATATCCCTCTAAATATTTTTTATTCATGTACTTATCTAAAAGTCTTTTTTTAAAAATATATTTTTATTGGTAAATAGATTTTATTAATATTACAACAAATAGAAAACAATACTATTCAAAACAGTACAAAGAAAGAACACCAAAAGAAAATTTTAAAAACCCAAACCACCCTCGTGTACAAATGTATAAGTATGTATACAAAAAAAACAAAATAAATAAATAATAACTAACAACAAACTAATAGATAGTAATAATACAGCTCAGCCAAACAAAACACTAACTCTCAAATATCAAGAGAATTAATTTTCACCTATTCATACATTTGCAGTTCCTCCTCTCTGGATATTGGACTCATAAAGTACAATTGTTATGGCTACATAAAAGCCCTTATTATTGTGGCAGACAAATCTGTGTCCAGGTAGTCCAAAAAGGGCCGCCATGTCTTATAGAAATTCTCAGTTTTGTGGTGGACCATACTTGTGAAAAAACCCAAGAGGATATGCTCAAAAACAATCTTGCGCCAACGCAACAGGCCTGGGGGATTTTCAGATACCCAACCTAATAAGATATTCTTTCTTGTGCAGCAAGAGAGAATGTTAAAAAGTTTTTTTCTTATGTGCATTTATAGGGAATGCACTGGGCAGGCCAAGAAGAAGGGAGATTGGGTCCTTTTCCACCCCTTACACCCAAACTCCCCATCACTGCACCCGCCACAGTGCTCCAGTATGTTTGAAGCCTATCACAGGACTAGAGACAATGGGTAAGAGTGCCCATACCAACCTTACACTTGGGACATGCTGAAGATACCCTGGTCTAAATTTTGACAAACAATCCAGAGCCAAGTGGACCTTGTTGAGAATCTTCAACTATAAAGCATGGGTCCTATTGCCAATTAATATCTTTCTTATGTTTTCCAAAATATCTTCTCATGCCTCTGAGGAGACCTCAACACCTAGCTCTCTCTCCCACACTGCAGAGTCGATCAAACTCATCTGAAGAGGCACCACCCAATTGATGATATAAAGTGCTGACAGAAAGTGTACTCTTAGCTCTGAGCACCCTCCTCTCTCTGTCAGATTTGTAGGGATCAATCAAAAGTTTAGTCTTTTTTTGAATACAATCCTTAACTCGAAGAAAACAAAAGAGGGCCCTGTGAGATGGCTCGTATTTCTGTGCTAACTGATCAAAGGACGTCATTGTGTCTCCCTCAATTAATCGCCCATGCAAGACACACCCCTAGCTGCCCAATGCTTAAATCCTGAAACTATCATCTATCATCTCCAGTTGAAAACCTAAAGGTGTGAAAGAAGATGTTTTGCCAATATTGTCTTCCCTCTGCCGAATTGCCCTCTATGCTTTAACAGTATTGATAATTATTGGTATATGGCAATTTTCCCTAACTGTCCTCATTTTGTCCAAAAACAGCAAGCTAGTAAGGGGGCACCTTGGCTGAGAGGTTTCGATATCTAACCATATTGAAAGAGGGTTCCCACAGGCCCAATCACTCACGTAAGATAAAAGCAAGCTTAGTTGATAGTTTTTAATGTCCGGAAGGTCCACTCCCCCCAGTATGTGAGGCAATTGCAGTTTAGCTAATTTAATAAGGGGCCGCTTACCATGCCAAACAAAAGAGCTGAACCAGCAGTTCAGTCTCCTGAACATTTACTTATCGAAAATCTGGGGAGCATCGCATAGGGTACAACAAACGGGGGGAAGAATATTCATCTTAATAAACGCTATCCGACCTAACCATGAGACTGGAAGTGCCTCCCACTTTTGAAGGTCTTGTTTGATTTTGTATTAGCTTTAAACAACTGATCAAGAACTAGAGTGATGAATATGCCCAAATACACAAAACCCCCTTGTGACCACCTAAATGGGAATCAAAATTCACTCTTAAGACCTAGTACCTTCGTAATATCATCCATAGGCATAGCTTCTGATTTTGCAAAATTAATTTTGTACCCCAAAATGGTGCCAAACGAGCTGATGCATTGTATCAGGCGAGGCACCAAAACTGCTGGATTTGACAAAAAAATGAGGACATCTTCCGCGTACAACGGAATAGTATGTAATTTTGACCCCACTTCTGGAGTCGATATATTAGGATTCTTATGAATGGCCTCCACCAACAGTTCAATCACCGATGTAAAAAGCAATGGCAAAAGGGGACAGCCCTGCCGGCTGCCCCTAAAAATGTTAACATTGCTTGATCATACTCCATTGTGATGACCGTAGCAAGAGGGCCACAGTAGAGAACCTTTAACCATCTTATAAAGACTTCATCCAAGCCAAACCACTCCAGAGTATAAAAAGATAGAGCCACTCAACTCGGTCAAATGCCTTCTCTGCATCTAGAGAAATCACCAATCCCTGTATTGCCTGTTGTTGACATACTTGAGTTACATTAAATGACCCATTATGAAGTCCATCTGGTCTTCTTTAACAATAGAAGGTAACAGTCTCCAGCCTTAATGCAAGAGTCTTAGAGAGGATTTTAATGTCCACATTTGAATGTAAAATGGGCCTTTAAGAAGAACAGTCCTCTGGGACTTTCCCTTTTTTTTGGAATAAGCAAAATATTGGCCTCTCTTAGAGATGGCGAGAGACAATCATGGCTGCACTCTGAAGCTGCTTCACAGCCTCCTGCACCTCTTGCTCTGATAAGGGGGCATTGAGAAAAGACTCTTGTTCAGGGATCACACACAGGAGCTCCAGGTCCTTGAAAAAGGACTCCATCTTGGCCTGCCCTTCCTCACAACCCTCAGATATAATTCAAAGTAAAATCTCCTCATTTTGTCCAAAAACAGCAAGCTAGTAAGGGGGCACCTTTTTGGAATCACATTAGGTTCCCAGATCCTTCCCTAATCGATGAAATAGCTTGAGGGGCACTCCTTTTCCTGACGAGATATGCTAGATACTTGCCGACTTGTCACCATGCTCATATAACCTTTGTTTGCAAAAATAAACTCCTTCTTTGCTGTCTGCGTGAGCACGGAATTCAATGCAGACCACAGCGCTGTAATCTGCTGTAGCTTGGTCAATGAGAGTCTGTCAAAATAAGCCTTTTTGGCTGCCTTCAACTGTGCTTCAAGGAGACGTTGCTGCTCACCCTTCTGCCACTTCCTACTAACTAACCCTCTTAGAGAAGTACTCCACAAACTTATTATCCTTCAGGATAAAGGGATCCATTCGCCAGTGGCCCACTATAGTATCTTTAATGTTAACCAACAGGTACACTGGAGATGGTAATATTACCAATCGTACAAGATGCCACCAAGTCCAGGGTTGCCACGGGGGTCAGAAAAAAAAATCAATCCTGGTGTGACATCTGTGTGGATCGGAAAAAAATGTAAAATCCCAGATTGTAGAGTGAAGATGCCTCCAGATGTCTACCAACCCTAACTCCACACACAGGTCCACTAATTGGGGCAGCTTGGTGGCTCAGTGGTTAGCACTGCTATCTCACAGCAGCTTCTGCCACAACGACTCTGTGCTCTACCTCGTCCATCCTTTTCTCCAGGTCTCCCAGCTGCTGTTCATGCTTCTGCAGCATGATCGAGATTGGAGCCAGCTTCTCCTCTATCTGCTTGCGCAACATCTCACGAGATGTTGTGAGCTCCTTTGCCAGGAGTGGTGAGAAATTGAGCCTAAGGGCCCGACCTTGGATGTACCTCCTCCCTTCTTCAGCATCCCTGGATGGCGAAAACCGAGGTAAGTTGCTCTCTGACCATGTCCTGGGACTCCACGACCTTTCCAGAGGCCCAGGATACCACAGTGGTCCATGTAGGGTGGGTTAGGACTTCGTCCCACTTGCGATGTGGTGCGGAGCTCTGCAATGCAATCTTCCTATATTACCGCCATCTTGGATCCCTCTAAATGTCTTTTAAATGTTTAAATGTCCACCACTTCCTCTGGAAGTTCATTCCACACAGGAACCTCTCTCTGTTTAAAGAAAATTGCCCCTCATGTCTTTTTACAATCTTTTTCCTCTTACCTGAAAAATATGCCCCCTAGTCTAGAAAGCCCCCCACCCTAGGGAAAAGACAATGGCCATTCACCTTATCTATACCTCTCATGGTTTTATAAACCTCTATAAGGTCACCTCTCAACCTCCTATACTTCAGTGAAAAAATTCCCAGCCTATCCAGCCTCTCCTTATAAGTCAAACCTTCCATTCCAGGCAACGTCCTGGTAAATCTCTTCTGAACCCTCTCCAGCTTAATAATGTCTTTCCTATAACAGAGCAACCAGAACAAGACAAAGTATTCCAGAAGAGGCCCCACCATCATCCTGTACAACCTTAACATAATGTCCTATCACTTATACGCAAAGGTTTGAGCAATGAAGGCTAGCATGCTAAATGTCTTCTTAAGCACCCTATCTATACGTGATGCAAATTTCAAAGAATTTTGTACCTCAACCATTAGGTCTCTCAGTCCTAGAATACTTCCCAAGGCCCTACTTTCAATTGTATAAGTCCTGCCTTTGTTTGTTTTACCAAAATTCAATACCTCACATTTATCCAAATTAAACTCCACCTGCCACTCCTCAGGCCATTGACCCAATTGGTCAAGATTTTTTGAAATCTTAGATAATCTTCTTCACTGTCCACTATACCACCAGTCTTAGTGTCATCTACAAACTTACTAAACATGCTTTTTCTATCCGTATCTAAATCATTTATTTAATTGACAAGCAAAAGTGGAATCAGCACCGATCCCTATGGAACACGCTGGTCACAGGCCTCCAGTCTGAAAAACAACTCTCCACCATTGTTGTGTCTCCTGCTGTCAAGTCAATTTTGCATCCAATTGGCAAGCTCACCCTGGATCTGATCTGAACAAACTTAATTAATTAGTCTACCATGTGGAACCTTGTCAAAGGCTTGGTTCATTGTAGTTGTGGTACATATTATCAATGGATTAGGTCAAAGTCATGCAATTCTTTACCTAGCATTCCCATGAGATCACAATCAAAGGAGTACTCTGATTCGAGGAGAAGGACCACCACTAAGTTCTTAGGGCACAAAGGATGAGCAGTGAAGTGCAGTTTCAACCTTGTTACCAACATCCAAAAGCAAAGAAATTAACATAATACATAGAGATTATATGCCTCCTGTTCTAAGACTGTGCAGAACAGCTTGTATCTCTCAACTAGTACAGTTAATTCCAAAGTAATTTTACAAAGTAAACTGTTGGCTTGGATTTTCCAATTCTCTGTGAGATATTTAACTGCTTTGCTAATTGCAGATCACAGCTGAATTAGAGGATTAATGCTGTGACCTTTCCACTGGCACTCTGTATAGGAGGGAAGGAGCATACTGAAGTGGAACAACTAAAGTTAGTAACATTGCGTGTAAAGTACAATTAATAAATTCTGTTTGAAACCCACTGTTGGTACCTGCACAGCACCAGCAGGAATTGCAATGCCATAGTTATAAATCTTGTATTAGTTTCTCAATTTTGTGATATTTTAAATTTGTAATCTTATGTGTTTTTTTAAATTAGCCTCTTTTTCTCAGTGTCAAAAAGTGTGGTGGTGGAAAAGCACAGCCGGTCAGGGAGCACCTGAGGAGCAGGAGAATCGACGTTTCAAGCAAAAGCTCTTTGTGATGAAGAGCTCAACTCTTTTTCATTAGGGAGAGTTTATGCTCGAAATGTCAACTGTCCTGCTCCTCAGATGCTGCCTGACTGGCTGTGCTTTTCCACCACCACACTTTTTGACTCTGATCTCCACCTTCTGCAGTCCTCACTTTTTCCTACTCTTTTTCTTAGTGCCTCAGTTGAACATTATTGTAAAAATTTAATAATTTTAGATTTCTGTAAGTAGAAATGTAAATGTGCAAGATTGTTTCAAACCAGATAAATGTTATAGTTCTTTGTGTTTTCTGTTGACTCTGGGACATACAGAACACTTTCTTCTTAAAAACAAAAATGTATGTGTCAAAAAGGGCAATTCAGATACTGTATAAGTAGATTTGTCTATAAGAGGGCTTTCAAAAGCTGCTAATTCAGCACGTCTGCATGAGTTCCTTAAGAATAATAAAGCGTAGCAGAAAGGAGACACATGATTTAGTTATGCATGTTTCCCTGGATTCACTTAATACCCATCTTCTGAAAAGTATGCATCTTCATCCCTTTTTTAAGTGTTGCCTTGGACTATTGAGTTTTACACATAAAGAAGCAAAACCATATTTTCAGCCTTTTATAACAAGTAGGTATTTCATTTAGATATTTTCAACACTTGGGCAGTTACTTCATCAAATATACAAGCACCTTGACAAAATAAAAATTAAATCTATAGCATTTTAATGATTTGTTTCACTGTTTTGCTTGCCTCTTTACTTTAGTACCTACATTTGTAACCCTGAGAGTGATAAATATAGCATGGAAGAAAAGGAATAATTTTACCAGCATTCCAAAATAATATTAAGTGTTTGTGTACCTCAGTGTCAGGTATTTATTCACAAAAAAATTGTGAAAAAAATGCTGTGAAGCACCCTAATGTCATATATTCCAATGATTGCTTGACTATTAGAATCAGTGTTACAGCTCCCCTTTTGTATCACCCAGCATGCATTTCGAAGTCCTCGTGCAGTTGTGGTACAGTGTGGTTACAACATTTCTTTAGCACATGATATAAATATAGAATTCAAAGAGCAGAGGAATAAGCTTCTTTACAGTGATATAACCATATCCATTAAGCAGTCTACACTTAAGCATTTATTTATTTCCAACTAAAATAATAAAGGTTTTGGGTCTGAAATATTAATACTAATTAATTACTTAATTTATAGTTGAAGATGTTTGCATAAGGTAGAGCTGTGAGCTATGATCTGTTTCTCACTTGTTGAGTGCATATGCTTAGCTTTCCATGTTAACCCATAAATGGATCATAGCACTTGAATCCACACATTTTGATTCTCTGACCTGAATGTTGCAAATATTTTCTGTTATTGTTTAAAATTTCCAGCATCTGCAGTTCTTTTTACTTTCTCTTGTCACATATATTGTTTAAATCACATAATCATTTCATAGTTAAAATGTGACAAGTTAGACTTTAACTTTTGAATGTGTAAGTGGCAGTGATTCCTGGAATGTCCATGCATATTTTCACTTTTATTTTGCCTTTACTAAATAACACAATATCATGTCATATATTAGAGAATAAATGCTACTTTTAGGAGTCAGACACTACCTTAAATTCCTACAATGTTTATAAACTGCTCAAACATTCCTTTCATCACATATTTTAAAGTGCACCTATCTACACCTATCTATTTCCATCAATCCATTTTCACATTCTTCTCATTACTGTTGTTATAATCCACCATCGAACTTCCTAAGAAGATGACAGTGGTTTAATTGTGTTAGTTACTCCAGTAGCAATAGATAATTCACAAGATTTTCATAACATAAAGCTAAGTAGTTTCCATTTTCAAAATAGTGGGAATATTCTATCACAAAGACTTCCCGAGAGATTATTGCTTATATTGACTTGAAATGCTTTATTTCTCATGCACAAGAGGAATGTAAGTCTTAATTACTGATCATTTTGTCATTTCAAACTGTGATATTTCAAGATAGACCCCTAATAGTCAGAGGAAAATTAAAAAACAAATTTAAGGGATCTCAGTTATCTGTAAGTGTAATAGGATGGTTTTGACAGGGGATTTTAATTTTCCAAACACAGTCTGGGACTGCCATAGTGTTAAGGGTTTAGATGGAGATGAAATAACTGTGAAGTGTGTACAAGAAAATTTTCTGCTTTAGTGTGTGGATGTACCTACTAGTGAAGGTGCAAAACCTGACCTACTCTTGGGAAATAAGGTGACTGAGGTGTCAGTGGGGGAGCACTTTGGGGCCAATGACTGTAATTCTATTACTTTTAAAATAGTGATGGAAAAGGATAGACCAGATCTAAAAGTTGAAGTTCTAAATTGAAGGAAGGCTAATTTTGACAGTATTAGACAGGATAGAATGAGTGAATCCTTAGAAGAGTATAAAGAAAGTAGGAGTATACTTAAGAGGGAAATCAGGAGGGCAAAAAGGGGACATGAGATAGCTTTGGCAAACAGACTTAAGGAGAATCCAAAGGGTTTTTGCAAATACATTAAGGACAAAAGGGTAACTAGGGAGAGAATAGGGCCCCTCAAAGATCAGCAAGGCGGCCTTTGTGTGGAGCTGCAGGAGGTGGGACAGATACTAAATGAGTATTTTGCATCAGTATTTACTGTGGAAAAGGACATGAAAGATATAGAATGTAGGGAAATACATGGTGGCATCTTAAAAAATGTCCATATTACAGAGGAGGAAGTGCTAGATGCCTTGAAACACATAAAAGTGAATAAATCCTTAGGACCTGATCAGGTGTACCCTAGAAATTTGTGGGAAGCTAGGGAGGTGATTGCAGGGCCTCTTACTGAGATATTTATTTCATCAATAGTCACAGGTGAGGTGTCGGAAGACTGGAGGTTGGCTAACGTGGTGTTACTTTTTAAGAAAGGTGGTAAGGACAAGCCAGGGAACTATAGACCAGTGAGCTTGACATCGGTGGTGGGCAAGTTGTTGGAGCGAATCATGACAGACAGGATGTACATGTATTTGGAAAAGACAAGGACTGATTAGGGATAGAGAACGTGGCTTTATGCGTGGGAAATCATGTCTCACAAACTTGATTGAGTTTTTTGAAGATGTAACAAAAAGGATTGATGAGGGCAAAGTGGTAGATGTAATCTATATGGACCTCAGTAAGGCGTTCAACAAGGCTCCCTATGGGAGACTGGTGAGCAAGGTTAGATCCATGGGATACAGGGAGAACTAGCCATTTGGATACAGAACTGGCTCAATGGTAGAAGACAGAGGGTGGTGGTGGAGAGTTGTTTTTCAGACTGGAGGCCTGTGACCAGTGGAGTGCCACAGGATCGGTGCTGGGTCCACTACATTTCGTTATTTTATATAAATGATTTGGATGTGAGCAGAAGAGGTTTAGTTAGTAAGTTTGCAGATGACACCAAAATTGGAGGTGTAGTGGACAGCAAAGAAGGTTACCTCAGATTACAATGGAATCTTGATCAGATGGGCCAATGGGCTGGGAAGTGGCAGATGGAATTTAATTTAAATAAATGTGAGGTGCTCCATTTTGGGAAAGCAAATCTTAACAGGACTTATGCACTTAATGCTAAGGTCCTAGGGGGTGTTGCTGAACAAAGAGACCTTGGAGTGCAGCCGCAGGTAGGTATGATAGTGGTGAAGGCGTTTGGTATGCTTTCCTTTATTGGTCAGAGTATTAAGTACAGGAGTTGGGAGGTCATGTTGCGGCTCTACAGGACATTTGTTAGGCCACTGTTGGAATATTGCGAGCAATTCTGGTCTCTTTCCTATTGGAAAAATGTTGTGAAACTTGAAAGGGTAGAAAAGATTTACAAGGATGTTGCCAGGGTTGGAAGATTTGAGCTATAGGGAGAGTTTGATTAGGTTGGGGCTTTTTTCCCTGGAACGTCGGAGGCTGAGGGGTGACTTTGTAGAGGTTCATAAAATTATGAGGGGCATGGATAAGATAAATAGACAAAGTCTTTTCCCTGGGGTGGGGGTGAGGGGTCCAGAACTAGAGGGCATAGGTTTAAGGTGAGAGGGGAAAGATATAAAAGAGACCTAAGGGGCAACTTATTCACTCAGAGGGTGGTGCGTGAATGGAATGAGCTGCCAGAGGAAGTGGTGGAGGCTGGTACAATTGCAACATTTAAAAGGCATTTGGATGGGTATATGAATAGGAAGGGTGTGGAAGGATATGGGCCAGGTGCTGGCAGGTGGGATTAGATTGGGTTGGGATATCTGGTCAGCATGGACGGATTGGACTGAAGGGTCTGTTTCCATGCTGTACACCTCTATGACTCTATGACTCTAAGTGAAGCAGTACATCCATATTTCATCCATATTTTCTTTTCTTTTCCACACATTCTCCTGTATTTTCTGTCTTTTTTTCTAACACCATCTCCCCACATGCTGCCACTGCACAAGAGATTACCTGTTAAAGTTTTGACATCACTAATGTGCTTGGACATGCTTTCTCTGCCTCAATGATAAAAAACTACAGCTGATCCAAAATTTGCCCACATGCACAAAGTTCGTGATTTCCATCTATCATATGCCCTCCAAGTTCCATTGGCTCCCCTTTCCCTACCAATTCAAAATTCTTGTACTCACTTTCAAATCAATCCCTGATGTTATCTTCCCCTATCTTATGGATTCTGGTTGATCCATCCCTCCTCCTATACTAGCTTTCTCTTTTCCTCAATTCCAGTTAGTTCAGCCATTACATTATCACTGTCAATGTCCTGATCTCATTTTCTGTCTCCCTCCCTACTTTTGAAATCTTTTGCCTTTTGCTTCTCCCCAAATCTCTGAGTTTTGACTTGCTCAAGTTAAGCACTTTGAAAAATCTTAGCATGTGAAGAGCACAGGATTTACAGCATAAAAACCAGGCTTTTAGACCAATTAATGCACGTTGGTGTTCAGTGCTTCACAGGTACCACCTGACTTAATCTGCCAGTGTTAACTTGACCTAATTCAGTCGTCCATCACATGTGTGGAAATGTAATGGTTGGTTTTGTGCTGCAAATAGCGTTCATTGTACATTTGAACAGGTACTTTGTTTTCTATTTGACAATAGATCATAGAGTATGCAGATCATCTTACAGTCATAATCAATTGATATGTAAAAGTCAAACATGCCTCTTAATTTACTTTTTGAGCTTCCAGCTCGTCCATTTTGCAGACAAATAATATGATACAATGCACATCATTAAAGCAGTCTTCTTAACTTGCTATTACACTCATTAATAGTAATTAAAACAATGTGGCTTTTCAAAATAAAACTCCCTATACATATAATGCAAATATATACTTAATTCTCCCAGTAAGGGAGATGCAAGATCTCACAAATAACAAGTTAAGTTATTCTATGTGAGTATTGCTTTTTAGGAAAAGGACTTAAGTTGTTTTGTTGTTGACATCATACGTAGTTTATTAAAAAAAAATCCATTGCATTATATCAACAACACTTTACCTTGTTCATTTGGATTACCAAACTGCAGTAACGGTGCCTGTCCCAAAGATAAGGTGGAGATCTCAATCCCACCCACCCGCTGAGTGGGATGCGTGATGCTTTTGATGTGTTTTTTGTCAAGCATCAGTGTAGTGACTGAGTCATTACTCTCCATTTTGAAAGTATGCCATTTGCTATCAGAAATGGAGATATTCAAACGGTGCTTAATGTAGCCGACTGAGCTAGCATCGGAAATGTAGTTTATCCGCCCCTCCATAATCTGAAAATAAAAGGCAACATTAAATTTCAAGTGTCTTTAGTTTTGTTTTTAATAGTAGAACTTTTTTTGTGTCTCAGTATGTTACCATAAGAAGTAATTAATGCCAATTAAACTCCTTCAGATAATGGAGCACACCCCTCTGAGTTCATTGCTTTTCTGGTTCATGACTGGAAAATGGAAGTACTCTCATTTACTTTTAATTTTAGTTTCTGAAGAGTTCTGAAGAAGAGACACTCATCTTCCGCCTAGGAACCCTCCAACCACAAGGGATGAACTCAGATTTCTCCAGTTTCCTCATTTCCCCTCCCCCCACCTTGTCTCAGTCAAATCCCTTGAACTCAGCACCGCCTTCCTAACCTGCAATCTTCTTCCTGACCTCTCCGCCCCCACCCCACTCCGGCCTATCACCCTCACCTTGACCTCCTTCCACCTATCGCATTTCCAACGCCCCTCCCCCAAGTCCCTCCTCCCTACCTTTTATCTTAGCCTGCTGGACACACTTTCCTCATTCCTGAAGAAGGGCTTATGCCCGAAACGTCGATTCTCCTGTTCCTTGGATGCTGCCTGACCTGCTGCGCTTTTCCAGCAACACATTTTCAGCTCACATCAGACTTGAAAGTTAACCTTACTCCTCTCTCCACAGGTACTGCCAGACATGCTGAGTTGTTCAGCATTTTCTCTGTGTTTGTTACTCACTGATACAATGATCCCCAGGTCAGAGGTCAGACATCCTGTGGTCATAGATGAAGTCTACTGCTGTTTGAAGTCCTTGCTCTCTGACTGGAAGGCAAGCCTTTCAAGCAGGCTGACTTTCAGACAAAGAGCCTAACAAGGAAGAAAAGGCACACACACTGGAGATACAATCCCACAGCAGGCAAAGGAAACCAGATATAACTTCTTATCTACAAAACAGTTAATATCTAGACACAAATTCCAGTTTTTGGCCACTTGAAGCTGCCTGATCCAACTGGATACTTTAACGTTTATGACTAACAGACTTTTTTGAATCTCATCATCGCAGTGAACAACAAAAGATATGGTTTAAACACATTGGAAAATACAGGTGTGGTGAAGTGTTGCTTTAACTGTATAGAAGGAGAAGAAAGTGAGGACTGCAGATGCTGGAGATCAGAGCCGAAAATGTGTTGCTGGAAAAGCGCAGCAGGTCAGGCAGCATCCAAGGAGCAGGAGAATCGACGTTTCGGGCATGAGCCCTTCTTCAGGATCCTGATTCCTGAAGAAGGGCTCATGCCCGAAACGTCGATTCTCCTGCTCCTTGGATGCTGCCTGACCTGCTGCGCTTTTCCAGCAATACATTTTTGGCCCTTAACTGTATAGAATCTTGGATATGCTTACCTGGAGTACTGTGTTGAGTTTTAATCTCTCCTTACTTCAAGAAAATATTTTTACCATTAAGGGAATACAACAAGGGTTCACCAGAATTGTTCCAGTGATCCTATCCTGCGAAGAGGGAATGGGAAAACTGGACTTGCATTCTCTAGAATTTCAAAGATTGAGAGGTAATCTCATTGAAACCCACGCAATATTTTAAGGGACAGACAGGGTAGATGCAAGTAGGATCTACTAGACTCCCCAACCAGAACACATAATTTTAAAATAAGAATTGAGTTGAGGAAAATTTGTTTCTTTTCACTCAGAGGGTTATGAATCTTTGGAATTCTCTACCCCAGAGGGCCATGGATGCTTTCAGGATGTCTAAAGTAGAGGTTGATGGATATTTGGTTATCAATGGGAATTGTGTGGGTAAAAAGGATTGAAATGTCTGTTCAGTCATGACGGTGTTAAATAGTGGAGCAAGCTGGATGAGCTGAATGGCCCACTTCTGCTTCTATGTTCCTATATTCCAAACAAAAAAATCAAATCTTCACAATAAATAAAACAAATGAAGACTCACAGGTTTCATTAAAGTGTAACAAAAATAACAAATGCAGGTTTCAGCAGCAATTGGCCTGAGGCAAATAAAGGTGAAAGCACCATACTATAGGGTTGCTGTCTCTTTAGGGAGAAGGACTCGTGGTGGTTTACCTGAGGATCACCATGCCTCAGGTGAGGGATGAGCTTGAGAAGGATAGTACTTCACAGTAATCTCAGCTGGTGCAGGAACTGAGCCCACGCTGCACGTGTTATTCTCCATTGCAAACCAACTGAGCTAACTGACCCCTTAATTTCGAGATAGGACCAATGAGCGCATTAAGCTGAATAGGTATGCAGCTAAGGCAGCCTGAAGGTATTACACAGTCCTTCCCCTGGAACTCAGTACAGGTTGACATTGGATGTCAAGCTTCATATCACAGGGAATGGGGTGGAATCTGTGGTAACAGAGTTTAGATGGTGGTGGGGACATGGCAATGGCTTAATTCTTGTGAATACCTAATATTGTCTCAACCAGGACTGGAGGTCAGATAAACAGTCTGACTACATTAAAGCATTGGAGGAGTTGTTTGAGATGGTGGTGAGGTAGAATCAGATGTCAGTTGTGTACATGCAGAACCCGAGATTATAAGTTGGATCGTGTCTCTCAGTGGTTGCATCTGAATGAGAAACAGGAAGGGTCAAGGCCAGATCTTTAGAAATCCAGAGGTTGTGTTGCATGGGCAAAGGGCAGCTATTACAGATGATTCAGTAGCTATAGTGAGATCAGGAACTTCAAATCTTTGTCATCATTTTGAAGTCTGAAGCAAGCACTATGCATCCATCACTCATTGTTCCTGACCCCAGTCCCCCAATGCTTCTAATATAAACATTTTTGATGTTCGAATTCTGTCATGCCCTCATCTTTAAGACTATTAGAAATAGTAACAGGTGTAGGCCATTTGCCCCCTCCAGTCTGCTCCCCTATTCAATGGGATCATGGCTGTTCTTACTTTCTCACCTTCTGTTTCATAACACTTGATTTCTATCCTGATCAAGAATCCATCTACTTACCCATCTTTGTAAATTCTTCCAGCACTACAATCTTTCCTGCAGGATTATCCAAATCTTTTTCAACACATAAGTTTTGTCTTCCATCATCTAAACCCCATACTCTGGAAACGCTTTCTAGACTTTATCAAATCCCTCTCTTTACTTAAGACTTTCCTCTAAACCCGCCTCTTTGATCAAGCCTTTTGTTCTCACTCCAAACTCTACTTCTTTCATTATGGTTGTGCCTCTGATGTGACATAAATGTAAGTCATTGTTGTTGTTATGCATTTGGAACAAATGTGACACCAGATTGTTAAACTAAATTATGTTAAAAAGGCTTTTAGACATGGATGCAGCTGAGAAGGATTATGTTGTAATTCATTAATAGCACTTAGTACACGTAATGTGAGTTCATCAGCAATGAAAATCTCTGAAGGAAATTATTTATTATTTAGTTAATTTTATTGATTACAATATGAAAAGCAAATTTACCTTGACTGTGGTATAATTTATACTTCCTTGTATATGAAGCAGTATTCCTTCTGATGAGTCTGTTCTGAACTGTATTTCAATGCTCACGCTGTCTTTATCTTCTTTTTGGTTTTGTTTTCTCTTTATGTGGTTATTTAATAGTTGATCACGTTTATAACTTTCTTTGATGAAATAATCAAGATGAAATTGTCCATTGAAATTTATTGCTGTATCTGGGGAAATAGATATTCCCCAGTAAGATAACAAATAGTTAAATGCATCATAAGTGGGCATATAGCCATAATGACAAACACCCCAGCAAAAATCATACTCTCTCAAAATCAAAGAGTACACACATTAACACAGATTTGATGCTCAGGTCACATTTTCTAGTTATCTTTGGGTCCTTATGTCACTTTTCCAGGACGTAGAAATGTACATCCACACTCTAGCTGCTTGCATTCCTGTGGTGTCAATGTTTGCTTAGTAAACCCCCAGACTTATACAAACTAACCTCCTGTTTCTGAGACTTGCCTGTGCAGTTTACAGTCCCTACTGCCCATATATTGTCAAAACATCTACCAGTGAACTACAGGCGTAACCATCTGTATTCACGCTCTGCAACCCATCGTGTCTGTCCCATGCTTTTCCTTGAAAGGTAACAACATATTATTGTTATCACCACTCTCCCCACTTCTTATAAACTTGCTGTTTGCTACAAGTTTGTTGATGTCTATACCAAATAATTACATATGCTGGTATTTATAAAACAAGAGGGACAATGGAATGCAAAATAAAGAGGCTACGCTTCAGTTTTACAGGACGTCAATGAGATTGTATCTACAAGATTCTTGACAGTATTGATCTCTGAAAGGAGGTGGCTTCGCTTCTGAGGAACTCTGGGTGTTCTGGTGGCTCAGTGGTTAGCACTGTTGCCTCACAGCGCTAAGGACCTCGCTTTGATTCCATCGTCAGGTGACTGTGTGGAGTTTGCATGTTCTCCCCGTGTCTGCGTGAGTTTCCTCCTGATGCTCCAGTTTCCTCCCACAATCCAAAGACATGTGGGTTAGGTGGTTTGGCCATGCTAAATTGCCCATAGTGTCCAGGGATGTGCAGGTTAGGTGGATTAACCATGGAAAATTCAGGGGGATGGGTCTGCGTGTTGCTCTTTGGAGGGTTAGTGTGGACTTGAAAGGTTGAATAGCCTGCTTCCACACTGTAGGGATTCTACGTTGCACAGGCTAAGCCTGTGTCCACATCAGTTTAGAAGAGTAAGAGGTGACTTGATTGAAACATAAAATATTCCATGCAATCTTGGCAGGTTGGATGTGGAAAGGAAGTTTCCTATAGAGGGAGAAATGAGAGGAAGAGTCCCTATTTAAATGTAAGGGGTCACCCATTTAAGACAGAGATAAGGAGAAATGTTCTCTCATTGAAGATCATGAATCTCTGGAATGCTCTTCATCTAAAGGCAGTGAAAGCAGAGTTGATGAATATTTTTAATGCAGTGGTACATGGATGCTATTAAACAAAGTGGTGAAAGGTTATTGAGGATAGATGGGAATGCAAAGTAATCGGATCAGCCATGACCTTACTGAATGTCAGAACAGGCACCATGAGCCAAGTATTGCTTCTAATTCCTACATTTGTGTGGAAATAAGTTAAAGAATTTTTAAAACAATGAAATGCTTCCAAGCAAATATCTTACCCATTTCCATTGCTCTCTCAGCTCATTTACAACTGGATCCTATCATATTTCTTGTGTTAAATGGTAAATGACACAGATTAATTGCAGTGGATTAAATTTACTTGCAAGCCCATACAGGTTTAACAGCTCAAATTACAATTTACCATTACAAATAACTAAGAGTGAAATCTCCTTCCTCAATACTTCTGCTGGACTGCACATGGCAGTTGTCATTCTGGTCCTTGTCTCATTAGCATATCCAGTTCATAAGGCAACACAGCTTTTAAAGCAGTTATGCAACAAAGCCGTTATTGATGACTTGTCACTTCCAGACTCGGCTGTTCCAATAGTCCCTGGTTGGATTCCCATTTTCAGCTTTCTGCAAATTTCAGCTCATCTGAAGTTCAGCTGTGTTGATGGGGTCACCAATTTCATACTTGCTGGTTTGCATTGACTTCTTCTTGTTTATTTGTCCATGGGATATAGGTATCCCTGGTGAGGTCAGCATTTATTGCCATCACAAGTTGTCCTTAAGGAGGTGATTGTGAGCTGCTGCCATTTGGTATGGAATGCAATGATATTAGGAAGGAAATCCAAGGATTAAGCTCTTTTGTGCTCCACTGTGAGCCACTTGAATGTAATAATTTAAAGTTGTGTTGCCAAAGCTACATGGCATTCCAAATTTCATGACGTCAGGAATGTATTTTGAGATTTTGCAGTCAAGATATATCTAGTACCTATCTAATCCTGAATTCAGCTTCACAAGGACATGAAATAGCAGTGACTGATGAATAACCAAACCTAAATCCTAAATTGCTACCGCACAGTGGTTCATGCATTATTTCCCCATGTTCTTTGTGTCAGATTTAAACTGCTTTGAAAACCATTAAGGCCCAATATACTAAATTAACTAATGAACTGAAAGGTAGCACTTTAAGGAGGACTGTAACAAGAACAACTTCCAGAGGAAGCTTACCCTTACAGTAAATGGTTAGCTCAGTTGATCAGGTAGCTAGTTTGAAATGCAGAGTTATGCCAAAAGCATGGGTTCAATTCATACGTTATCCAATGTTACCATAAAGAACTCTCCCCTCACCTGGGGCATCGTGACCCTCAGGTTAAACTGTCAATGGTTCTGTGTGCGTGTGTGTCTGCCTGTCTCTCTCTCTCTCTCTGATGAGAAAAGAGCCCTATGCTCTGATAAGTCTATGGTGCTTTTACTTTTAAGAAATTTCTCAAGAAAAGGATTGCTAAGTCATTTCAAAAGGCAGTGAAGAGTTAACCACATTAGACCAGGTTAGGGCAGCAGATTTACTTCACTCAAGGACTTCAATGACCCAGATAAGCTTTCACAGCAATTGTTTTATGGCCACCCTTAGACTAATGTTTAATTTCAGTGTTATTTGTTGAAATCACATTTCATCATCTGTTGTGGTAGAATATAGGTGGGCTTTCTAATCCAGTGATAACACCACTGATCCATATCAGGACAAGCATTGGTTATTGTAAGATGCAGTTGGTTAAGTACTGTTGGAATTGGTGCTCAGTGTATGTAAATAGCTTGCACAAAGAAATTAAATGCAAGTTGAACAAAACTGCAGGCCATACTGAAGGTGGGAGTACGAGAAATCAACATAATCTGATGAAGCAGCTGATTACAAATGAAATTGACAGTGAGCTGAATTATGGTGGAGAAAATTTAGTGCTTTATTCTGGACATTGGAAAATCATTAAGAGTCCAGTTGTTTTCATAGGCAATGTGTTACTTAGACTGACTTATTTAGGCATCCAGCATTTTGCACCAACTGTGCAAAAACAAGGATCTCCTGAGCACTTAACTAGGCTTGCAAATATATTGCAGTTCTACTTGAAGCAATGCTGAATCTGAGTATTTTGGAACTGCCTCCTGAATTGTAACATCAGAAAGACTTCAGAACCAGAGCTGGTCATTTTTAACTTAATCTGCTTGGTGGGAAATTGAGAGTAACATCGATTGGTATGTACAATTAGTGGGAAAACTGAATGTTCCTTTATTTTCTGCTTTGGGTTAAATTGAAGTTGCCCCTTCCCTATGTTAATTTTGCATTAGTGTGAATATGGCAACATAATTGGCCATCGAAAATCTAATTTAGTCAATAAAACTCATGTCTACCACTTATACAGCTTAAACAAATACCTAGATGTCTCTCACCATTATCCAACTTACCACAAGGTACTAAGATTGAACTGTTTTGAAAAAAAAGGTGAATGGTATGCATTAATATGCTATCATAGTGAATGCATAATGGATATTATTTGTCATCACAACATGCTGTTTATAGCAACTACTGTTGCAATAATTTGAAAAACAGATACCTTTTTCACAGTGGGGTCCAGTAAAACCTTCTGGGCACTGGCATAAGTAGTAAGACCAACGATCAAGGCAAATTCCACCATTGAGGCATGTTTTGGCTTGACACATTCTGCCCAAACGAGGACAACTATAGGGATATAGAAACATTGAAAATCTGAAGGCTGGAAAAATTCATCAATCAAGCTTTTCTCACTGCTGATGCATTTCTTGAGATAATGTGTAATTTGGCCTGTACAAGATGAAAACCACTTACCTTCCAACCAACCTTAACAAACTATTTGAAAAAACTAACCATCTTCTCAGTGAACTCATACTTATTCCAGCCTGCCTGGAATTAATTATCTTCAGTTTACGGTCAGGTTTCCTTCTTCTACAATCCTGTCCCAAATTAGGTAACTCTGACTCATTTCTACATCTCTCTATTATTTCAAATACCTCAGTCAGAACCCTCTTCAATTGTCTTCTGTCCAAGAAGACCTCCAGGTTGACCTCCGGGAGGGGGGCAGGCATGGGCGCCAGTTGGCCGTTGGACAGTCTTTTGGGTTCAGAGGGGCAGCACGGTGGCACAGTGGTTAGCACTGCTGCCTCACAGCGCCAGAGACCCGGTTCAATTCCCGCCTTGGGCAACTGTCTGTGTGGTGTTTGCACATTCTCCCCGTGTCTATGTGGGTTTCCTCCGGGTGCTCTGGTTTCCACCCACAGTCCAAAGATGTGCAGGTGAATTGGCCATGCTAAATTGCCTGTAGTGTTAGGTGAAGGGGTAAATGTAGGGGAATGGGTCTGGGTGGGTTGCTTTTCGGAGGGTCGGTGTGGACTTGTTGGGCCGAAGGGCCTGTTTGCACACTGTATGTAATCTAAAAATCTAAAAAAAAAATTCCAATACTGGGACTGATGTATTTTATTCCCCTGTTCTCATCATTCTGGTAGGTCTCCTCTATACCTTTCCAGGTCTGTTATATACCACGCCAGTGAAAGTTCCAGGCAGCATGCAAGACGCTATATGCTGATTGATGTGGACTTCATAACTTCTACACTTTGTATCATTTTTATACCCACCAGCAATTCAATTTATTTGTTAACAACACTCTTAACTCGATGTTTGGAGCTTCTATTTTAACTTAACTTAACCTTCATCTTATATTTGAGGTGATGATACCAACACTTTATGAAAATGTTGAAGAGTTGGTCCAAGGCACTTGATGCTGCAATGCACCATACATCAGAACATTCCATCCAGGGCACTCAGTATGTACACAAACCCTCCACTATCCATTGACCAACTACAAGTTATTCCTTCTGTATATATTGGTATTGCCTACCAATTTTCTGAAAAAGACAACTGAAAGTTTGTCTAAAAGTCTAATAAAACAAATTTACTTTGTTCTCTCTATCTAGATCCCCAGGTATTAGTTTCAACAGGGACCATTTGTAAATTCATGTTGACTCTTACCAGTGCATTTACTGCTGAAAATTTCTGAGGTTCAGCAAGTTCTTACATGTCCTGAGGGATTTAGCAGAAAGCTGCAGATCTACAATTAGTGAGTTTACCCAATCAAATCAAAGGATCAAAAGCTGAGAGAAAAGCACTTGTGCTTTTTCAATAAGCTGCCTGTTGTGTATAAGGAGACACTGGTGGCCCTGTGGTCTTGGAGATCTCAACCTTTTCCTCTTTAATTGATAGTTGATTCCAGAAATTTTCCTCATAATGATATGAGACAAGCTAATCTTTACTGGATCCTTTTGCATTGTCCATAGTTCAGGGACCATAGCTTGTCTAACAAATTCCAGGATACATTTTGCCAGGAGTCCACTAACACACCCTTAAGTTCTCAAAGAACCTTTGGATGAGTTCCATCCAATCCAAATTCTTTACTGAGGAATGTGCAGAGATTGGCAGGAGTAGTGGAGGTGACATGGATGACAAAAGCAAGAGCCAAGGGATGATTGACTGGCATCATAACTCTTTGTAAGATCTTTGTAAGTGTGGTAGGATTACTGAAACTTTGGCATCCCTGCCAACACCAATGAAAGGCAGCATCATATAAAGACCATATTGACAAATACTAACAGTTTGAGGTGAGAAGCAATCAGCTCCATGCCTTACGCAGCCTATGAGACTTTGGATTTGTGAATTGTAGTCTGTGGTTAACAATTAAAGATTTCCTGTGATTACTTCTGCTTCATAGAGGTGACTGTCTTTCATCAGTAATGATCAATGATATGGTCAAGATTGCTTGTGACTAGGATTTGTATGCCACATCATTGCTCACATGCAGGATTCGCTGATTACCTGTACTGCAATTGATATAATTACCTGTTGAAGGGCATTACTCACAACTAGAGTCACATTCTCAAACAGGAAAAATACACTAACTCTGCCCATTCCTGACATGGTGGCAGCCATTTTCAACTTCCATTGCCAATTTGCAATTCAGATGAGGTTGGAAGAAACACAGATCATACCTGACACAGTAAGTTGCAGGGTCAGCCTGCTAATATAGGTGACTCCTTCTAAATCTTCCTGTTCCTTTCGTACTTTGGACTCACTGTTGGCCCCACCAGTTCTGAATCTTCACATGTTCCTAACCAACTCTTCCACTTAAATTTTCATCTCCAAAAATGATCCTTTAGTCCTAGGTCTCCAGCTTAGCCACGCCAACCATTGTAATACACTGTCCCTGTGTTAAACTCAGGGTGGTTGTGACCATCGATGACCCCTTCCTCCTACAGTAACCCATGTCTACCAAAACATAATCATCAAAATAAATTGAGTGCAGGAGAAGGGATGTGTTGCTGCGATTATACAGGGCCTTGGTGAGACCATACCTGGAATATTGTATGCAGTTTTGATCTCCTTACCTGAGTGAGGATACTCGTGCCCTACAGAAAATGCAGCAAAGGTTTACCAGACTAATTCTTAGAATGGTAGACTGATGTATGAGGAGAGGTTCAAAAGTTAGAATTCTATTCGCTGGAGTTCAGGAAAATCAGGGGGGGAATTCTCAAAAGAACTATAACAATTTAACAGGATAGATGCAGGAACAATGATGGGCGACTCCAGAACCAAAGGTTCAGCAAATGGGACTGAGATGAGGAGAAATTTCTTCACTCAGCGAGTCGTAAGCCTGTGGATAGCAGCCAAGGCTAAAACAAGAAATGATTTCAAGGAATTGGCTATAGAAATCAAAGGTTATGGGGGAAAAGCAGGAACAGGATGATCATAATGAATGGCAGAGCAGGCTTTCAGCGCCTACACCTTTTTCTATTTTCTAAGTAGTCGATATAGTCTATCTGCTACCCTTATATGTTGAATCATCCAGTCACAATTTTTACCCTTTCTGCATCCAACACACTGCCTCCAATCCCTCAAAATGATTTTCCAGGGTTCCCTACACAATGGTAGCCCCTGAAAACCCACCTTGATTTACCCTGACTGACTTGGAAGGACAGCTCTGACTGATAAATGAACAGATCCCTGTCTGATCTCTGCACCACTCTTACTGTAATCCTCAGACAGGTTACACAATACCTGCAGGACTGACTGGGGCTCACTCCCTGGGACTGTAATGTTATGGAACCCCGTGAAGCTGGCCACTCCATTCAGCCAGCTGACTATGTTCCTGGCCCTGTTCTGAGATCAGCGGTCTCAATGACTGACCATGTCGGGACCTCCTGACTGGTAATGGATCCCCATGAGTTCGCTGACAATTACCCTCTTTAAGCTTTGAGCTGTAGCCATTTGGTTGATGTACATGCAAGGTGTTTGTCACGTTATCACACTGATATGTACTGTAAGGTTACTTAGGAGAAAGTGAGGACTGCAGATGCTGGAGATTAGAGTCGAGAGTGTGTTGCTGGCAAATCACAGCAGGTCAGGCAGCATCCGAGGAGCAGGAGAATAGATGTTTTGGGCATAAGCCCTTCATATGGCTTATCCCAGAAATGTTGATTCTCCTGCTCCTCAGATGCTGCCTGACCTGCTGTGCTTTTCCAGAAACACACTCTTGACTCTGTAAGGTGATGTAGCAAGGTGCTGTACAGCAAAACAGCCGACTCTTAATTGATCACTGCTGACAACTCAGACAAGCTGCTAAAAGGCAAAACAAGACAGAAACACTGTCAGCTATAAGTATTGAATGAGGCAGCAAAGTCCTAAAAAGTGAGGCCGAGATACTGTGAGCATCTAAATAAGCATGAAGTGACTGAGTGCTAAGAGAGCAAGTGGCAAAGTCTGAAGTGAAATCTGTCCCTGCACAAAGTGGCCTGGCAGCAGCATTTCATTAAAAAGTGTCAGTGCGTTGTCACAAAGCATTAAGGCGCATAATGGTATTCTCAGTGATTCAGAAGTTTGCTGTGAAAATGTGGTTAGACTTATATATGTTCAAATCCAACCTCTGAGGATGGAGGGACTTCAGTCAGTCACTCCCCATGGAGGGTGCCCGAAGATGTTGAGAACTGTTGCCCCAGATAGAAACCCAGGGGAGCAAGCTGAGTTGGCATTGCAAGGCATCCATCCTGACTTTCATTATCGGGTTTGTCTCCAACGCATTGGAGGGTAGCAAACTACATCCATAATAATGAGATGTTAATGCATGCAAATGGGTCTCTCACCACTCAATAGTGACATTTCCTGTTTAAAATGGACTTGCAAACATTCTCGATGTTGAGAATCTCATTTTTCTAATCTGGCCACATATTTCCCAACTGAATCACAATTGTCCATGTCATTCAGGGGCTGCAAGAATACTGCCCTCTTTGTTTTCTGCACAACATCATTTCCTACCTATCTTTGTACTATTAGCAAATCTAATACCATTAGTTCCAGTCTCTTCACTACACATTGACATATCTTGAAAATAATAACACAGATCCCTCTGGTAAACCACTCATCACATCTTGCCATCCAAAGACAACCAATTTATGCATACTCTCTATAATTATTAGCCAACCAATTCACAATCCATGCTAATATGTTAACCCCTACAGCAGGAAGCCTTATTATATGGAGTAACTTTTGATGCCGCACCTTGTCAAATGCCTTCTGGGAACTTAAACACACTACATCCACCTTCACCTACATTGCTTGTTATCTCCTCAAAAAACTCCAATAAGTTTTGATTTCTCTTTGATTTCTCTTTCACAACAACATGTTGACTCTGCCTAATTGCGTTAGTTTTGTTAATTAGCCTGATGTAACCTCCTTAGTAATAGCTATCAGCATTTTCGCTATGACAGATGTTTATCTAATAGGCCTGTGCCAGTGCCAAGGATCCCAGAACATCCATGAGTAATGAATACATGCGGCTATGGAAATTGGGAGAACTGGGTAAGTATTAGATAAAAGCCACACAACAGGGGTGTTTTTAGGTAGTTATTGAGTTGAATTTGGGATCAAAAAGTGTGAGAAAGCTCACTGTACCCTCCATGAAATATGACAAAAATTACATTTTTCTAAAACATGGTAAGATTGAGCCCAATACATCTAGCTCAGCAGTCACTTCGAGTCATAGAGATGTACAGCATGGAAACAGACCCTTCAGTCCAATCCGTCCATGCCGACCAGATATCCCAACCCAATCTAGTTCCACCTGCCAGCACCTGGTCTATATCCCTCCAAACCCTTCCTATTCATATACTCATCCAAATGCTTTTTAAATGTTGCAAATTGTACCAGCCTCCACCACTTCCTCTGGCAGCTCATTCCATACACGTACCACCTTCTGCGTGAAAAAGTTGCCCCTTAGGTCTCTTTTATATCTTTCCCCTCTCACCCTAAACCTATGTCCTCTAGTTCTGGACTCCCTGACCCCAGGGAAAAGACTTTGTCTATTTATCCTATCCATGCCCCTCATAGTTTTGTAAACCTCTATAAGGTCAGCCCTCAGCCTCTGATGCTCCAGGGAAAACAGCCCCAGCCTGTTCAGCCTCTCCCCATAGCTCAAATGCTCCAACCCTGACAGCATCCTTGTAAATCTTTTCTGAACCTTTCAAGTTTCACAACATCTTTCCGAAAGGAAGGAGACCAGAATTGCACGCAATATTCCAACAGTGGCCTAACTGATGTCCTGTATAGCCACACCATTCTTTCAACTCCCTGAAGGGAAGCCCATCAGGGCCATGGGACTTGTCAGATTTTTGTTCTAATATTTTTATTGGTGCTTTTACCTGGTGATTGAAATGGTTTCAAGTTCCTTGCTCTCTTCCACAATCTGACTCTGGAAGTTATAATTATATCTTCTGCAGTGATTCTATGCAAAATATCTGCTTAATTTATCTACTATTTCCCAATTTTCTGACCAATTCACAAGACACTCACACATGAGGATCAATGCTCACTTTGTTTACTCTTTTCCTTTTTAAATACCTGTCGAAATTCTTACTATCTGTTTTATATATTTCCAACCAGCTTTCTCTCGGTCTAATTTACCCTTCCTTATTAATCTTTTATTTATTCTTTGCTGTTCTTTGTATTTTGGGGAATGGATCTGAAATAGCATAAAAGTCATCAAGGTTCGCAAATGTCATGCTTGAAGCAGGAAGTCAATAATTGGAGAGTGGGCCTTTTCCTTCAGTAGTCGAAGATGCTCTCAAGAAAAGTTAATAGAAAGCAATGGAAGCAGGTAGAGATCAATGCCACTGATGTATTCTAGAGGACCTGGATGTAGTTACTGATTCAAAGCCATAACCGAGTAATTGAGGTTGGCACTTTGTATGGGCCTGGGGAGTGCCACATTGTCAATGTGGTTTCTTTTTGGATGAAAATCTCTCAATTAGATGTAAAAAAAAATCACATATCTCTTTTTGAAGAAGTGCCTGACCTGGTAAACATTTGTCCCTCAACACAGCCCTTCAATCATTTGGGCCTTTTCTGTCCTCGTACCATGTATTCTTTATTGCTGGACTGCTGCAGGAAGTCAGTATCATGACAGCTGCCTGGAAAATTGCCAGTACCCATGAATCATTTCAGGACAGTAAGGAAGAATTTTGCAGTTCGTGAAGGGGTCAGCCTTGTTGACAGGAACTCTGATGACCACATCTGAGAATGGGATGACACCCTGCAATTCTGGGAACGCTATAATGGTTGCAAAGTCTCTCGCTTGTTTCCAGGGAACATGAGGAAATCATTCCGTTGTGAAAGAATGTGTCTGTGACCAGCTTGATACAGTTGCACACTGCAGGCTGACTAGTGCTGTGTTTACTTCCGGGTGAAACTTGAAATAACCTTGATGTACAACAATCCAGGGCTGTGTGGTACATAGCATATTACAGTTTGGTACAGACCTACTGCAACAATTGCCACTACACTGCTCCTCAGTTTGGTGTGTACTTAGATTTTCTGAGCCGGCAAGGCCATCCTAATACAAGATTTCTCTGACTAGATTATTTGCAGGACCATATGCTACTCTTGGAGGTCCAGCCCACCTGTTGTTCCTGTTCCGCCACATTCTGAAACTAACAAAGGATGGCTGTTTTACAGCAGCAGGAGTACAGCCTTGAGTTTGGAATATGGTTAGTTCATCAAAAATACAAAAAGGGAAACTCAAGTTGGGGACAACGGTTAAGACACACATCAATGATCTGAGTTTTCCTTTCTTCTGTTCAATGTCCTTTTAAACTGCAAAGAAAATATTAATTTCTCATGCATAGCCAGCAATAAGCATTCAATATATGAAATCTGATTTCGGTAAACACACTGGGCGTCTACGTTTGGCTCCAATTCAAAATGGATCTGGGTGGATCAGTCAATGTTTTTGGGGCTGTGTATCACGTGAAATCTTACCCAGCTGACATTTTCCTTATTACTAAAAACATGAATGTCTAATGTTGCCTTGCACCTAAATGTTTGCAATGACGCATTGTTATCTTTAGACAGTCATGGATTAACAATCAACAAATTGGAAAATGCCCAACAAATTTGTAAATAGGCTCCAACAAACCTCTAATTATTAATAACATCGCTCATCACAATATTAGATGGACCAAATGGTTCTTTGTAAAAAATACATTGGTTTAACAAGTCATTATATGAGGATATCATTGGTAGGGCCAACATTCATTGCCTATTCCTGATTGCCCCAGAAGTGACAGAAAGCTGTTTCTCGAATCCTCATGCTTATCCATGTGCTGTAGGTACAGTCAGGATATTAGCTAGGCCACCTTTGGAATACTGTGCTCAGTCTGGTCTCCTTGCTATATGAAAGATGTTGTTAAACTTGAAAGGGTTTGCAAAGATGTTGCCAGGATTGGAGAGTTTGAGCTGTCGGGAGAGGCTGAATATGCTGCGGCTATTTCCCCCGGAGGCTGACGGGTGACCTTATCAAGGTTTATAAAATCATGAGGGGCGTGGTCTATTCCCAGCTCTAGTCCAAAACTAGAGGGCATAGCTTTGAGGTGAGTGGGGAAAGAAATAAAAATGACCCAAGGGGTAACATTTTCACACAGAGGGTGGTGCATGTATGGAATGAGCTGCCAGAGGAAGTGGTGGAGGCTGGTACAATTATAACATTTAAAAGGCATTTGGATTTGCATATGATTAGGAAGGGTTTAGAGGGATATGGGCCAAGTGTTGGCAAATGAGACCAGATTAATTTAGGATATCCGGTCCATATGGATGAATTGGACCGAACGGTCTATTTCTGTGCTGTACCACTCTATGAATCTGTGACTCATTGTGCTTCCAATAGCAGTTTAATACAACTGAGTATTTTGCTGGGTCACCTCCAAGTGTGGTTAAGATTAAACCATGTTGGTGTAGGCCTGGTCATACTGTTGGATGGCAGATTTTCAGCCCTGAAAAAACTATAGTGAATGTGCAATCCAGTCATTTCATGACCATTACTACTGAGATTAGCTTTTCATTCTAGCTTTATAAATTCCACCAGTTGCCATAGGGGGATTTGAGCTCATGCTTACTGAAAATCAGTGCAGACCTTGGATTTTCTACTGTGCTCTTTCTTCCTCCCTTCAGAATGCAGTAGCAAAGGGCAGGATTTTTTTAACCATTTGATTCCACCCCTAACCCAAATGATTCCCCTAAATCAGAAGGCACTGAATATTCATTGCAGGATCCAGATGAAATTTCTGGCCTGCCCAGTCCTGAAGAGAGTGCTGCTGTGAGATTTAAATGGTAGGAGGATGCAGAAAATCAAGAAAGCTGCAGCAGTTCTCAGAAAGAAATTGAAGCCTGCATTGTTGCGTAAATGACAGCCTACATGGATGGATAAATGGCCATCTCCCTCCATTCTATCACCTTGCCATTGCTATTGTTTTGCCTCAGGTCAACTCCTTCTTTCAGACAGTCATCCAGGATAATGACAAATCTGATCTTGTGCAAAGGAAATGGACCAGACCACTATGGTCACATCCTTGCAAAAATATTTGTACGTGATTCGTGGGATAGGGAAGCCAGTCACAGTCTCAGTGAATTGGTCGCACTGTCTGATTTGACTTCATTATACACAGCTATTCCAAACTATTCTGGGAGGTAGCTCACAAGTGAATCTAGTCTTAAAGTTCAAACAATAGGTAATTCAACTTCATAAACTGGACAGTAGATTGGCTCAGTGATCAGCACAGCTGCTTCACAGTGCCAGGGACCCATGTTTGACGTTACCCTTGGGTGACTGTCTCCCCTTCTCTCCGTGTCTGCGTGGGTTTCCTCTGAGTGCTCTGGTTTCCTCCCACAGTCCAAAGATGTGCAGGTTAGATGGATTAACCAGAGGAAATGCTGGGTCACAAGAATTGGATAGGAGGGTGGGTTTGGATGGGATTCCCTTCAGAGGGTCAGGGTGGACTTGATGGGCCGAATAGAGGGATGCTATGCCAAAAACCACCAGCGTTCAGGATTGTTTCATGCATTCCTAAGATGATGTTTTATGTCTAGATGCAAGAGTAATCCCATTTTTAGAAATGCAGTAATGATAATGTTTTCCTGATCCATACTTAAAAGTTATGGAAAGTTTCCTCAGAGGTAATATAACTTACACATATGATAACCTAGCCAGAACATCAATTAGTCCTCTGCCAATTAATTTATAATGGCTGAGTCCATACATCTGGTTTAAAACTGCAAGTAATGTGAAACGCTGAGAGCATATATAAAAACCCTGAGCTAAATAAAGATTACAATGTTTAAAAAATTATTTGTTACATCATCTAGACTGCAGCATGCACATGTCTCATTAACAAAAGCAGTCTGATGGAACATGATCCAGTTCCTTTGTGACAAAGCAGCATTTTCAGTTTATATTCACAGCATAATGAATGGCAGAGAATATGCAGGCTTTTATCAGTCTATAATTAGTTAGCTATTTGTGAGCAAGTAATATTTCTTCAATTAGCAACAAATCTTTTCTTGTTGCTGGAGGTCTCAGAAAAAAGTAATGGATCATTTCAAAGCTATTAGAGACTGTTTCATTGTTTAAGCTCGAGCAATTTCACATCTCTGTGTAATATTTGTTTAGGCTTATTGATTCGGGAGGATGATGTTCTCTTGAAACAGGCTTGGTACACTAAGAATTAAATTGAAAGTTAGATGTTAAAATTTGATACATTAGACAGGAAAAATGATAAAACCGAATTTTAATTATAGACTTCATTTTTTTCAGCACTGGGAAAATATTTGTTTGTTGCATATGCCATGGTCATATTAATCTTTACATCTGGTGAAAAAAATTATTTTTAAAGTCAGTTCTCATCAATGAATGGGATATCAAACAATGTTACAATCTGGCACAGGAAGTGTTTGGCATATTCTTATTTTCGTTGCTGTCAAATGACCTTCAGTTCATACGCAGAAGGAATCTATTTGCACGTCAGAACTGACAGAAATCTGTTCATTTTTGCATATCTGAGGTCCTAGACAAAGGTGTACCAATTTTTCACCAAAGCATTGCTCAATGACACAAATGCTGCCCTAGCATTCCATACCAAGGAACACCTTCAGCAGTAAGTGGATAGAGTCTCTCAGGCCTATAAAGAGTTTGGTTTGATCAACAATGTCTTGAAGACAAATGTTATTTTTGAGGATGTTCCCATATTGCCATCTCTTAGCATTGACAAAGTGGTGCTAGAGGTTGTTGATAGAACATAGAACATAGAACAATGCCCTCGAGGTTGTGCCAGCCTTTATCTTACTCTAAGATCAGACTAATCTATGTACCCTTCATTGTACTATCTTCCATGTGCCTATTCAAGAGTCGCTTAAGTGTCCCTAATGTATCTGACTCTACTACCACTTCTGGTATGGCTTGACATATCTAGCCTCCACTATCACAAGCAAGGTATCTCTCATTTGATGCTGGAATCAGCACACACATTGAAAAACTGCAGCTGTTCTTTGAAAAGTGAGTTATAGAGTGTGGACTGACAGCAATCTGACTGAGAGCAGCAAACTTCAGGTCTTCAAGTCTGTCTTCTCAGTGGACTCCTTTACATATTGACAATCTGTACAACATCTGCTATGGAGAAGAAAAAGCTGAACAGTTTCCACCGTTGCTGTTTCACACAAATCCTGGGCAATTCTTAGTGGGACAAGGTTACCAACACACATGTCCTGGAGCATGTGAATTCCATCAACGTACACAAATACTGTTCCGCCACATTCATTTACCAGATTACAGCTGGATACTCAAAAATGTTTTGCATGGTAAACTGGCCACTTGGTCAGTTGCTGAACATCCGTACCTCTGTTTACAAGGACACCTGCAAATGAGATGTGAAGTTGATGAACATTGACACAGAGAAGTGGGGGATGCTGCCAGAAGGTGATGACCTCTGGAGACTCACTGTTCAAAGAGGCATTGGAAGACGAAAGGAGAAACAGAAAGCTCCGTTGTCGAAGAAGAGGGCCCAGAGAAAACAGAGGCCAAAAAATCGTGCACTGCATTTATAGCCCAGTGCCATCATCTGTAGCAAGTGCGGCTGAAACTGCCATGTTAGATCAGGCCTCCTGTGTTTCTCACAGAGATGACCTCCAAGGCACAATCTGTTGTCTGATCAGAGCAAACTCTGCCAAGGACACTGAGCACAGAGTTGATATTGTAATATTAAAATTTGATACATTAGGGATTTGAAATGTTAAAACAGTGCTTTAATTATAAATTCAATTTTCTTCCACCCTATAATTATATTTGTTTGCTACATTTGTAATTAGTTGTGTTAATATTTACATTAAATTGTGGTTAGAGTGAGCCCAAAGTGTCAGTGAGGGAGGTCCCCTGGCATCCGCAGTATCGAGAGCAGGAAGCCCAAGATTTTCCGGTCAGTGGTGCCAAAGTGGAGGAGACTGAGCCCATGCAGAGAGTACACTTAAAGGCTGTTGAATTTTTACCTTTATTCTTTTATTTTTCCACTTAATACTAGGAAGGACTCAAATATAAATTTTTAACTTTATTTCTTTATTTTTCTATATTAACAACAACAGTAATGCTTTAACTTTTAACTTTGTTTCTCAATGTTACTATTTGTACCTAAACTTTGTACCCAGGTACCTTTGTACCTAAGATGACTCTGTGTATAGCAACAAAACACACTTCTCGCTTTACTCCGGAGACAATAAAGTTTAAATCAAATCAAATAAAGTGTTCAAAGTTTGTTTTCATCAACGAACACCCCCCACCCCCACCCCCTTTTTGGAAGTGGACCTAATAAAGGATCCAACATTGCACAACCCAACAGTCAGTGACTTTTTTTATTAATTCATGGGATGCAGCCAGCATTTATTGCCTATTCCTAGAGGGCAGTTAAGAATCAACAACATGTAGGCAAGATCAGGACAGCCGTTTCCTTTCCTAAACGGCATTAGTAAGCCAGATGGTAAATGAATGTGGCGGAGCAGTATTTGTGTACGCTGATGGAATTCACATGGGATTTGAACCCAGGTCCTTCACCATTACCTGAGTCTCTGGACCTACAACTAGGCCATCACCTACTCAGTAAGATGGAATTTTCTTCATTTTGATCTTGGTTGTGCCATATATGCACATGGCCTTTAAATGAGTTCTCCATTAACGACTCCATGTGCTATGCTGGGTACAACATGCGAATCTGCCAGCTACTAGTCTGTGGTGCATCTGCCAGCTGCAAGCACAGAGATTAGTTGGGTTGTTGTGATGTTTGCTTTGTAACTTGTAATTTGTTTAACTTTGTGTTAAATAAACCAACCCACAGAGTTAATCAACCCCTGATGAGCAACTGATTATTAGATTTTTATCATTAACATCCTACTACATTTTGGAGAAGTAAAAGGATACAATAGGAACTTTGTACCGAGTTCAGAGCAGAGTGACTTGACACATTGAGCAAGGATGAAGAGATATAAAGATCTATATCATTATATGTTAAAATATGGACATCAGTACCACACAGACCTGCCTGGACATGATCCCAAGATCAAAGCAAATGTTAAAGAGAAGGGACTTTTACCCTCACACAAGATGAGGGAGGATCAAAAAGACAGCTCTGGTACTTCACAGCTGTGTGAAAGCAGACAAAAAGGTTATTGTACTGTTCGTAGATATGCAGATTGTGAAGATATTCAAAACCCAAGGAAGGACAAAGAGGTTATTGACAAAAACAAATCAAAAAGGGAGGAGACAGTCTTGCATGCTTGACCCAGAAAGATTATGTCAAAAGAAGAAGAAAAAGCAAGACTCGAAGAGTTGCTTGGAGGAAATGTAAGCTTGTGGACATATACCCGGAGATGAAATTTTATGATAATTTTTCAGCATTATTCCCATTGAGTGCCAAGTATATAACTAAAATGTTATAGTTTCATATATTTAGGACCAAGTTTTCTAACCTGGTACAAATTATGTGTAAAAGGTTAAGAACTACTGCAAACACACCTGAGGTGTAAAAATGCTCAGAAATTTTGACGCAATTCATTGCATCATTTGTCATAGATCCAGGTACAAGAGTAAAAAGCACATTAAAGATGATGCTGGATAATTGTGTGTAAGTGAAATTATCACAACAGAAAGCTGGTCTCACAATAGGGAAGTGGTTAGGGTGAGAGAGGAACCGAGCTTCTGAAAGTATTTAATTAGGGTGTAGGTTTGCTCGCTGAGTTGAAGATTTGATATCCAGACGTTTCATTACCTGGCTAGGTAACATCATCAGTGGCGACCTCCAAGTGAAGCGAAGCTGTTGTCTCCTGCTTTCTATTTATGTATTTGTCCTGGATGGGGGTTCCTGGGGTTTGTGGTGATGTCATTTCCTGTTCGCTTCGCTTCACTTGGAGGTTGCCACTGATGATGTTACCTAGCCAGGTAATGAAACGTCTGGATATCAAACCTACAGCTCAACGAGCAAACCTACACCCTAAACCTCAACCTGAGCTACAAACCTTCACAAGCCTTGCAAAAAAGTGTTTAATTAGGCCAAACCACATCTCAAATTACTGATAATCTTTGCCAAGATTGACACAGCAGAGCATTGACAAATGCAAATGAAGGCAAAGGAAATTTCATGTGTTGCTAGAGGCTTCTATAGGAAAATTCTATCTATTGGTGCGCCGGCCTCATAATGCCAGCTCACAGCAGCTATTGTCAATGACTTGTATTGTCCATATTTATTGCCACATAAAGTATGGATGTGTCTGTATCATTTGATTTTTAGCTTACTGGCAGGAATGGCGTCAGGCTTGGGTAAAAATCACTCTAGTATGCCTTCTTCCATGTCAGCTGTAAGGAGTTTGGAGCTCCTCTAACTTTAAGATCATTCAAGCCTACATGGATTATCTGCAACACTAGGTTGCTGTTGCAATGTATAATAACTTACAATTTAAATAGTGCATGGAATATTAAAAGGAGCAAGGCTGAATGGTAGCAGTCCTGCCTCTGAGGTGGGAGGTACAGTGTTTAAACATTTCTGCTGGCTTTTCTGATAAGTGCAGTCCAGAGCTCCAACTACAAGTTGAAATCCATTTACTTATTTGGTGGCTATCAGTGGACCTTAGTCAGTGGGCAATCCTTAAAATTCCCCTGCCATATAGAACAAACAATCCAACTGGTTCATGTAAAGATAATTCCCACCATGGAAGGAGTGACCATTTCAGGTTTTTAATCAGTCCTCAGTACCTCACATGATTCTTGAAGGGAAGGTCTGAAGTGACAAAAACAAAATCTGGAAGCGCTTCATAGTCATGTGAGAAAAAACGCTGATGTCAAGTCAAAACCAAAGAATGAGGAAGAGTGACCAAAAGCTTGATATGGAAATTGTGTCTTTAAAAAATTATGACATTTTTCACAAAAACAGAATCATAGAATCCCTGGTGTGCATAAAGAGGTCATTCGGCCCATTTGAGTCTGCACTGACCCTCCAAAGAGCATCCCACCCTATCCCCCTAATCCCACATTTCCCATGGCTAACCCAACTGGCCTGCACATCCCTGCACATTATGGAGAATTTAGCTTGGCCAATCCACCTAACCTGCACATCTTTGGACCGCAGCAGGAAACCAGAGCACCTGGCGGAAACCCACGCAGACACGGGCAGAACAGTGACATCTTGTGGTCTTTGCTGAGGACAACAGTGAAGCAGTGCACTGTTGTGAATAATTGTGAATAATTTGTGAATATGTACAACTCATATTTCTTAATGTCTGCAACTTTCTAGGCTCTTTATCAATTGATAATGACAATTAATGTGACATTCTAAACTATGGTTAACCTTGCCCTATCTCTCCCTTGTCCGTGACCCCATCACGACCTGACAGGCCAAAATCAAATGCACTGTCCTTGCCCTCATTGCCTCTGGTGATCTCTCCTCCACTGCCTCCAAACTCATAGTCCCCCAGCCCCGCACTGCCCGGTTCTACCTGCTCCCCAAGATCTACAAGCCCGATCAATTGTCTCCGCATGCTCCTGCCCCAACGAACTCATCTCGTCAGTCCTCAACTCCACCCTCTCCCCCTTAGTTCAGGCATTTCCCAACTACATCCATGATTCCAACCATGCTCTCCATCTCTACAGCAACTTCCAGTTTCCCAGCCCCCAGCCCCCAGCCCCCAGCCCCCAGCGCTTTATTTTTACTATGGACGTGTGTTCTTTATACACGTCCATATCCCACAAGGATGGCCTCCAGACCTTCTGTTTCTTCCTCTCCAATAGACCCATCCAATCCCCCTCCATCAATATCCTCCTCTGCCTCGCTAAACTGGTCCTCAACTTCCTCTAAATCCTCCCATTTCCTCCAAATCAAAGAAGTTGCCATGGGCACCCAGATGGGCCCAGCTACACCTGCTTCTTTGTTGGCGATATCGAACAGTCCCTTTTCAGTACCTACACAGGCACTGCACCCCAACTCTTCTTCTGTTACATTGATAACTTCATCGGTGCTGCATCCTGCACTCAGGCTGAATGTGTGCAGTTCATCGACTCCGCCCACAACTTCCACCCACCCTCAAATTCACTTGGTCCATCTTGGACACCTCCCTCCCCTTTCTTGACCTCACTGGCAACAGTCTACAGATGGATGTTTATTGCTAACTGCACAGAATCCCACAACTACCTGGACTACACCTTCTCCCACCCAGTATCCTTCAACAACTCCAACCCATTCCCCCAATTCCTCCGCCTCCACCACATCTGCTCGGACAAGGAGACATTCCACTCTCAAGCATCCCAGATGTCCATCAGTTTTGAGCAACGCGCTTTTCCTACCCCTCGTCTTCTAGATAGCCCTCCACTACACCACCTCCATTCCTCGATCTACTGCTGTAACACCCCCAATGCAATAAAGACAGAGGGCCCTTGTCCTCACCTACAACCCCACCAGTCTCCACATCCAATGCATCATCCTTAAACACCTCCGCCAGCTCCACCTAGACCCCACCACCAAGAGCATCTTCCCCTACCTACTCTTCTCTGCCTTCTGCAAGGACCATTCCCTTCGACAGTCCTCGGTTCCGCCACTCTCCCCAACAACACCCCCGCACCCCCAGGTACCTTCCCCAGCACCCAGCTAAGATGTAAAACCTGCTGGCACACTTACCCCCCTCACCTCCATCTTGGGCCCCAAACAGTCCTTCCAGGTGAGACAGAGGTTCACCTGCGTCTCTTCCAACTTAGTTTACTACATCAGGTGCTCCCAATGTGGTCTTCTCTGCATCAGGGAGATCAAACGTAAACTTAGGGAACAGTTCACCGAGCATCGCAGCTGGGCCCGCAGAGGCCAACCAGACCTCCCAATCACTGCCAATTTCAATTCCCCCAACCATTTCCTTTCCGACATGACCATCCTTGGCCTCCTCCATTGCCAAAACGAGCCATAGCGCAAATTGGGGGAACAATGCCTCATACCCCGCCTGAGCAGCCTACAGCTCAGAAGACTCAACATTGAATTTCAAATCACCTCCCCATCCCATGACTCCCTTCCCAGCCCCTCACCCTCCCTTCCACTGCTCCCTGCCACCAACTGGATTCATTATTCCCAATGACCAACCAGATCATACCCTCTACCTGTCTTCACCTATCCCCACTTCACCACCCTGCCCTCACCACCCCTTTATCTGAAGCACTCCCCCACTCCCACCCCAGTCCTGAAGAATGTTTACACCCGAAACGATGACTTCTCCACCTTCCAGTGCTGCCTGGCCTGCTGTGTTCTTCCAGCCTCCTGCCTGTCTATTTTGCATTCTAAACTATGGCAGCCTAGAAAATTCAATAAGCAGGGTTATAGATTACTCCCCACATCCACAAACATTCACTCCCTCCATCACCAACGCTTAGTAGCAGCAGTGTATACAATCTACAAGATGCACTGCAGAATCCACCAAGGCTCCTTAGACAACAGCTTCCACAACCACCACCACTACCAGGGCAGCAGATTCATGGGAATGTCACCATCTTCAAGTTCCCCTCCAAGTCACTCACCATCAGTTTTGGACACAGCTCCTTTAGTATTGCTGTGTCAAATTCCTGCAACTCACTCCCTAACAACTTTTTCAGTCTACCTACAATAAACATACTGCAGCAGTTGAAGAAGACAGCTCACCACTACCTTCTCAAGAGGAACTAACGATGGCTCAGGCAGTGACACACACTTCCCATGAATAAAATAAACATTTGTGACCATGACGTCCAATGATATCAAAGGCTCTCTTGGCTTTACTGAGCACCGGCCAGGCCAGAGCCTTTCTGTTCATTAGAATTAAGAGTCCAGAACTACAGGGCATAGGTTTAGGGTGAGAGGGGAAAGATATAAAAGAGACCCAAGGGCAATTTTTTCACATAGAGGGTGGGACGGGTATGGAATGAGCTGCCGGAGGAAGTGGTGGAGGCTGGTACTTGCAACATTTAAGAGGCATTTGGATGGGTATATGAATAGGAAGGGTTTGGAGGGATATGGGCTGGGTGCTGGCAGGTGGGACTAGATTGGGTTGGGATATCTGGTCAGTGTGGACAGGTTGGACCGAAGGGTTTGTTTCCATGCTGTACACCTCTATGACTCTAAGAAATTTAAAACAAATAAAAATAATAGAGGGCATATTATTGAGATAGAATATTTAAGCAATTTGAGACATGATTAATTGTAAGTGTAACAAGATCAGAAGGAACTGAATACTTCAATATTCCAAAACTTCCACCACTTCAATTTGTCGTGGACTAATTGAAACAGGCTGATTGTGATGATTAGTCAAGGATTGCATTGTGTCATTGCCCATATGGTAGAAAGTGAACTAACTGAATCTTGGTTGCAATTTTTCACCCAGCCCCTCCCATGTTTTTTATGAAAGATAGCAAGAGAAAGGAAATGAACGGGAACGGACATTTAAGAAATGTAGAAGTAATGATTAAAATGTTTGTTTAATTTTCAAGCATTTATTTTAAGTCTGATACACGATACTATTTATTTCTGAGTTTATCTAAATGATTATAATATGTATTATAAAGAATAATTTATCTATATTTTAATATCATGTTTTGAGTGTTTGAAATGGAGCTCAGAATTTGCTGAGCTCTATTTTCTGTAATCAATCTAAGATTTAAAAAGAGAAAATATTAAACCTATTTATTGACAAATTGATTTGTTGCATTTTATAGTATATCATATAATTTAAGATGTGAAGACATACAAATGTGTTTCTTATTAATAAATTGACACGTGGGTCAATATTTTCCCCTTCAGTTATCACTTATCTACTGTAGACTATTCACAGAGAAAACAAAATGCTCTGAGCTACACATATTTTCATGATAATATCCATTGAGGCTCCAATGGAATTAGCTAAAGAGCATATCAAGTGGAAACAGTTATGTTATATGTTTTCTTATCTGTTTGTCTAGAATATTTCAATTTGATATTCTAATATAAAGGGGATAGTATAGTAGTGATATTTCTGAACTAATCATTCTGTAGTCCCTGCTCTGGGAACCTGGTTTCAAAACCTATCTGTGGCTGGTGAAATTTAAATTCAATTAAGAAAATCTGCAATTGGAAGTTAGTCTTGGTAGTGATCAGGAAGCTATTATTGTTGTGCCGATAAAACATGGACTATCAATTTTCAACCTCCATCACCTGATTTTAATACCCAAGATTTTCATCAACAAAAATGTTTTTAGAAAGGAAGAGGTATAGGCTAAACTTGGTGCAAACTTGGTGATCAGAGGCAAGCTCTCAAAAAAGCAATATGGAATAAATAAAATCATTTGAATAGAAATTAGCATTTTATCTAAACATATTGAAACTATTCAACTGAGGTACACTTCAAGAAACTCACATTTTCTGTTTTATTTTACAATTACATGAGTAGTTAGACATATTGTCATAAGAGAGTTTCCTACAATGATACAATTTAGATGACAATGAAGCCTGACTCAAGAATACACAAATGAATCATATTTCAGAAGATACTTGGTAGCACAACATAGTCTTGGGCTTAGTAACAGGTGAAATTTCTCTTTTCTTCATTCAAGAAAATCTTGTGATTCACCCATTAATATCAGCTAGTTCTAGATTTTTAGCGAAGAGTAAAAGAGGTATGTGAAAAAAAAGAATTAAAAATATTTGTGACAAAATGGCTAAAAATAGGCCAGTCAATTTGCCTCATTATAAAAATCCCAGATAGTTTCGTAATTTCCTTTTGGGAAGTAAATCTGCTCTCATGATATAATTTGGACAAAATGTGACTTCAAATTCTCAGTAATATGATTAGCATTTGACTGACCTCTGAAATGACCACGGTTTATTCTAATGCACCCACCCAAAATGAATTTTGATGTTCATTTACATTGATCGTGTAGATTTCTTTCTCCATTTTGTTATGGGAGAAATCTAGTCTTCATGTAACACGTGCTTACACTAAATATGATTCAGTTCAAGGGAATTGGTGGTGCATGCCTCATCTGCTTCATATAGTGAGCTGAAAGACATCACTTAGTTTCTCCATGTTGATAAGGGTAGTCGACATGATAAAAATAAATGCACAATTTATCAGAATATATAGATTGTGTATATAGATTTCAGAAAATATTCACCACAATACGTGAACGGCTCATTCAATTATTATTTAAAATGCTGGCAAAAGCTACCAGTGGTTAAGTAACTCTCTAACATATATCTCTAGTAAGATAAAATAAGAGCTTGATTCTCTGTATCATTATTAACATGACACAGCAGTATTATGTACCTGGTTAAGATGTTGTTTGAAGACAGTACCTCAGCAAATTTAACGGGAATATTGTTCAGTCTAAACTCCTTAATGCAACCGATGAAGTCATGTGATTTTGCTTGATCTGGACGAAGGAGTATGGGTTCAATCAATTTGATTCCTCCAAATACCATTCTGTTTTTCTCCAGGTCCAGAGTTCTAAGAGTAAGATGAATTGAGAGTATTAGTTTATTGAATTTTCTTTGAAACAAAAAGTATGATTTTACTTTTGAAAGGCTACTTGAACAGAACAAAAAATATTTATTCAGCACAAAGCCTGATATTCATTGATACCTCTCCGTGCCTATGCCTGGGGTGCTTACAAAGCAGAACTGTGCTGGCTGATCATTGGTGCAATTATCCACTGTCAGGGATCCAACCTGCAAGTGTAGCCAAAAAAACAAGCTGGTTGTAGCTCATTTCAAGAACAATACCAATGAAGCAAGAATCTTACCACACCACCACCACCACCCCCTCATCCCACACACCCAGACACAGAAATCCTTCTCTTCTGATTTACAGTCTGCTTTTGTTCTTTGTTATAAATGTTTAGAACATTCTGGCCTAAATTTTAAGAGACTGTGCTGTGAGCAAAATGTTGACAGATATTATTTATAAAATGTTTCTTTGTGGCCTTTAATTTTCCACAATTGGCCTTTTTGACTGAGACTGGCAACCTTTTTTTGCTGTGGGTTCATGGCCATTAAATCAAGACAGCAATATTCGACATCCACAGAGTTACAAGGCGTTCATATCCCAGCAAGCCGGTTAGATTGCAGTTCAAGCCCAAAAGTAAAACCCTGTGTTGCTACTTTTTAAGCTTCCTTTTTGAAATAATTCCAGAGAGGCCGGAAACCTGTCCTCTCAGTGACCAGTGACCCTTTATTTACACGTTGCCACACCTAGCCACTGATCCAGCTCTGTCAGAACCAGCTCTTAGAATCACTGACACTTCTGTTTATATCTGTCAGCCAGGGCTCCCTGATTGAACCAGATGAACAGCTCCAATAAGGGAACTCAAATTCCATGAGTTCTATCTTCCTGACCTCATTACAATTACTACATCTCCCCCCCTTCTAAATCCAATGACAGAGGGTAGTTCCTGTTTTGTAGCACCTCCTGGGGCATTTGAGCACTGGGTATGGTTCCTCCTGCTCTGCCTGTGATATGGGCAGCGTATAACACACAGTAGCTCACCTCTTGCGTGCAGAGCATCTCAGAAGAAACTTAATCTCCTCTTCAGGTGGCAAAGGCATCAGGGTTGTGACATCTGCCATGGCTATCTCAGATTTTGAGATATCTTTAACCCTTGATGGAGAGGAAGAACCCACAGGCTCCAGAAAGGCTGTTGAGGAACTGGACACATTTTGCTCCCACAGTGATTGTGAGTTTGTAGTTTTGATATGGTCCACTTGCTTATTCAGAACCGTCACACCTACTCAAACCTGACCTCACATCGACCATGCCTCTTACCCATGCAGGGCCATTCCCATAATTCCTTTCCCAAACCTTGCCCCCAAAGTAAACGGTCGCTCTCGCTTGGTGGCGTCTTGTGTCCAGGATTGATATTCCTGGTACCGTTTCACCCTCTTTCCCAGGTCCAGGATTTAACCTGGTATAGAGTCTTCTCCGCATTAACAATTCTGCTGAAGCCATCCCGATGGATGCATGAGGATATATTGGTACAAACCTTTATGGGTATTAATTGCAATATATTTCTGGGAATCCTCAGCTAATTGCAATTGTATGTACACATGGCTCATATCCAGCTGTGAGAAGGACAGCCCCTTGCCAGCTTTGTGCATTAATCCTGTATTTGAGGAATTGGGTATTTATCCAGCTGTAAAAGGTGGTTTAACACTTGTTTAAAATCCCCACAAAGGTAAATTGACCTTTTGGACTTCACAATTGGTATGATTGGTGCTGCCTATTTCACAAACTGAACTGGTTTGACAATTCCTGCACTTTCCAGCCTTCTGATTTCTGCGTCTACTTTTGCCAGTAAGGCAAATGGCACTGGGCAGGTCTTGCAGAATCATGGAATCGCTTCCTTGTCAACATGCAACATGGTCTTGGCCTTTTAGTTAGTCCCTAGACCATCCTTAAAATATTCTGAGTACTTAATAATTAGGATTTCAGTCTGGCAGCCATTTTCTATTCGAAAAATATTGAGCCAATCTAGGTGAATCTTTCTCAGCCAATTTTGACTCAGTGTCATTTACCCGTAAAAAATAACACTTTCTAGCCACATACTGGGCTCGGTCTTTGACAGCAGAATCGAATGAGTTAAACATCCCAAATAACAGTATGCTGCCAGAAATGCTCACTCCAACAGAACGACAACAGTTGTGAAAAGATTTCTTCAGAAGTGTGCTTTTCTCTCATTGCCACTGAAATAACTCCGCATCACCAAGTCATGTTTTATTTACACGGGCAGAGTCCTTGACATTGATCCCACTCCCTCAGAGCCAGCTCTCAGAGTAAACAGAACCTCTGACACTCCTGTTTATATCTGTCAACCAGAGCTCCCTAATTGGAGCTGTTAACCTAGTCCAATTAAAGAACTCTATGAGGTCCAATTGGCTAACCTCATTACAATCACTATACGATTGGTTCAAATGTTTTTCCTTCATTCATGGTGCACCTAATCAGAGTCTTGTTTAAAAACAAGAAAACTCTAGCTGAGCCCATTCTAAAATAGTAATGAAATATTTTGCAGTGGAAAACCCCATTTCTATTTCATTCCATTTCTACCTCTGCAGCTCAAAGCTGATTCAGATGCACTTATAAACAACAAATATTAGCAAAACACATAGGTCTCAAAAGTAAACTTCCCTGAAAAATGTGAAATTTGATTTGCAATAGTATAGTCTTTTCAAAATTAATTTCCTTTTCACTTAATGCTAAGTAATTTATCTGTTTGTTAGCAATGTGATTATTAGAGTCATAGAGATGTACAGCATGGAAACAGACCCTTCGGTCCAACCTGTCCATGCTGACCAGATATCCCAACCCAATCTAGTCCCACCTGCCAGCACCCAGCCCATATCCCTCCAAACCTTTCCTATTCATGTACACAGCAAAATGCATTTTAAATGTTGCAATTGTACCAGCCTCCACCACTTCCTCTGGCAGCTCATTCCATACACGTACCACCCTATGTGTGAAAAATTGCCCCATAGGTCTCTTTTATATCTTTCCCCTCTCACCCTAAACCTATGCCTTCTAGTTCAGGACTCCCCAACCCCAGGGAAAAGACTTTGCCTATCTACCCTATCCAGACCCCTCATAAATTTGTAAACCTCTATATGGTCCGTCCTCAGCCTCCAACGCTGCAGGGAAAACAGTCCCAGCCTGTTCAGCCTTTCCCTATAGCTCAAATCCTCCAACCCTGGCAACATCCTCGTAAATTCTTTCTGAACCCTTTCAAGTTTCACAACATCTTTCCAATAGGAAGGAGACCAGAATTGCACACAACATTCCAACAGTGGCCTAACCAATGTCCTGTACAGCTGCAACATGACCTCCCAACTCCTGTACTCAATACTATGACCAAAAGCATACCAATACTATGACCAATACTATAAAGAAAAGCATACCAAACGCCTTCTTCATTATCCTATCTACCTGCGACTCCACTTTCAAGGAGCTATGAACCTGCACTCCAAGGTCTCTTTGTTCAGCAACACTCCCGAGGATCTTACCATTAAGTGTATAAGTCCTGCTAAGATTTGCTTTCCCAAAATGCTAACCTCCCATTTATCTGAATTAAACTCCACCTGCCACATCTCAGTCCATTGGCCCATCTGATCAAGATCCTGTTGCAATCTGAGGTAGCCCTCTTTGCTGTCCACTGCACCTCCAATTTTGGTGTCATCGGCAAACTTATTAACTGTACCTCTTATGCCCGCATCCAAATCATTTATGTAAATGACCACAAGGACCAAGCACCTCAGTTTTCTTAAGATTTACTGAGTTAAACATAAACCATCTCAGCTGAGCAGAATAAGGAGTATGACTAAATTACCAATAAGATACCAACAGTTAGGAGAAAGTGAGGATTGCAAATGCTGGAGACCAGAGTTGAAAAATGTGGTGCTGGAAAAACACAGCAGGCCAGGCAGCATCCGAAAAGCAGGAGAATCGACTTATCGGGCAGAAAGAAGGGCTTATGCCCGAAACGTCGATTCTCCTGCTCCTCGGATGCTGCCTGGCCTGCTGTGTTTTTCCAGCACCACATTTTTCAACTCAGATACCAACAGTTACCAATTACAAAATTACCAACAGTTGTGTAGTTGGCTTATCATTAAGCTCTTATGCCTTGCTGTAGGCTAATTAAGTTTGCGCACTCCATTAAATATGTAGTTTTCTCTGAAATAAGGACTATTCAAAAGTGCAATATTGCAACTAATCAGATAATGATGTTTGTGGATTTTCTCATTAGGAATGTGATTATCACCATCTATATAAGTTCCTGATGGTTACTTAGAAACAGACCAGAAGAGATTCTTAGCTTGTGCCACATTTCTTTTTGCTGCTATTACCAAGGTAACGAGGGACAGCAGCTGTCAAGAGGTGATATAGAGGCTGCAAAGGCACAAAGATGCCAAATATTTGGCAGATTTGATTATATTATCAGGGATAAGTGTACATTTGTAATTTGGCATGTATACTAAAAAGACCATATACCATTTAAATAAATATATATTGCAAAACTTAGTGGTACAGAGGGATGTTGTATCATGCTATATGAATCACAGAAAGTTAGCATGCTCTCACAGCAAGTGATTAGAAAGGCAAGTAGAATGTTGCCATTTCTTGCAAGGAGAATAGAATACAGAAGTAGGGAAGTTTTATTGCAGATGAGACAACATCTGGAATACTATGTAGTTTGGGTCTTCCTATCTGAGAAAGAATATAATTGCATTAGAAGCAGTTTGGAGAAGGTTTGCCTGACTCAGTTCTGATTTGAATGTTTAACTTATGAGGACAGATTGAGCTGTATCTGTTGGCATTTAGAAGAATGTGAGGTAATCTTGTTGATTCCTGAGGGGAATTGGAAGGGTGGATGCTGAAAGGATCTCCTCCCTTCTGGAGGAGATTAGGACTAGAGGTCACAGGTTAAAAATAAAAGAATTTCCTTTGAAGACAGAGAAAAGAATTCTTCTTCTGTCATAGCTAGGATGTAAAATTCACTGTCTCATAGGGGAGACTTGTAACTTAATTTATTCAAGGCTGTATTAGGTAGTTTTTGTTAGACAAGGGAATCGATGATAATGGGGAGCATAGGCAGGAAATTGCAAGTGAATCCACAACGAGGGTCAGCCATGACTTTATTGGGTCAGAAGTCACATGACACCAGGTTATAGTCCAAGAGATTTATTTGAAATCACAAGCTTTCAGAGTGCTGCTCTTCACTTCAGCCAGTGAAGGAGCAGAGCTCCAAAAGCTTGTGATTTTAAATAAACCTCTTGGACTATATTCTGGTGTCATGTGACTTCTGACATTGTCCACCCCAGTCCAACACTGGCATCTCCACAGCATGGATGTTATTGAGTGACTGAGCAGGTTTGAAATGCTGACTGGTCTACACTTGCTCAGGTGTTCCTTTGTTTCTATTCCTAAATCCTACATGTTTCTATGATCTTATTGCTTCCCATTATTGCAACTGTATTCTTATAAGAGCTGTACATTTTTGAGATGTGAAACTTTAAGAATATTGGGATGTTCTTCAATTTAATTTTCTAGCAGGAAACACTTAAAATTAATTTCATTTTTCTGCTGCAGGCTCATTTCAGTGCAGAACTGTATCAAGATAAGAGAGTGAAGGAATTATAAGGAGTGAAAGCCTTTCAGATTTGATATAGACATACTTATATCAAAACTGGTAGTGGGTGGCACTGTGGTTTGCACTGTTGCCTCACAGCACCAGGGACTCACTCTGTTTCCACCATTGGGCGACTCTCTGTGTGTAGTTATCTTCATTCTCCCTGTGTATGTGTGGGTTTCCTCCCATAGTCTAAAGATATGCAGGTTAAGTGGATTGGCTGAGTTAAATTGCCCATATTATCCAGGATGTGCAGGCTATGTGGATAAGCCATGGGAAATGTATGGATAGGATAGTAGGGTGGGTCTGAGTAGGATGTTCTTTGGAGGGTCGGTGTGACCTTGATGGACTGAGTGGCCTGCTTTTCTCCACACTGTAGGGTTGCTATTTCCTTCTATAAGTTAAGTTTGAGCATGTTGCATGATGCTCTGCAACATCTCCCTGAAGAATTTTCCATATCAGGATGACTCACTCTTGGATTTTTCCTTGGCTTGTGCAGCACTGTAATTGGTCACAAAGGAGAATCTCAAGGTGAATTATGCGCAAATTTTCCCTCCATGTTGAGATGTGTTTGGTCTCCACTTAACACTTTCCTTAGAGACTGGGGATTCATTGTGTGAGGAATCACTATAGTGAACTCCTGTTCGACTATTCCACTTCTCAGAACATTGATGCTTTAAGCTACTTCATCATCACTCTATTTCATAGCCATTACCTTGTTAACATTTTGGATTCATTGTTAGATTTCAAGAAGTTGAAACAGCCTCGTAAATATAACTGCATTTTACAGTGATTAAAAATATTGCTACATCATGTGATTAATACAGTGCACAGTTGTCTACCAAAATCATTTAAAAAGACCAAATCTCATGTGATTATGTGAGCTCAGTCTTGTGATCCAGTGGAGACTCATTGAATGTGATTACAAACTCTGTTATGCACAAAGCAGAACTAACATGATGTCATGCACATACAGAAATACCGTAAAAATATGTATAGAGGATATCAAAAGCCTAAAACCTGAAAATCAATGCAATTTAACTCAAACTACAGCAAAATGCAGGAATGATAAATATGTGGAAATGTTTGCATAATAGGAATAAAGTTTTGTGCAATTTATACCAGGCCTGCTTCTTGTTAAACATATACAAAACCTAGAGGCATGTCACATGAGCAGTTCTGTTTCCTGTCTGCAGTACAAGCAGTAATGTGGTCAGTATCATCATGATAACTATCCAGTCTTTATTAACCTTAGTGGATTGTGTTAAACCTGATAAGTACTGAAAACAGATTTTACTAGCTCCCTATGTTGTCTTTGTAAAAATACAACAAAATGAATAATTGCTGTTAAAGGCGTATTTTACAAGAAAATTATAATACCATTCATTGTTTTACAAAGAGAAACATTATAAACCTTTCTGTCGATCGAAATGGCCATGAACTGGCATAAAATTCTATGTGGAGAAAAGTATACCTTGGTGACAATTATAGAGTCACACAGCATGGAAATAGACCCTTCAGTCCAACCTGTCCATGCCATCCAGAATCCCAAACTAAACTTGTCCCACCTACCTGTATCTATGAATATCCCTCCAAACATTTCTTATTCACATACTTATCTAAATGCCTTTGAAACATTGTAACTGTACCTGCATCCATCACTTCCTCTGGCAGTTCATTCCTCATACACACCACCCTCTGTTTAAAAATATTGCCTCCATGTATTTTTTAAATCTTTCTCCTCTCACCTTAAAAATATGCCCCCTAGTCTTGTAATGTCCCGCTCTAGGGCAAAGATACCTGTTATTCACCTTAACTATTCCCCTCATTATTTTATAAACTTCTGCAAGGTCACCCCTCAACCTCCTATGCTCCAGTGAAATAAGTCCCAGCCCGTCCAACCTCTCCTCATAAGTCAAATCGTCCATTGCCAGCAACATCCTGGTAAATTTCTTCTGAACCTCTCCATCTTAATAATCTTCCTATAACAGGGCAACCAAAACTGGACACAGTACTTCAAAAGAAAGGAGGAGGACATGCCCCAATCTACATCAACCGAGCTGAGGTGGAGAGGGTCGAGAGCGTCAAGTTCCTAGGAGTAATGATAACTGACAATCTATCTTGGACCTCCCATGTAGATGTGATGGTCAGGAAGGCACAACAATGCCTCTTCTTCCTCAGGCTTAGGGAGTTCAGCTTGTCCATAAGGGCTCTCACCACCTTTTACAGATGCACGATAGAAAGCATACTGTCTGGGTTCATAACAGCCTGGTACAACAACTGCTCTGCCCAGGGCAGTAAGAAACTACAGAGAGTTGTATGCACAGCCCAGACCATCACGGAAGCTAAACTCCCTTCTATTCTCCATTTACACTTCTCATTGTTTTAGAAAGGCTGCCAACATCACCAAAGACCCTTCCCACCCTCGTAGTACTCACTTTTAATCTCTTTCATCAGGCAGAAGATACAGAAGCTTGAATACATACACCAACAGTTTCAAGAGTAACTTCTTCCCTGCAGTTTATTAGACAGCTGAATGGACCTCTCTAACTTCATATGATGTTGATTTTGCTTTGTAGTTGTAACCTTGTATGCCTCACTCTGTCTAAGCACCCTATGATCTGTACGTCCTTGTTTGCTATATCCTTGTCTGTATTGCTCGCAAGACAAAGCTTTTCACTGTACTTAGGTACAAGTGACTGCAATATATCATATCAAATCAAAAGAAGCCTCATCAACCTCCTGTATAACCTTAACATAACATCACAACTCCTATACTCAAAAGTATGAGCAATGACAACAAATGTGCTAAAAACATTCTTAGCCACCCTATTTTTAAGTGTTGCAAACTTCAAAGAACTATGTACCTGAATTCCTAGGTCTCTCAGTTCTACAAAACTACCCAAGGCCCTACTTTTAATTGTAAAAGTCCTGGCCTTGTTTGTTTTACCAAAATGCAATACCTCACATTTATCCAAATTAAATTCCCTCTGCCATTCCTCCACCTATTGACCCAATTGATCAAGATCTCTTTGCAATCTTAGGTAACCTTCTTCTCTGTCCACCACACCACCAATCCCAGTGTCATCTGTAAACTTACTAACCAAGCCTTCTGTATTCTCATCTAAATCATTGATATAAATGACAAACAAAAGTGGGCCCAGCACCAATCCCTGTGGAACACCACTGGTCACAGGCCTCCAATTATCTCGGCCACTTGAAGCTTTCAGTCTGTGGGAAGACTGTAAGTAATCAAATGCTTGTACCACCTGCATGCCCATCTTCTGCTGTCTTTCCGATTGGTATCTTGGTGGGTTATGTATCTCTTAAATGCACAAGTATAGTTCCAACATCATGGAAACAGTCTTGGCATATTCATCTACTCAACTGAATTCTCTGTGAGAACTCATGCAAGACAGGAAAAGGCAAGTCAGGATTGAAGATGAAGGTGTATTTTGTAAAGATGGTAATTTAAACAACAGGGGACAACTGTCTGTACTTCTCCATAATAAAAAAAGACAATGGCATGACGGGCTCTTGTGGCACAATACAAGTGTCACTACCTCTGAGTTAAGAGGCCTATGTTCAAGTCTCACCAGCTCTAGAGTTCTTTCATAACACATCTCAACAGGTTGCTTAAAAATCTAATGTTTCTGACTGGGTGGATTAGCCCATGAAACCAGGTGGGTAGGCAGTTAAATATCATCCAGGAATTTTACCAACAAGGCTCCATTCTCTTCCTCTAATCTTCCATGTGAACCTCCCCACCTAACCAGACCGGAAGGCTGCATGCTGTAAAACGGTGGGGTCTTTCTTTGAATTTTCATGCTGGGCTCTGATGACATCACTGTGCCTGACTGCTACTTTGAGGGGGATAAAATGCTATGGATTGCCTGACAGGTGAACTGCATCCAAAAGAGACAGCAACAGGTCAGGCCAGAGTAAGTAACAGCATATATCATGAACATGTGACATAAATTAGACCCTGATCGCTGTTTTCAGACAGACCTAGGTGTAGCATATGTCTTATCGTTTTTAACAGTTTTACTGACCTGAAAGCTGAATTGGTATTAATTAGTAGGGCAGAAAATTAACTTAGTAATTGCAGTTTGATATGAGTCATTAACTCTCTAGAAAAGTGGACAGAGTTTGCAAGAACACACAATAAGGAAAGTAACAGGGTGAGGTAAGGACTGAGCACATTGAGAAATGAACCCTAATGAGGAATTCAGTACATGGGACATGGGAAAGAGGTACTCCTTTTTTATCAGCCTCCAGTAGTTTGTCTTTTTTTTTTGGCCTCTAGGCTAGGGATTGTTGCTGTTATAAATAGGTATTGTTTCAGCCGTGTAAAGTAATAACTCATTGACCAATGAAAGACAAGGACAGCAAATTTCTTTCCCAAAAGGACATAAGAGAACTATGTGGGCTTTTAATGACAATGGCTACATTGTTGCCATTAGACTAGTTTTTTTAAGCCCCAAAATTTTATTGAATTCAAATTTTAACCAACTACCATGGCAACATTTGAACCCATGTACCTAGAGCATGATGTTCTAGATAAGCTGGTGACCTTACCATTCCTTCACCATCAGCCCTTAAGCCCTGCCACAAGGATGAATTTCTTCATTCAAAGATTTGTAAATCTTTGACATTGTCTACCCTAGCATTTTGTGGAATCTCCATCATTGTTTTTATTTCATGCTGAGATAGATAGGGATTTTTGCTTCTCAGGGATATGAGGAGCACTGGAAAGTGGAGTTGATATCCAGGATTAGACATGATAATGAGGCTTAAGACCAGCGGTATGCCACAAGGATTGGAGCTGGGTCCACTGCTTTTGGTCATTTATATCAATAACTTGGATGCAAATATAGGCTGTATGGTTAGTAACTTTGCAAAAGACACCAAAATTGGAGGAGTAGTGACAGCCAAGAAGGTTATGTCAGATTACAACGGGATGTTGATCAGATGGGCTGATGAGCCAAGGAGAGGCAGATGGAGTTTAATTTAGGTAAATGAGAAGTGTTGCTGACAACGAGATCTTGGAGTGCAGATTCATAGGTCCTTGAAAATTGGGTCACAGGGAGACAGGATAGTGAAGAAGGCATTTGATATGATTGCTTTTATTGGTCAGTGCATTGTGTATAGGAGTTGGGAGGTAATGTCGTGACTGTACAGGACATTGGTTAGGCCACTTTTGGAATACTGTGTTTATTTGTGGTCTCCCTGCTGTAGGAAGGATGTTGTGCAGTTTGAAAGGGTTCGGAAAAGATTTATAAGGATGTTGCCAGGGTTGGAGGGTTTGACCTACAGGGAGAGGCTGAATAGGCTGGGGCTGTTTACCCTGGAGCTTCAGAGGCTGAGGGGTGACCTTATAGAGGTTTATAACATCATGAGGGGCATGGATATGGTGAACAGCTAAGATCTTTTCCCCAGGGTAGGGGAGTCCAAAATTAGAGGGCATAGGCTTAAGGTGAGGGAAAAGTTTAAAAGTGCAGCATTTTCATGCAGAGAGTGGTGCATGTATGGAATGACCTGCCAGAGGAAGTGGTGGAGACTGGTACAATTACAACATTTAAAAGGCATCTGGATAAGTACAGGAACAGAAAGGGTTTAGAGTGCTATGGGCCAAATGCTGGCAAATGGGACTCGATTAATTTAGGATACCTGGTTGGCATGGCTGAGTTTGACCAAAGGATCTGTTTTGTGCTGTACATCTCTATGACTCAATGACTGTATGATCATATTGAATGTCGGGATAGGTTGGATGGCCCACACAGCTCTACTGCCATTGCTATTTCTTGGTTCCTTGGAAGAAGGTAAGTTTTAACTTATTTTTGTGCAGACAAGAGGAACTGAACTGTAAACAGGATGGCTGAAATGTCCTCCTCCAATTGCCTGCTGACTGCTCTTTCAGTTGAACAATACCAGCTTGATGTGAATAAGAAGGGCTTATGCCTGAAATGTCGATCCTTTGATGCTGCCTGACCTGCTGCGCTTTTCCAGCAACACATTTTTCAGCTTGATGTGAAGCCAGGCAACTGCATTGAGATGTTGCTGTTAATTCAGACCTCAGAATATTGCTGGCTTCTTGCTCTAGAGCAGTTGGTAAGTTAGCGTACTCCTCTAGGCAGCTATCAAAAATTAAAACCTGACATTTTGTTGTAACACATTTGATTCGCTCTGCAAAAATATCAATTGAGATTGAGATATGAACCTGCAAAATCAGTGAATTGGAAAAGACCAACTGCAATACTTTATTCTCATGTTTCAGCATACAATTTAAACCTGACTGTAAACATTCTGTTTTTATTTGGCTCAGGAGTTAACTTGTAACCCGTAACAACATTCCTGTTCTGACAATCTGAAAAATGACCCTAATCACTTTGTGCTTAGAAAGGCCAAGTTTTCTCAGTGAGGGCATGGTTGAGATTTGCACAGTGATACATGTCACTGATCAGATAATGCCATAAATAACAGTCCAGTAATTACTGGTCTTGAGTATCCCATTGACAGGATTTTATTTACTAAAGAAAACCTGAGGTTCTGGTCTGTTTGTGTTAAATTACATGATGTCAGACAGTGCGGTAGTGGGGCAGAAAAACTAGTCTGGATTGACTCACCTCCTTACACCTCAGATTAGTTAATCAATTCCCAGATTCTCCTCCTTCCTTAACCAGAGGCAAATTGAATATCTTTAGGGTTGCATTGCTCCCTGGTTGGCATGTAGTGTGTTGGTTGATTGGAACTGTGTCAGCTCTCTGAGGTAGTATTAGAAGAAAGATTTTCCTTAAGATGTGGTTGATACTTGCAAGCCATTATTTGAACCAGACACATTAAGATTCAACTGCATTGCATAGGACTGACTGTAACATATGTAGACCAGAAGAAGTAAGACTCGTAAGTTAGCTTCCCTGAAGGATGCTAGTGAGCCCAATTGAGTTTTTACAATAATCTCACGGCTTTCATAACCATTTTCTGGCACTTGGGTCAAAATTTAAAAATTCTTTGATACATGAGGTAGGTCTGAAAATCTCCAGGCCATTGCTGAAGATTACTGACTCGCTGTGGCTCATTAATTAGAACTGGGGAAACACAACTGGAAGCAAGAATTCTTTAAGCAGCTTCATGAAAACTCCTCTAAAAAGTTGGGTAGCTCAAATATGATAATGGAAGTCACCATTGTTAATAAATTGCACATATTCAAAAATATCTAAGATTTTAGATTAGATTACTTACAGTGTGGAAACAGGCCCTTTGGCCCAACAAGTCCACACCGACCCATAACCCACCCATTCCCCTACATTTACCCCTTTTACCTAACACTATGGGCAATTTAGCATGGCCAATTCACCTGACGTGCACATCTTTGGACTGTGGGAGGAAACCGGAGCACCCGGAGAAAACCCACGCAGACACAGGGAGAACGTGCAAACTCCACACAGTCAGTCACCTGAGTCGGGAATTGAACCCAGGTCTCTGGCACTGTGAGGCAGCAGTGCTAACCACTGTGCCACCGTATTTGGCATGTGTTAGATTGTATTTTAAAGAGAGGTTACACACTTCTTATCAGGAAAATAAAAATTCTTCCTATGAGGATTTTTCTATCTAGATCCAAAAAGAAGAGAACTAAAACCCAAAGTTTGGAAAGCTAGAACAAAATACAAAGTTGTGGGAATTACACACCATATCAACACAATAACTGTGAATGCAACACTAGCTAAAGTTGCAGCATTAATAGGTGCTGTCTTGCAGTGAAAATGAGTACATGATGCATGTGCACACTTGTGATGCTGGTCATACAAGACACTATTTTAGTGAGAGCATTAGTATGGCCACAGTGCACCTGCACATAAAGTGTGCTGAGTAAGCAGTTTGTGATGTCTATTAAAGTGCAAAACACTGACTGGATTCCAGCAGTGCCATGTCCAACCTGAACACTCCAACCAATCTTTGCTCATAACCGCACACAGTTTAACATCCATTCAACAGCAGGAAGGACTACCCACAACCACTATTTCAAGGAATCATCAACCACTTTGAGGTCAATTGTTTATTAATGTCTCCAGGTTAATGCTGAGTTTCTAGAAGTGTTTGGCAGTAATGTGATACTTAAAATGACTTGAAGTCTGCAGGCAGTGTTGTGGCAAGTAATCAAAGCCTTGTTTGTGACTTGAAAGACTCTGATCAAATTCACTTTCTCCCTCTCATGGGTGCTATAGGACCATAAGATATGGCAGCAGAACTACGCCATTTGGTCTACTCTGTCTGGTCCATTATTCATACTCTGATATGTTTCTCAGCCCCATTCTCCTGCCTTCTCCCCATAAGATTTGATTCCCTTATTAATGAAGAACCTCTGCTTGTGGGTGCTGTGATTTCTATTCTCCTTGACCTGGCCAACTCTGAGTGAACAGAACCCCTGACACTCCTGTTTATCTCTGTCAGCCAGGGCCCACTGATTGGACCAGATTAACAGCCCCACTCAAGGAACTCATTCTATGAGGTCCACCTGGCTGACCTTGTTCCAATCAGTGCAGTGTTGTCTACTTTTGCCATACTTTTCAACACCTCTTCTCAATCCTTTTGCACCCTTTTTAAATATAAGTGCTTTCTCACTACCCCATGACTGAGTTGAGCATTTTCACCTCCTCCTACCTGTTTAAAATAGATCTGTTTGTTCAATATTAAATATATCAAATGCTTCTCAGAGAAAACCAGCTCTTGAATTCATGCAGAGGAGGATAAACTATTTGAACAGTGAGGAAGAGAATAAGGTTAGGGAGAAAGACACACACCTAAGGACCATATCCAGCCAGGGGCTATAGGAAACAATTTCCAACCTCAACATCAACGATGCACAATCAGATGTTCCCACTTTTTAAACAGGACACAACTGAAATATGCCACTTCTTGCAGATAGAACACCAGCCACAGCGCAGGTCTGGGACAGCTGTGAAAATGACCATGACCATAAATGTTGACATATAAGATCCTTTCAACCTGCGCTTGAAGATATTTGCAAAATCTATTTGCAGTGACTTTTGCTTATGTGCGACCTTATCCTGCAATGGACAAGGAAGTATGTCAGTGAGAGTGGTCCGGTGTATTTGGGTGATGTGGCTGCCATGGTTAAATAACTGGCAGTATATCTAAGTGTGTGATGTGGATGTGAGCTTGCAGCAGTGATAAGCACAGTGATGGTTTGTTGAAGCAATGACTGTGAGGTATAAATTATGTTTGATAGTTAAGTGAAGTTAAGGTGGTGAATTAAGAAGTGCGTGAGGTTACAAATTCAATTGCAAGGATAGGGATTTTTAAGGTAAATTTACAGACCTTGACCAATTATATGGGATCATCAAACTTCTTGTGACACTGTATATTCTTGGATACTTGCTTTAACTTTTCAGATTTTTCCAAAGGCCTCTTTGCCTTCTGTGGTTAGGGCATCTGTCCTCATCATGCACCTCCTGCACCAAGACCTCTATTAATGCATTAGACAGCCTGGGACTATGCTCTCAGAGTCTAATCCCATTACTCACAGTTTCTCCTTCTCATAATGTCTTGGCCAGCAAATTCTAGCATCTGTTCCAGGATGCAACTTTCCTTGAAGAGATGCAGGCTGTCTTTGAGTGGTTCTTACCTTGCACCTCTGCTGATTTGTACGGCCATATTTAAGACTGGGCTACAGGCACCAGTCATGTGAACCAACAGACAGCATTATGTTTCCTTGTTACCCACATCACAAACAATGATCCTGCACCCATTTTCAGGGATATCCCAACTTTTCGCTTAGTATCTCCTGCAGGTCTACCTGTAACCCAGCTTGTAGAAATTCAGATCTTTGTTACTTTCCCATACTTTAGACCGTTTCTACCTACTCCTCTTCATTTGATTTTCTCTTTGGTATTTGGAACAATCTGCAGAGGCCAGTATCACGTTACCAAATTACCCTTTAAACACACGCACAATACTTAATACTGGTCTGACGTCGTCAGAGCCAGCTCTCAGAGTGAACGGAACCCCTGACACTCCTGTTTATCTCTGTCAGCCAGGGCTCACTGATTGGATCAGATTAACAGCCCCACTCAAGAAACTCATTCTATGAGGTCAACCTGGCTGACCTTGTTCTATTCAGGGCAGTGTTGTCTATTTTTGCCATACTTTTCACCACCTTTTCTCAATCCTTTTGCACCCTTTTTAATATAAGTGCTTTCTCACTACCCCATAACTGAGTTGAGCATTTTCACCTCCTCCTGCCTGTTTTTAAAAAAAATCTGTTTGTTCAATATTAAATATATCAAATGCTTCTCAGAGAAAGCCAGCTCTTGAATTCATGAAACCTAAAGCTTGCGTCAGTTCTATGATAAATATAGCTCTTGGTTTCACTGTGAATCACAATAGAATTTAAAGTGAAAATTCAGATTAATTTGGCTTTGAGATATTGAATTCCTCATCCACTGGAGAACAAGAATCTCACCAGACTTTACGTCAATCTTTCTGAACTTTGTGGACATCTTTTATTAGAGTGTTGAAATGCTCAAGGGAATAACTTCACCAACAGGAATAAGATCATGGTTGAAAGTAATTTTCCACTGTCTTCATTTGACATGAGCTGTTTGTACTTTTCCAAAATTCGAGAAATACAAAAGATGACATTGGTCCTCACCAAATTTTAAATAGTTTTGACTAAACATCAATAAATTGGAATGTGAAATCAGAAACTGAGAAAAGAGGCTTTTTTTTTCTGTTTCCAACATTTCCCTTACATTGATGGTTTAAATCTTTTGCAATACATTGATTCATTTTGATGAAAGTCATCATGGTAGCACATATGGCTGCAGGAAATAGAGAACAGGTCAGTTCCAAAGATCAGGAGCAGGCAGGATGTGGAGTAAATTTAAAATTTATAGGGAAAGCAGAAAGGTGTAGAGAATCTAAAAACAAAATGAAATAATTTATCAGTATATCTTAAATGGAAAATTAAAAATTTAAAGTTGAGAATTCACATAAGCAAGGTGAAAAAGCTCTCAGACTCAAATCTTGGAGAAACAGAGTCCGAGAGATATACAGCACGGAAACATACCCTTCGGTCCAATTTGTCCATGCTGATCAGATATTCCAATCTAATCTCGTCCCACCTGCCAGCACCCGGCCAATATCCTTCCAAACCCTTCCTATTCATATCCATCCAGATGCCTTTTAAATGTTGCAATCGTACTAGCCTCCACCACTTCCTCTGGCAGCTCATGCACATTTTGTTCACAAATGTGCTCCATAGTGAAATTTTAAATTACAATTTATATCGAAAAAAATCCATTAGAAGTGTACATCTGGAAATTTATAATGAGGAAAATAGTTTCAAAGATAGGACATTAACTTGAGGATAGTCAGTCATGAGATTCATACTGGAAGCAAGTACAAAGGTAACCTTTTTTTAAATATGATAAAGTTGATAGATTTATTAGTTCATAAAAATGTTCTTACCTTCCCTGTTCTTGTTGCAAAAATCTTGTGAAACTCTCCATCTGCTACATATTGATCAGTTACCAGCTGAACAATTCCACTTCCAAGATTATAAGAAAACTCAATTTTACCATTTATTATTTCCAGTGCAAGAAATTCACCGTCTGCACCTTCTTTGTTGTCGTAGTTATATAAGAGCAGGGAATTTTCTCTTATTGTGGCAAGTTCCACATAAATGATATTGTTTGTAGGATCAAGAGAAGGAAGTTCCATGTAGGAGAGCTCTTCAAATCCAAGGCTGCTACCATCGCATTCATTCCCACTTGTTCCTGTATGGGAATAGATGGGATAACATATTGGGAAAGTTACACAGAAGGATAATGCAATACAATTAGAGTCATAGAGATTAGAGTCACAGCACGGAAACAGACTCTCTGGTCCAACTCGTCCATGTCCTAACTTAATCTAGTCCCATTTGCCAGCATTTGGCCCATATCCTTCTTAACCCTTCCTATTCATATCCCCATCCAGATGCCTTTTAAATGATGTAATTGTACTAGCCTCCACCATTTGCTCTGGCAGCTCATTCCATACATGCACCAACCTCTGCATGAAAACGTTGCCCCTTTGGTCCCTTTTAATCCTTTCATTTCTCACCCTAAACTCTAGTTTAGAGTCCTCTAGTTCTGGACTCCCCCACCCCAGAGAAAAAAATCTTCTCTATTTATCCTGTCCATGCCCCTCATGATTTTATAAATCTCTATAAGGTCACACCTCAACCTCCAACGCTCCAGGGATAACAGCCCCAGACTATTAAACCTCTCCCTCTAGCTCAAATCCACCAACCCTGGCAACATCCTTGTAATTCTTTTCTGAACCCTTTCAAGTTTCACAACCCTTTCAAGTTTCCGATAGGAAGGTGACCAGAATTGCATGCAATGATATTTACATTGGCAGTGGCAAATGTTTATATTGAGGTATTAGAAACATGAGTCATAGAGTCATACTGCATGGAAATAGACCATTGGGTCCAACCAGTCCATGCCGACCATGTTCCAAAACTAAACTTGTCCTACCTGCTTGCGTTTGGCTCAGTTTCCTATTCACTACTTATCCAAATATCTTTTAAGTATAGTATCCACTACTCCCACTGGCAATTCATACCACATACCAATCACTCTCTGTGTAAAAGGTTCCCTTTTGTGTCCTTTTAAATCTTTCTCCTCTCACCTTAAAAATATGCCCTCTAGCTTTGACATCCCCCACCTTACGGAAAAGACTTCTGCTATTCACCTTATCTATGTCTCTCATGATTTTACAGACTTCAGTAAAGTCATCCCTCAACATCCCACACTCCAGTGAAAGAAATGCCAGCCCATCCAGCCTATTTGTGTAACTCAAACCCTCCATTCGCAGCAACGTTCTGGTCAATCTTTTCTGAACCCTCTCACGTTAAATAATATCCTTCTTATAACAGGTGACCAGAGCTACACACAGTACTCCAGAAGAGGCCTCAGCAACATCCTATACAACCTCAACATGACCCAACTTGTAAAGGCTAATTGGTTTATATGGCTGGCTACTACAGCCACTAAATATCTCAAATATTAACCGAAAGAATTGCAGATGCTGTAAATCAGAAACAAAGACAGTTATTGCTGGAAAAGCTCAGCAGGTCAGACAGCATCTGTAGGGAGAAATCAGAGTTAACATTTCAGTTTAAGTAACCCTTTGTCCGAATATTCTGAAGAACGGTTACTCGATACAAAACATTAAATCTGATTTCTCTCCAAGGGTGGTGCCAGACCTGCTGAGCTTTTCTTGAAATTTCTGTTTTATCTCTTAAATATTTTACACCAACAACTAAAGATCTTGAATTCTATCATTCATAAACATACGTGCATAAATATATTATGATGTTTTTACAGTCCCATTCAAGTTGCGGAAATCTTGAAAAACTGTCAATATGTGATGAGCTTAGAGCATGGATCAGGTGCTATGATGTTGTGGCCATAACAGAGACATGGGTTTCTCACAGGGGCAGGAATGGTTGCTGGATGTTCCAGGGTTTAAAACATTTAAAAAGAATAGGGAAGGGGAAAAGAGGAGGGGGTGTAGCACTGCTAATCAGAGAGGGTATCACAGCGACATAGGTTATCATTGTCGAGGAGAGTCTGCCTACTGAGTCAGTATGGGTGGAAATTAGGAACAGTAAGGGAGCAGTCTCCTCATTAGGCGTTTACTATAGGCCCCCCAATAGCAACAGGGAGATTGAAAAAAGCATAGGACAGCAGATTTTGGAAAAGTGTGAATGTAGTAGGGTTGTTGTAATGGGTGACTTTAACTTTCCCAATATTGATTGGAACCTCCTTTGAGCAGATGGTTTGGAAGGAGCAGTTTTTGAAAGGTGTGTTCAGGAGGGTTTCCTAACGCAGAACATTGACAGGTCGACGAGGGGACAGACCATTTTGGATTTGGTGCTCTGCAATGAGCCGGGACAGGTGTCAAATCTTGTGGTGGGAGAGCATTTTGGTGATAATGACTACAACTGCCTCACATTCTACATAGCTATGGAGAAGGAGCGAAGCAGGCACAATGGGAGGATATTTAATTGGGGAAAAGGAAACTATGATACTATCAGACGTGTATTGGGAAGCATGGACTGGGAGCAATTGTTCCATGGAAAGGGCACTATAGACATGCGGAGACTGTTTAAGGAACAGTTGTTGTGAGTGATGCATAAATGTGTTCCTGAGACAGGTCAAGAAGGGGTAAGGTAAAGGAACCTTGGATGACGAGAGCGGAGGAGCTTCTCGTCAAAAGAAAGAAGGCAGCTTACGTAAGGTGGAGGAAGCAAGGGTCTTGCTCAGCTCTAGAGGATTACAGGCAGGCGAGGAAGGAGCTCAAAAATGGTCTGAGGAGAGCCAGGAGGGGGCACGAAAAAGGCTTGGCAGGAAGGATTAGGGAGAATCCAAAGGCATTTTACACGTATGTGAGGAATAAGAGAATGATTAAAGAAAGAGTAGGGCTGATCAGGGGTAGCATAGGGAACTTGTGTGTGGAGTCTGAGGAGGTAGGGGAAGCCCTAAATGAGTTTTTTGCTTCTGTCTTTACAAAAGAAAAGGACCTTGTAGTGAATGAAACCATTGAGGAGCAGGTAAGCAGGCTGGAACAGATAGAGATTGAGGAAGCTGATGTGTTGAAAATTTTGACAAACATTAAGATTGACAAGCCGACAGGGCCAGACCAGATTTGTCCTCGGCAGCTTTGGGAGACAAGAAATGTGATTGCTTCACCGCTTGCGAAGATCTTTGCATCCTCGCTGTCCACCGGAGTCATACCTGAGGACTGGAGGGAGGCAAATGTAATTCCTCTCTTTAAGAAAGGAAATAGGGAAATCTCCGGCAATTGCAGACTAGTCAGTCTCACGTCTGTCGTCTGCAAGGTGTTAGAAAAGATTCGGAGGAATAGGATTTATGAGCATCTGGAAGAGCATGGCTTGATTAAAGGCGGCCAGCATGGCTTTGTGAAGGGCAGGTCATGCCTCACAAATCTTATTGAGTTCTTTGAGGATATTACTAGACAAGTTGATGAGGGTCAAGTAGTGGATGTTGTGTATATGGACTTCAGTAAGGCATTTGATAATGTTCCCCATGGTAGGTTCGTTTAGAAGGTCAGGAGGAATGGGATACAGGGAAATTTAGCTGTCTGGATACAGAATGGGCTGGTCGACAGAAGACAGCGAGTGGTAGTGGAAGGAAAATATTCTGCCTGGAAGTCAGTGGTGAGTGGTGTTCCACAGGGCTCTGTTCTTGGGCCTCTACTCTTGTAATTTTTATTAATGACTCAGATGAAGAGATTGAAGGATGGGTCAGCAAGTTTGCAGACTACACAAAGGTTGGAGGTGTCGTTGATAGTATAGAGGGCTGTTGTAGGCTGCAGCGGGACATTGACAGGATGCAGAGATGGGCTGAGAGGTGGCGGGTGGCGTTCAACCTGGATAAATGCGAAGTGATTCATTTTGAAAGGTTGAACTTGAAAGTTGAGTACAGGATTAAAGACAGGATTCTTGGCAGTGTGGAGGAACAGAGGGATCTTGGTGTGCAGGTACATAGATCCCTTAAAATGGCCACCCAAGTGAACAGGGTTGTTAAGAAAGCATCTGGTATTTTGGCTTTCATTAACAGGGGGTTTGAGTTTAAGAGCCGTGAGATCTTGTTGCAGCTCTATAAAACTTTGGTTACACCGCACTTGGAATATTGTGTCCAGTTCTGGTCGCCCTATTATAGGAAAGATGTGGATGCTTTGGCAAGGGTTCAGAGGAGATTTACCAGGATGCTGTCTGGAATGGAGGGCTTATATTACGAAGAGAGGTTGACTGAGCTTGGACTTTTTTCATTGGAAAAAAGAAGGAAGAGAGGGGACCTAATTGAGGTGTACAAGATAATGAGAGGCATAGATAGAGTTGATAGCCAGAGACTTTTTCCCGGGGCAGAAATTGTTAACATGAGGGGTCATAGTTTTAAGCTGTTTGGCGGAAAGTATAGAGGGGATGTCAGAGGCAGGTTCTTTACACAGAGAGTTGTGAGAGCATGGAATACATTGCCAGCAACAGTTGTGGAAGCAAGGTCATTGGGGATATTTAAGAGACACTGGACATGCATATGATCACAGAAATTTGAGAGTTTGTACATTAGGTTTACCTTACATGAGGATCAATGGTCAGCACAACATCGTGGGGTGAAGGGCCTGTTCTGTACTGTACTGTTCTATGTTCTATGTTATTTTCTTATCAGTAATATTACAATGGAACTGGCTGTTGTATAATACAACTTAATATGTTTACAGAGTGGGCTGTACTGTACCAGGACTGGAAGCTAGTAAAATAAATTCTCTGTATCAAAAATATATAGATCTACTGCTGTTCAACAGTGGGTCAACATGGAGTTTAAGTAGATATATCTTTCACTTGATGTACCACTTCAAAATCAATCAAACATTCAATATGTTCATCAATCAAATGTCTCAGGAACTTTAGTACATGTAGATCAGATAGGGTGAAGAATGTGTTAGATGTTTGCTCATTATTAGAGAGTTCAAATCCAGCTCCTATGGATAGGAAGAGACAAAAAACTGCAGATGCTGGAATCCAAAGTAGACAAGTAGGAGGCTGGAAGAACACAGCAAGCCAGGCAGCATCAGGAGGTGGAGAAGGCAACATTTTGGGTGTACGGTGAGTCCTATTACAATGCTGGAAGCATCTTGCACCATCTTTTATGCTTTTTCATCTGTGGTGAGGTGAGATTCTCGCTAAACAGTAGTGAGATGCCAATTGGCAAGGATTAATAATTATTAAATGCCTTGTTCACAGCACCATTTCATCCCTTAATTTTCAGACTTCCAACTTACCAAACCCATCACCAAGCACAATGTTAGGAAAACTCAACAAGGAAATCAGAGCAAGCACCAGTGAATTTGATTCACTACTTACTCTGAATGACACTAGGCACCAATATTTCAGGGGATGCTCCATGGGCACCAGTCAAATATACCACCACGTTCAAGGAATTGGCATTCAACATGTGCCATCTTCTAAGAATCCTTATGGCACATCTCCAATCCATTGCAGGATGCTTTTGTACATCAATGCTACACCTTGGGCTGCACTGGCAATTCTCATTGTAATGCTGCAGCAAGGACACTGTGTGCTCAGTCACACACACCCAGCTTGCGGACTGAACCAGGCTGCATTACTGGGCTCTTCATTCACTGCCATAGCACTCACTCACGCTGAGCCTACCTGAGCATTCCAGCCTTACCTTGTCTTGCCATTTTGTTCTTTGTCCCCTCAGCCAGGATTACCACGTGCATACTACAGCTGTCTTGCCATGTCATTTAGCGCAGATGCAAAGCCCAGAAGCTTGTCATATTTGTCAGCAATCCTCAGTCAAATCTGGGGAGATAGCCTATGCTCAGGGGATCCCAGTCGAGAGTGTAGTGTTGGTAAAGCACAGCAGGTCAGGCAGCATCTGAGGAGCAGGAGAATCAACGTTTTGGGATAAGCCTTTCATCAGGAATTCCTGATGAAGGACTTATGCCTGAAAAGTCGATTCTCCTGCTCCTCAGATGCTGGCTGACCTGCTGTGCTTTTTCAGCACCACACTCTCGACTCTGATCTCCAGCATCTGCAGTCCTCACTTTCTCCTCAGGGGATCCCAGCACAGTAGGTATGGGAGCCTCCCATACCAGTCCAGATCCCGCTCGGGGCAGTCAGAGTCAGGAACTTACCCTCAAAAGAGGAGAGGAGCCAAAGGATAGGCAGCCTACCACCTGTCAAGAGCCTTTCTGTCCTGCTGTGGGCTTTCTGCCCAGAATGAGAGAGAGGCAGGTATTCTGGGAGATGAACGTAGATGGCAAAGCTGTTATTGTTGATGCAGGTGGGTAGATGTCCCAAGCATGTGAGTAGGCAGTATACAGTATGCAGGGTTAGAAGTGTTGGTGGTTGGTGTGAGTGAGAGTGGGTGAGGGACATACTGCAAGCAATAGTGAGAGTGTTAGGACATGAACCTTTGTTGGAGTTGGGTACAGAGCAGAGAGAGAATGAGTGTGGAGTATCAGACAGAAGATGGCAACACTTAATCTATCAGAGTGGCCATTGACTTTTCTCCCATAGTGCTGGGAATTCCTGCATAGGACTTATACTGCTTTAACCTGGTGGCAAAGGCAGACCAGGCTGGCATGGTCTGATCTCATGGCAGCTATTGCTGGTGTTGAGGTAAGAGGAAGTCCCATGTTTGCACCACCCTGTCCAGTAGGATTTCCAAGACCTTGCCCATAAGTAGGGTACCAATTTTCCCCTGTCTGCCATCTCTGGGGCAAACATCAGCAACTGCTCAGGGCAGCTCTGGACTAACAGTCCTTGTCCGGGTTCACACTAGGCATTTAATGATAACACAGGCACAACAGATTGTTGGTGAGTTCTGGAATATTCAATGAGTAGTGACTCTTCCTGGGAATGGTGCGTGGTAAGACGGGGTAGAAATCAATTTTAATTTTAACTTATTCATTTTTTGTGGGATTTGGATGTGGCTGGCTGGCCAGCATTTATTGCCCATTCCTCATTGCCCTTGAGAAGGTGGCTGTGCGCTGTCTTCTTAAACCAATGCAGGCCGCCTGCTGGGTTGATCCACAGTGCCATTAGGTATGGAATTTTGACCCAGTGACAGTGAAGAAATGACGATATATTTCCAAGCCAGAATGGTGACTGGCTTGGAGGGGAACTTGAAGGTGATACTATTCTCATATAACTGCTGCTTTTGTCCTTCTAGATGAAAGTGGTCATGTGTTTAGAGGGTGCTGTCTGCGGATCTTTGGTGAATTTCTGCAGTGCATCTTGTAGATAGTACACACAGCTGCTACTGAGCATTGGTGGTGGAGGGAGTGGATGCTTGTGGATGCAGTGCAATCAAGGGGGCTGCTTTGTCCTGGATGGTGTCAAGCTTTTATAGGAAGATGCTATAGGATTGGGGTAGATCTTTAATGAAGTGAGTTTGATCAGGTGCAGCAAGAAAACGTCATGGTGAGGCACCATCCAAGAGACTCAACATAATGAGGACCTAGCCAAAAATATTCAGCCCTATGTGATTGACTTTTCATGACTTCAGGACAGCTAAGGGTGAACAATTAGTTCTATTTTACCAGTGTTACTATGTTACATGATATAACAAAGAACATTTTACTGAAAATGTGTTTGGGGGATCTGTATCCATTTCTGAATAATCAAAATGTACACCACTCTCAGGCAGGAAGTGGAAAAAATGTTTTCTGGAGTTAATTCTAGTCTGTGAGCTAGAAGAAACATAATGGGTTGAATGGTCTTTCTCCATACTGTGTGATTCTCTGATAATGTTACTTTTGATAGCATCTACACTCATCAATATACAATTCAGAAGAAGATAATTGTGATGTAAGAGAGAACTTACTGAATGGGCAGCTACAATTGTATTCAGTGGGAAGGTTGACACAGGATCCATGGTTCAAGTGACCATGTGACATTGCACAGTAGTTCACAATAGTTTGACACAAATTACCTGTAACAAAACCTCATTTTATTATTGATGTAGCATGATATAGTCTACTTTTTCTAAAATAACTTTAACATGTTCATGATAATACAATATTGAAAATAAACATTCTGGATCCTGCAAAATTATTGTAAAACATTCATGTCAGCTATGTGGGAGATGTAAGGTAAAAGTTCATGCCAATTAATCATCAAACTGAGAATTACTGCTCAGGGTTACAGCAGTTGAGTGAAAGTGGAAGGAAACCCAGAAAATGGATGGCAGTCAGAACACTTCTTTTAGAATTCATAGCAAGTGTCTGAACAGTAACAGAAAAATCTATCTTCTCAAGTGGGGAATTGCATTTATGAAGAAAGAGAGTTTAAAGAGTTTTCTTTTAAAGGAGAGATTGATAATGGCTTGTAAGGCTAAACAGAAAATATTGACTAACATTAGGACTAGGAAGGCAAAATGATTGATCAGATTGACTTTCTGAGAATATTAAGAAACTCAGATATTGTTATAATGAACTTTCTTGAAGGCTGAGGACATAAGGGAGTGAAAGTTTAGAAAGACAGGATGATGCCAATAAAGTGATTGGGAGATAAGCCAAAGGCTGAGGCCAGAGAAAGGAATAAAGTCAAATGGACTGACCTGTGTATATGGTGACTAACTTGATAAAGAAGGAATCAGTTGGCCTCACACACTTGATCCTGAATTCTCAGTGAGGCTAGTGGGTGTCTGAAAATTTTCATGGCTCAGTCAATATGCCTCAGAGGAAAGTGCCCACAAGAAGGAATTTCATTGTTGAATGATGGGTCAGGCTTCTGTCAGGCCTGTTGTCCCTAGAATTAAGTTGGAGGAGCCACAAGGGCTGCTGTGGGTGCAGGTGAGTTCTTTAAAAGATCTGCTCTAATTCTGTTGGACTTCATTCCAGTTCAATAAACGTTACATCCTCTCAACATCACCACCCCTCCCAACCCCCACTAGCTCATCAAGCTCCCTGATGCCATCACATGCCCCCATCCACCACCCTTCTGACTATTAACATTCCCCATGCCAGGCTATGGGGAATGCCAGGCTACACTCCATCCCTCTTCACGTCAAGCGATGGCATTCCCATCCCATCAACCACTATATACATTTCGTAGAGTCAGGGGATTCTATAGTGACTGTAGGATGTATTTTTTAAAAAGTTTTTTAAAAAATTGTTAATTGACTTTCCACATTCCATAAAAAATAAACTCGTTTTCATTACAGCCAAATAAAATATCTATCGGTAATAACTTAAAACTTTTTAACCTTGCATAAATAAACTTGTGAGGATAACTGAATCAAACAGGGGTTCAAGTATTTCAACTGAATAATGGATTTCAGGGTGCTCAGGCAAGAATATATAATGAGATATAGTATAGGCTGAGGAAGTGATCTGAGATAATCAACACAACTGTCTGTATTTGAACATATTAGTAATGTATCTATATTAGTCACAATAGAATTACATTACACATGCAAGAAAGCAGAATGAAAACACTTAATTTCAAAAAAGCAGTTTTGAATATACTTCCATTATGGTCAAAGCATGAACTTACCATTGTGGAAATGTATATTCAATAAACAAATTTAACGTATTACACAATAAAGCCAGTAAATATTCTCTATATTATTAGCTTTGGTTGTCTTTTAAAAAGTTTTAGTTATTGTGATTATTACCTGTATAACTTGGAGGACATTTACATAGAAAGGCTCTAGGTAAATTCAGGCAAGTCAATCCATTCTGGCACAGGTTTTGTTGGCATTCACTTCTATCTGCTCCACAAAGGGGACCAGGTTTATCTTCAGGACAAGGGCAAGAGAAAATTCCTGGATAGTTCAGACAGGTTCCATAGCTGCTACATGGGGCAGCCTGACATTCATCAATGTCCAATTCACACAACTGACCAATATATCCATTTGGACAGATACAGTTAAAAGGTTCCATTAGACTGTGACTCAGAAAATTGACAGAGGAACTTTCTAGAAGTAAGGTGTCTATATTGACACTGATTTGCTTTGTACAGACAGCATCATGGTGACAAGGATTTGTTGCACATGGATCATAAGTAACTGCAGAAATTGTGATTCCAGTGTGAGTTCTCAGCCATTGTTTATGAGTGGTGAAAATATCTATTAGAGTACTTCGAGATAGAGTCTGCCCATTGCTCTTTTCAATAGCTGCCAACAAGAGGACATGCCTACTCATGGGCATCATTCCGAAAACATAGAGTTTTGTGTTATTTTTGCGTATGAGGTCATCGACAGTCTTTACAAAATGCAAATACTTTTTGTCCAAAAACTCTCTAATGGAGACTCTGACCAGAAGAAGAACACTATTGTCAATTGTAACATTATTAAAATGTTTGTATTTTATATAAATATTGCTGGACACAGGACTATGAAAACCATTGTTTGCCCGGACTGTAAGATTGAAGTCCTTTTCGAAAAGCTGTTTTCCAGATTGCAGTTCACAGGTGTCTGTTGTGATAGTGAAATGGGTGGTAGAATTGGTTACTATGCTGCAGTTGAATATATTTGACACATCCAGATCCTCTGACATTACATTACCTACCTTTCCACCAGGGAAATATTTGCCATAATAATTGATTTGAATATAAAGGTTTCTCGGCTGAGAAACATTGTCATTTTGATCTAGTACAAGGACATGAAAAATGCTCACTGAAGACATAGATGGAATTCCAGAATCATGCACAATTATAGGCAGATACAACTCACTGATGATTTCCCTTTCAATCATTTTCTGAGTTGACAAAACACCAGCTGGAGACAATGTAACAAAACTACTGGCGTTACTGTTATCTGCTAGCTGGTACCTGAATGGCCCTTGATTGGGGAGTGAATCTAGATCCGTAGCATTCAGGTAAATAAGTTGCGTACCAGGCGGTTGATTCTCCATTATGTATCCTTCAGTGTTAACAAGAATAGGGCCATTGTCATTCACATCATCAACTATGATCATCAGTTGTGCATTCCCTGTTGCTGGGCTGGTCCCTCTACCAAAAGCAGTAATGGTCAAGTTATAAAATGGCGTGGTCTCCCGATCAAGTGAAGATGCAATAAACACTTCACCTGTTTGAGAATTCACAGAAAATGAATTATTTTTGTTTCCATCTTTAATTTGAATCTCAAACTGTTTCCATTCTGGAATAGTGCCAGAGTTATCCGCCATCAGAGATATGACTGAAGTGCCAACGAGTGAATCTTCTCTCACATGTGTCTGATAGATGGCAGATTTAAAAATGAGGGCATTACTATCTTCGAGAATAGTAATATTAATTAGTGCTTCATCCACATCAAAACCACTTATGCTTCCAATATTCTTAGCAAGCACTTGAAGAAGAACATGACTACCTCTGTTTTGTTTCATGTTCCCAGAGACAACTACCTCCCCAGTGTTCATATCGATCTGAAAGCCTCTGTCTTTGCTTTTTCCTATAAGTAAATAGTTAACAATGCCATCAAAACCAAGATCGCAATCAGTTGCAGTCACACAGCCTACAATAGTTCCATTGAGTGCATTCTCTGAAACAGAAAAATTATACAATGTTTTAGCAAATTGAGGGATGTATTCATTCACACCTGTAACATTAACATACACTTTAGCCAGACTGAACTTACTGCTGTCATGAGTGTTAAATGCTCTGACCGTTACTTCATAAAACTGATGCAGCTCAAAATTTAAAATCTCTTGCACAGTAATTATTCCAAACTGTGGATCTATAAAAAATTCAGGGTGTCCACCCTCTATAATGTAATTTATCTCAGCATGGATTCCAGAGTCATTGTCTGTGGCATTAACTTTAAAGACTGTAGTACCACAGGGTGAGTTCTCTGCCACAGTTGCAAAAAATACCTGGCTAAAAAATACTGGAGGATTGTCATTAGCATCTTTGACTTGTATAATAACATTAACAGAACCAGTCTTTGACATCCATCCACCATCTTCAGCATTAATCTGAAGAATGTAAACAGAATCCATTTCAAAATCCAAACTTCTCAGTAAAGTGAGCAATCCAGTTGTGTTTTCAATAGAAAAATATGCTCCATCATTGCCAGCTACTATTGAGTACATGATTTGGCCATTTACCCCTTGGTCATTGTCAGAGGCAGTAAGATTATCTATAACTGAACCAGCAGACCAGTCCTCAGGAATGAAATAACTCAGTTGCTGTGAGAAAAATTGTGGGGCAAATCTATTTTCTTCAGTGACTATAAAGTTGACTATTGTACTAGAAGAAAGGGATGGTGTGCCTTTATCATGTGCTGTTATTGATACAGTGAAAACTTTGTTCAGACTTGAAGCTAAAGAGTTTGCAATGAAAATCCAGCCACTATCTTGCTCAATGCCAAATAGAAATGAATCATTGTTTCCAGTGATATAATATTCTAGTTCTCCATTTGAATATGAGTCTTCATCAACTGCAGTTAGTTTAATCACTTTGGTGCCAAACTCCAAATTCACAGGAACTGGAGTTAACTGTCTATGTGGTAAAAATATAGGGGGATGATCATTGCGAGCTATGATAGTAATTGTTACAGTTGTCTCACTGAGATTTGGTGGCTCACCAAGGTCTGAGGCAGTTAGAGTAAAATTAATTTTGTTCCAGTCAGCACTAGGGTTATCTAAGATTTTAAATGGAATGAGTTGCTTCGTGAAAATCTCACCAGTAGTTGCATTCACTCTGAAGAATTCATGTGGAGGCTGAAGCAAGTAGAAAATGTTTCCATTGCTTTCCAAATCAGGGTCAGTGGCAGATACTTGCAGAACAAACATTTCTTTCTCCTTAGGTTCTGGAATGGTTAAACTGTAAAATGGCTCAGTAAACTGTGGTACATTGTCATTTGTATCAATGACGAATATGGTGACATCTGTGTTTACATCCCATGCTGAATCATTGGCATGTACTCGTACAATGTACCAATCTGTTGTCTCTCTGTCCAATAACCTTGTCACAATCAAATCTCCGGTGCTTTGATTCACACCAAATGGCAGACTTGCAGTCTTACCTGGAATACTGTATGTACTAATTGCATTCATACCAATATCGTCATCGGTAGTTGTAATCCGTACAATGGTAAAGCCAACTGGAGCGTTTTCAAGAACATGCGCAAGGAAGATTTGGGAAAACCGAGGAGCATTGTCATTTTTGTCAAGAACAGAAATAATGACTGTTGCCGTGCCTGTTTTGGTGTTGCTTCCTTGGTCTTTTGCTTTAACTATTAAAGTATATAATGCCATCCGTTCTCTATCCAACATCTGAACGGTTCTTATGACTCCACTGGAACTATTGATCTTAAATGCATCATTAACATTTCCAGCAACAATACTATATTCTATGAATCCATTCAGACCAGAATCCATATCAGCTGCAGACACGTTGCAAACATCACAGGCTGGAACATTCTCATATACTTCACATCTGTAGATACTCTGTTTGAATTCAGGAAAATTATCATTTACATCTGTAATATTTATGTCTATTCTGGCATAAGAAGAAAATGGTGGTGAACCTGAATTCCTGGCTTCAATCCAGAGCTGGTAATATTTTACAATCTCAAAATCCAGTGTGTTTTTTATCTTCAATTCTCCTGTTAGTTGGTCCATTTGAAACACATCTCCAAAGTTGCCTGCCGCAAGATAAAAGAGAATAGGTCTAATTTTTCCTTTCACGTTGTCAAAGGCACTGACCTTAGAAATCACAGTATTGACTGCTTGATCTTCAGGATAGACATGCATTTTGTTATCCACGAAGAATTGTGGGAAGTCATTGGTACTTTGAAACCGCACTGTAAGAGTTGTACTGTCCATTTTTGGATTGTCTCCTCCATCAATTACATTAACAATTACTGTAATGTCCATTAATCCTTTCAATATCTGTTTTGCAAAAATCACACCCCTAACTGGATCAATAGCAAACTTGTTTGCATTTGGGCCATACAAGGAAAAGCTCAGGTCAGCATTTATTCCTGTATCTCTATCTTTTGTTGTTACGGCGTAAACAAATGAACCTGTGGGAATAGTTAAACACAGTGATTCATTAAAAATATATCCATAAAAGCTGCTTTTTGTCATTTGAAATGTGTGCATTGCTAGCAAGGTCTGCATTTATTGTCCAATCCTAATTGACCTTGGGATGGATGGCTTAGAGGGCAATGAAAAGTCAAAAACATGGCGGCTGAAGCCACTTGTAGGTCAGGCAATAGATTTCCTTGGCTGAAGGAGTACAGGACATCCTCCCATGAAGGAAGGATATTCATAAACCATGTGGGTGGCTCCAATAATCCTGTACTTACATGATTTGTCCTCTCTTTTTATTTATTTGGGGCCAAGGGCATTGCTGACCATTACAGCATTTATTGTCCATCCCTATAGTCAATCACATTTGCTGTGGGTCCAGACCCAAGTCTTATGGAATCCCTACAGTGTGGAAGCAGGCTATTCCGCCATCAAGTCCGCACCAACCCTCCAAAGGGCACTCCACCCAGATCCACACCTCTACCCTATTCCCCGTAACCTTTCATTTCCTATGGCTTACCCACCCAGCCTGCATATCCCTGGACACTATATGGGCAATTAGCATTGCCTTAAATAGTTAAGTAAAGGACACTTTAGATGCTCTCCTTGCTATTCTACCGAATTTGTGAAGGGATCGGGGGAAAGATGCCTCCTATTTGGTTCCTAATGCCCCACACAAGGCCGTGCCGATGAAATGGTAGGCCACCTCTCCCCCCACCCCAACGACCCCTACCATTCTCTCACTCCCTTCAAACCCTCCCTGAGGCCTCTCTGACTGGCCCTGGCTTGGCTGCCCTACATGACTGAACTCTGGGGCCACCATGGCTTTTCCAGATGATGACCTCCTACACTACTAGCAGTAGCCATTATTTGTCACTCTGAGCACCCTAGGGATTCCAACAGCAGGAAGGGAAGTGCCTGATTGGAGTCCAATCCCAACCAGGCTTCTGGAAGTGGCCATGGTGGTGCTGCTACCAGCTGACTTAGCCATTGAATTCATACCCAAGTGTTTGAAACACTTATTTAGTGCATTGTATTACTAGTCTGGCAAATTTACCGCTAACACCCTCATATGTGTTTTACAATCAGTTTCAGTTTTACAATCAGTTTATTTCCCTGCCCTACATTCCTGCAGATAATGATTGATAAGCTATCATTCGACTTCAAACATATCATCCGAAATGTTCAATGATTGCTGCATTCAAGATTTCTACTGCCCTTACTACGTACCAAAACTTTGAGGCTTGGTCAATTACTTCTGTAACCCTTTCTGGATTATTTAGAGACTTGCCGTAACTCTAAATGGTCATGCTCTAAAGATTTCAAGATTAGGAGCAGAATTTCTCATGCCCCTTATAAAGTCTTTGATGTAAGAGGGATCTGACTGTGAACTTTGGGGTTTCTTGCCCTGGCTTATCTTAGAGAGGTCAAACTCATTGGCAGCTATGGGATCCACCTGGAGTTCCCAACAGGGATTGTGGGTTGGAACTAAAAATCTGTAGACAACATTTTTCCTGCAATCTTTAATCTGGACCTCGTCATAATTGTTTTTTTTAGAATAATTTTTTAAAAAATTTCTCAGTTATAATGTCCAATGAAAATTCTGAGGGAAGGAGGTGACCAACATATGCTTTTAACCTGGTAATGACATTCAAGTCATCAAATCTCACCCCGGCACCGTGAACTTTAGTCGATGGGTGACAGAGTTTGGATTTCATCACTATTACAGTAAGAGAGGAAAAGAAACATCATACATCAGACAAATTTCTTAGCAATTGAAATTACTGACTGAAGTAAATGATAATGCAGGAAGCAATGCTATTCAGTTCAACTTCTTCAGAAAGTTCAGGATGGGTTGCCTTTCTAATGAAGCCTTTTTTTTCACAACTTCTCTTTTCAATTTTCTGTTGCTCACATATCAAGTTATGAATAACATTGCCTATGACTGTGATTATAATACATTTCTACCAGTCCTCCTTGACTTCTCCATAGCCTCCAATATGACCAAACATTTTTTTATCCAGCAATATCTTTTCTCCATTATTCTTCCCTGTGGAACTTTTTTCACTTGTCTACATTCTTAATTGTCACACTGTAGCCAAAACCCTACTTTAAAAACTGCTTCTCTTCCTAGCTGTAAACTGCCACATCCAGCGAGTTCAATTTTATGCCTTTTTGTTCCTCATCTACTTGATGTCCTTTAATGATGTTATTCAAAATTATGAAGGTCAGCTTCTGCATGTACACTGATGACCAATGACAATCACTGGCTCTATCCTATCAGAGGTTCTGACTAACATACCTTTCTGGACAAACCCAACATCCTTCAGCTAATCTTTGGGAACAATGATGTATTGCTTTTGGTTGTTGCCATGAGCTCATTCCCTCACCATAGATTGCCAGCTTCCCTGGCTATTGTTTCACCTTTCCCAGATGGTTTGAGATCTATTTGGCCTTGAGCTGTGCTTTCGTCCCAATATCTGATATCACAAAGGGAGAATGGGTGCTCTGGTTTCCTCCCACAGTCCAAAAATGTGCAGGTTAGATGAATTGGCCATGCTAAATTGCCCGGAGTGTTAGGTGAAGGGGTAAATGTAGGGGAATGGATCTGGGTGGGTTGCGCTTCGGCGGGTCGGTGTGGACTTGTTGGGCCAAAGGGCCTGTTTCCACACTGTAAATAATCTAATCTAATCTAAACACTTCTATCTACATAATATTTTTTCCTCCTCAGTCCATCCATTGTCATTGGCGTCTCATACTCTGACGGCTTGGTTCTCCTATTTGTCCCTTACCCTTTGACATATCAAATTCTGTTCACCCATCAATCTCATTCTTGTTAATCTAGGTCAGTATTCAATCTACGCATGTTTCAAATTCAAAATTGGCATCCTTGTCTTTAATTCCTCCATAATCTCAGTAATTTTCACTAGTCTTAAACTGCTACCAAATTCTCTGATCCTCCTCCTCTGACCTTTTGTAGCATTCACCTACCCCAGCACCCTGACCACACCACACCCACCAAATTTACTCACCTAGTTCCTGATCTTTGGAAATTCCTACCCTTTATTGCTTTGCCTCTTCACTGTTCTCTCCTCCGTTAAGAAACATTTTATACCTAGCTTTGTGATTTCTATCTTGGGTTAGCATTCATTTCAAACTGTGCCCTTAAGAAGCCTTAAAATGTTTATTTCTTCAAGTCCAAGTTGTCGTTCTCAATTACTTTTTGAGAAGAGATTAATATTGCAAAATCATATGTAGCATCACTAGGAATGATAAAAGACTGCAATTTGGTTAAAAAAAAGTCCTGTTTGATATGAATATGGAAATATATTTCAGAAACTTACCCTCATTTAGAATTGCAGGGACATTTGCGACATATGGATCATTCAGGAACTCGGGTGGCTCATCATTTACATCCTCTACTATGACCAACACTAAGGTTGAACTGGACAATGGCTCCATGTGATTTTTGTCAGTAGCTAGTACAATCAGTGTATAACTTGTCTGGATTTCCCTGTCCAAAGTAGAAGTAGTAACAATTTCTCCACTGATTGGGTCAATAGAGAATGGAGACTCTCCAAAATCCATTGAGTAGCTAAGAATGAAAAGAGCACAATTGGAATCATTTAGTTGTAGCACTTACAAGTCACAATAGCTTTTCTGTAAGTCTTCAGTATAAGTCACACTTTCACACAACTTTATATTCTGTGGGGAGCCATCACTGTGGCATCACTGTTTCATGATTGCTACAGTCCAACAGAATTCTGAATTAGTGTAGGCATTGTAAACATCTCTGATTGAGACCTTGACCATTGAAGGTTAAGGTGTGGATTGAAAGACCTACAGCAGCTTAAAGGGTCAGAGATCCTGGAATTGTTTAAGCTGCAGGAACCTTTATGATTGCTTTCTCCCTGCAGTGAAGCATAGCTTTTAGGGGGAAGACGCTCTACTTTGCGGATTCAAACCGCTACTTCAGGATGTTAGGCCAAGTTTTGTATCTGACAAAAGAAACAAAGGTCACTAGCAGAGAGGAATTACAAGACCATAAGATAAAGGAGCAGAAGCAGGCCTTTCAGCCTGCTCTGTCATTCAATGAGATCATAGCTGAGCTAAAACTCCTCAACTCCACCTTCATGCCTTTTCCCTACAACACTTGATTCCTTTACTGATTCAAATACTGCCGATCTCAGCCTTAAATATGCATAACGACCCAGCCTGTATAGCATTCTGGGGCAAAGGATTCCACAATATAACAACCCACTGAGAGAAGAAATTCCTCCCCATTTTTGTCTTAAAAGGATGAATACCATTTGAGTTTCTCCCACATAACAACTCGGTTAAGAGTTAGGTTAAAAGTAAATGATACCCAAGAAGAAAACAACAGACTCAAAACAGCTGGAAGGATTATAAAACCTTGCCAACCTAGAAATACATTTCTGCCTTCTGAGGCAGATCAAATGGAAATCTGATGAAACATCTTGTTTGCCTTTAGCTGCCCCAGACACTCCACTGGCCAGTGGAGAAGGCAATCAAAATAGGATGAAGAAAATAGAGGGTAGAATTCCAATAGAATGGAACTCCTGCTCACTGTGAAATCACATCAAATTGTTTAATTGGGAAAGGAAAACTCAGATTATCAGGACTTCAGAGCCTTTATGTAAAATATGTCAATGCACAGCGAAAGCAGTTTATATTTATGGACAACACATAGTGTAGATACAGTAAAAGAACTGCAGATGCTGGAAATCTGAAACAAAAATGGAAATTGCTGTAGAAATTCAGCAGATCTGGCAGCATCCGTGGAGAGAAAGCAGAGTTAATGTTTCAAGTCAAATGACCCATCTTCAGAACACATTGTTTAGATTTCACTATAACAACACTTTATAACACAATGAACAATGCAATGTCATAACTTTATCTACAAAGCATAATGATACATTTCATTACAGGAACTATAAAGTTTTATCAATATAAATTAGCCGGGGAAATGATAGCATAGTGGTAATGTCAGGGGACTAGGAAACTAAAGACCTAGGTTAATGTTCTGGATACATGGGTTCACATTCCACTATGATATATGGAATCATACAGAGCAAAAGAGGCCCTTCAGCCCAGCAAGGCTGCACTTTCCAGCATTTGACCTATAGCCTTGAATGTTATACTGATAATATTAAAATTCAATTAATAAATCTGGAATTGTAATCATTGAACTAGTCTCGATGATGGTGACCCATTATAACTTTTTATTTAAAAACAAACACCTAATTCACTAATGTCCTTTAGAAAGGGACTACTGCTGTATTACCTGGCCTACATATGACCCCAGACATGTAATGATTGACTGTTAACTGTGTTCTGAAATGGTTTTGCAAGAGTTCAAGGACAATGCAAGACAGGCAACAAGTTCTAGCCTAGCCTTGCCAGTGATGGCCACATTCCACAATGGAACTAAATAAAATCAACAATCAGCAAGTAGCTTGCAAGTTGAAGGTTCAATGCAAAATTGAATCAATTGACTGAACTAAAAAAATAGACAAGTTGTAAGTGTGTATGCTGTTGAAGAAGGATGTGTGTATGTGTGTCCAATTATTAGTAATGAATGAAGAAATATCTTTAAAATTATATAAATTTGTCAGTTTTGAACAAAACAGCAATGAAAATTCAACTTCTCAACCAACTGAAAGAGATTAATGGTGAGATGTGGGCAGTTACAACAGTTCAGTTAAGAGAAAAATGATAGAAATGAATTTATTAAAACAGTTTCCTAAATCTCAGGCATTCTTACAAATGCAACGTATATTATTAAGCATTAGTCAAAGATTGGTGAAGGGTTTTTGAGTGACTGCATTGAACTAAGTAGAATATACAGCACAGAAACCATTCAGACCACCTGGTCTCGGCCAGGCTTTCTGTTCCAGCAAGCTTCTTTGTATCCTTCTTTGCCAAATACTGTCAGTACTAACTTCTATTATTTTCACTTTCATGTCATCTCAAACATTTATGTAAAATCAGTGTGCAGCTAAAACAGTTTGTATGCATGGACAACACAGTTTGAATGTCTCTATAATGAAAGGTAAAGGTAAAGTCGCCATGGATCCAGAAGATCATGCTCTCTCGTTAGAGAGAGAGAGAAAGAAAGAGAGAGAGAGAGAGAAAGAACTACTATTGTTTTGAACTGAGGGTGCACAAGCCTCAGGTGAGGGGTGAGGTTGAGAAGAGGGAACCTTCATTGTAGAGTCATAGAGTCATAGATTCCTATAGTGTGGAATCTGACCTAGTCCCACATGCCAGCATTTAACCCATATTACTCTAAACCCTTCCTCCTCATACATGAACCCAGATGACTCTTAAATGTTGTAATTGTATCCACCTCCACCACTTCCTCTGGCAGCTTGCTCCATACATGCACCGCCCTCTGTGTGAAAAAGTTACTCCTCAGGTCCTTTGTAAATATTTCCCCACGCCTTAAACCCATGCCGTCTTGTTTTGTACTCCACGTTCATTATAAGTGTATAATGTAATTAATAGTGGACTGTTATTATTTTACCTAGGAAATATAAGTTTCTTCTCACCTACGAAGTAGGTTTCTTTCTAAACGTTGCTTTCTAAATAACCATCTTTCCGAAGAAGCCCAGAACTATTGAAGTGAAACAACTTGATGAGATTCATGAAAATCTCAAAATAGCCTCTGCATTAGATTTGTGAATAAGACATATAAGTAATCCTATATGTTACTTGTACTTTAGACTGATGTAGATGGGATCAGGAAACTTCAATGATTTAAATATGAAACTAATGTTATGTTTTAACAGTTTTAAGGTGATATAATGTTTGCTTTGAACACATAAACGTTAATTCTTGAGGAGAAACCCTGGACAGTATTCTCTCTTATGTTTCATAACCCCCAAATACAGGGAGGAGTTAATCATCTCCCTTCTGAATTAATCAATTAGTGGGAAGATGGTGGGCTTGCATTCCAAATAAGGATGGAAGGTAGCTACTCAAGCCTGGTGAGTCATTAGGAGGCCATGAAACATTGAAGACATTTGTTTAAATTCTAGTGAGACAGGGTTCAAGTCCCACCTGTTCCTGAAATGTGTATTGATAAATTGAGGGGGAGTGGCTCTTCCAAAGGGATTCCTCTGGCCACAGCTGAGGCCAGGCAGGCTGTGAAACGTGCCTCAAATGGGGAACTGGCAGCCAACTACAACTTCCAGACTGCCTCTGACAAGAGGCCTCATTTGAGCTTCACTACAGGAAGTGTAGTACACTTTAATTACTGGTGGGTGACTCCACTAACTCCTATCCTGCCTTCAGCAAAAAAAAAGGCCAGGAGGCAGGATGGAGCTACCAAACTAGCCACTGCTGAGCAGTGTGCAACTTCATGTCCTCCTGCCTCTGTGCTCTCCCCCCATTAGAGTGGGGAGATTGGCTAAAAAAAATCCTGCCCCATTTTCCATTAAACAGAAAATAAGCATCTTCTTTTCAATTATTGTAGTTAATATTAGCAAGCAAACAAATAGATGGAAAAATGAAGCAAGTCCTTGTGAAAGCACAGATCTTAACAAATTTATTATCTTCCAGGTGGTTCTGTGTGTTGTTTAGCGAATCTGTATGCCATCATACCTGACTTGCCCATTCCCTCCAGCATCTGGATCGACCGCATGGACAGTTAAAACCTTGAAGCCAATGGGGGCAGCTTCACTGACTGTGACACTGCATTGACGTTGGTCAAAAAGAGGAGTGTTATCGTTGAGATCATCAACAATTATTCTGATTGTTCCAGATCCAGTAAGTGGTGGATCACCTAGAAAAACAAAGGAAACCTGAAGGTTACAATCCATTATTCCATTACTGATATTGAGTCATTAACATACATATTTTTCTTTTTTTGAACTCCTCTCAAAATTTGTTCTCATAGAGTCATAGAGATGTACAGCACGGAAACAGACCTTTCGGTCCAACCTGTCCATGCCGACCAGATATCCCAACCCAATCTAGTCCCACCTGCCAGCACCCATCCCACATCCCTCCAAACCCTTCCTATTCATATACCCATCCAGATGCCTTTTAAATGTTGCAATTGTACTAGCTTCCACCACTTCCTCTGTCAGCCCATTCCACACACGCACCACCCTCTGTGTGAAAAAGTTGCCCCTTAGGTCTCTTTTACATCTTTCTCCTCTCACCTTAAACCTATGCCCTCTAGTTCTGGACCCCCCCCCCCCCCCCCCCAGGGAAAAGACTTTGTCTATTTACCCTATCCATGCCCCTCATGATTGTATAAACCTCTATAACGTCACCCCTCAACCTTCAACACTCCAGGGATAACAGCCCCAACCCAATCAACCTCTCTCTATAGCTCAAATTCTCCAACCCTGGCAACATTCTTGTAAATCTTTTCTGAACCCTTTCAAGTTTCACAACATCCTTCCGATAGGAAGGAGACCAAAATTGCATGCAATATTCCAAAAGTGGCCTACTGAATGTCCTATACAGCCACAACATGATCTCCCAACTCCTGTACTCAATACTCTGACCAATAAAGGAAAGCATATCAAATGCCTTCTCAGTAACAATTGCCTTTACTAGCCCTCTTTAAACAGCAGATGGAATTCTAGCACTCTGAGCAACTGATACTGAAGTAATGGAGATATGTGTTCAAGTCAGGATGGTGTGTGACGTGAAGGGGAAATGGAGATTGTTATATTCTCTCAACATTGTACCTTTCATCCTATTTGGTATTTGAGATTAGGGAGGTGGGAGCTTATCGTGATATAAACCAGGTGACTAGTGGGACTGCCTCTTAAAAATGATACCTCCTTCACAACATACCAAAACCGGGATAGATATTGAATCTGACAATGGTGACAGCAATTAACTGAACTATTCTGACCTGGATATAGAAACAGACTTAACATTTTGAGCACACTGACCCCTCTGCTTTTTCTCTACAAATGCTGCCAGATCTGCTGAGTTTCCCCAACAATTCTGTTTACATATTTTTTTCTTTTTCGTTAAAACTTTACTAGGAGAAAGTGAGGACTGCAGATGCTGGAGATCAGAGCTGAAAATGTGTTGCTGGAAAAGCGCAACAGGTCAGGCAGCATCCAAAACTTAAAACTTTACCCCATACTACTGCCTAGCTGTGGTAGTGCTTATTTTTCCACAGCGCCCATGTTGTGTGTGCAGGTGTGAGACAGATGAAAGATGACAGCTGTACAAATCTTTATTCAATTTCCACCACCAGGAAGAAAGGAAACACCAGGGTGGCCAATGACAAGCACTGCCCTTCACATCAAAAGGCAATGCTGTGTGATCAGAAAAAGTGAAAGGGAGGGCAGGGGTTAAATCAAAATGGAGTTGGAGGGGGAAATAAAGTACTCCACTCCCTGCTGTGCCCAGCTCTCCCTGAACAACTCAAGGGACACCCGGGCTTGGACGTAGCTGCGGAAAAGGAGTAGGCAATCGGCCATAATGACCCTCTCTATAGCCTGCTGCCTGGACCTGTTTATGGCCAGTTTGGCCATGCTCAGGAGCAGACCTACAAACAATTCTGTTTATATTTGTCACAGCCAATTATCACTCCATCAGTCTACTCTTGATCATCAGTAAAGTGGTGTAAAGTGTTGACAACAGTGCTATCAAGCACATGCTCAACAATAACCTGCTCACTGACCCTCAGTTTATGCTCCACCAGGGCTACACAGCTCCTGATCGCATTACAGCTTTAGTTCATGGAGAAGAGCTGAATTCCATAGGGGAGGAGAGAGTGACTGCTCTAGACAATGAGGCTACATTTGATCAGACATGGCAACAAAGACCCCCTAACAAAACTGGAGTCAATTGGAATGGGGAAAATCTCTCTGCTTGGAGTCATACCTGGCACAAAACAAAATACTTCTGGTTGTAGAGGTCAGTCAACTCAGCTCCTGGATATCTCTGCAAGAGTTCCTCAAGGTAGTGGTTTAGGTAGAACCATCTCCAGATGCTTCATCAATGACCTTCCCTCCATTATACGGAGAGAAGTGGGGATGTTCGCTGATGATTGTATAATGTTCAGAACAATTCATGATTCTTCAGATATTGAAGCAGTCCATGTCCAAATGCAATAAGACCTGGACAATCTCCCATCATGGGCTGAAACCTGACAAGTAACATCTATTACACACAAATGCCAGAAATGGCCATCTCCATTAAAAGAGAACTTAACCTCCACCCCTTGACATTCAACGGCATCACCATCACTGAATCCCACAGTCTCCACATCCTTGGGGTTACCATTGAGCAGAAACTGTACAGGACTCATCCTATACATAGTGCGGCTACAAGAGCTGGTCAAAGGCTCTGAATCCTGCAGCAAGTAACTCACCTCCTGACTCCCCAAAGCCTGTCCATCATCTACAAGGCACAAGTCAGGAGCATGTTGGAGTACTCACCATATTCCAGATGAGTGCAGCTCCAACAACACTCAAGAAGTTTGAGACCATGAGGATAAAGCAGCTGGCTTGATTGGCACCATATCCACAAGCATCCATTCCCTCCACCACTGATGTTCAGTGGCAGCAGTGTGTAATATCGACAAGATACATTCACCAAAGATCTTTAAAGACCTCCTTCCAAACCCATGACCACTTACATCCAGAAGGACAAGAGCAGCAGACACACAGGAACAGCACCACCTGCAAGTTCCCCTCCAAGCCACTCATTATCTTGACTTGGAAATATATTGCCATTTCTTCAGTGTTGCTGGTTCAAAGTCCTGGAATTCTTTCCCTTACAATATTGTATAAGTCTACCTACAGCTCATGGACTGTAGTGGTTCAGGAAGGCAGCTCACCATCTTCTCAAGGGCAACTAGGGAAGGGTAATAAATATTGGGCCAGCCTGTGATGCCTATGTCCTATAAATGAATAAAAAAATTACTATGCAACTTTCAATCTTATCAAAGGGAGTAGTCAGCGTAGACAGTGAGTATTCTAAAATGTGGAGTGAGTACTCGGCAACTTCTGCTTACCACTTGCTGCAAAGGACCTCCATGGCTACCAGGCACCAACAACTCTCAGCATGCTCTCTGGGCACTGGACACACAAACTCCACATCCATGGATTTGATAAGCTGTAAGAACCTTCTTGGCACATATCTGATCTATGTACAGGGCACTTCTACATTTGTGTAATGCACTTCAGTCTGCACCAGCAACTAGAATTGTAATGCAGCAACAAGGACTGTTTGCACTCTGGACCACACTGCATCTCCAGCCTGGTTGCTGACTTACTCTGAGGCTACTTGGATGCTTACAACATTCTGGGTCTTATATTGCCCTGCCTTATCTTTTAGTGCTTTGCCCACTCAGCCAGACATACCTGTGCACACACAAAGCCATGATTGTTGTAGTTGTCAGTAGTCCTCAGTCAAATGAAGGACGATAGTGTTCAGTCAAGACACAGTAAGTGAAAAGCAGCCCATGATACCAATCTCGGGGCTGAGACACAATCAGTCAGATTCTCCATGTAGTCAGTGTTAGGATCATGTCGACTTAAGGGGTAAGGAGCAGAATGTCAGGCAGCTCTCCTACCCGTTTTGATCCTTTCTGTCCTATTGTGGAAATGAGAGAGAGAGAGAGATATTAAGAGTGATAAAAGTGAGTGGTACAGCTATTTGTCCAGGTGAGGTGTTCCAAGTGATAAACGCACAGAGGGTACGGTAAGCAGTGTGGGATGTTGGTGTGGATGCGAGCAAGTGAGGGACACATGGGCAAAAGTGAAAGTGGTAGAGCATGAACTTTGGAGGGAGGTGGGTATCCAGCGGTGCAGTTCTGGACTCACAGAGCTTGTCTGGGTGCACAACAGATCATTGGTGCCAGTACCAGTGATGCTGGTCAATTCTGACATATCCTGACAGTGGCAGGTTGTTCTGGGCATGTCACATAGTAACACAGGGCTAGAATTCTTCAAGAGAGATGCTATAGGGGGGTTGGGGGGGTGGAGGGGGAATGGGGGGTGGTGGACCTGGTTATGAAGCATGTTTGGTAAGATATGATGACAAATTGGATAGGCCTTACAGTGAGAATCTCCTAAAACCCAACAAAACTAACACTATGCCAAGATGGTGGCATATTCCATTTCTAATTTGATGCCAAGATGATCTTTCTTTGTTCCTTTAAACCGTTAAGCATTTGTAGTATTTTAGTTGGATTTCAAAGGTAGACGGTCTCACAAATCACTGATTTTTACATAGTCTCCCAGTTCTTTCTTCAGCTATTGTCTCTAATATATTCCTCATCATTCATCCTGTTTCTTCTGATGTTCATGAATATTTTACTTTCCCTCAAAGTTGTGCTCAAAGCAGTATAACATTATTCATATCAGATAATGTAACAGGCCTAGCTCATTGTTCATGATGGATGGGAGGAGATCAGAGAGAATTAACTCTAAAGAACCTGAAACATGACCTCAATGTGCTTCTGACATTTATGTGTTTGGAGGAAGCGAATGGTGTGAATGTTCTGTCTTGGAGAGATGGGATACGTCATGAGCATATCTAAATCAATCTCAAACCATTAGACAGGGAGTTTGATTTTGATGTTATCATTGCTAACTCAGTTACACTAGACTACCTGCTTGCTATAATAGTAGAACAGCCTGTAATAGTCAGAGCTGGGAAATAACCAATGAATCAGATCTTCAATCCTATCATATCCAGTTGTGAATGGTGGTGGACGATTAAACAACGAACAGGAGGTGGGCGCTGCATAAATATTCCCATCTTCAAATATGCAGGAGGTCAGGATATCAGTGTCAAATACAAAGCTGAAGCTTTTGAATTCCTCCTCAGCCAGGATAACCAAGTTGATGATCTATCTTGACTTCTTTCTGAGGTTCCCAGCATTCAGAATGCTCGGGTTCAGCCAATTCACTTCACTCCATATGATATTGAGAAGCAGCTAAAGACAATGGGCACTGAAAAGATTAGGGGCCATAACAACATCTTGGTGATAGTCCTGAAGAACCGTGTGGCAGAATCAGCTGTACATCTTGCCAATTGATACCAGTACAGCTGCAATGCAGGCATCTACCCACCATTGTGGAAAAGAGACACATGTGAGCATCACTGGTTAGGCTAGTCTTATTCCCCATCCTTAATTGGTCAGAGGGCAGTTACAAATCATCCACATTGCTCTGAGTCTGGAGTCACATGTAGGCCACACCAGGTAAAGGTTGGCAGTTGCCATCTCTGAAGGATAATAATGAACAGATGGGTTTTTCCTGATGATCAACAACAGTTTCATGGTCATCATTAGACTCTTAATTCCAGATTGTCATTGAATGTAAGTTCTACCATCGACATGACTGGATTTGAATTCAAGTTGCCAGAACATTGCCTAGGTCTTTGGATTAGTAGGTCAAGCCATATCCAACCTAACTAGTTGCAGCACAAGCAAAGTGATGGATAATGTCATTGATAGTGCTATCAAGCAATGCTATCAACCCACCCATTGATTCTCAGTTTGGGTTCCAACAAAGCCACATAGCTCCTGGCCGCATTATCACCTTAATCCAAACATGGACAAAAACACTCAACTCCAGAGGTGAGATAATAATGACTGCCCTTGATATTGAGATAACATTTGATCGCATATCATCATAGACCCAGCGAAACTGGAGTCAATGGGAATAGGGGGGATATCTCTCTACCAGATGGAGTTATTCTTGGCAAAGAAGAAGAACATCAATCATCTTAGCTCCTGGACATCATTGCAAGATTTCCTCAAGGAAATTTCCTCGGCTCAACTGCCTTTAGTTGCTTGTTGCAACTTTCTAATAGCGTTGTGGGTCAGCCTGCACAACATGGGCTGCTGCAATTCAAGAAGACAGCTCACTACCACATTCTCAGTGGCAAAAAGGATGTGCAATAAATGCTGGCCCAGCTCACAATGCCCAATCCCAATTAATCATCAGTAAAAAAGTTTCACAGGGTTAGGAAAACTAGACAGTAAAAGGGAGCTGTGAATTAATGATCTTTACAACATTTTTCATGGGTCTGGGGGAACAGGAGTGCTCGCTCCAGCTCCTCGAGCAAACCATTTGACTCCCTTTGGCCCATTGTGACCTCTCATTAGCCTCTATTGTTTGGTGTCCTCTGCTCTAAGCTGATTTGAAGGCTGTCCTCATGCCAGTTGCTGGTGACTGACCAGGGTGGGAAACTGAATGAAAATCTCATACCAAGTTTTTGTGTTAAATTTGGGCAGAACTGCCACACTATAATCTTGCCACGTTTGTAAATTGGTTTTCCCTGTGAGCTGTTCCTATCAGATTCTAAATTGTGTAATTTATCTGAACAAAAGAATTCAAATGCCATCCGTTAAAGTGAGTAAGCCACTCCTGCTCTCAATTCATGTGTTTGTGTTGTGGGATAGAGAGGAAAGTGAAGATCACATTAAATGGTGGATCAGGCTAGAAGGAATAAAAGACCTCCTGTTCCTGATTTGTTTTTTTTTGTAAGTATGCTCATATGAATGGCTTTTTGGTGGAAAAAAATACACTTTCTTGTGAGGACAAAGTGTAGTTTATGTAACCAAATCAAGGAATGACATATGAATCAGGGTCAAAATGAGAATTCTTTGCTATTGTAAGCGACCAAAATAGTCATTTTATGTAGCCATACACATGGACAAGTACAGCACAAATCACTGTTGAGTAGAAACCTTGTTTATGATCCTGGAGAACAAAAATGGCCAAAGAAATGTACTCCTTTAAGTTTTTACTGGACTGAGAATCCTTTGATATTTTTCCTGCATATCTTATTTAACATCACAGTAAATTCAACCAACATTAGCAGTTTTCCATTTGTAGCATTATTTTCCTTTTTAACTACTCTAAAGTTAAAAGTATTACTCATAAATTTACTCACAAATGTTATCAGGGGTTTAATAAAATTATCTTTGACACAAGTAACATAAGGAGATGTTTTTCAGTTATATAGGACGTTGATAAGACAATATCTTGAATAACATGTGCCGCCTAGGGAAGGAAGGGAGTGCATTGGAGGCAGTTCAGAAGAGGTTTACCTGATTACTACCTGGAACCAGCAGGTTGCTTTATAGGATTGGATAGGCTGAGCCCATTCCCACTGGAGTTTGAGACAATAAAACTGAAGCTGCTGGAATCCAAAGTAGACCAGCAGGAGGCTGGAAGAATGCAGCAAGCCGTGGTGGCATCAGGAGGTGGAGAAGTCGGCTACTAGAGTTTAGCAAAGTGATATGTGATTGAACTGTATAGGATTGTGATTGGGCTTGACAAAGTGCACCTAGAACTAGGAAGGACTGCTTTATAATGAGGGGCTGCCCTTTCAGGACAGAAATGGGGAAAATTTGTTTCTCTTAGAGAATTATGTGACTTTGGAGTTCTCTGCCTAGGAAAGTAGTGGGGGCTGGTCATTGAACATTTTTAAGAAAGAGATCAATATATTCGTAGGGTTCACCAGTTATTGGGGTAGATAGAAATGTGGAATTTGAAACACAAATACATCAGTAATGATTGTAATGAGTAGCCTTGTTACAATCTGAAGTCCCCAGCTGCTTCAAGAAAACCACCGTCATCCTGGTGCCAAAGAAAGCATATGCAACTTTTCTCAAGGACTACTGCCCGTGAATCTGACCTCCATAATTATGCAGTGCTTCAGGAGGTTAGTCATTGCTCACATTAATTCTCACCTCCCAGCCTGCCTCGATCCCTTGCAATTTGCTATCGGCACATCAGATCCACGGCAGACACCATTTCCCCAACCTTACGCTCATCCTGGAACATCTGGATAATAAGGATACCTATGGCAGGCTTCTATTTAATGACTACAGCTCCTGCTTCAACACTACAATCCCACCCAGACTAATCTCCATACTCTGAGACTAGGTCTCTGCTCCACCCTCTGCAACTGGATCCTCAGCTTTCTGACCCACAAACCACAAACAGTGAAGATAGACAACATCACCTCCTCCACGACAATCCTCAACACTGGTGCCCTGCAAGGATACATACTCTGCCCCCTACTGTATACTCATGGCTGAGCGGCCAAATTTTGCCCAAACTCCATCTACAAGTTCACTGATGACACCATCGTTGTCGGACGGATATCAAACAATGATGAGACCAAATACAGGAAGAAGATAGAATGCTTGGTTACATGATGCAAAGATAACAATCTCTCCTTCAATGCCAGCAAAACAAAAGAGCTGATTATCGACTTCGGGAAGCAAGGAGGAGGGCATGCCCCTGTGTATGTCATAGGAGCTGAGGTTGAAGTGGTCAAGAATGTCAAGTTCATGGAGTGATGATCACAAACAATCTGTCCTGGACCACCGACCTTGATACCTCTCCTTCCTCAGGAGGCTAAGGAAACTCAGCATGTCCATAAGGACCCTCACCAACCTTTACAGGCGCACCATAGAAAGCATGCTGTCTGGTTGCATCATGGCTTGGTACACCAACTGCTCTGCCCAGGACTGTTAGAAGACTGCACAAAATTGTGAACACAGCCCAGTCCATCACACAAACCAACCTTCCATCTATTGACTCCATCTACACACCTCGTTGCCCCAGAAAGGCAACCAATGCCACCGAAGACCCCTCCCACACTAGTTATGATCTCTTCCAACCTCTTCTGTCAGGTAGAAGGTGCAAAAGCTTAAACACACAAAACAACACATTCAGGAATAGCTTCTTCTCCCCCGTTATTAGACTTCTGAATCAGCCTCTCAAATTTCAAATCTAATGTGGGTCTTGATTTTTGTGCACTTTCTCTGCAGCCATAACTTTATATTCCTCACTCTGTTCAGTCACCCTATGAATGTTGTATGATATGGTCTGCCTGTACTGGACGCAAACCAAAACTTTTCACTGTACCTAGGTACATGTGACTATAATACATCAAATCAAACCAAATCAAAAGTGGCGCAGGCTTGGGGTGGCTGAATGATCCAGTTGGATGAGAATTTTGTATATTTGCAGTCTGAAGCTGAGCAAATGCCTTGTCAAAGATATGAGTTTAAGGAATCTGTGACAAAGCTGCTCCTTTAACAAAGTTATGCTGTCCTTGGTTTTTTTCAGAGGGGTTGTAAACAACACAAGTTCCAAAGGGTTTGACTTTTGATGGGTTTTAGGGCCAATTTGATAATAAGTAACAGATACTGCCTCAGGCAGAAAGCTTTCAAGTTAAAAAAACACGTGTATAATGACAGGGGAGTGGCCAGTTCACCCTGCTCAGCTATTCTCTGGTTTGGTTTGGTTTTAGCAGTAATAGTGAAGAAAAGCTGCTGGAAGCAAGCTCAGGCTGGTCCTCTCTCTCTGACTTTATTCCTGTAGGAACTTGTGTTTGATTTTACCTTTTGTGACAAGGGGTGTTTATGGGGATTATTGTAAGTATTTTGGAACAGCATTATTAAGTCGGCATAGTCTGTTGGGTTTTCGGAAAGGATACGTTATTCAGTATTCTGTTTTCAGTTCTTTGCTTTTCATTCAGTAATCTTATAAATAAATTCTGATTTGTTTAAAACAAAGTGGTTTGACCAGCTGGTTCTCTATAGGAATATTCACTGCTTAAAACAACTAGCAAATTTCGGGTCTAGGCTATCCTTCTTGAAATGTTTTGAGGGGGTTGGCCTGGTCCATAACAAGCCTTTTAAAGGAGATACGAGAGACAGTGAAGAGTAGGCAGAGAATTCCAGAGCTGTTGGCACAAAAAGCTGTAGGGATGGCAACCAACAGTGAAGTGATTAAAATTGGGTTGTGTACAAGAGGCCAGATTCAGAATATGGTAATATCTTTGCGCAGTTGGAGGGTCATGTAGAGATAGAAAGAAGTGGGTTCAGGCAGAGACTTAAAAACAAGGATAAAAAATTTACAATAGAGGTGTTGTTCAGTCAGGAACCAATGGAGGTATTGCAATTGCTATTTGATCACTACATTTCTTTCTGCACTGCAACCATGTTTAAAGAACAAGCATTCCTGAGATGATTGCCACAGCTATTTCTACATGCTGTTTTCAGAACATGTTCCTGGGGATCCTCCTGCCCTGCAGGCACATGCCCTTTCTCCTCTATTCCACCTCCTCCACCAAGACCTCCAAGCATTCTCAGGAAACCTTGATGCACATTCTCCAGCATGTTCAGCATTTTCTTTTCATCCTTTTACAAGAGATATTCTGACATTGTGCATATTCCAGCCACCATATTCCTACACTTAAAAAGGCACTGGCTTTTAAAGAAGAGGTAGGCAGTCATCTATTCCCAGGATGCAGGTGTCACTGGCTGGGACAGCATTTATTGCCCATCCCTAGTTGCCTTTGCAAAGGTGATGAGCAGATGCCTTTTTGAACTGCTGCAGTCCATTTTCTGCAGGTACATTACAATGCCATTAGAGAGGGTGTTCCAGGGTTTTGACGCAGTAATGGTGAAGCAACAGCGATATACTTCCAAGTCAGGATGTTGCACGGCTTGGAGGGGAACTTGCAGATGGTGGTCTTCCCAAGAATCTCCTGCCCTCACCCTTCTAGATGGTGCCGGGCATGGGTCAGAAAGGTGCACTTACTCTTACAGAGCACAAAAGATCATTGACTTTTTTTGTGCACTGTTTTGCAAAACATCACGCCTGCACACTGCACTGACTTAGGTTGCTATCTTGGGCTATGCTGGCTCAGTCAGTGGTGAGGCCTCTTTTGCCAGTCAGCAGGATATAACTGTGCCCTCCTCTCACCATTCCATCCACGAACATTTCAAGGTTCCTGTCACCAACAGAGGGAGGATTCTGGGTAATCCAAGATGGAGGAGGGGAAAAATTTCTGGCTGAAAGAGCTGCTCCTTTTTTTTAAGGTATTTTAGGCGTTGGAGGTGATTTCCTTGAATTCCAGGAGCAACAATTACTGTTTTATATGCTGTTGCATTGTTTTGGAACTTAGGAAAAACAAAGTCAAAACAACAGCAGTTTAAAAGGGAGAAGAGCAGACAAAGGAAGCACATGGTGAGGACAGTGCAGGAGAGAGAGAGAGAGAGAACCTGCACAGCTACTGCCTTTGCTGTTTGAATTTGTGTATCACTGGACATCGGAGTGCATCTGGGAAAATTAACAAACAGTGAAATTCACAACTAATCTTGGAGGAACTGTTGGGCAAAGTTCACATCACAGAATCAGATAAGTTAATTGTTGTTTTAAGTCTGTCCAAGAGAAAGGCTGCAGTAGAGAGTGTAGTGGATTCTTTTTTGATTATATGTTTTTGGAGATAAGTCTCTTGATTAAATTTAAAATATAAGCCAAAGCTATTAATTTAACCTGGAGCAGTGTTTGTAGAGAAAATTTTCTGGGTCTGTAGATTATGAAGGAGCAAAAATGGCCTTTGCAGTGATATGTACTTCTTGTCAGATGTGGGAGTTTAAAGAAAGTTTAAGGGTTATTGCGGATTATATCTGCGATAAATGCTGTTGGATGCGAATCTTATCAGATCGAGTGGATCAGTAGGAGAGACAGATAGAAGCGATGAGGAAATTGCAACTGCAACAGTATGTGATGGATGGCAGTTATAGGAAGTGGGGGGGAGTCTCAGATACAGTTACATAGATGGGTTACCTCCAGGAAGGGTGAGAGAGGTAGGCACCTAGGGCAGGAGTCTTTTGTGGATATACCCATTTCAAACAGGTATGCTATTTTGGAAAATGTAGGGGGTGATGGATTCTCAGGGGAACGTAGCACGAACAGCCAAGTTTCTGGTATTGAGACTGGCTCTGATGCAACGAGGGGTACGTCGGCTTCCAAGAGATCAATTGTGTTAGAGGATTCTGTAGTCAGAGGTACAGACAGACATTTCTATGGCCAGCAGAGAAAAAGCAGAATGGTGTGTAGTTTCCCTGGTGCCAGGATCAAGGATGTCTCAGAGAAGGTGCAGAATGTTCTCACGTGGGAGAAGGGTCATTGTCCAAATTGGAACCAATGATATAGGAAGGGAAAAGGTTGAGATTCTGAAGGGAGATTACAGAGAGTTAGGCAGAAATTTAAAAAGGAGGTCCTCAAGGGTAGTAATATCTCAATTACTCCCAGTGCTATGAGCTAGTGAGGGCAGGAATAGGAGGATAGAGCAGATGAATTCGTGGCTGAGGAGCTGGTGTATGGGAGAAGGATTCACATTTTTGGATCATTGGAATCTCTTTTGGGGTAGAAGTGACCAATACAAGAAGGACAGATTGCACCTAAATTGGAAGGGGACTATTATACTGGCAGGGAAATTTGCTAGAACAGCTTGGGAGTATTTAAACTAGTAAGGTGGGGCGGTGGGACCCAGGGAGATATTAAGGAAAGAGATCGATCTGAGACGGGTACAGCTGAGAACAGAAGTGAGTCAAACAGTCAGGGCAGCCAGGGACAAAGTAGGACTAATAAATTAAACTGCATTTATTTCAATGCAAAGGGCCTAACAGGGAAGGCAGATGAACTCAGGACATGGTTAGGAACATGGGACTGGGGTATCATAGCAATTACAGAAGCATGGCTCAAGGATGGGCAGGACTGGCAGATTAATGTTCCAGGATACAATGCTACAGGAAGGATAGAAAGGGAGGCAAGAGAGGAGGGGGAGTGGCATTTTTGATAAGGGACAGCATTACAGCTGTGCTGAGGGAAGATATTTCCGGAAATATATCCAGGGAAATTATTTAGGTGGAACTGAGAAATAAGAAAGGGATGATCACATTATTGGGATTGTATTATAGACCCCCCAATAGTCAGAGGGAAATTGAGAAACAAACTTGTCAGGAGATCTCAGCTATCTGTAAGAATAATAGGGTGGTAATGATCGGGGATTTTAACTTTCCAAACATAGACTGGGATTGCTGTAGTGTTAAAGGTTTAGATGGAGAGGAATTTGTTAAGTGTGTACAAGACAATTTTCTGATTCAGTATGTGGATGTATCAACTAGAGAAGGTGCAAAACCTGACCTACTCTTGGGAAATAAGGCAGGGCAGGTGACTGAGGTGTCAGTGGGGGAGCACTTTGGGGCCAGCGACCATGATTCTATTTGTTTTAAAATAGTGATGGAAAAGGATAGAACAGATCTAAAAGTTGAAGTTCTAAATTGGAGAAAGACCAATTTTGACGGTATTAGGCAAGAACTTTCGAAAGCTGATTGGAGGCAAATGTTCGTAGGTAAAGGGACGGCTGGAAAATGGGAAGCCTTCAGAAATGAGATAACAAGAATTCAGAGAAAGTATATTCCTGTCAGGGTGAAAGGGAAGGCTGGTAGGTATAGGGAATGCTGGATGACTAAAGAAATAGAGGGTTTGGTTAAGAAAAAGAAGGAAGCATATGTCAGGTACAGATAGGATAGATCAAGTTAATCCATAGAAGAGTATAAAGAAAGTAGGAGTATACTTTAGAGGGAAATCAGGATGGCAAAACGGGGACATGAGATAGCTTTGGCAAATAGAATTAAGGAGAATCCAAAGGGTTTTTACAAATATATTAAGGACAAAAGGGTAACTAGGGAGAGAATAGGGCCCCTCAAAGATCAGCAAGATGACCTTTGTGTGGAGCCACAGAAACTGGGGGAGATACTAAATGAATAATTTGCATCAGTATTTACTGTGGAAAAGGATATGGAAGATATAGACTATAAGGAAATAGATGGTGACATCTTGCAAAATGTCCAGATTACAGAGGAGGAAGTGCTGGATGTCTTGAAACAGTTAAAAGTGGATAAATCCCCAGGACCTGATAACCCTGAGAACCCTGTGGGAAGCTAGAGAAGTGATTGCTGAGCCTCTTGCTGAGATATTTGTATCATCGATAGTCACAGGTGAGGTGCCGGAAGACTGGAGGTTGGCAAACGTGATGCCACTGTTTAAGAAGGGTGGTAAAGACAAGCCAGGGAACTATAGACCGGTGAGCCTGATCTTGGTGGTCGGAAAGTTGTTGGAGGAAATCCTGAGGAACAGGATTTACATGTATTTGGAAAGGCAAGGACTGATTCGGGATAGTCAACATGGCTTTGTGTGTGGGAAATCATGTCTCACAAACTTGATTGAGTTTTTGAAGAAGTAACAAAGAGCATTGATGAAGGAAGAGCAGTAGATGTGATCTATATGGACTTCAGTAAGGCGTCCGACAAGGTTCCCCATGGGAGACTGATTAGCAAGGTTAGATCTCATGGAATACAGGGAGAACTAGCCATTTGGTAAGAACTGGCTCAAAGGTAGAAGACAGAGGGTGGTGGTGGAGGGTTGTTTTTCAGACTGGAGGCCTGTGACCAGTGGAGTGCCACATGGATCAGTGCTGGGTCCTCTACTTTTTGTCATTTACATAATTGATTTGGATGCGAGCATAAGAGGTACAGTTAGTAAGTTTGCAGATGACACCAAAACTGGAGGTGTAGTGGACAGCGTAGAGGGTTACCTCAGATTGCAACAGGATCTGTACCAGATGGGCCAATGGGCTGAGAAATGGCAGATGGAGTTTAATTCAGATAAATGTGAGGTGCCGCATTTTGGGAAAGCAAATCTTAGCAGGACTTATACACTTAATGGTACGTTCTGAGGGAGTGTTGCATAACAAAGAGACCTTGGAGAGCAGGTTCATAGCTCCTTGAAAGTGGAGTTGCAGGTAGATAGGATAGTGAAGAAGGCGTTTGGTGTGCTTTCCTTTATTGGTCAGAGTATAGAGTACAGGAGTTGGGAGGTCATGTTGCGGCTGTACAGGACATTGGTTAGGCCACTGTTGGAATACTGCATGCAATTCTGGCCTCCTTCCTATCGGAAAAATGTTGTGAAACTTGAAAGGGTTCAGAAAAGATTCACAAGGATGTTGCCAGGGTTGGAGGATCTGAGCTACAGGGAAAGGCTGAACAGGCTGGGGCTCTTTTCCCTGGAGCGTCGGAGGCTGAGGGGTGACCTTATGGAGGTTTACAAAATTATGAGGGGCATGGATAGGATAAATAGACAAAGTCTTTTCCCTGGGGTGGGGGAGTCCAGAACTAGAGGGCATAGTTTTAGGTTGAGAGGGGAAAGATATAAAAGAGACCTAAGGGGCAACGTTTTCACACAGATGGTGGTACGTGTATGGAATGAGCCGCCAGAGGATGTGGTGGAGGCTGGTACAATTGCAATATTTAAGAGGCATTTGGATGGGTATATGAATAGGAAGGGTTTGGGGGAGATATGGGCCGGGTGCTGGTAGGTTCGGACTACATTGGGTTGGGATATTTGGTTGGCATGGGCGGGTTGGACTGAAGGGTCTGTTTCCATGCTGTACATCTCTATGACTCTATGACTCACTTATCATTCTGGGCTATTACCTTGTGGGTAACAGTGCAGAACCACAACGTGAAGGGCAATTCCTGGCTTGCAAGCTGTCGAGCTGCAGTTTAAAGATAAAGTGTAAACATGGCAATATCCCTGAAGCAGCAGACTGTTCTGTCTGTCCTGTCACATGATTCCACCAGACAAGGCACAGTGGAAGCTGGGTACATAATTACGCTGATGAAAAACGGAAGATTTAACAAGAAATGTGTCCATGACCCATGGTGGATTGATCATCATGAATCCCATTGGAGAATAAAAAACTTTGCCTAAAAATGGGAAACTTCATGCTGTAGTCTAAAAATTTTACATTCTAAAAACAGCATTCAGGAATAAAATTAGGGAAGAGTTCATCAAAATATTTTCGAAAGTTTGGAACTATCTTCCAACAAATGGTAGTTGATGCTAGATGCTTATGAACAAATGTTCCAACATTTTCTGTCACTACACTGCCTGAAGCTTGGTGAGATCATAGAGGCATATTGCTCCCATTATGTGGGGGTATTTTGGTGAGACTTACACAACTGTTCCATAAAACAAGATGCTTCTATATCAATGCATAGTGCTACTTACTCTATTGCCCTCTGGCTTATCGTTTATAATTAAATTTTAAACCTGAGAATGATTGATCTTTGTTATCCAAAGTTATTAAGAGATATGAGGTGAAGTCAGCTGAAACATTATCTCATAAAACAGTGAAACAAGCTCAAGGGGTTGACATATTCTTATGGCCTATGTTCTTATGGAGCCAGTGAGTAACACAAAGAACATTGGCTCATGCAGTAGTCAGGGAGGAAGTGAGCACTGCAGATGCTGGAGATCAGAGTTGAAGAATGTGGTGCTGGAAAAGCACAGACGGTCAGGCAGCAACCGAGGAACAGGAAAGTCAATGTTTTGAGCATAAGCCTGATGAAGAGCTTATGCTCAAAATGTCAATTCTCCTGCTCCTTGGATGCTGCCTGACTAGCCATGGTTTTTCAGCACCACACTCTTCGACTCATGCAGCAGTCAGTTAAAACGGCAGCAGCTCAATCCTGACTTGCTCTTGCATTACAAGAAATGGACATGAGTTAATTGAACAGTCTGATTTTTGAGCCTATTTGGTGTTGATGATGCTGGGGAAGTGTCATTCAATTTCACCCCTCTGCATGGAATTTGAAAACATTACTAACACCGGTAGATTTGTCAGGAATTGTTCTGAGGTTACATTTCAGAACCGCTTTGAAAATAAAGTGAAGCCGAACGCTGTGATAGAGCATTAAGTGCAAGTGTTCACCCTGAAAGCAAACACTTTAGATCCATTATCACAGCATATCCTTAATGCAATGCACTTAAGACCCCAACATCGGTATCTGCTTTCCTGATGAAATTTCCCTCACCCATGAAATTGTATTTAATGCAAATTTTAATGTACTTGGTTGCAAGTGAAATGGTTTTCAACATATTAAACTTTCCTAATGATGCTTTGTAGGACTGTTTCTATTTGCTTCCATTAATTACTTTGAAAGGATGTACATATTTGCTGATTAGGGATTTCAAAGTTATTCCATTTAACTGGGTAATTAATTATTATAGTTTTGGAGTTAATCACATTCATATTAAAAATGTTCAAGAGGCAGCTCATAAGTGCCCATGTGAAAATCATTGGACATTTTCTCCTTTTTGAGTTGCTACAAACTGCATGAAGGATTAAAACAATATCCATCATAACTTAAAAGATCAGCAAACTAACCTCATTTCTCAGCCCCTTCATAATGAACCAGCCTGCCCATAAACTCACGTAAATCAAATTACTCATTGGTACCACGGGACAGCTGATGTGTGTGAGACCCAATCCCAACAAGAATCAACACAAAAGGGATGGGGTCAATCTTATAAAAAGGGGTAAAAATAGGAATTAAATATTTGGCTTAGGGCAGGAGGCTGCACAGTACATTAATGCAGCAAAAAGCTGCTTCATGGAATATGACCTTAAGACATAGGTGCACAGGTAGGTCATTGATCCCAACAAGTCTGCTCTGCCATTCAATGAGATCGTTACTGATATAATAATCCTTCACGCCCCTTTCCTGCCTGTTTCCCATATAACCTTTGATTCCCTTACTAATTAAAAATCTCTTGAATATACCCACATTTTCAACTGGGCCATTGTTACCACCTTCTAATTTGGTAAAGACAGAAACAAAGTACTGTTTAGATACCTCTGTCATACACTTTGTTTCAGTGAGTAGCTTACCTTGCTTATTCCTTATGAGCCCCACTCTATCCTTCACTAACCTTTTATGTTAATATGCTGGCACATGGTGACAATGTTGTAGACACTGCTAGACAGCAAGGTGTTTGCCCCTTGACTGAGGACTGCTGACCAGCCTGGCAAGGTGTCTCTTTTGGTGACTGTGCTAAATGGCACCATAAGACAAGGCAAAGCAAGTCAAGACAGGGATACTGACAACATCCAGGTAAGCAATATGTGAACGAGTATTAACAGAGCAAAAGAGCAATGCTGAGATACAACCTGGATTAATCCTTCAGCTGGGCACATCTGTATGCAGAAAGTGTCACCACAGACGCCTTTCACTTTGATCACATTAAGTTCTCACCGGGTCTTCCACTGTTGGTGTTTCTTGACTGTTGTCAGGCTCTGAGTTGGCAGCAAGAATCTCACTGTACATTGCAATCAAACCCTAATTCAGGAAAATAGGTGAGGACTGAGGCATAGACAGAGGAATGGGTGAAGTTACCAAAACACAAAACTACTTCTTCAAGAAGGAAAAGAAAGACAGTGAGTTTATTGGCTGTAAACAGTTTTGCATCTGTGTCCTCTACATCTGTGAGGTGGAGATACCAGTGTTGCTCTGGGGTGGACAAGGTCAGCAGTCACACAGCACTAGGTTAGAGTCCAACAGGTTTATTTGAAATCACAAGCTTTTGGAGAGCTGTCCGTTCACCTGACGAAGGGGCTGTGCTCTGAAAGCTTATGATTTCAAATTAACCTGTTGGACTATAACCTGGTGTCATATGACTTCTGACATCTATACTTGTAGCAGTCTGGTGATGAGATAACGATCAGTCAGCAAACACAATTCTGATTTAGAATTTGATGACAAAGAAATTATTGACTTGTCCTAAGTATGGGTCAGAAATCTATTCCAAGAACACTGATATTCTCAAGCCTTATTAATACTTTCAACACTACAAAGAGGTTTGACCAAAAACCTCTTCATCTCTCTAGCCCTCTAATCAATGTATGGCAGTGTTCCAATGGCATAGTCAAAAGTTATCTTCATAAATTCAATTTCCATTGCAATGCAATTCAACTCTGAATATGAGTGTCTATAGCTTCCAATAATGTGGCTTTGTGTTTTAATGCAGAACAGCGGGGCTCATTTTAATTAGTCTGATACACACAAGTATGCTATGCTTCAGTTGAGAGGCTGTGATTTCCGTTGACACCTCGTACAGCAAGACATCGTCTAACACACCTAAATTGCTGGGTGTCCATGCAAGTACCATCTCTTGCTGACTGGTCAGTTGCAACAGCTGCACAAACTCACCAACAATGAAGAAAAGAAGCCACACTTTAAATTGACCGTCAGAAAACAGACGTCCCGAGCTGTCAGTCTGCACTGGAAACATGTGGGAAACCTTGCCCAGAAGACTCGAAGGGGGAGCCAGTCATCAAAATTAGGGGCGACATGGTGGCTCAGTGGTTAGCACTGCTGCCTCACAGCACTAGGGACCCGGGTTCGATTCCAATCTCGGGCGACTGTCTGTGTGGAGTTTGCACATTCTCCCTGTGTCCTCCGGGTGGTCCGGTTTCCTCCCACAATCCAAAAATATGCACGTGAGGTGAATTGGCCATGCTAAATTGCTCATAGTGTGAGGCACATTAATCAGGGATAAATATGGGGAGTGCATCACTCTTTGGAGGGTCAGTGTGGACTTGTTGAGCTGAGGGGCCTGTTTCCATACTGTAGGGAATCTAATCTAAAATGGTTGGGCTGTTTAGAATATCCAAACTGTGGTGGTAGTAAAAATTTTGTAAACAATTAAACTGTAATTGCTGATCCATTCTGCCTTGGTGAGAGATGTAAGATGGAGTGATAAAAACTATCTCGTTGGGTGAATGGAGTAAAAAATATATTAGATATTTTTGATTGCAGAAATCATAAATCCTTGCTTTTAAGCGATTTTGTTAAGTAGTTTTCTATTACCTGCATCTGTGGCAGTCACCACCAGCATATATTCTGCTCGAATCTCTCTATCTAGACTCTGCACGAGGCTGAGACTTCCATTTGCTGAGATTGAGAATTTGCCATCTTCATTTCCAAGGTTAATCTGGTAGGTCAGCTTACTGTTGGAACCCAGATCATCATCACGTCCCAGTACCTGGGAAACACAGCAGGGTCAGACCAAGTAACTGTCTCCAATAACAATGTTTCAGAAGTGTTTCTGCACCATGTCAATGCATTTATCCTGAAAGTCCACTGCTTATAATATTTCATTGAATGTTTGAAGTGTTTTGTCATTTCTATCTACAGTTCAATCAGAGAATGATTTGTGTTAAAATATCAACTTCCAAACGAATTGATGCAAATGTCATAGTATTTTGACAGGTCTAAGACTCCTTTATAGTGAATTGTTTTTGTTACACTGTTACACAGACTTTATCTAATTTGATACTGAATACATATTGTGTTGATTTAAGTCACAGTCTACATTCTTGAGTAATCTCATTGTGACAAAAATGGCAAATCACCCTTAAGACTCTTCCATGTCACCTAACAAAAATAACAAGAAGCAATTCAACAACTGTATGTCTCTTTACAAATGGAATTCAGACTTTATGAACGGAGTTCTCAAAGGTATGAAAACTATTATAAATGCCTTTTGGAAATGGCTGCATGTTCACTAGCAGAGGATGGATAATAGTAACAAAAACAGAAATTGCTGGAAAAGGTCTGGCAGTGTCTGTAGAGAGAAATCAGTGTTAAAGTTTCGGGTCCAATAACCCTTCTTCAGAACTGATGGTAGCTAGGAAAAGGATGGTTTTTATACAGAAGATGATAGGTGGAGATAGAGGCCAAGGAGAGAGAAAATCAGTTGGACAGATGAAGGAGTGAGGCTTAAATATCTAGGAGAAAGAATAGCGCTATTAGTCTGGAGAATTGTGTGTGGTAGCAGTCTGGCAATGACAAAGCCTGGTGTGTTGGAGTGGGTGAAAATATGGGGAAAGGTGCTCAAGCCCTAAAATTGTTGAATTCGATATTCAGTCCAGAAGGCTGCAAGGTTCCCAAGTGGAAAATGAGGTGTTGTTCTTCCAGCTTGCATGGAGCTTCATTGGGGCACTGCAGCAAGCTGACGACAGAGATGTTGGTTAGTGAACAAGGTGGTTATTGAAGTGGCAACAACTGGAAGCTCAGGGTCTTTTTCACAGACAGACCGTAGATGGTCCACTAAGTGGTCACCAAATCTATTATCCATTTCCCCAATGTGGAGGAGACCACATTGTAAGCAATTATTAAAGTAAACTAAATGGAGTGAAGTGCATCTGGAAGGTATGTCTGGGGCCTTGGATAGCGAGTAGGGAGGAAGTAAAGGGTAAGGTGCTACACCTTCTGTGGTTGCAGAGCAAGGTGCCATGTGGCTGTAGGGGGGTTTGGGACTAGAGGAGGAAGGGATCAGGGTGCTCCATAGGGAACGATCCATGCAGATAGCTGACAAGGGAAGGGATGGGCATGATCATCTGGTGGTGATGTCTCACAGGAGGTGGTGGATGCTGGTGGGATGGTAAGTAAGGACAAGGGGGACCCTAATGCTATGGTGGGAGGGAAGAGAGGTAGTGAGGGCCAAAGTACAGGAGATGGGTCGGTCCTGGCTTAGGGTCCTGTCAAATACTGTGCAGGGGAGCCTTCAGTTGAAGAAGAAGGTGGTCATTTCGGAGGCCCCCCTATCAAAGTTCATATCATCAGAACAGATGTAATGGAGATGGAGGAACTGGGAGAATGGAATAGAGTCTTTACAGGAAGCCGGGTATGAAGATGTATAGTAACTATTAGAGTTGGTGGGTTTGTAGTGGATATTGGTGACCAGAAATGGAAACAATGATAGCGAGGAAGGGAAGGAAGGAATCAGAGATGGATCAGGCAAAGGTGAGAGCGGGTGGAAATTTGAAGTGAATTAGATAAACTTTTCTAATTATAGAAGAGAGAGGGAAGCAGCATTGATGATGTCATTGATATACCGGAGAGAGAGTTGTAGGTGGGAATAGGACTGGAACAAGGAATGTTCCACGTACCCAACAAAGAGACAGGCATAACTGGGGCTCATGCAGGTACCCATGGCCAGCCCTCTGACCTGAAGTGGGAGGAGTTAAGAGAGAAGTTATTCAGGGTGAGGATAAACTGGACCAGGCAGAGCAGGGTGTGATGGGTGGGGAATGGTTCAGGCCTTTATTCCATGAAGAAGCAGAGAATTCTGAACCCATCTTGATGGGGGATGGACATGTAAAGAGAATGAGCGGCCATGGAAAAGAGCAGGCGATTGGAGCGATATTGTACAAGGTGATAGTCAGGCCACAAACTGAAAATTCTGAAACTTCAGAGGAGTCATGGATTTAAGTGGGATGGGACTGGACTAGGGGAGAAAAAACTGATTGGAGATAGGAAGAGATGAGTTCTGTGGGGCAGGAACAGGCAGAAAGAGTGGGTCTGTTTGTGGATTTTGTAAAGGAGATAGAAGTAGCCTTTCTGTGCAGGACTGAGGGGCCTCTGTACTGTCTGCAGAACCACTTCAGATTAAGCTTCCTTAGACAGATATAAAAGATTGCATTATTCAAAGGCAAGTTGCTGTCCAAGTCCAACATTTATATTTCAACCAACATCTAAAATAGATTATTTGATCACACATCTTATTAATGTTCATGGGAACTTGTTATTCGTTAATTGGCCTGTTGTGTTTTTTCAATTAGCTGGAAGCATTTCCTTTCTTCATTATAAAAATGATGTAATTATGAAGAGAAATGTGATGCACAGTTTACGAAGGTAACACCTCAGACCAAACTAATGTTTCAGCTCAATATGCTTTTGGCCATGTTTTTTTTAGAAACTTTAGCATCTGAAGGAGCTGTCAAAAAAAGCTCTACTTGATGGCAGATACTCACGGTTGAAATGAAATTTGAACAGAAGCCTGAAAACATGCAACATGATGAAAAAAATCTTGAGGTCAAGCATCAGTTTAGCGCAAGGTGTTATCTTGGCAAAGGAGTTGAAGCTTTTGCTCGGAACAACCAACCAGAAAATCATTAAGGGATTGATTGCCCTTTAAATCACCTGTGAGCATTCACTAAAGTGGTTTAATGGCATTTCAGTCAACAATACTTAACCTTAGGGATATAGACAGGTTACAGGAATGGGCAAGTGAACTATAATGTAGGGAAATGTGATGTTCTGCACTTTTACAGGAAAAGTTAAGAAATGAATGTCATCTAGATGGAAAAAGACTGCAGGAAGCTAAAGAACAGAGGATTTGGGATTTCTTGTCTGTGAATAATAAAAAGTTAGCATTCATGTTCAGCAGGTAAGAGGGAAGGCAAAATGGAATGTTGGTCTTTGTTTCAAAAGGAATGGAGTGTAAAAATAAGGAGGTTTCGCTAAAGTGGTACAAGGCAATAGTCAGGCCACAATAGTCAGGAACATTGTGAACAGTTTGGGCCCCATATCAAAGGAAATTGGATGCAGTCCAGAGAAGGTTCACTAGGGGCTGATGCCAGGTATGGAGGTTGAGTAGGTTGGGACTGTACATGTTGGAGTTTCGAAGAATATGATGTGAACTGGTTGAAAGCTCCTTAGAGTACTTGATGAAGTAGATGCAGAAAAGTTATTTTCCCTTATGGGAGAGTCTAGGACCAGAGGGCATACACACAGAATATGGTGTCACACTTTTGAGACAGAGATGAGGAGGAATTCCTTCTCTCAGGGAATTGCAAATCAGTGGAATTCCGTACGACAGAGGGCAGTTGAAGCTGGATAATTAATTATATTCAAGGCTGAGGTAGACAGTGTTTTAATTTGGAATAGAATCAAAGGTTGTGGGGAATAGGCAGGAAAGTGGATTTGAGGATTATCAGATCAGCCATGATCTCATGGAATGGCAGAGCAGATTTGATGGGCTAAATTGCTTACTCTTGCTCCTTTGTTTAATGGCCTTCTATCTTTATGTCCTTCCCAACAACAAGCAGCTCTACTAGGAATAAATAAGCTGTGGCTGAAGATTTTGAGTGCTCCTTAAAACTATACCACATTATACTGTTGACTCAGTGCTGGAGGTTTGAAGAACACTTTTCAAGCACTTTGGAAAATTTCCTGGGAAACTTTATCAAGGTTTCAATACAATCAAGATTTCCTGTGGGCATCACTGGAAAAGATCAAGTCCTCAATTGTAACTTCATAGACAACTAATATGAGTTACCAAGAAATTGAGAGTGCTTATCATGGACATTTTGCGAGGGATCCCATCTAGTGTACAAGAGGAATAGAAGGGGGATGAAAGTAGGCAGATCAAAAGCAGCTTAAAAATGTGTTGCTGGAAAAGCACAGCAGGTCAGGCAGCATCAAAGGAACAGGAGAATTGACGTTTCGGCATAAGCCCTTCTTCAGGAATGAGGAGGGTGTGCCAAGCAGGCTAAGATAAAAGGTAGGGAGGAGGGACTTGGGGGAGGGGTGTTGGGAATACGATAGGTGGAAGGAGGTTAAGGTGAGGGTGATAGGCCGGAGAGGAGGTGGGGGTGGAGAGGTCGGGAAGAAGATTGCAGGTCAAAAAGGCGGTGCTGAGTCTGAGGGTTGGGACTGAGAAAAGGTGGGAGGAGGAGAAATGAGAAAGCTGGAGAAATCTGAATTCATCCCTTGTGGTTGGAGGGTTCCTAGGCGGAAGATGAGGTGCTCTTCCTCCAGGCATCGTGTTGCCATGGTCTGGCGATGGAGGAGGCCAAGGACCTGCATGTCCTTGGCGGAGTGGGAGGGGGAGTTTAAGTGTTCAGCTACGGGACGGTTGGGTTGGTTAGTGCGGGTGTCCCAGAGGTGTTCTCAACACGGATGTTTACTAAAAACCGACTGACTCCCACAGCTACCTAGATTACACCCCCTCCCACCCTGCCCCCTGTAAAAACGCCATCCCATATTCCCAATTCCTTCGCCTCCACCGCATCTGCTCCCAGGAGGACCAATTCCAATACCGAATAACCCAGATGGCCTCCTTCTTCATAGACCGCAATTTCCCCTCAGATGTGGTTGACAATGCTCTCCACCACATCTCCTCCACTTCCCACTCCTCTGCCCTTGAGCCCCACCCCTCCAATCACCACCAGGACAGAACCCCACTGGTCCTCATGTACCACCCCACCAACCTCCAGATACATCATATCATCCTTCGTCATTTCCGTCACCTCCAAGTAGACCCCACCACCAAGGATATATTTCCCTCCCCACACCTATCAGCATTCTGGAAAGACCACTCCCTCCGCGACTCCCTCGTCAGATCCACAGCCCCCACCAACCCAACCTCCACTCCCGGCACCTTCCCTTGCAATCGCAAGAAATGCAAAACTTGCGCCTTCACCTCCCCCCTCAATTCCCTCCAAGGCCCCAAGGGATCCTTCCATATCCATCAGAAATTCACCTGCACCTCCACACACATCATTTACCTCATCCGCTGTACCCGATGTGGCCTCCTCTACATTGGGGAGACAGGCCGCCTACTTGCGGAACATTTCAGAGAACACCTCTGGGACACCCGCACCAACCAACCCAACCACCCCGTGGCTCAACACTTTAACTCCCCCTCCCACTCTGCCAAGGGCATGCAGGTCCTTGGCATTCTCCATCGCCAGACCATGGCAACACAACGCCTGGAGGAAGAGCACCTCATCTTCCGCCTAGGAACCCTCCAACCACAAGGGATGAATGCAGATTTCTCCAGCTTTCTCATTTCCCCTCCCCCCACCTTTTCTCAGTCCCAACCCTCAGACTCAGCACCACCTTTTTGACCTGCAATCTTCTTCCCGACCTCTCCGCCCCCAACCCCTCTCCGGCCTATCACCCTCACCTTAACCTCCTTCCACCTATCGTATTCCCAATGCCCCTCCCCCAAGTCCCTCCTCCCTACCTTTTATCCTAGCCTGCTTGGCACAACCTCCTCATTCCTGAAGAAGGGCTTATGCCCAAAACGTCGATTCTCCTGTTCCTTTGATGCTGCCTGACCTGCTGCACTTTTCCAGCAACACATTTTTAAGCTCTGATCTCCAGCATCTGCGGTCCTCAATTTCTCCTAGATCAGAAGCAGCTACTGTTGAAGAGGGAGAACAGAGGAGAGGGGGATATGAACTCCTTCTCCTTTAAGGATACCCTCACAAATTTCCAGCCACCAGAGAGATATGTGCAAGAATCCCTGCTCACTAGATTCCAAATCCACACTGAAGTCAGCTGATGTGAGTTAGCCAATGGAGTCCACACATTAATTGGGGGTGCTTATTGTGTAGTGATAATGTCCCTACCTCTGGACCAGAAGGCCTGGGTTTAAGTCCCTTCATTCCTGATGAAGGGCTTTTAACCGAAAGGTCAATTTTCCTGCTCCTCGGATGCTGCCTGACCTGCCATGCTTTTCCAGCACCACTCTAATCTAGACTCTGGTTTCCAGCATCTGCAGTCTTCACTTTTGCCTGGGTTTAAGTCCCACCTGCTCCAGAGGTGTATCAAAACATGGTGCACAGGTCGATTAGGAATATCCACACCTTCATTGGAGTGAGTGTGATGAACCTGCAAATACTCTCCACAAATAAGCACTTGAGGGCTAAGCCTGTAATTGTCACCTTTAGCTCCTCCATCCACGTTCAAGTTGTGGTAATAAACAATTAGAACCAAAATTCATGCTGAAACCAGACTTCTTCCATTTTAATTTAATCCCTTACCTCTCTTCCAACCCTTCCTTATTCCTGGTGGCCATGTGTCTTAGTTTATTGTATAGCTGATTACTTGGGTGATTTGATGTTGGTTTAATTTTTTTTATATAAATGTCAAGCCCTTGTGGACCTTTGTGGCTCGGTGGTAATGTCCCTAATCCTGAGATAGGAGGTCTGGATTCAAGTCTCATTTATACTGGAGGTGTGTAATAAAAAGAAAAAGACTTTCAAATAAGTATTTTTTATGAACACAGCAACTATTTAGCACTTCTTTTACTGTGTCCTGCTGGACACTCTAACCACTTCCTATCAGCTTGATGATCTTTATAAATTCTTACATGCAGTTGTGGTCGAATTGACCAGGAGTGAAACTGACTAGACCATTGTATACTTCAACACCAGAAATTTTACAGAAATTTGCCTGACAATACAGTAATTGCTAAAATAGATTTCACATAGCTTGAATATCACTTTCTTTAGTTGGATTAAATATAAATAAAGGCAAGTATATTAAGAATCAAAATAGCTGCCACAGTACGCAAAGAAGATATTTTTCAAAAGTTAACCTGCTAAATACCTGATGCACAATTTGTGGAACTGTACTTGTATTCTCCATGAGATGAAAAGTCACTTGCATGGGCTGGATGATGGGTGCAAAATCGTTGAAATCCCTGAGTATAACATTGACAGTAGCTGTCCCTGACTTGGGACTCTTTCCATCATCCAACGCAAGTACCACAAAGGAATACCATGGAGTTTTTTCACGATCCAATTTTCCAGAAACTGAGATTAATCCCGTGACTGAATCAATGCAAAAGTCCTTGCTGCTAATAACATATCGAACTTGCCCATTTTTGCCTTCATCAGAGTCAGTAGCTGAAACGATGAGCAAATCTGAGCCACGAGGTATATTTTCATCCACTGTGACAGTATAAATGTTTTCCATGAAGCTAGGACTGTTGTCATTAACATCAGTAATGATTATTGTAATGCTTATTGAGGAAGATAGTGGTGGCTCGCCTTTATCTGAAGCAATCACATCTATCATAATCCTTTCTACTAGTTCTCTATCAAGATCTCCAATGATGCTAAGTTCTCCGCTTGTTGTGTTGATGCTAAACTTGTTCCTTGTGAGTTCCTGCAGAGAGTATTCAATCTGGCCATTGAGCCCACTATCCAGATCCACAGCAGAAACTGTCATTATTACTGAACCAATGGAAGTATCTTCTGGAATGTAGATAGTGTTCACAGTTCTAAACTCAGGTGTGTTATCATTTACATCATTGAGCGTCACCGTTATCCATGCACTGCTTGTGAAACGTGTCGAATCACATTGAGCTTGGTCAACAGCTTGCACAATTAAAGCATAGACAGATTGGTGTTCTCGATTTAATTTCTTTTCGACTGTAACTACAGCATTTCTGTCAACTGCAAACTGCCCATTGAGATCCCCTGAGATTATCTTAAATGTCAAAGCAGCGTTTGGACCTGGATAACAAACAAAATAAGAAACATTAAACAACATTTAATCATTCATATAACATTCGTACAGGGTATTTCCTACCCATTCCAAACTTCACTGCAAGACTATCAACGATCTCTATATATAGGCGATGGTGGTGTCATGGGAATGTCAATGGATTAATGATCCAAAGATCCAGGTTAATTCCCTGGGGCCTTGGGTTCAAATCTCTTTCATGAGAGCTGTTGGAATTTGATGAATAAATGTGTAATGTTAAAGCTAGCATCAATAGCTCTTGGTTATTAATGATCTTCAGGGGAGAAACTCCGCCATCTTTCTGACTCTCATGTGAGTCCAGACCCACAGCAATGTCTCTAAACCAGCTACACCTCAAAAATTGGAGCAGAGCAGGCCAGTCAGCTCTTCCAGCTATTCAAGGTGACATGGTGGCTCAGTAGTTAGCACTGCTGCCTCACACCACCGGGGACCCAGGTTTGATCCCTGCCTCAGACAACTGTCTGTGTGGAATTTGCACATTCTCCCTGTGTCTGTGTGGGTTTCCTCCAGTTTCTTCCCACAAGTCCAAAGATGTGTAGGTCAGATGAATTGGCCATGCTAAATTGCCCATAGTGTTAGGTTCATTAGTCAGAGGGAAATGGGTCTGGGTGGGTTACTCTTCGGAGGGTCGGTGTGGACTTGTTGGGTCAAAGGGCCTGTTTCCGCACTGTAGGGAATCTAATCAATATGATTGTGGCTGATTGTCGAACTGAATACCCTTGTTCCTTTTTTTTCCCATACCATATGATCCCTTTGGCTGCAAGAACTATATCAAACGCCTTCTTGAAAACATTCAGTGTTTTCACCGCGGCTGCTTTCTGTGGCAGCGACGCCGCTTCTAGGTGGCTCGAAAAGCACATAAGCACAAACAACAACCTGACATCATTCAAAAGCAATGGAGAGCAGCAGCCAGTCTCAAACATGGTGCTCCTAGAAGTCGTATAGTCAAAGGAAGAGGAAATGAAAGTTAAAAGGATCACAACAACTCATAAATACTGGAATACTAATATGCTTTTGAAATCACAATCACCAGGACATGTCAGCACATGACTGATCAAACTGTGCCAGGCCTGCTCCCAGTAGGATTAAACTGTTCTCCTGGAGTTTAAATTTGATGACAACAGCTGCATTCAATTTATGGATTATTGAATTGAATTTATTGTCACGTGTACCGAGGCTTAGTGAAAAGCTTTGTCTTGTGAGCAATACAGGCAGATCACACAGTTAAATAGCATAGATAAATGAATAATAGGTAAACAGCGGCAAAAAAAACAAAACACAGACACAGGCGAATGCTAAGGGTTTGTGAATCCATTCAGCATTCTAACAAGAGTAGAGTAGAAACTGTTAAAAAAAAAACTGATGGGTATGTTCAGGCTTCTGTACCTTGTCCCCAATAGTAGAGCTTGTAGAAAAGCATTACCAGGGTGGGATGGATCTTTGAAAATGATGGCGGCCTTTCCTTGACAGCGGGCCTGATAGATGAATTCTATAGATGGGAGGTTGGCCTTTGTCATTGTCCGGCCGGAGTTCACCACTCTCTGTTACTGTCTCTGATCTTGAATGGTACAGTTGCCATACCAGGTAGTGATACATCCAGACAGAATGCTCGCGATGGCGCACCTGTAAAAGTTTGCCATCATGCCAAATTTTCTCAGCTGCCTGAGGAAGAAGAGATTTTGTCGGGCGTTTGTAACCAGTGCGTCCACATGAAGAGTGCAAAAATGCTTGTTGTGGATGACCACTCCCAGGAGCTGACACTCTCCACTCGTTCCACCTCTGTGCTGTTAATGTGTAGGAGGGCATGAGTAACATCCCACCGAAAGTCAATAATGAGTTCCTTGGTTTTGCCAGCATTAAGGTTGTTCTCAGTGCACCATTTTTCCAGGTCTTCCACCTCCCATCTGTTTCATCGCCAAATGTGATTCGACCGACTATGGTTGTGTCATCGGTGCAATTGTAAATGGCATTAGTCTGGTATTTGGCGACGCAGTTATGCGTATACAGTGAGTACAGTAGGGGCATGTGTATGCATCCCTGGGGGGGGCTCCTGTGTTGAGTGTTAGTGAGGATGCACTATTGTCCCTAATCTTCACAGATTGTCACCTGTGGGTCAGGAAACAGGATCCAGTTGCAGAGAATGGGGCTTAGTCCGAGATCACTAAGTTTAGTAATCAGTCTCGAGGGGATAATACTTGAAGGCTGAACTGTAGTCAATGAGTAGTACTCTTATGCAGCTGTTCTTGGTGTCAAGATGTTCTAGGAATGAGTGAAGGGCAAGTGATATGTCGTTCTGATGTGGGTCTGTTGGTCCGATAGGCAAATTGGAGTAGGTCAAGAGTAGTGGAGAAGTTGGAGTCGATTAATGCCATGACCAGTCTGTCAAAGCACTTCATGATCACTGAAGTTAGGGCCACTGGGTAGTAGTCATTGAGACATGCTGCATGAGTCTTCTTAGGCACAGGGATGATGTTGGCCTTCTTGAAACAGACAGGGTCAGTGGCCTGCTGCAGGGTGTGGTTGAAGATGTCTGAGAAGACCTCTGCCAGTTGATCTGTGTATGCCCTGAGTGCACGGCCTGGTGCTCCGTCTGGTCCCATCGCTTTCCTTGGATTCACACAAAGGAAAACTGATCTGACCTCTGATGCAGTGACTGTTGGGATTAGATACAGTCTGACAGAAGTTTTAATAAATGAGAAGAAAACAAGAGTTTCACTGTGCCTTTGTTTTATAGGTCAAGTAATTGAAATTCAACATTTTCGAACTGACTCCAACCTCATTATACTTATCCCTCAGCTGATTTATTTCCTTCTGACTGGTCACTTTCATTGCTTTTCTAGGACATTGTGTATCCCCAACCATTACAAGATACATGCAAATAGGCACAGGCAGTTCCATTGGCATGTCAAAAATAAGTCAACTTGGAAGATCAGAATTGGAAACTGAATACTTAATCATAGATGTTTGCATAGCTGGTGCTTTTGTGATTTTGGTAGAGATTTTTATTACATTATAAAAAGACTGCAATTTAATACACTATAGGATAAAGATACATGCCATGTTAATTTCACATTTCTGTATCCAAATGACCAGGTTGCATTGTTGACTGATGCCTAACAAGTGGAGGCCAGCAAAAGCAGTCAACTCTATCTTTCAGATTCTGTTATTTCTGGACACAAATGGTGATGGTGATAATGTCACTTGTAAAGTCCGGATATGCATAAGGTTGCTGTAAAAATAGTGTTCAAAGGCTAAGGAGGAGGAGTGAGTCACACCAGCAGCTGTCAGGCAAGCAAGATTTCCTTTTAATGTGAATGAATAGTTACTCATTCCAGTATCCAAACATGAATAAACCAAAGTGAGAGACACAACCTGCCGGTAAAGATTTTGTTTCCTCTGCACAGGCAACTATAGCAGCATTAAACATTCATAGGAATAGCACCAACAGAATTGAAGGCATTGACATTGTTATCCGTAATGATTGATACAGTGTGAAAGGAACATGCTCCCGCTAAATGTTCAATTTCCCCCCCCCATCCGACTCTTGTACACTATTTTGTTGACGAGATGGACAGGCATTATAATGTTGATGACAACACTCCCTCCCTTCCCACTACTAATATGAACTTCATGAAATATGGTGGAAGAGGAGGCTGGAGGGTGCAGACCACTTTTATCTTACTCAGTCCTCCCCTTTGTCTCATTATAAGCATAACTGGCCCACAATGCGCTCTAAAGGATCAAGACAGATGACAGAGGGGTCTTTATCAAACTCCTCAATCCACATGAGGTGCACATTTTTCATCAAGTCGGAGAAGAGAGCAGACATTCATGTCAGGACAGAGAGACAGCAAAGCAGCCAACCCAGAAAGCTTCATTGTGTTGTGCTGTACTGCTCTCCCATTAATACCTTATTCCTAAACTGCACAAGCTTTTATCCATCTTTAACAACAAATTCCCTCTCTTCTCTTACACAGGTATCACAGGCACAAGCCAACTTTCACCAGGAAGAAGCTAACTTCATCTCCTCTTCCGACTCTAATGAAGAAACAACTGAAAGCCCAGAGGATGCACCAAGATGGTTTTCACCTGCACCTTCCACCAGCTCAGACACTTGCACCTCTGTGCATACTCTTAGGCTTGGGAATACAATCTGATGAGCACATTCCTGACACTGGTGAAATTTAACTTTAACCAAAAAAATACTGGAATTAAAAGCTAGTTTAATGGTGAACATGTGACCATTGTCAGTTGTCATAGAAAAAAGGTCTACTTCTCTAATGTCCTTAAGGGAAGCAAATCTGTTATTCTTAACCACTCTGGTCCACAGCAAGGTGTTTAACTTTTAGCTGAAATGGCCTAGCATGTCACTCAGTTCGAGTCCCATAAGGAATGGGTAATAAACGCCGGCCCACCCAAAGATGCCTACATCCCAGGAACAAATTACAAAAGAACACTGTGCAAAATTGTGATAGAAGCTGGTCTGCACACACCATTCCACATTTACATTCAGTTTGTGAAGGAAAGTACTGTATTAAGATTTCACACATCTCTGGAAGGAACGTTTAATTCTATGTTTCAGCTTTTTCAGGCAGCACACTGCCATTCAAGGTTGGGAGATGTACTTTGGACACGTTATGTGTGTGCACTCATAGTGGTTTGATCAGACAGAGGAGCTACATAAATCACTGACTCACACAAGTTCAGGACCATCCTAAGGGATTGTCAAGCATTCCAGGGCAACTTAACAGTCTGTTCACACCTCAAAACATTGAAGGGTTATCGATGAGGGAAATGTCAAAAGGAGATTCCACAGGGTTTCTCTCAAGCTGCCGGCAATTGTGAGAAATTTCACTGCAAAGTATTCAGATGTGAAACCCCAAGAGCAGCCTAAACAGTGACTTAACCTTGGTGCCATGCGATGCCAGTACATTGTCTCACTGACCGCTACTAGTATGAAATGTAATAAGCAGATAAGACTTCAGATAAATCAGATCAACCAAAAATGTCAATTGTGCAATCAGATGGATGATGAGTCATTTAGCTGGTAAATTTAAAAAAGTCGAAGACTGATTTTTAAAAAAGGCCCACATATCCTTTGTACTAAGCAGGGGCTGCTTGCTAGATTATCAACAAAATATTAGACAATTAAATGAAGTCCAAATCTAGTTCATTCATCCTGAAAGCAGGTTAGAATGAGGTTATCTCAAAGTCAATGATACCATTATCAAAAGATTGCTACCATAGAGTCATAGAGTCCTACAGCGTGGAGACAGGCCCTTTGGCCCAAACTGGTCCATGCAAACCATTTCCCTGCACTTGGCCTATATCTTTCTAAGCCTTTCCTATCCGTGTATTTTTCCAAATGCCTTTTAAATGTTGTTAACATAGCCGCCTAAAACACTTCCACTGGCAGCTCATTCCATATGTGTACTACCCTCTATGTAAAAAGGTTGCCCCTCAGGTTCCCTTTTACTCTTTCCTCTCTAACCTTAAACTGATGCTCTCTAGTCTGTGATTGCCCAACCCTGGGAAAAAGACTGAGTGCAATCACCCTTTCCATAGCTCTCATGATCTTCTACACTTCTTAAGATTCCTCCTCAGTGTCTTACACCCTAAAGAAAAAGTCCCAACCTTTACCAACCTCAGACCATTGAGTCCTGACAACATCCTTGTAAATTTTTCTGCATTATTTCCAGTTTAATAGTATCTTTTCTATAGCAAGGTGACTAAGCCTAACCGCAATACTCCAAGTGCAGCCCCACCAACATTCTGTATAACTTCCCAACTTCTGTACTCAGTGCCCTGACTAGTAAAGGCCAGTGTGCCAAAAGCTTTCTTCACTGCCCTGTCTACCTGTGACTCCACTTTCAGAGAACCATACACCTGAACCCCAAGGTCCCTCTATTCCACTACACTCCGTAAGGCTCTACTATTCACCATGAAACTCCTACCTTGATTCGACTTTCCAAAATGCAAGATCTCACACTTAGTCTCTATTAATGTCTATTTGCCATTTCTCGACCCATTTCCCAGCTGATCAAAGTTTTGCTGCAATTTTTGATAACCTCTCTCACTGTTCATAATACCGCCTATTTTAGTGTCATCAGCAAACTTACTAATCATGCCTTGTACATTCTCATCCAAATCATTGATATAGATAACAAACAGTAATGATCCCTGAGGCACTCCACTAGTCACAGGCCTCCAGTCAGACAAGCATCCTTCCACTATCACCCTCTGCTTCCTACATCAAGCCATTTATGTGTCCAATTTGCCAGCACCCCATGGACTCCCTGTGATCTAACCTTCTAGAGCAGCCTACTGTGTGGAACCTTATCAAAGGCCTTACTAAAATCCATATAACTGTGTCTACCACCCTGCCCTCATCAACCTTCCTGGTCACTTCATCAAAGAACTCTAAAAAATTTGTGAGGTATGATCTTCCTTGCGCAAAGTCATGCTGACTATTCCTAATCAAACCCTGATGAAGGGCTTTTGCCCGAAACGTCGATTTTACTGCTCCTCAGATGCTGCCTGAACTGCTGTGCTTTTCCAGCACCACTCTAATCTAGACTCTGGTTCCCAGCATCTGCAGTCATTGTTTTTACCTAATCAAACCCTGTCTTTCGAAATTCATTTATACCTTAACTCTCTTCTCAAGTAACTTATCTAGCCCAGATGTTCGACTTACTCATCTATAGTTTCCAGGTTTTCCTTGCAGACCTTCTTGAATAAGGACACAATATTCGCTACCCTCCAGTCTTCCTCACCCATGGCTAATGATGATGTAAAAATATTAGCCTGGGCCCCCACAATTTCCTCTCTAGCCTTTTCCAATGTTTGTGAATAAATCTGGTCAGGACCAGAAGATTTATCCACTTTCATGCATTATCCATTTAATACGTCCAACACCTCCTCTACTGTGATATGGACTGTCCACAAGATGTGACCGCTAACTTCCCCAAGTTCCCAAGTCTTCATGTCTTTCTCCAAGGTAAACACAGAGGAGAAATATTCCTTGAGGACCTTTCCTATCACTTGCGGTTCTACACATACATATCCAGTTTGGTCCTCAAGAGGTCCTATTCTCTCTCTAGTTATTCTTTTCCTTAAATATATTTAAACAGCCTCTTTGGATTCACCCAAATGTTCACAGCCAAGGCTATCTCGTACTCCTTTGCAGAATTACATTTTATTTCGCTCAAAAACTGCATGAATCCATGTAAGATTCTGTAAATCCATCTTTTAGATGAGAATTAGTCTGAATATTGTGGCACAGACAGTCTCACACAGGGCACCTCACATCTTCAATGCAATATCTGGGTCGACATGACACCAATTGTTAAAGTTCACTTGAAAATTTAACTTTAAAAAAGTTCTGTGATTTACATATGAAAGAACTGAAATCAACATGGTCATTCTGAAAGATGAGAGATTTAACAAACAATCCAGGTCTTTTTCAGTGTATAATTTCAGTTCCATCACACTGTAAACCTTTGCTATAAATTCTGCATCTTACAATCTTATTCTCTACAATCACCTGATGAAGGAGCAGCACTCGGAAAGCTCGTACTTCCAAATAAACTGTTGGACTATAACCTGTTTTGTGTGATTTTTAACTTTATTGACCGTATCCTCCTGTTTTTGGTCTCACTTGCACATGGCACTGAAAGTAGTCCGGAGGTTACCATCGACGACGTCCTTGTTTTTTAACTTTTTTCCTAGCTCTCTATAATCAGTCGGCAGGATCTCATCCCTATTTCTACCTATGTCATTTGTGCCAAAGTGTACAATGACTTCTGGCTGCTCACCCTTCTCCTTGAGAACAGCTGCTGCTAGACATCCTGGACTCTGGCACCCAGGAGACCACAGAACTTCCTGTCTCTCCCCCTAACTATCGAGTCTCCTGTCGATTCCCCAGTTCATCTGCATCCAGGATATCCCCACTTTGTTAGCTCCAGTTGTGAAGCATGTGACAGTGATGCAGGACCCCCATTCTGGGCTATACTGCAAAGCTCTACCAGAGCAGTCCAGAGGTCAAACCCCATCTTAAAGAGCTGTATGATCTGTTCTACTAAGGCCTGGTCAAAGCATGAGCAGTATTGTGTCTTCATTTTGCATCAGACTGATGGTTACATAAAGGTTTTATGGTCCATGTTTGGAGAAGGTCTGTGAGGGACAAAGATGAAGTAGACAAGAAAGAGCTTTTCCTCTTGCTGAAGGGATCAATGACCAGGGGATATAGATATAAGGGAAGGGGCAGAAGATTGTCCAGAGTGTTGTAGGGGCCTCAAACTCCATTCCTGTAAAAATGGTAGAGACAGAGACCCTTGTAACATTTAAAAAGCATTCGGGTGTGCACCTGCAATGTCAAGGTTTACAAGGCTGTGGGCCAAGTGCTGGACAATGGGATTAGAATCATTAGATGGTTGTTTTTGACCAGCAGGAATAGAATGGACTGTAGACCCTTTTCTGTGCAAGGGATATCTATGATCCATTGTCTCCCAGAAGCTATGGTATGGCCTGAGGACATTGGACAGCCCTGAACTATCTAATGCAGAGCTCCAAAATTTGACATTGATGGTCACATAATTTATACATTGATGGAGATGGAAGCCTTTTCAGTTGGCAAACTGCAGTCTGGAAATACTCTCTAAACAATGGGGATGCAGTGGGATAGGATTGCCACCCAGTCCTTCTGAATGCACTTCCTGCTCCAGCAGATGTCACAGTTTGGTGATAATGTCTGAGATATTCTTAATCGGTGCCTGCATTGTCAATCAGAGAATTGAAGAAAGCGACAGTGAGGCTTATAGATGCTGTGTCTCCTTCTCCCCTACTTTCTTGGTAGACCTTCACCTGCTACCTCTGCCTCTGAGGCTATGCAGCAGCTGCTGGAGGTTATGGTTCTTGCTGAGCTTACTGACAAAGTAAACGTTGTCTTCTTTTACATTGTCATCCGAGTTGAAAGCAGGCCATGAAGATCTCCACATGAAATGCATGGGAAGATAATCTGTGAGGAAGTTCAGAAAAATGATTGAATTTTATTGAAGGACGGCCTTATCCCTCTCATTCATCACGATGAAGTCCAATGTCTTGTCCTCACACAGTGTGGCATGGAAGATTCCCAAGGAGGTTGTTGTCAGGTCTTCATAAAGAGCCCTGAGGGGTGTCAAATCCAAGCAAATGTTGCATAACTACATTTTTCATGTTACGTTAGAGAAGTCGAATTCTTTCAGTAAGCCTTGGAGATAGAATCTCCCATCCTCAAAAAAGGCTGCCTTCCACAGACCATTTCCTTGAAAACCTACAATTCAGTGTATGAATGTGTTGTCTTCCAGCGTGAGTTATGAAATGTATTTGTGAATCAGAAACTTCAAATGCCATGGTTAACTGCCTTTGGCTGATTCCATTTGCTTAGCTGACATGATAAGAAGGGAATAGTCCACACAATGTAATGGTCATGACTTCTTGAGGTCATTGTTGTGAACGTGCATTCTAGGATAATAAATGATCTAGATTTTTTTAATCAATCTGGTCAGACCCTCTTCCTGGACCTGCCATTCCTGGCTCAGAGGAAGGGACACTACTTTTGCGCCAGAAGAGCCTTTTTTAACAATAAATTAATGCAAATTGAAGCCAGATAGTTGGCATCACTAAAAGACGCAATTGCTGCAATTTTCCCTGGCAGGACCTCAAATTCCAAAGGTTTTATTCTGCCTCTGATGAAGGAACCTGTACCTTACCCGGCTATGCTGCATGCGATGTCAGTCATTCTGAGGATTACTATGCAGCTGACTTTTAGTCTGACGTGTTAAAATTCCAATTTCATTTCAGTGTGAGCAACTTGCAGGACTTGCCTGTGATGTATGAACTTCCCCCACCCTTCATGTTCCCTTCAGTGTCGCTGTCCCTCTGGCCCCAGTGACCTTTCTACCCCCTTCTATTTCTGTTTCCCATTTATAACTATTCGTGTGCCCAATTTACCTCCAGATCCCAAGACCTTGGAGATTTCCATGTTCCTGTTGGTGCTACACCCTCCTGGGATATTTGGCCCATGTAAACCATCTCCCTTTTGGAGCTTCCAGTTCTACCTTATTCATTATGAGGCCTTACCCTACTATCAGAAAGTGAGGACTGCAGTTGCTGGAGCTCAGAGTTGAGAGTGTGGTGCTGGAAAAGCACAGCAGGTCAGGCAGCATCCGAGGAGCAGGACAATTGACATTTCAGGCAGAGAACATCTCTGGGACACCCGCACCCACCAACCCCACTGCCCCATGGCTGAACACTTCAACTCCCTCTCCTACTCCATCGAGGACATGCAGGTCCTGGGCCTCCTCCACTGCCAAACCGTTACCACCCAATGCCTGGAGGAAGAATGCCTCATATTCTGCTTTGGGACCCTGTAACCACACAGGATCAATGTGAATTTCAACAGCTTCCTAACTTCCCTTCCCCCCACATTATCTCAATACCAAGCCTCTAACTTGGCACCACCTTCTGGATCCATCCATCACTCCCCCCCCCCAACCTATCACCTTCTCCCTCACCTTCATCCATCTATCACTTTCCCAACTACCTTCCCCACAACCCCACCTCCCTCTCATTTATTTCTCAGCACCGACCCACAAGCTTCAATTACTGATGAATGGCTTATGCTCAAAACATCGATTCTCCTGCTCCTCAGATGCTGCCTGACCTGCTGTGCTTTTCCAGCACTACACTCTCGACTCATACTGTACAATCGCCAGTTGCCCCATCCAATCTCAATTACCTTAGTGACCCAGTACCATGAAGCCCATCCTCAGAGTTGTCCAATTTCCAGAGACTCTATGTACTTCCCACAATAATGTCCCTGACCATTTCTAACCAAACACCCAGGACTGACCATGGGTTACCCTCCAGTTTGATGTCTCCACAACATGCTAGCTAACCCACTTATAATCTCTGCAATGAGTGCACTTGACCTGCAGGTCTGATAATAACCCAATCCCAAAACAGCAAGCACAGGGATTCTGAACTCTGCTAGGATTAAATGTCTGACTGAGTGTGGCCAATCCCCTGGGCCAGGATCAGATCAGCCCCATGACTTGCAGTGATGGTACTTTTTGACTGACTGTAGTCACCCTTTGTCCCATAAATGACAGCTACCCTTTAACTTTCACCCATGGCCATTTGCTTGCAGCATGCATTGCATTTGCCATGTAAGTTTGGATCACATGCTGCCAGATATGGCACAATGAAGTAGCCCAGTGACTGTTCAGTGTGCCACACTGTGACAGAGGATGTCTCCCTCTCTTTGTGCACTCAAAACTAGGGCAAACCACAGAGGGGGTAGCTGCAGCTGAGCACTGGAGAGCCTGTGCAATAAATACCAATACCAATACTGAGGCTGACAACCTCCAAGTAAACATAAAGGGAGTGAACACAAAGAAAGCAAGCTAAGAGCCATTAGCTGCATTTTGTGGAGTTGCATTAGATGAATGTATGTCGCTGCATTTAAAGGAACCTGGCAGAAGCATGGAAGTTCTCAGTGTCCCTGAGTTCCAAAATAAATTGTTGAATGGCTGATGACGGTCTCACCTGGACTGTGAGCAGGCATGACAATGGGCTGTGGCTGGTGGTTTGTCGAAGCTGAGTGGATGAAGCGTTGAGAAACATGGTGTCCATGGAACAAGCAGCAACGTGTTTTTGAAGAGGTAGTCGGGTGTAGGCCAGGACAAGCATTTAGTCGGCTGAAGCCGCTAACTACCCTCTCTGAAGAATTTGTGCCATTGAGCTCCTCAGGGAAGGAGATTAAAATTGGAAGGGCCAGAGATTCGCAGAGCCGTGGAGTATTTCAGAACAGAAAAACTTTCTTCAGCTCATCATATCTATGCTAACAAACACCTACTTGGTTTAATTCCATTTCCCAGCACTTGGCCCTTGCTGTACTATAACTGTTCACCTAAATGCTCCTTAAACATAGTGATGGTTCTTGCCTCTACCAGCTTTCAGGCAGTGGGTTCCAGATACTCATCACCTTCAAGCTGAAACTAAATCCTCCTTAAAACCCCTCGAAAATCACTTGCCCCTTACCTTACAGGCAGAAAACTAGCCACCAGGATACATGAACACCAACTAGCCACAAAACAACATGACCCTCTTTCACTAGTATCCTTACATACAGATAAGGAAGGACACCACTTCGACTGGGACAACACATCCATCTTAGGACAAACCAAACAGAGACATGCACGAGAATTCCTAGAAGCATGGCATTCCAACTGAAACTCTATCAACAAACACATCGAGTTAGACCCATTTAGACCCTGAGAGAAAAAACAGGAAATGACATCACCACAGGAAATGACAACACCAACCCAAACATATAAATAAAAAGCAGGAATCATATACAGTGCTTCGCATGAGGCCCACTGAAGATGTTACCTAGTAGGGTGACGAAACGTCTGGAAATGAATCTTCCAACTCAGTGAGCAAACCTACATCCAGAACCTTAACCTGACCTACAAATCTTCTTAAAACTCGCTCTTGCCCCTTACCTTTAATCTATGACCCATGGTAATTGGTTCTTTTACGAAGGGGAAAGGTTTATTCCTATTTAACCTATCTCTGATCATCATATTTTTGTATACCTCAATCAGGATTCCCCCTAAGCCTTCTCTGCTCAAAGGAGAATAATTCGAGTCTATCTAGTCTCTCTTCATATCTGACTAGCTCCAGCCTTGGCCATACCCAGGTATACTTCTTCTGCACCCTCTCCAGTTTAATGGCATTTTCCGATAGTGTGATGACAACAATTGTACACAGAATTCCAACTGTAGCCTGATCAATATCCTATACACTTTCATTGTAACCTCTTTGCTCTTGTATTCCAAAGCCTCAAATAAGAAAGGTTGGTCTCCTGTATGCCTCATAACCACCTGCCCTGATGTCTATGGATGTGCATACCAAATTACTGCTGATCCTCAGTACTAGCCAGAGTCTGGCCATTCATCATGCATTTCCTTGTCCTGTTAATTCTCCCAAAATGTTTTGCTTCACACTTTTCAGGATTAAATTCCATCTGCAAGTGCTGTAGAAATTAGGCAAGTTGACGCATGGCTACAAGATGGTTTCCATCAACGGCAGATTCCAAAGTGATCGTTTAAGGTTTAAATGGAAAATTACAGAAGTTTAAGTTTTCTGATTTTTTTTCAATCTCTGAATGTTTCTACCTACCCTGCCATTGCTCATGCCCAGGGAAGGGTAAGTTCCCTACAACCTTTAGCAGAAGAAGTTGCATAAAATAACTTCCATTTCTTTAGGGCATGGGAAGCACTTTGCACCAAATAACTTGGTTACAAAATCACATTTTATCTATCATGACAGACAAATGTCCAAAGAACAGCAACCAATGGCAGCAGTGAGCAAAATGAGCAGTTAATTTGTTTTGGAAGTGCAGTAAGAGGGATAAAGACAAGTGTGGAGAATTTCCCCATTGTACTCTGTCAGATCTTTCTTGGCTCCAAAAAGTCAGGAAATATCATAATTTAATTTTTCTCACCTTCACTTCTGTTGCACACTCTCAGCACAGGAATAAACTAAACCTGAATCCTTCCAAGTGTGTCATGAACCCAGAAAGTTCTCAGTTCATATTTCACACACCCAAACTCAGACCTACATTCAATGCATGTCTCTATGATGTCACTACCCTCCTTAGCAATGACATCATCATAATGAGATAAGGAGTTCCGATTTATGACCCGAAGTCACAAGGTCTTGCATTTTAACCTTTAGGGAGATGTTGGCATAGTGGTGTTACTCGATTATTAACCAAGGGACCTGGGTAACATTCTGGGATTAGGTTTGAGTCTCATGAAGTTTGATGGTGGAATTTCAATTCAATAAATAAAAGTTTATTAATAACAACAATAAAACCAGTTCCAATTGACAGTAGAAATTTATCTGGTTCATTAATACCCCACATTAGCATTATCATGCCTCTGTTATTCTTGACTAGTCTGGCATACAGTGATTCCACACCCACAGTAATGTGGCTGACTGAAATGGGAACTTAGTTGTACCAATCAGTAGAAAGTCTCAAAAAAGGAATGAAACTGGATGGACCACCTGCTATTGACCTAGACACCAGATACAACAACAGTGAACACAGCCCTGACAAACCTGCAAAGTGCTCCTTATTCACATCTGACAACCAGTGCCAAAATTGGGACAACTGTCTCACAGACTAGTCAAGCTTACCTAGACAAATGTATGGAATCATACCATACAGACAATGTCCTGGAAATCGCTATCACTTTCATTGGGCAGATAGGCCCAGAAGAGGTGCTGGCACAGTGATATGAAGTCAGGAGTGAGTTGCCTGGGGATCCTCAACATTGACCTTGGACATCATGAAAAATCATGGCATCAGGTGCAGATGAATCTGTCTATTTACGTATAAGTGAGAGTGACCACTGTACGTCCTTGTGGAGACAAAGTCCCATCTCCACATTGAGAATATCCTCCATCGTGTGGCATGGCACCATCACTGTGCTAAATGGAACAGACTTCGAACAGATTAGCAGTTCAAGACTGGACATCCATGCGGTGCTGTGGGCCATCAACAGCAACAGAATTGTACTCCAGCACAATTTGAAACCTGATGGCCCAACACATCCCCTACTCTATATTACCACTAAGCCAGGGGATCAAAAACAAACACAGAGATTGCTGGAGAAGCTCAGAAGATCTGGCAGCATCAATTGAAAGAGAAAAAGTATTAGCATTTCAAGTCCAATCTGACTCTTCTTTGGTACCATTCAGAAAATTTAAACAACTCATTGGAGGAGAAGACTGTACAAATATCTCCATCCTCAATCAGCAGGGAGCCCAGAACGTCAATTCAAAAGATAAGGCTAAAGCACTCACATCAATCTTCAGCCAAAAGTGCCAACTGGATAATCCACCTTGGCCTCTATACTGAAGACGTGTGCTCCAGAACCTGTTGCCCCACCTAGCCAAGCTCTCCAGTACAGTTGCATGATCATGTGAAATATTTCCCTCCTGCTCAGCAATAACTTTCTCAGTGAAGTCAGCTTGGGTTCCACCAGGGCCACTCAGTTCCTGACCTCGTTATAGCCTTTGTTTAAATATGCACAAAAGAGCTGAATTCCAGAGGTGAGATCTGAGTGACTGTCCCAACATGAAGGGCACATTTTACCGAGTGTGGCATCAAAGATCCCTAGAAAATCTGCAGTCAATGGGAATCAAAAGGAAAATTCTCCACTGGTTGAAGTCATAGAAAGATGGTGGTAATTGTTGGAGGTCAGTCATCTCAGCTCCAGGACATCTCTGCAGGGGTTCCTCAGGTAGTGTCCCAGGCTCAACCATCTTTAGCTGCTTCATCAATGACCTCTCCTCCATCATAAGCTCAGACATGGAGATGTTTGCTGATGATTGCACAATGTTCAGCAGCATTTGCAACTCCTCAGATACTGAAGCAGCCCATGTTCAAATGCAAAAAGAGCTGGACACTACCCAGATTTGCCTGAACTTGGCAAGTAACATTTGCCAGGCAATGACCATCTCCAACAAAAGAGAATCTAACTATTATCTGTTGGCATTCAATGATGTTACCATCACTGAATCCTGCACAATTGATATCCTAGTTGTTACCATTGACCTGAAACTCAACTGGACACATCAAGTACATAGAGTGACTACAAGAACAGGTCAAAGGCTAGCAATCCTGCAGCAAATAACTCACCTCCTAACTCTCCAAAGCCTGTTCAACATACACAATGTATAAGTCAGGAGTGAGATGGAATACTGCCCACTTGACAAGAGTCGTGAGGTGATGTTGCAGCTGTACAGGACTTTGGTTAGGCCACATTTGGAGTACTGTGTGCAGTTCTGGTCGCCTCACTTTAGGAAAGATGTGGAAGCTTTGGAGAGGGTGCAGAGAAGATTTACCAGGATGTTGCCTGGAATGGAGAGTAGGTCATACGAGGATAGGTTGAGAGTTCTCGGCCTTTTCTCGTTGGAACGGCGAAGGATGAGGGGTGACTTGATAGAGGTTTATAAGATGATCAGAGGAATAGATAGAGTAGACAGTCAGAAACTTTTTCCCCGGGTACAACAGAGTGTTACAAGGGGACATAAATTTAAGGTGAAGGGTGGAAGGTATAGGGGAGATGTCAGGGGTGGGTTCTTCACCCAGAGAGTGGTGGGGGCATGGAATGCGCTGCCCGTGGGAGTGGTAGAGTCAGATTCATTGGCGACCTTTAAGCGGCATTTGGATAGGTACATGGATGGGTGCTTAATCTAGGATAGAAGTTCGGCACAACATCGTGGGCCGAAGGGCCTGTTCTGTGCTGTATTGTTCTATGCCTACATCTCCAACAACACTCAAGATGCTTGACACCATCCATGACAAAGCAGCCCACTTGACTGGCATCACATTCATTCTGTCCACAATCAACTCTCACAAGTTGCAGTGTACACCATCTGCAAGGTGTATTTCAGAAATTTACAAAAGCATGGTGGCTCAGTGGTTAGCACTGCTGCCTCATAGCACCAGGGACCTGGGTTTGATTCCAGCCTCAGTCGACTGTCTGTGTGGAGTTTGAACATTCTCCCCATGTCTGTGTGGGTTTTCTCTTGGTGCTTCAGTTACCTCCCACAATCCAAAGATGTGCAGGTTAGGTGAATTGGCAACGCTAAATTGCCCATAATATTCAGGGATGTATAGGTTAGGTGCATGAGTCATGGATAGATGTAAGGGAATGGGTTTGGGTAGGGTACTCTTCAGAGGGTCGGTGTGGACTCATTGGGCCGAAGAGCCTGTGTCCAGACAGTAGGGATTCTAATTCAGCATCTTCCAAATCTATGACCAATTCCATCTAGAAGGATAAGGGCAGCAGATATATGGGAACACCATCACCTGCAAATTCCCCTCCAAGCCACTCACCATCCTGACTTGGAAATATATCACTGTTCCTTCAGTGGTATTAGGTAAAAACTCTGAAATTCACTCCCCAATAGCAATGTGGGTCTATGGTCAGCAGCAGTTCAAGAAAACAGCTCACTACCTTCTCAAGAGATGAGCAATAAATGCTGGCCAGCCACTGATAGCCATGGCCCATGAATGAATTTTAAAAATGGTCATTCAATCTAGCATTTCTGCACTGGGTCTCTGAATGAGCAATTCACTTAGAGCCAGTTTTCCAACTTCTCTCTCTAACCCTGCACGTTCTCACTTTTCAGGTAATGTACCAATTCCTTCTTAAATGCCTCAATTGAACCTGCCCAATGCTCTCCAAGTGGATGAGGTATTCCTACCATTATTACATAGTCACAATAAAATCCAACTTATATCAAGAAACTTGTATATCAGTGTGAAGCACTGAATCATCTGTCTGAATATTTCCTTATATTTTGTTTGATAATGCTCCTGTGTAGAACTCTAGGGGGCATCTCAGTAGACTAGAAACAGTAAACAAATGCAAGTTCTTTTTTGTCAAAGAGGCCTAAAAGTTTTTATATAATGGAATTTGTCACAATAGCATTTCTTACAGAGTAGGTGGAACACAAAGCAAAAACTTTAGCAGAGTCATTGACAGGTTTCCACACTGAGCTCAGTCTTGGTATCACTCTTGGAACTATGCCATCTTCAACCTTTCAAGTCACTATCTGATTATGTCAATGTTTAAACTTGGTACCATAAAATTTAGAGTGAGAGCAAGTTTTATTTGCCTTTTCTAAGATTGCTATCGAGGATGGGTGTTTTTTGAATTTTACCTATGTTCCCTTTAAGTATTAATAGTTTAATAAAAAATACAATGTCCATGTTATTGTTTAAGTACTAATACGGTCAATAGTCATCCCCTCAGGTTTTGATGAACATCTTTCCCATTCTACCATGGAATCTCTGAAAGCAGCACCATAGCAACAGTTATTGTGTTCTCCATCCAGCATAATAAAAGAAAGCACAAGTGTGTTCTGAAAGCCGTGTAACATTCTGGAAAGAAGGTCTACAGGACTGCAATGCAATCATTGGGCAGCTTTATTAGGTGTGGGGTGGACAAAGATTTTACTATTATTATACAGGTATTATCAAACAAGAAAAAGTCATTGATTGTAGAATTAGTTTGATGGTGAGCTCAGTGAATGCTGTGCCTTACTAATTAATTAGTAATAAAATGTGTGAGGGAGATGGTGAGCTAGTGAGGCCACTAGACTTGTAATCCAGACACCTAGGTGAGTGCTCTGGGGAAAGTGGATTTGAATCCTAACGTATCAATCCTAACTTATCAAGCACAGTGGCTCAGTGGTTAGTGCTGCTGCTTGACAGTGGTAGGGACGTAGGTTCAATTCCCACACTTGGAGTGACTGTGTGGTGTTTGCACATTCTCCTTGTGTCTGTGTGGGTTTCCTCCCAAGATGTGCAGCTCAAGCAAATTGGTCAGGCTAAATTGCCTATACTATTGGATGGGTTGGTGTGGACTTGTTGAGCCGAAGGGCCTGTTTCTATGCTGTGGGTAATCTAATCAAATGGTGGAATTTAAATTAATAAAATCTGGAATTTGAAGCTAGTTTCTGTAGTAATGATTACTAATGCTCTTTAGGATTGATAATTTTCACATGGTCTGGCCCAATGTAATTCAGATGCAGTGGAGTGTGGTTGACTTTTAATTGTCCTCTGAAATAGCCTAGCAAGACAGTTCAAGCACAATTAGGAATAGGCATCAAATGCTGGCCTTACCAGCAACACTCATATTCCATGCAAGAATAATGAAATAAAGTACAGTGTGATGAATGAGGTGATTGATATCTGTCAGATCAATTAATCAAAAGGTGCCTGGACTTTGATGTGACTTCCTGGAGATGCTATGATTGTTTTGTGGCTTTTGTGAAATTCCTGTGTGCGTGCTGACACATTGTTCATCTAACATGTGAATGATGAAACAGAAGAATACAGCATGAGGAATCACTTTGGATTATGAAATAGAATCTGACTCAGACCATGCTACAAGTAGAAAGGCAGTGGATTAACTTTTGTTATCGAAAACATATGTGCTGTTATTTTAGTTTAAGTATATGCGTTTCAGCAATTATTCATTGATATTACCGCCCTCTCTTGACAACTTTGTTGCAAGTATATTGCAAAATTTGTCTTAGCGCGCAGGTCCATATATTAATGTCATATGAAGTAGAAAGACAAACAAACCTGAGAAAGAAGCCTCTATACATCTTACCTTCATCAGCATCAGTTATATTCAGGGTTAAAATACTGGTGCCAATGGGGACATTTTCCATTATGTTAATACTGTAGGAATCAGGATGGAACACTGGAGGGTTGTCATTGATATCCAACACATTGAAGTAAGCCCGAATCAAATTGAATTGCTCATCTGTACTCAGAACTTTCACAGTGAGAATGTAATACTTTGCAGACTCAAAGTCTAAAGAACGAGTCAGGGTAAAATTTCCGGTAACTGGATTAATAACAAAGAGACCATTCCCGTCATCTTCTTGAATTGCATAAACCTTGTCATCGACTCCTTGATTTGGAGCAGAAGCTGTTACTAAGCCCACCTTAGTACCTGGTTTGAAGAAAAGAGAAAATGTAATGTATACTTTCATCTGATACAGTTATTCATGTGCTTCACTGTGAAAGCCTACATTTGGTGCAATACACCACAGTTAGAAAACCTTCACACATTTTTTTGATCACATTATTCTAACTCAATGTAAAGTGAAACTAAGTCAGAGTTGAGGAAACTTTCTTTTTAATATTCTCTGTGAATCACATAGTTAGAAATGCTTTCCAACATTTTAAAGAATATGGTAACATATCACATGCAATCATTGCTTTGTCACCTGCATTTACTATTAAAACTAGAGTTTGAACAGAATGAATATATAAATTAGCAAGATGCCTTAGACAGAATGCAGTAAATAAAAAAAGAAATTGCGGAATGAGAAAAAATATTCAGTTGATCTCCTTTCATCATGATTGAGTTTTTAAAAGAAGTAACAAAGAGGATTGAAGAGGGCAGAGTGGTGGCTGTGATCTATATGGACTTCAGTAAGGCATTCAACAAGGTTCCCCATGGGAGACTGGTTAGCAAGGTTAGATCTCATGGAATACAGGGAGAACTAGCCATTTGGATACAGAACTGGCTCAAAGGTGGAAGACAGAGCATAATAGTGGAGGGTTGCTAGAGGCCTGTGAACAGTGGAGTGCCATACCGATTGGTGCTGGGTCCACTGCTTTTTGTCATTTCTATAAATAATTTGGATATGAACATAGGAGGTATAGTTAGTAAGTTTTTAGATGACACCAAAATTGGAGATTTAATGGACACCGAAGAAGGTTACCTCAGATTACAACAGGATCTTGATTAGATGGGCCAATGGGCTGAGGAGTGGCAGATGGAGTTTAATTTAGATAAATGCGAAGTGCTGCATTTTGGAAAAGCATATCAGAGCAGGACCTATACACTTAATAGTAATGTCCGAAGAAGTGTTACTGAACAAAGAGACCTTGGAGTGCAGGTTAATTGCTCCTTGAAAGTAGGGTCGCAGGTAGATAGGATAGTGAAGAAGGTATTTGGTATGCTTTCCTTTATTGGTCAAAGTACTGAATACAAGAGTTGGGAGGTCATGTTGCAGCTGTACAGGACATTGGTTAGGCCACTGTTGGAACATTGCATGCAATTCTGGTCTCCTTCCTATCAAAAGGATGTTGAGATACTTGAAAGGGTTCAGAAAAGATTTACAAGGATGTTGCCAGGGTTAGAGGATTTGAACTGTAGGGAGAAGCTGAACAGGCTGGGGCTGTTTTCCCTGGAACGTCGGAGGCTGAGGGGTGACCTTATAGAGGTTTGAAATCCTGATGGGCTTGGATAAGGTAAATAGACAAAGTATTTTCCATGGAGTGGGGGAGTCCAGAACTAGAAGGCACAAGGTGAGAGGGCAACATTTTCACACAGAGGGTGGTGCGTGTATGGAATGAACTGCCAGAGGAAGTGGTGGAGGCAATGGTACAATTGCAACATTTAAGAGGCAATTGGATGGGTATATGAATAGGAAGTGTTGGGAGGGATATGGGCCAGGTGCTGGCAGGTGGGAGTAGATTGGGTTGGGCTATCTGGTCGGCATGATCGGGTTGGACTGAAGGGTCTTGTTTCTGTGCTGTACATCTCTATGACTCTGTGACATGCACACTCAGCAATATGACAAAGGCTGCTGCGCATATATAATCAATCCCTTGTTGGAATCTTGTAAAAAGCGTCCGCAGAATATGCCTCAATCTGAAGGTAATTCAGCAGTGTTCCACAATGTCCATTAATCAACTCCATTATTCAAATCTGACTAATTGCTTTTGACGCATGGCATTCTTTAGCCATGTGGATGGGAACTACTGCATTCATAGAAAAATCTAAAACAAGAACAGGAGTAGGTCCAGTCAGCTCTCCAAGCTTGCTACATTCTTCAATATGACTATGACTGATTATCTAACTCAGTACCCTGTTCCCACTCTTGTCCCATATCCTTTGACCACTTTAACCCTAAGAACTACATGAATCTTCTTCTTGAAAACATTCATGCTTTGGACTCAACCACTTTGTGTGGCAGAGAATTCCTCAGGCTCACCATTGTCTGGCTGCTCAGATTTATCCTCATCCTAGTCCAAAATACCCCATATCCTTAAACTATGGCCTGCTTCTAGCCTCCCCAATAATCGGGAACATTCTTCATGCATTTAACCTGTCATGTCCTTTCAAAATTCAAAATGTTTCTATAAGATCCCCACTCCCTCCTCATTCTTCTAAACTCCAGTGAATGTATTCCTTGAAGCTTTTTGATTTTCTTTGCCTCTGGTTGACCTTAACACCTTCAATCCCATTAGACAAGATATATAAATCAATTTGAAGTTAATGTCATTAGCTGCTGGGTATCCATTTCAAATATTCCAGGAAAACACCATTCTTCGCAGTGTTTAAGAAACATCTGGATGAACACTCAAATGCCAGGGCATAGTAGGCCATGAACCAACTCCAGGTAAATGAGATTAATGTAGCGTGGTGTTTGTTGGTCAGTATCAAGGTAGCCAGCCAAAGAGCCTGTTTCTGTGCTATATGACTCAACGCCAGCAGATTAACTTTCCAGGTTTTAGACAATTCAGGCATGATGGATGTTGAAGGGAGTTGCATTTCTGATGAAGGAGAATATCACAACTACACTTAGAGAGGACTCCTTGGAGCGCTTATCCAGTGAGGCCATTTGGGTAGAACTCAGGAATAAAGAAGGTGCAATCACAGTGATGGGATTCTAGTATTGGTCGCCCAAGAGCCAGCAGGAGATGGAGGAACAGCTATGTTGACAGATCATGGAAAAATATAAAAACAACAGGTTTGTTGTAGTGGGTGATTTTAACTTCCCCAACATTGACTCCCTTAGTGCTTAGCTAAGGCAGCATTAGTTAGATGCATGTAGGAGGGTTTCTTGAAAGAATATGAAGATAGTCTAACTAGAGTCATACTAGACCTTTTGTTTGGGAATGAATCTGGCCAGCTGATTGAAGTTTCAGTGGGGGAGTATTTTGGGAACAGTGACCATAATCCTGCATGTTTTAAATTAGTTATTGATAAGGAGAAGATTGGTCCGGGGGTGAAAGTGTTAGAATGGGGGAAGACTAATTACAACAGTATCATTGATTGATTTATTGTTGATACATGTACCAAGACACAGTGAAAAGTATTGTTTTGCATGCTACACAGAGCAGATCATACCATACAAAGTGAATCAGGGTGGCATAACAGAGTGCAGAATACAGTGTTACAGTTGCAGATTAGGTGCAGAGAGAGAGAGATCAGAATCAACATTTGAGAGGACTGTTCAAAAGTCTGATAACAGCAGGGAACAAGTTTGAACGTGTATTCAAAATTTTATATTTTCTGGCTGACAGAAGAGGGTGAAAGAGAGTATAACCAGGGTGAGAGGGGCCTTTGTTTTTGTCGTCTTTTCTGAGGAAGCAGGAAATAGAGTTGGAGGCAAGGATTGGAGAAATTAGATTGGCTGCAGCTAGTTGAGGGTAAATCCATATCTGACATTAGGGTATCTTTTAAAGGACAGTTGATCAGAGCTCAGGACTAGCATGTCCCTGGGAGGATAAAAGATGAAGATGGAAGATTCAAGGATCCTGGATGACAAGCGATATTGAAAATTTCGTCAAAAAGAAAAAGGAAGCTTATGTAAGGTTAGGAAACTGAAATCAGACAAAGCCCTTGAGGAATATAATGGAAGTAGAAACAAACTTAAATAAGGAATTAGGTGGGCTAAAAGAGGATGTGGCAAGTAAGATTAAGGAGAATCTCAAGACATCTTAAATGTATGCTAGAAGCAAGATGATAGACAAAGAAAAGGTAGGTCCACTCAAGAGCAAAGGAGGGAATTTATGCATGGAGCTGGAGAAAGTGGGTGAGGTCTTTAGTGAGTACTTCGCATTAGTATTCACAAAAAGAAAAGAACATGGATGATGATAAGGTTAAACAGGGTTATGTTGATATTCAAGGGAATGTAGGTATTAAAAAGGAGGAGGTGTTAGATGTCTTGAAAAACATTAAGACAAGTGAAATCCCCATGGTTTGATGGGATATATTCCAGGGCACTGAGGGAGGCAAGGGAGAACATTGCTGCGAGGTAGACAGAGACCTTTATATCCTCTTTAACCACAGACAAGGTCCCAAAAGACTAGAGAATAGCCAATGCTTTTCCCTTATTTAAGAAGGGCAACGGGGATAATCCAGGAAACCATAGGCCGGTGTGCCTTACTGCAGTGGTAAGGAAAACTAGAGAAGGTATTTAGGGACAGGATTTACTCACAATTGGTAAAGAATGGGCTTATTACAAATAGTCAGCATGGCTTTGTTAAGGGAGGTTTTGTCTCACAAATTTGATTGGGTTTTTGGAGGAAGTGACAAAAGTGATTGTACAGGGTAGGGATTTTGTCTACATGCACTTTATTAAAGCACTTGACAAGGTCCAGCATGGTAGGCGTGTCCAGAAGATTTTCACATGGGATCCATCGGGCATTGGTAAGTTGGATACAAAATTGGTTAGGTCATAGAAGACAGAAAGTAATTGTGAAAGAGTGATTTTTTTGCCTGGATGTTTGTGACCACAAGAATCAGTGCTGGGACCTCTGTTGTTTGTAATATATACACACACAAATGATTTGGATATAATTGTAGGTGGCCTCATTAGTAAGTTTGCAGACAACATGAACATTGGTAGAATTGTGGATGGTGAGGAAGACTGTCAAAGAATACAGCAGGATATAGATCAGTTGGAAAGTTGGGCAAAGAAATGGCAGATGAAGTTTTAATCCAGACAAGTGTGAGATGATGCATTTTGGGGGGTCAAATGCAAGAGCTAGGTACAGAGGAACCTCGATTGTCCAGCATTTGATAATCCAAATTTTGTATTATCCGGACAAGATCGCAAGGTCCCAATGCTTGGCTAAACTGTGTTATCCACCATTCGATATCCAAACATTCGATTATCTGAACAGAATACTTCCTGCCCATGTCATTCAGATAAGCGAGTTTCCCCTGTATATAGTAAGTGGCAGGACCCTTGATATACAGGAACATTGATATACAGTGGTATCTTGGGGCGCAAGACCATAGCTCCCTGAAGATAGCCACATAAACGGATAAGTAGTAAAGAAGGTATGAAGCATGTTTACCTTCATTGGTCGGGGCATTGATATAAAAGTTGGCAAGTCATATCGCAGCTGTATAAAACTTTAATTAAGTCAAGTTTGTAGCGCATGCATCCCTCACACTACATGAAGGATGCGAAGGCATTTGAGAGGTTATCAGGATATTGCCTGAATTGGAGGAGTGTTAGCTGTCGGAAGAGGTTGGACAAACTTGGATTGTTTTCACTAGAGTATTGGAGGCTGAAGGGGTGACCTGATAGAACTATATAAAATAATGAGACGCATGGATAAAGTAGATAGAGTCTTTTTCCCAGGGTGGAAATGTTGAATACAAGGGAGCCATAGGATTAAGGTGAGAGGGGAAAAGTTTAAAGGAGCTGAGTGAGGCAGGTTATATAGAGGGTGGCAGGTGCCTGGAACATGCTGCCAGGGGTGGTGGTAGAGACAAAAAAAACTGCAGGTGCTGGAATCCAATGTGGAGAATCAGGAGGCTGGAAGAACACAGCACGCCAGGCATTATCAGGAGGTGGAGAAGGGTTACACTAGAAACGTTGACTTCTCCACCTCCTGGCTTGCTGTGTTCTTCCAACCTCCTGTTTGTCTACCAGGGAGGTGGTAAAAGCAGAGACGATGGCAATGTTTAAGAGACACTTAGACAGACACATAAATAGGCAGAGGATGGAGGGATATGGATCATGTGCAGGTAGCTGGGATTAGTTTAGAATGGTTTTGTGATCTGCACAGATATGATGGGCGAAAGGGTCTGTTCCTGTGCAGCACTGCTCTACATTCTTCGTTCTCATGTTTAGTCTTATTTGAAGCTAGCTAATGTTAAACTTTGCACCTTTAACAAGTGCTCCTCGCTTTTATATGGAATTTATTTCATAACATTATGAATAAACAGAATGGGTCCTTTTGTGATTAGTTGTTCTATAATGAAACTAATAAGCTCATTTTTTTAAATGAATTAAAAGTCCAAAATCCTGGAGTAATGTTCCTCATTCTTCTCACATCTCTTTACCAATGCATTGATATCATTCATTCAATGTTTCAAATACTGTATATATTTGGGTAAATGTCAATCTCATGTAGAAATTGACCCCCTATTTTTGGCAAAAAAATCTGGAGTTTTCCACATGTCTTGTGTAAAAGTCAAGTCTAGCCCTTCACAGATAGCAGATCGACATTTGTGAGTCAAGGTATTATCTGGTGCATAAATGTTACAATGAGGAAATGACATTTCTCATGCTATTATATGTTTTGGTACTTCAACTTCAATTTTTGTTTGTATTAATAAAAGCTTACTAATTCCTTTTTGTTTCTATTCCCTTACTCTGTAATTACTGTAGCTCATTGTGTCTTTTTTCTTTATTTGTTTAGAGATCAGTTGGGCCTCTGCTAATGATTTGGTATTTTGGACTGCGGCATGAATTTCAGTCCCTCAAAAATAATATCCATGTAATAGTCGACTCCATAAATTTAACCTGAAAAAACAGTCTAAAAAATTTTACTCTTACACAAGTGTATACGGTATGATTTCACTATCATAATTCGCAGTATTTTACAGTGTTTTCAGTGTTTTACAGATAATACAGTTTATTTCTTGTGCATATAAACTGCACTTTAGTCTACATCCAGTAGGGAGACAGTATAGACAAGCCCACAAGTCTTTAATAGTAGTTCGCTCCAGATCATAGAACAATGAAAGTTCACCACAAGGCCCTAAATCCAGGTCAATACTAAATACAGCTCAAAGACAAAGGTAATGGGAGAGTGAATCAACAATGGAAAAGTCAAATCCTCAAGTAGTTGTTACTACCTGGGTATGGCTTCACTTTTATTAAAACAAATCTATTTCATGGACTGAGAAAGCAAGTTATTCCAAGGCAATTCTGCTGAGATTTTTCATTTACATGCCCTGTGAAAGTTAACACACTATCACATGGAGTTAATCATATTACCTGGCATTACATTTTCTGGGATGTCAAAGCTGTAAACACTCCTTGAAGAAATCAGCCTGTTGTCATGGATATTCCTGAGATTATTGCATGTGGTCGTTTGTGAAGATTCAACGTGGTTTGTAGAAGAATAAGGTTCATGGTTTCGATTTATGGTTCCCAAATCTTCCCCACTGGCAAAATTGGTGAAGATGCCATCTGCTGTATCACACACTGTTACACTTAGATTCAAATTCTGGTGAAAATATAAAATTTGATGTATTTTTGAATTAGAGACTTTTTTCTTGAAAGTAACAGTAATTTATCATCTGTATTGGTTCACATTGTACAATAATTATTTTTTTCCCACTGTTTAGCTACAATTTTATTTTTTCTTCTTCCCCTTAAGTCGTGATGGCAATATTTTTCACGTCATCCCCCGGGAGTGAAAGCAAAGAACTGTGGGGATGAGGTCTAGTATGTTACACCATTTACATCGCACACGAGTTTCCTCTTGACTCCTCAGGGGAATGAGAACTCCCAAATCAGGATTAGCAGGTCTTTTGTTTCAAAGATGTAGGAGAGATCTAATGAGCCCTCCGAGCTCATTTGGAGTTTGAGAAAGTGGAAGACTCTCGTTTAGTGCAGCACCCAAGGGGAATGAGCTGCCTTGTTCAAATGGGAGGACGTGAGAAAAATCCGAGTCCCATTTAATAGGAAGATGCTAAAGTTAAATATATTATTTGCCAGATGCTGGCGGAGAATTGGAATTGAGGTCTATCCCCCTGCTGTTTTTGGACAGGGTTTGGAAAACACTGAACAAGAACAGTCACTCTAATTGCTCAAGGCTCCTCAGATCTACAGAATATGTCTTTCTCGAGTTTTTGAAGCTAAGTCCTGTCAGAGAATACCTATGCCAAGAGAAAGCCTTAGTGGATGTAAATAGTTTCCCCCCAGAAGTACAGATGGATTTCACTTTTATCAGACATTTTAGATGTGTATTTTATTGTATTTGTATTTTAGATGTGTTCCATCTGATTAGCACACAGGCACCTCAGTACAAAGGACCTGATGCTTGCTGAGAAACAGCGTCACTAATGCTTGCAGATGTCCAATACCTCATTCAACTAATCTTTTTTTATGCGTGTGCCTAAACAAAACAGTTTGCTCACAGGACGCATCATAACTAAGCCCTCACCTGACATGCTGACAAGCAATTTCCAGAAATAAACAAAGGATGATGATCAGCAGCAGGAATCATGAATGGGAATTTTATCAGGGGTTCTTCTGAGTGTTCCAGTAGAGAGTTAATGGAAACCTTCTTCTTTGTCCATCTAATGTGAGTATCACTGCCCAAGCTAGCACTTGTGACTCACCCTTCAAGTAGCCAGTGTTCAGCTGCCTGCTTGAACTGTTACAGTCTACATGGTCCAGGGACACTCATAGTGGAGGCATTTCTGGACTTTGATCCAATGACTGTGAAGTAACAATGGTATATTTCTATGCCAGGATGGTGTATGATTTAGAGGGGAGTTTGCAGGCAGTGGTGTTCACATGGTCCTGCTACCCTGCCCATTTTTAGTGATATTTTTGCGTCTCTGGTGAGCTTCTTTCCAGTGGCTGATTAATGAGGCAGCTGGAGCTGGTTGGGCCACGGACAGTACCCTGGGAAACTCCTGTAGAGATGACCGGGAGCTGAGGTGACTGACCTCCAAAAACCACAACCATCTTCCTACATGCCAGCCATGACTCCAAAGAACAGAGAGTTTACCCCTGATTCCCATTAATTCCACTTTTGCTTGAGGTCATTCATGCCATTCTCACTCAAATGCAGCCTTAATTTCGAGGGCCGTCACTTTTACCCCATCTCTGGAATTCAGCTCCTCCATCTATGTTTGAACCAAATCTGTAATGAGGTGAGGTGCTGAGTGACTCTGGTGGAACCCAAACTGTGCATTAGTGAAGAGGTTATTTTTAAGCAAGTGTTGCCTGATAGCACTGTTAACGATATCTTCCATCGTTGATGATCAAGAGTAGACTGATGAAGTGGAAATTGCCCTGTTTGGATTTGTCTTGCTTTTATATATAGGATATACTTGGGACAATTTTCACCTTGCTGGGTAAATGTCAGTATTGTAGATCTATTGGAATAGCTTGGCATGGGTATGGCAAAAGTCTTGAACACAAGTCTTCAGTACAATTGTTGGAATATTGTTAGGACCTAGAGCCTTTGAAGTATCCAGTGCCACCAACTGTTTCTTGCTATCACATGATGTGAATCCAATCAGCTGAAGACCAACATCTGGGTCACTGGGGATCGCTGGGGGAGGCTGAGATGGTTCATCCACTAGAGTGCTTCTGGCTAAAGATCGTTGCCAGTACTTCAGCCTTATCTTGATGTGCTGGGCTCTCCCATCATTAAGGATGGCAATATTTGTGAAGACTCCTCCTCCAGTGAGTTGCTTAATCATCTCCCACCATTCACTACTGGATGTGTAGGACTGCAAAGCTTAGAGCTGATCTATTAGTTGTGGGATCTCATACCTCTGTCTATCACGTGCTGCTTACGCTGTTTAGCAGGCAAGTAGTCCTGTTTGGTAGCTTCACCAGGTTGACACCCAATTTTTAGTTATGCCTGATGCTGCTCCAGGCATGCCCTCCTGCACTCTCCATTGAATCAGGGTCGATCCCCTAGCTTGTTGGTGATGGTTGAGTGGGGAATATGCTGGGCCGTGAGGTTACAGATTGTGCTGGAGTATAATCCTGCTGCTGTTGATGGCCACCTCATGATACCCAGTCTTGATTTGCTAGATAGTTTCAAAGTCTACCCAATTTAACATGATGTTAGGACCACATATCACAATGTAAGTAAGGTATTATCAATGTGAGGGCAGGTCTTTGTCTCTGCAAGGATTGTGCTGAGTCACACTTACCAAAACCAAAGCTGGCAGGTTGGTAAGAGTGAGGTCAAGTATGTTTTTTCCTCTTGTTGATTCCCTCAACACCTGCTGCAGACCCAGGATAGCAGCTATGGCCTTTAGGACCCAACCAGCTCAGTCACACTGATCACCTTGGATACATTCTGCACTTATCCACCTTCAGTGCTTTCTCTAAGTCCTGTTCAGCATGGAAGAGGACTGATTCACAAGCTGAAGGTGAATGGAATGAGGTAATCAGTAGGGAGGTTTACTTCATGGGGTTTCATGGGATTTGGAGTTAATGTTGAGCTCTCCTTTGGCAGTTCCCACATTACTGGAGGATAGCAAAGATGATTCTTGATAGGAGTGAGAGATGCAGGGTAGTTGTCATGGGGGACTTCAACTATCCAAATATTGACTGGGATCACTACAGTACGAGTACTATAGATAGGTCAGTTTTTGTCCAGTGTGTGAAGGAGGGCTTCCTGACACAGTATGAAGACAGGCCTACAAGGGGCGAAGCCACTTTAAATTTAGTACTGGGTAACGAGCCTGGCCAGGTGTTAGATTTGGAAGTAGGTGATCACTTTGGAGACAGCGGTCACAATTCTGTCAGGTTTACTTTAGTGATGGAAAGGGATAGGTGTACGCCACCGAGCAGGAGTTACAGCTGGGGCAAGGGAAATTACGATGCAATTAGGAAAGATTTAGCAAGTGTAGAATGGGGAAGGAAACTGCAGGGGATGAGGACATTAAAAATGAGGAGCTTATTCAAGGAAAAGCTCCTGTGTGTCCTAGATAAGTATGTACCTGTCAGGCAGGGAGGAAGATATAGAACGCGTGAGCCGTGGTTTACTAAGGAAGTGGAATCCCTGGTCAAGAAGAAGAAGAAGGCTTATGTTAGGACAAAATGTGAAAACTCAGTTAGGGCACTTGAGGGTTACAAGGAAGTCAGGAAAGACCTAAAAAGAGAGCTCAGAAGAGCCAGGAGGGGACATGAGAAGGTGTTGGTGGATAGGATCAGAGTTAACCCTAAGGCTTTTCATAGGTATGTCAGGAATAAAAGAATGACGAGAGTTAAATTAAGGCCAATCAAGGATAATAGTGGGAAGTTGTGTGTGGAGTCAGAGGAGATAGGGGAAGCACTAAATAAATATTTTTCGACAGTTCACTATAGAAAATGAAAATGTTGGTGAGGAAGATACAAAGATACTTGCATCGAGACTAGAAGAGATTGAGGTTCACAAGGAAGAGGTATTAGAAATACTACAGAGTGTGAAAATAGACAAGTCCCCTGGGCCGGATGGGATCTATCCTAGGATCCTCTGGGAAGCAAGGGAAGAGATTGCCGAGCCTTTGGCATTGATCTTCAAATCATTATTGTCTACAGGAATAGTGCCTGAGGACTGGAGGATAGCAAATGTGGTTCCCTTGTTCAAAAAGGGTAGTAGAGACAACCCTGGTAATTACAGACCAGTGAGTTTCACTTCAGTTGTTGGTAAAGTGTTGGAAAAGGTTATAAGAGATAGGATTTATAACCATCTAGAAAAAAATAATCTGATCAGCATGGTTTTGTGAAGAGTAGGTTGTGCCTAACGAATCTTATTGAGTTTTTTGACAAAGTGACCAAACAGATAGGTGAGAGTAAATCAGTTGAAGTGGTGTATATGGATTTCAGCAAGGCTTTCAATAAGGTTCCCCACAGTAGGCTATTATACAAAATGCGGAGGAATGGGATTGTGGGAGACATAGCAGTTTGGATCAGTAATTGGCTTGCCGAAAGAAAACAGAGGGTTGTAGTTGATGGAACATGTTCATCTTGGTGTCCACTTACTAGCGGCGTACCACAAGGGTCGGTGTTGGGTCCACTGCTGTTCATCATTTTTATAAATGACCTGGATGAGGGCTTAGAAGGGTGGGTTAGTAAATTTGCGGACAACACTAAGGTCGGTGGAGTTGTGGATAGTGACGAAGGATGTAGTAGGTTGCAGAGAGACATAGATAGGATACAGAGCTGGGCTGGGAGGTGGCAAATGGAGTTTAATGTGGACAAGTGTGAGGTGATACACTTTGGCCAGAGTAATCAGAATGCAAAGTACTGGGCTAATGGTAGAATTCTTGGGAGAGCAGATGAACAGAGAGATCTCGGTGTCCATGTACACAGATCCCTGAAAGTTGCCACCCAGATTGACAGGGTTGTTAAGAAGGCATACAGTGTTTTGGCCTTTATTAATAGACGGATTGAGTTCCGGAACCAGGAGGTTATGCTGCAGTTGTACAAAGCTCTGGTACGGCCACACTTGGAATATTGCGTACAGTTCTGGTCACCGCATTATAAGAAGGATGTGGAAGCTTTGGAAAGGGTGCAGAGGAGATTTACTAGGATGTTGCCTGGTATGGAAGGAATGTCTTACGAGTAAAGGCTGAGGGCCTTGAGGCTGTTCTCATTAGAGAGAAGAAGCTTGAGAGGTGATTTAATAGAGACATACAAGATAATCAGAGGGTTAGATAGGGTGGACAGGGAAAGCCTTTTTCCAAGTATGGGGATGGCAAACACGAGGGGACACAACCTTAAAGTGAGGGGAGATAGGTATAAGACAGATGTCAGAGGTAGTTTCTTTACTCAGAGAGTAGTAAGGGTATGGAATGCTTTGCCTGCAATGGTAGTAGATTCACCAACTTTAAGTACATTTAAGTCATCATTGGACAGACAAATGGACCTACAGGGAATAGTGTAGGTGGGATGGGCTTCAGATTAGTATGACAGGGCGGCGCAACATTGAGGGCCGAAGGGCCGGTACTGCGCTGGAATGTTCTATGCTCTATACTGCATACCATATGCCACCACTTCTATTGGAAATGTCTTGTCAGTGGTACAAGTAAAGGTAAAGTTGCCACAGTCCTACCAGACCATAGGCCTGCACTTTCACTAGAGTGAGGTGACTGGTGGTACTTTAACCTGAGGGTCATCATGCCTCAGGCAAGGGGAGAGGTTGAGAAGAAGATTCCTCCATGGTAATCACAGCCAGTGCAGGAATTGAACCAGTGTTGTTGTGTCAGTCTGCATAGCGAATCAGTCATCCAACTGAGCTAATCAAGCCCCTTAATAAGACATACCCAGAGGTATGATAGTAGTATCTAGGACATTTTGTGAAGGTATGATTTCCTGAGGATGACTAATTCAGGCTATTGCTTGCCTAGTCTGTGAAACAACTCTCCCAATCTTCCCCAGATGTTAGGAAAGAGGACTTTGCAGGCTTGAGAGGGCTGTGTTTGCTGTTGTTTTTTTTCCAATGCCTTTGTTAATGCTTGGTGATCCATCTGTGTCTGGAGGTACATATATAGCAGGTCCTTTCACTTTACAGGGATAAGTGAATCATATGGGGTTTTATGACAAATGACAAAGTTTAGTGGTCATCTTGGGCTTACAATTCTAGATTTTCCTTTATGAATTTAAATTCTACTACCTCCCATTGTAGGATTTTAACCCAAGTCCCAGAACATTACCTAAATCTCTGGAGTACTAGTCCAGCAACAATACCACTCGTGCCCCCATGAAAGGGTTATCATCTCTATTGGAAATTTCCATTTTTTAATGTAAAACATAAGGCAGATTACTGGTAGGTTACATTTTGTCTGCAGTCACCCAGTATACCTCATAGATATTAAAATATAGAAACTTTATGATTTTCATTGTGAGGAATCCTTATCCATCACAGAATCTGGTGTGTAATATGCCCAAAGCCAGAGGATAATTGTTAATCGCATAGTGTACTGACCCACTCACAGCTTATAACAGAGCTTTTCAGTTTACAGAGGGCTAAGCTGTGTTAATGTTAACAGTTTACTCACCTTGAGCACAAAACAAAAGTATTGAGAAGAATTCCTAAACCAGAAAAAAACAGATTATCCAACATAAAGCAGAAAAACTACTATTTACATCAACTATCGAATAGTTTATAACATCTTTACATCAAAGACACAATGTGACACTTTGGTTAATGAAATAAACAGTTCAGCCTTTGTCACACAAGCATTGGAAAAGGAAATTTTTCACTTGTTCCTAAGAATACTCAGTCAGGCCTGATTTAATGATGATGATCTGTGGGAGTAGGTCACATGTACCAGAAACATCCTTTTGCATCTGGCAAAAAAAGGTGAAATATTGAAATTACAAAGTATTGTAATGAACGATATTTCAATTTTCACTTTTAGAAACTGGATAAACCCCTTTTCAGACTAAATGTTATATCATTCCATACAAATCGGTACTACAGTAAAGTCAGCATTTGTTTTTGTACATGGTCACTTATTTTGTGCTGGCCGTCTGTGTATATCAGATGTTTCTGGGATTTGTGTCGTTGATATTTGGGAGGTGATTACTTCAAGGTTTCTTCCGTAATCCATGTAGGGTATCACGAATGCAGATCAGTGTGTTAGCGATTGAGTGTAGGCCCTATCTCCAAACATATGTGCACGTGTGAACACAGCTCTCCAATGATACTACAGAATTGTAGAGCTACCCCTTTCATTTCCTAATTATCAGGGCAGCACCCATTGCTACTGGTGATATTTGTGTTTGTTTTGGAAAGCAATTGTTTCTTCACAGTCCAATTTCGACAACAGTCTTACTGACAGATAATATTTCCTTGATAACGATTAAGCTTTTAAGCACAGGATTTCTTTAAGCATTACCAAGACAAACCTAGTTTTGTAAAATAGAGAACATGTAATAATAAAAAGAGCAGGTATAATTTTTACCCGAAGTCCACCATACCCTATGATATCAATCCTAATGGGGATCCTTTTGTGCTAGATCAATCCTGTATTGAAAAGTGGTGCAAACTTTCTGAACCACTAGAAATTCTTTCACAACTTCAGGGAGGCAGCACATGAAAGGAACAACTACTTTTATCGAAGGGCAGCATTCCTAAAGCATATGACCTCCGTGGTGGCATTATCTAGGCTCTAAGTGACTACAGTAAGGTAAAAGTGCCACAGTCGGAGCAGACCATGGGCTCTTCTGTCACGACAGAGATGACTACTGGTGGTTTAACCTGAGGGTCACCTCACCTCAGGCAAGGGGCTAGGCTGAGAAGGTGGGATCTTTGTGGTAGCCTCAGCCAGTATAGGAATTGAAGCATGCTGTTGGCTTTACCCTGCACTGCAAACCAGCCATCCAACCAACTGAGCTAACTGACCCCCACCCCCCCCACCCCCCCACCCCCGTTAGTGACTATGTCACAGTTGATTTAAAGAAGGAAAGATTTTATTTTACAAATTTAATTTAGAAGTAATTAATTAACACATCTTGTCAGAGAATATGGCATAGTTGTAGGGAAATCACAGAGCTAGAAACTTTAAGGCTGGCAGAAGTGGATACAGGGAGTAATTCTTTCAATGGAATGGATAGATTCAGGGTGCAGGGAGCTCTCTGGTGATCAGGTTTTGATGGCTGGGCTGTTTCTAGTAATGGAGGTAGGTCCTTAAAGAGAAACAGGATGCAACTAGGCGTGGTCATGATTGGGAAAGGGAAACAGAAGATATATCAGAATATTAGAGTGACCAGAATTAGAAGTAATCCACAACTGCGGCAAAGGGTATTCAGGCAGCTGGAATGTGACATGGTATAGGATGGGACTTGTGGCCAGAGATGAGGCATGGAGGAGGCTAATGGTTAGACTAGTAGGCCAAGATTGCAGTTGCACAAGTAAAGGTAGAGATTATGAAGAAGGTCAAGTTGGTCATGGTGGCAGTTAGCAAGGGGGTCTGAGTGGGGGTTAGGAGAGGATTCCCAATGTGGCAATGTGGGGGTTGGGGAGGTGAGGTGGTGGAGTTAGCAGAGACAATGAGGCAGCTGGGAATGTGTGGAGGTGGTAGGTGTTTTTTGAAAGGGACTTTGCACAGATCATGGAGGCAGTTGGGAGAGCATTGAGGAATTGAATCTAATCAGCGAATGAACAGGTCACTTCTGGAGCATCATCAAAGTGAGCAGCACAGGCAGGAGGAACAATGTGAACACCTCAGGCTGTGGGCAGGAAGAGGCCCCACCAGGTTTTGGCCTCAGTGAGGAAATGGGGTAGACTGTCAGCAGCAGGGAAATCCCAGGACATTGACAATCTACTCCAATTTAGTCAACTGCTCAGAACTGGTGAACTGCTTATAGATATCCCATTGGAAATCCCTGCCTCCAAGGTTGTTGGCCAGTATGGTGGTTGGGAGGGGACAAGGAGGTGTTTGGGAGGTTAGGCAGGTGGTGGGAATAAACCAACAGCAGCCCTACAGTTTTATTATGGAGCCAGGAGAAGGATAGCTACTCCTCTGGATTCTACTTTCAGATCAGTATTTCATTACGCATTTACTTTGTGGTTGTTGACCTACACTTGTTTACACAAGTCTAAGTCAATTCCTGTCCAGGACTGACAGGTTATTGAATAGTAATTTATACATTGTGTAAAAAATGTTAATCTAAAGAAAAAGACGTAATGGAATTTATTTTTAGATATTTCACAAATAAATGATGGACTAATTACAAGTCTTCTGTTTCAAATTGTTCACACAGAATATCTCAAGGATTTATTTTTATTATTTGCTATCAATTTTGCTCAACACCTTACTAAAAACTAATTCGGAACTACAAGCACAGAATGAAGTCACATGATTGGATGATATTTTATTTCTGCAGACAGCTTTACCTTTGGAAACTCAACATTATGTGTGCAGCCAGAAATATAATTACTGTACAGAGCAAAACAAAAGATCCACCTTTCTACAAGGATATAACCAGAAGCATCAAATTCCACTTTCTCTGACCTCAACACACTCACCAAAGGAGAAAATCAAATTAGATGGTGTAGTCATCCTGACATCAACATATCTGTCAAACAGGAGGTAGTACCTGAAGTAAATTAAATCTAAACCCTCATTGCGCTTTCAATAACTTACTCAAACTTAACATACATTCTTCACATTTGAAAGAGAAAAAGTGCATCAACTGCTCAGTTCTCAAACTTGGCTGATTTTTAAGAAAGTGCAAGTGCGGAAATGATGGTCTTTCAACAGCCATTGGCCTTAGACGTCAATTCTGTTTCTCTCTCCACAGATGCTGCCACACCTGCTCAGTTTCTCCAGCATTTTATGTTTTTGTTTCAGATCTCCAGCATCCACAATATTTTGCTTGTACTCAGAAAAGATATTTAGGATTGAGTTGATTTTGTCCAAAAAAATCCAAATGATGGAGGGGATTCTACCTCTCCCTCTTCATAATTAAAATGGAGGAAATTTGCTTTGTATTTTCCACGTGCCCATCTCTGACTTCAATAAGGTTATGACTGATCTGATTGTACTCTCATATTCACTTTCCTGTATACCCTGATAACCTTTAACTCTGCTTTAATAAGAATTTATCTGACTCTGCCTTAGAGTTAGTCAAGGATTCAACTTCCACCATCTTTCAATAAGAGAGTTTCAAAGACTTACTGACCCTCTGACAGAAAAAGAAATCACCTCATCCCTGTTATAAATGGTGACCCTGGCTTTAAACAGTGACCATAAAGTAAAGATGTGTCCTACAAGAGAAATTATCCTCTCCACATCTACCCTGTCAAGAGCCTTCAGAATTTTATGTATTTCAATCAAATTACCCCTTACACTTCTAAACTCCAGCAGCTGCAAATCTAGCCTGTCCAACACAGAGGACCATCTGCCTTTTCCAGGTAGTGGTCTGATAAACATTCTCTGAACTGCCTCCAATGTGTTTGCATCTTTCCTTAAATAGGTAATAGTCATAGAGTCATAGAGGTGTACAGCACGGAAACAGACCCTTCGGTCCAACTCATCCATGCCGACCAGATATCCCAACCCAATCTAGTCCCACCTGCCAGCATCCGGCCCATATCCCTCCAAACCCTTTCCTATTCATATACCCATCCAGATGCCTTTTAAACGTTGCAATTGTACCAGCCCCCACCACTTCCTCTGGCAACTCATTCCATACACGTACCATCCTCTGCATGAAAAAGTTGCCCCTTAGGTCTCTTTTATATCTTTCCCCTCTCACCCTAAACCTATGCTCTCTACTTCTTGACTCCCCCACCCCAGGGAAAAGACTTTGTCTATCTATCTTATCCAGGCCCCTCATGATTTTATTAAACTTTATAAGGTCACCCCTCAGCCTCCGACGCTCCAGGGAAAACAGACCCAGCCTATTCAGCCAGTCCCTATAGCTTAAATCATCCAACCCTGGCATCATCTTTGTAAATCTTTTCTGAACCCTTTCAAGTTTCACAACATCCTTCCAATAGAGACCAGATTTGCATGCAATATTCCACAAGTGGCCTAACCAATGTCTTGTACAGCTGCAACATGACCTCCCAACTCCTGTACTCAATACTCTGATCAATAAAGGAAAGCATTCCAAATGCCTTCTTCACTATCCTATCTACCTGCGACTCCATTTTCGAGGAGCTGGTCTCTTTGTTCAGTAACATTCCCCGGGACCTTACCATTAAGATTTGCTTTCACAAAATGCAGCACCTACATTTATCTAAATTAAACTCCAAATGTGACCAATGTTATGTACATACACCAGACATAGTCAAACCAGTGTCCTGTTTAATAGAAGCATAACCTCCCCACTATTGTATTCGTTTCCCCTCACATCAATGGAAATATTCCTTTGTAATTGCTTGCTGGATATGAATACTAACATATTGTGATGCATGCAGGTGGACACCTGGATCTCTCCACATCTCAGAACCCTAATTTCTCACCATTTAGATACTTTTATTTTAATTTTTACTGCCAAAATGGAAAATTTCACATTTTACCACGATACTCAAGTTGCTGCTCATCTTTGCTCACTCATTTCATAAAGTGGAAAGTTGCCAATGAATGATATTCAACTGAACTTAAATTCCTCAGCTATTATGATGGATTTTAATTTCACATCTCTGAATAATTGGTTCAAGTTTCTGAATTACTCGTTCAGTAATGTGTGCTAACTTGACCCCCATCGTTATGCTGTTTGAACTGAGGCTTCAGCAGGACAACAATCGGTGGAAAAGAAGAAGGGGAGACCTAAAGTAAGTGCACAAGTTACTTTCAAGGTTCAGTGGAAGGGAAATCTGCAACTGGGGTCACTCAAAGCAAGTCATCATGTCCAGTCTCCCTTCTCTCCTACAAAATCCTCCCAAAGACCATCCTCATCATTAAGCTGCAAGGCCAAGGACAACTTGATACTCCCCTGCTTTAGTTGCCCTCTTCTCTCTCTCTCTGCTCAGAGGGGATTTATGTGGGGATCATGAATTAACAAGCCCCAAAACTGAAACTTAAGCCAGCCATTACTTTTTATACTGAGGCAAGCTCACCTCCCACCTACCTCAATCTTCACATTCCAGTTACTCTTCGGGTTGGAACTAATGTGGTCTCCATGCCTTTGAGACAGCATTAGTTCAGTTAAGAATATTAATTCTTCTCTCTGATAATAACTTTGCTTTCATGGGTGCCATTAGCTTCTATTCCTGCAAGCTGTAAAACAACAGAGTCATCCCAGCCACATCCATTATTGCCTCCTCCCAGTGCCTTCAGACACTGGACAGTGGTTTTGAGCTGATAGGTTGCTTATTGTTTTGCTTGGAATTGTGGCACTATGCCATCCTGCTGCTCGAGGGAAGCTACCTCAGCACAGATTGGGAGAAAATCCGAAACATTTCACACCTGTGTGGCTCAGTCCACATGGGATACTGTATTTGATATGAATCCAATTTGGGAAGCAAACACAACATGAAAAATGGAAGCAACGCAACATAATTATCTGGAATTGGAACACCTGCTAAGTTAAATGCAGGGTCATTTGAAATTAATTAGAAAGGTTATTTTACCAGGTAAAAGTAAATTGTAAATTAGCTCATTTTGCCCATATCAGCATCCCTATAATGGAATTGAACTTTTTCTGGTATGAACCTAAAACACAGATTGCATCAGTTTTAGATCAACAGTAAATAGCTACCTTCAATCAACCAGCTGATTAATATTGTTTTTCTACTGATAAGGATGGCTATTTACTGAATTGGACTAAAAAGGTTATTGTGTTCAAAGTTTATAAATGCCAGAAAATGTTAAAAAGGCAGTGTTTTTCCTAAACATTTAAATCTGAGCTTCTAAGAAATGAGAATTGGTGCAAAGCCATAAACCTATCTGATATTTTTTGATTTCTGTGTTTAAACAACCAGCCAGATCCAGAGTTTCAGTATCAGCAACAGCATCGGAGTGAATCTGCAGCAGTCCATCAAGTTTGCATTCAACCAACTTTATGACCATGTGACATTTGTCACTGATTCGAAGTGGAAAATTACAGTAGAAGAGATAAGAAGTTACTGTTTTGATGCAATAATTAGTCAGCATCATCAGATTTTCATTCAAATCATATAGATAGATTGGCATGTGCCCCATTCACTTTGAGCGGTCCTGATCCTTCTATTTCTAGTTGAACTCTTCAACTTAGCATTGCCACAAGCCATGAGAGAATAGCAGCCCTCAAAGTGTTGTCATGATCAAATGATTCTATGAATTCAAACAGGTCAAGGTTGGATGAGTGTTACGTAACAACATCTAGTTTTACTCTGCTCACCAGCCATGGCAACCATCAACAAACTGAATTTCTGCAAAGCACAGGAATGAGACAAGGAGATGCAACAAATGCAGGACCAACAGTAAATTACTATTACCACAACATACATGATGGGATTGTATAAAATGTAATCTTTTTCCCATTCTCTTTCCAATATATAATCTACTTGGGTTGATCTAAAATTATCAGAACAACAAATAAGTCTGAAACAAGTCTAAAACATTAGAAGTCCAAAGAACACCACATCAAGGCACCAGTTTAAAAACAAAGTCTCAGAGCAGTATAATATTGAATCACTTTTAAAATGATTGGCATTGATTAGCTGATTCTTACAAGTCATAACATGCACCAGAACTGAGGTACAGCTTATTAATGCACTTAGAAAACTAATTAGAGCTAAACAGACAACGCACAGAACTGCCTGTTGCAAAAGTAAAACAAAAGAGCTGAAGTACTGGCCTTGCATGCAGAGGTACATGACATACTGGTAAGGCACATGACAAAGGAAGTTAAGAAATTAGTTTTGACAATGTTTTCTGATGAGCAATCTGATGTTATAATGTATAATGAAAGTACTCACCTGAAGAACCAGTAGAATGAGAATTTTCAGACTTATACCACAGCATCTCCAGCTATCCATTAGTTCTGTTGAATGAACACTGATTGCGTTCAAAGCTCACACCTTCCCCGTTCACCTCTATTAAGCTTTCCAGTGCGTGTTAAAATTTCAGTCATAACTCAGAACTGTTTGAGAGTGTGCCATTTCCTCCTGCACTGGGTCTAATCCTGCCAAGCAGTGTGGATCTGAATAAGCCTGTGTAATTGCTGAAGGAGTGAGGCACAAGGCAGAGTAAATTCTAAGCAAATAAACTGTTTGCTCTGGGCATACAATCCTACTGCAGTAACAGTGAGCAGTACCAGGGATTCAGCATCCGTGGGTCCAGTTACAGTTCTTTCAGTCAATGGCATACCTCCCACGAATGCAGACATTTATTTACATATTCAAGTATTCACAATTGAATAGATGCACGATCAGGATGCAGCTTTTAATGCTATTCAGAGCACATAAGTCTCCAGGTCGAAAAAGTAACCACAAACCAGCTCTTTAGTGCTGAACACATTCTGGTGCATGGAGGAGGTTGCCATTCCATACAAGAAAAACTTTGACACACTTGTTTCTGGAAAAAATACCCTTATCTGTTTTCCTATCTGTGGTCCATTGAACAATCTTTTCCTATTCATTTAGCTGAATTGCACTTATAATTACAAAACCAGTCTGGACCATGGGAACTCTCTTTGATTAATGTTCTGCCTCTATTCTAATGCAAATTTCTGTCACAAACTTCTGTAGCACAAATCCCAAATTCTGATCAGGTTGGACAATACACAGTTTGAATTCCTGCCATTTTATAAGCTGTTGGCTGTGCATGGATTTATTCAAAAGGAGAAGGTGCTTAGTTTATTTTTCATAACATTGTTTTTAAAGAATGCCAGTCAGAAAATGGTATCAAATACAAGAGTGTGCTAATAATTAGTTAATTATCCTCAATGGTGAGGAGGACATTCGAAGAGGAGAATGTTGCCTTTTCTCTGAGATGCAGGATATTTGGAGGCAGTGGTCTGTCCAATGGGATTAGGACACGCAAGGGTAATAGAAAATGCAGGATTCATTTGCCCCTTCCAGTTACTTTATACTGCTTTGCTGTGTGCATCGGTGAATGTTGTGAATATATTTGAATGATGTCATGGTTGAATAGCTGGCATGTGCGATTTGGGAGATGAATGTGAGGCTCTTAGCTATACAATGTGTGTGAGGTTGTGTTTGAACATATAAGATTCAGATATGAGTCCTAACTGTACAGATTATTAGCAAGTAAGTGTTGCAAGTGAGCAAAGACTAAGGCTAATATTGCAGTTAGTAAGAGATGAGATTTGAAAGTGCATTCATTGTGCATTCATGTGAGCTCAGTGCAATCAGGTCTTTGAGACACTGAACTCCATGACAATCTGCTCCCACAGTCTTATAGCATGTCACAGACTCATAGAGTCCTAGAGATATGCAGCATGTAAACAGACCCTTTAGTCCGACTCATCCATGCCAACCAGATATTTAAATTAATTTAATCCCATTTGCCAGCGTTTGGCTCATATCCCACAAATATTTCTTATTCATCAACCTATCCCGATACCTCCTAAATGTTATAATTGTACCAGCATCACAACCTCCTCTGGCAGCTCATTCCATACACACACCACCCTTTTAAATCTTTCCTCTCTCATATTAAACCTATATCCTCTAGTTTTGGATTCCCTTAACCTGGGGAAAAGGCTCTGGCTATTTACCCTATCCATGTCCCTCATGATCATCTACATAGCCTCCTGATCCTTCCTTTCCAAGAACTCCAAGTGCCCCATCTGAAAACTTTGGAACCTGTGCTTTCCCCTGTTTTTCAACATTTGCTGTGTTAGAGTCTCTTCCTGTATGACTGCCAGCAACAGATCCTGTTTCAGTACACCTTTGTTGGGGGTGCGGTCTGGCTTTAAGCAGAGCAGGCTGGCTTGGAATAGAATGAGTCTTCACAATATTGGTCTCCTGCTGATATGTAAAGCTAATCCACAGTCCAGTTAGTGTCCACTGGGAGCTGTAATCATTGATACATGGGCTGCCTGTAGTGTATTAACACACACTCTGATACCTGCATCTCTTTTCAGGGACTATCAATTTAAGGCTTATCATCTTTTATGAAAAAGATTAATAAATTACAGTGTCCTTTGGGTTGAGTGATATGGTTCACAATGACTTAATTCCCTACAGTGGTACTTCTACATTGACATTACTTTAGTGAGCTACACGAGAAAATATGACTGTGAAAGCCACTTTCTAAAAAGAGTATTTTTAGTTGTTTTTTTTCGAACTGAAAGGAATATAGGCAATAACGTTGTCAGTCATCAGTATCTTAAGGAGGAATTAATTACATTTTGTAGCTGTCTGAATTGACAATAAATTAGATTTGGGATAAGAATGAATTTTTTTCCAAGCAGTGAACTGAAAGATGCAGCAGGTTAGATCACAGTCCCTTTTCACCAGATTTAATTCAACCCAGACTTTTATGATAAAAGATTTCTTTCCCTGTCACTGTGTGAAATGAGCTTGCAGGGCTCGGCCTAGCTTCACGTTACTGGGGCAGGCCCTTTGCACCAACCTTCCCATAATTCATGCTGTTGACAGACTCACTGAAAAAGGCCATAAGAAATGGAGAGGAGAGATGTCACAGTTATAAAGAGGAAAGAAAGATTTGTATTTAAGTAGCATCAACTCACATCTCTCAGAAACATCTCGAAGCACTTCACAGAGAGTGAATTACTTTGAATTAAAGTAAAGGTTGTTATGTGGAAAACATTTTGTGCATGTTAAGAGAGATGAATGATTCATTTCTGTATTGTTGATAGCACCTCCCACCACCAACATGAGATTTTTAAAGTCTACCTGAACAATAGGATGGGTCCTTTTCTAAAATTTTAGCTACAGGATGGCATCACAACTATGTTGAAGGGCACCACCTTAGCAGTACTCTGGCAGGGGAGAGGGTCTCCCATTTCAAAGAACTCATTAATATTTCACAGAATTGCTGCAGCCAAAAATAGGCCATTCAGCCCATCATGCCTATCCCAATGCTATTAACTAGTGACAATCTCCCACCTTTTCCCCATACCCCTACAGGTTATTTCTATCCAAACAATCATCCAATGCCCTCTTGAATGCTTCAGTAGATCCTGCCTCTGCCACATTTCCAGACAGTGCCTTCCATGCCCTAACAACCCACTGTGAGAAAAAAAATTCTCAAATCACCCTTCCTTCAGTTGCACCTCACTTTAAATTTATTTCTTCTCATTTTTCTTCTGTACGCAGGAATAGCTTCTCCCTATCTGTTCTATCTAGCCCACTCATGAGTTTGAAACCTCTATTGAATCTCCTCTCAGCCTCCTGCTCCCCAAGGAGAACAATCCCTATATTTGTTCCATGTATATCAGAATGCCCCATAATTTGTTTGAAGGTATTCTTTAATTAGAACAGAACATTTCCTGGAAAAGACATGGCTTTTTTTTAGGGAAATGCTTAAACTTTACACTGCTATTACAGGCTGTGGTGCCTAGTCAATTTTGACAATATGAAAAATATGGCTTATTTTACTAGCCAAGCCCAGCACATTTTTGTGGAGATTTGAAACTAATGTTATGAATCATGTTGATACTAAAAACACAGAAGAATGTTTTGAAAGAGCAAAGGAAATGCACAAACATAAAGAGACACTCAACTCTTCTAAATACATGCACTGAGGTAGATTTGCAATATATCTAATTTAGTTTTCACCAGTAACCCTCTTGATTTAGCAAGCATTACCAACTCTACAATAATAGTATCCAAGTAGACAATTACTGTATGTTTAAAATACTGTGCAAATGTTTGATATTAGGCTATTCATATAGTAATAGTGAATTTAAAATAAAAATCACCTCTGGATCCAGATTAATAGCTGATGTAACCTTCACTGGAGTAAATGGCAACACATGGGAATGAATGTTTTATGAATGTGAACCTTTGAGTGGAGCTGCATGCAACAGCCTCGACTGCTAACCTAAATAAGCTCAGCAAACCGAAATAGTTTCCACTGATGTTTTGGTATGTCTTTGGGTACAATAATTTTTCTGAAAAGTAGTTTTGTATGTTTTCCATTCCAAATATGAACATATCTGGGCATGGTGTTACATTACAGCATTCACCTTCTTTATAATCAGTAATTTTCCTTGCTGGCAAATGAACTATGTACATCAATCAATTGTTTCAATGTCGTCATCACTAGTTTATTTGATGCCAATCCTGTTACATTAAACCCCCAGCAGCAATAATATGAAACATAATTCAGTTCAGGGTCTTGGATGCAATGAATTCTACAATAATTATCATGTATAAGTCTACAAATCAAGCAGAATTTAATACTGAGAAAGAAATGGGAAATCTGAGACAATTCTCGTTTCCAATCAGATTTGCAGGAAGCGTTGTTATCTCCAGGTTTTGGAGTTTGAGTAACAGCTTATGTCATTGCAATGTTTCGGTGAGGTTCAGAGCTTCATGGATAACGCATTTACAGATGTGGGTAACCACAACTCAAGGATGTTCAAGGGAAATGAAATGGATGACCACCAGAATAACCGGTCAGGTACTGCAGAGGCCCCTGAGTACATTTCAATCTTAACACAGTCTACAGATCTGAATACTGAAGTAAATAATGGTTCACCTGGGGAATGTAGTCAAAGTAAAGAGCAGGGTACCACATCAACATTACAGGGAGCACAAAAAAACTGAAAAAGCAATGGCGATAGGAGCTTTGATAGTGGAGCAGACAGTCAATTCTGTGCTTACAAACAAGAATCCGGGATAGTAGATTATTTCCTTAGCATCAAGGAGCAGTTGCAAACCACCCTAACCAGGAAGGATGTGCAGCCAACAAGCATGGTCCACATTGGTACCAAATGCCTTGATAGAAAGCAGTATGTGCAAGTTCTGTGGTCATAATTTAAGGCACTAAGGAGGAAATTAGAAAGAAGACGACAACATGTGCATCCCTGGTTGGAGAGGTGGTACAGAAGGTGGTACTTTAGATTCTTGGGATAGTGGGATCAATTATTTGGTAGATGAGACTTGTACAAGCTAAACAATTTACACCTATACAGAGTTGGAACAGTTTTCTTTCAGGGTGATTTGCTATTTCTATTAGTGAGTCTATTAATTTGACAGAGATATGAGAACCAGGAAGTAATACTAGAGACCAATTCCAAGCTGTAAAGAATATTGGCAGAGTTACTAGAGTAGAAAATTATAAGATATTCAGTTGGTTCAATATAGGAGGGAAGTTTAATTTTGTTACTTATTCATGGGATATGTGTGTTTCCAGCTGGACCAACACTTATTACCCATCCCTAGTTACCCGTGACTTTTGGCTAGTGCCATTTCAGAAGGCAGTTAAGACTCATTTGGTTGTGGGAATGGAATTACATGTAAGCCAAGTTCGATAATGACACAGATCTCCTTTCCCTTAAGGATGTTAATGAACAAGACGAGTCTTTACAATAATTGACAGTGATATTTGGTTGCTATTAAGCTGACATTTAGCTCCAGATATTTTATTCATTTGAAATTTTGCTATCTGCCATGGTGGGACTTGAACCCACGACCCCAGATCAATAGTCTGGGTAATAGATAATGACCCCAATGCCATTACTATCATGCTACTATCTCCACCACCACTGTCCCACCCTCCCACAATTTAAATTCTAAATTAGGATCATTGTGCAGTTAAATGACAATATGCACATTGTATCAATGTCTGCTTAAGAGGGTCTCATACCAAGTGAATTTGCAAGTGGGGAAGGAGGCCAGCCCAGGAAATTCATTTTCATCACTATGATGACATGGTCAAAGAGGCCAGAACGTGAGTTTGCTATGCGTAATAGGTAGGAAGTGTACCAATTAGAATATGTGGCCAGTTTCTGGGATGAAACTGCATGGGGACGGGAGAGTTCGCTGCCTCTTGTCATGTTAATAATTCTCCAACTGGTCAGGCAGATACAGATACAACCAAAGCCAAGGAGAGATCCAAGTCAAGATGAGGAGTCGCTGAGCTAAGAATAGCATACCTTTGGAACAGGAGACCATAAAGACTACTGAGAATGAGGGAGTTTGCAGACAGTAAAGCTGGGCAACCAGTCCATTGGAAGGGCAGCTCAATATTAGCACAATGGAGACATTGGTAAAATTGTGATTTCCTGATAGACTGAGATGACCTTATATGCTTTTCTTGTTGTTCTCCATTGTGTATCATTGTCAAAGTCAATAGTGCCAACAGGTAAGTGATGAACAGTATGAATTTTCTCTTCCTTATCCTCCACCATCGCCTTTTTTAAAATTCATTTGTGAGATGAGCCAGAAATAATTCCATATCCCTAATTGGCCAGAGCACAGTTAAGAATCAGTCACATTGCTGTGGTTCTGGAGTCACATGTGGGCCAGGTAAGGACAGCAGTTTCTTTTCATGAAAGGCATTAGTGAACCAGATGGAGTTTTCTGACAAACAATAATGATTTCATTGCCATCATTAATGAGAGGGAGGAAAGGCCTCTATAGATTTTCCGATAATCACAAGTACATAGCTACAATCAGAAGATGTGCTTACAGTCAGATGTGAATACATTGTGGCATGATTATAAAGTCATGTGCATTCGTTTGATTATGAGTAGATAATATAGTCAAGGAGTCTGTTATTTAAGCTAGAATGTAGACTGTGTGAACACTGATAGAGACATGGGTGAGAAATGTTTAACCTTTTGATATTACCCGTAGAATTTGTTGATTATCAATAGAAACAATATATAGCTATTGTTTTTGTAATAAAGCTTGAGTTGTATACATCTTTAATAAGTATATCCCCCATGCTTGCAGAAATAAATGTTTGAACAAAGCAATCTGTTCAATTAAACTACTAATTCCAGGTGTTTTAAAAAATTTAAATTCAACCATAGTAGGATTTGAACTTGGGCCTTCAGAGCATCATTTGGACTTCTGGGTTAATAGTCAAGAGCTAATACAGCTAGACCATCACCTTCCCACTTGGTTGCACTCACAAAGCTTTCTGACAGTGTATGTGCAGAAACAGGGGAGCATAGCTTTACTGCCATGTGCAAATCCAGGTTCCTTTGAGAGAGACAAAGGAGTTGGTCCTCCCATTGAACAAGAAACTTTAGATTCTTCACTGGACAAAGTGACCAGGCATAACATGGACAACATTCTTCACAATGATGTGGAATTACTGATAAAGATTACACCTTTGGAAAAGCTAATCTCCTAGTGACAAATGTGATGACAATGCTAGTTTAGGTAAAACTGCAATCTGATAAAAGGATGGAAGGCCCCAAGTCTTATTTATTTTACTAGATCCAGGGCTTTGACAAAACAGACTGATCGGCATCACTGTTCTAGTTTTTCAAGAAATAATTAAGAGAACCATTTCTTGGATATTAAACACACTCCCACAGTCACACACACACACACTCCCACAATCACACATGCACCCTCTCACAGACTTAGACACATTACACTCACTTATACACTCTGTCACGCTCACAATCCCCCACCCCAGAGACACAGATGGACAGCCACACGCAAACACAGATGCACACATATGCATATACGTTTGTGGGGTGAATTTGTACTTGCAGAGTTACATTGTATTTTGCTCAAAAACTGCAAGAATTCATGTAAGACTCTGTTAACTCACTTTTTAGATTAGAATCAGTCTAAACATTATGGCACAGGCAGGGAACACAGGGGGCTAACACCTTCAACATATTATCTGGCTAACACCAATTGTTACAGTTAACCTGAGAATGTAACTGTTAAAAAAAAACTGTGATTTACGTATGAAAGAAGTGAAACTATCATGGTCATTCTAACAGATGAAAGATTCAACAAACAATCAAGGTATTTTTCAATGTATACTCTCAGTTACATCACACTGTAAACTTTTGCTATAAATTATGTGCCTTACAATTGTGTCCTCCACAACCACCTGATGAAGGAGCGTCGCTCCGAAAGCTAGTGCTTCCAATTAAACCTGTTGGACTATAACCTGGTGTTGTGTGATTTTTAACAAAATTGGCGAAGTTACAGATAGTGAGGAGGATACAGCAGGATAGGGATAGGTTGTAGATTTGGGCAGAGAAATGGCAGGTGGAGTTTAAATCTGAGCTATGCAAGGTGATACATTTGGATGATCAAATTCAGATGTGATTTATACAATTAATGACAAAACCCTTAGGAACATTGACATACAGAGGGATCTGAGCTTACAGTTTGACAGATCCTTGAAAATGGCATCACAGGTGGATAAGGTGGTCAAGAAGGCATACAGTATGCTTGCCATCATCAGCCAGAGCACCGAATAGAAAAGTTGGCAAGTTATGTTACATTCGTGAAAAAGGGCTTATGCCTGAAACATTGATTCTCCTGCTCCTTGGATGCTGCCTGACCTGCTGCGCTTTTCCAGCAACACATTTTTCAGCTCTGATCTCCAGCACCTGCAGTCCTCACTTTCTCCTAGTTATGTTACAGCTGTACAAAATTTCAGTTAGGCCACATTTGGAATATTGTATGCAGTTCTGGTCGCCAAACTACCAGAAGAAGGTGGATGCTTTGGAGAGAATGCAGAGGATCTTGCCTGGTCTGGAGGGTTTTAGTTATGAGGGGAGGTTGGATAAACTCAGATAGTCTTCAGGAAGAAAGACAGAGGCTGAGGGGCGACCTGACAGAGGTCTACAAAATTATGAGAGGCATAGGTAGAATGGATAGTCAGAGGCCTTTTTCCAGAGTGGATAGGTCAACTGTAAGAGGTCACAGGTTCAATTTGAGAGGAAGAAAGTTGAGGGGGAGAAATGCAGGGATAATCTTTCCTACAGAGAGTGGTGGGTGCCTGGAACACACTGCCAGTGGAGGAGGTGGAAGCAGGCAGGTTAGCAACATTTAAGGCATTTCGTGATAGACACATGAATGTGAGGCAAACAGAGAGGTAGAAACCTCGTGGGCCTAAACAAGGATTATGAATCAGTGCAGGCTTGGTGGCCCAAAGGGCTAGTTCCTGTGCTGTATTGTATTGTATTCCAGGCACCATGAAAATACTAATATAGACACCCATGAAAACACTTGAAATTTTGGCTTTTGTCTTGCTTCAAGTTGGTATCAAAAATCCCATTCACTGCTTAAGTATTGTGCTTGGATTTCAAGCGTTATGATAGACCTGATAGAAGACCTTTCTAGCAAGATAAATGGGGCTGTTGTTCCAGGTGATCAGTATGTGAAGAAATAATGGCTTGGAATCTGTGATACTTGGGTTAACAAGTTCTCAATGTTGTATGCTTTATAACTCTGATTTCTAACATCAGTCATGAAAGCAGCAGATAGATTGGCTTATCTTATTGTTAATTTGGTTATTAAGCATAATAAAATGTTTTCAAAACTACTTCAACAGAATGTGCTTGTTATTGCAACTTAAATGAAAGGAATTGCTGGGTTATTATATTGTCTTCGAAATTGCTTCTCCTTCACCTTTCACACATTTTAGATTGGGAAATACTTTTCTAAAAAGTTTTATAGTTTCAGGGAACCTATGTGCTGTTATAACATCAACTGTGAAATTTCCCTCCCTTAAAGTATCAACAAATTAATCATATACTGCATGCAGAAAGCAGGAGATCAGTCCTCATTGCGCACAGGGTTTGTATTTTATCCATTAGTCAATTGTTTGTAATCAACCAAAGTGGATAGGCAAACAGGACTTTCTCTGAGCTAGGAGACCTTTGTTGACCTGTTTTGGCACCAATGTTAGCAAAGCCGTATTTAATCACTTAAACATGCTGAAAGGCGGAGAGCGAAATCTGGTTGCTTTTGAGCGCGCTGACAGCCATTGTATGAATAGAAGCAGCCCTTTCTTCAGCTGGAGAAGCAGTGTGAAATCTGTTCCAATTGCTTTCACATGAATAATTAGCACCTCAGCATCTCCCTGAATTAAGAAAATTCCTTTCTGCTTGGCTCACCAATTGACCTTGCACCTTTTTCCAAATGGCTCTGAAATAAAAGAGGGTCATAGAAAAAGAAATATGATATGGTGTCCCTTCTTATCCCTCTTTCTGAGCCTTTCTCGAATGTTCGCTGGCTTCAGTCAATGGAGTCACAGGGCAGGGGTCACAGTTCCCAATGAAATTAAGCTGGGTCATCCAAGTGTACTCATGCCCTTTACAAAATATGGTACAAAAAGTCTGGCTGAAACTGGGGAATAAGCAAATATAATGTTTCTCCCTATTGTTCTGGCTGAATACTGCTAATGAGTTTCAGGTCATAACTACTGTCCCATTGTTAATATTGGAATCACATAACACCAGGTTATAATCCAACAGGTTTATTTGGAAGCACTAGCTTTCAGAGCGATGCTCCTTTATTAGGTGGTTGTGGAGCTTGACTACTGCTATTGGTGATGCCAAGCTTCTCCAGTTTGTAGTTTTTGGTGTGCATGTCCATGGTGTAGTTCTGTTGCCATGTCTGCTTGGCAATGTCACGTAACTGTACTGCTGTGTCCAGAGTGCAGGCTGAGAGTGTGGACTCTATCTTGATTTCAAGATTATGGCACCTGCTGTAGTGCTGGTGTACGAGATGATTGAGGAGTTTGTGAGAGGTATGGCAGCAAAGTCTCTCAATGTGGTCTGTGTTGTAGGTCAATTTGAGTGGGTTTGTGATCTGAAATCCTTTTGCGATCGTTCCTGCTTGCTTGCATTTCTGTGTCGCTCTGCATAATCTTCTTGGAGATCCTCTCCACTTTGAGCCAGCAATTAGTGCTGTCAATGGTCATGCTCTCTCTCATGCGCGCACACACACACACACACACAAACACACACAAACACACACACACACATACACACACACACACACACACACACGTAAGTCTATGGGGTGAATTTGCATTTGCAGAATTACATTTGCAGATACATTCTATTTTGCTCAGAAAGCACAAAATCTGCAGGTAGTCAATCCATGTAACATTTTATGAATTCCTACTTTGGAAATAGAACCAGTCTGGCTCAAGATTGGAATACAGACAGACTCTAACCTCACACCTTTGATGCATTGTCTGAGCTGAGATGTCACCTTTTTATAAAAAAAAGCTTAAGTTATCTCAAGAACGTGACTTAAAAAAAGTTCTGTGATTTACATATTAATGAACCGAAACCTGCAGCCTATTCATAAAGATGAAAAACTTGACTGCAATCTAGGTTTGTTCAACATATCATTTCAGTTGCATGACACTGTCATCTTTTGCTATAAATTCTGTGTCTTATGATCCTGATCCACAGCTACTTGATGAAAGAGCAGCACTCTGAAAGCTAGTGCTTCCAAATAAATCTGTTGGACTATAACCTGGAGTAGTGTGTGATTTTTACTGTTGTTCACCCCAGTCCAACACCAGCTCCTCCACTTCTGTTCAATATACAATACAGGTCTGGGCTGATCCTTGGTTGCTTTTGCTATGGTAACCTAGGTCTGCTTGTATTCTATCAGTCCTTGGTTGGAGAAACTGTTTAGCCAATTTTATGTCGGGCCTCGTTTCTCAGGCCTTAGGTGACTTGGCCACACTGAATGTTTAATGTGATGGATGAGGTAATGATCCAACAGACTCTAGCACCTAGATGGTGTCAAGCTTCCTGAGTGCTCTTGGAACTGCTGTCATTTATTTAAATGAGAAATATCCCATCACACCCTTGCCTTATGCTTTTGAAATAATGGACAGGCTTTGGGCAGTCATGAAGTGTGTTATTCACTGCAGAATTCCCACCTGTGATCTGCTTTTGCAGACATTGTACTTAGATGGCTAGTCCAGTTCAGTTTCTGGTCAATGGCAACACCAGGATGTCAATAATAAAGGATTTATTGATGGTAATGCCCATTGAATTTCAAGGGGAGGTGCTCAGACTGTCTCTTGTTAGAGAAGGTTATTTCCTTGTGCTTGTGTGGTGTGGATATTACATAGTAGTTATCAACCGAAGTCTGAATATTGTCCAGGTCTTGCTACATGTGGACAGGGAATGCTCAGTAACTGAAGAGGAACAATTATTATTGAATATTAAGCAATGACCAGCCAACAGCCCCTCTTCTGACTTAATCACAGAGGTCAGGTAACTGATAAAATATCTTAAAATATCATAAAATGCAGTTGGTTTAGTAAGATACAATGAGAGAACTCATTAGGCCTCATTGCAAACAACTCTCCAAACAATTGTTCCATGAATTTGCAGAAACTTACTAAAGATCCTTAGGCAGTACCCTCCAAACTCACAATCACTACCATCGAGAAGGACAAGGGCAGCAGATACCATGGAGGAATACCACCACCTGGAAGTTCTGCTCCAAGCCACTCACCATCCTGAATTGGTTTTGAGAGTATGGAAGGTGTTGCAGTGTGATTGGGTGATGTTTTGCTCTACCTTGTGAGTGCGGCTGATGAATCTGGCATTTACACATTTCCTGACAGTTTGAGCAGACATGACAAGCCCAGGGCAGCCACCCTCCGGAGGGCTGCAAATCCAATCCTTCTTTAGTCGTTCCATTATGGATCTCTCTGATGACTCTTCCAGTTTGTCAGTTGGCTCATGGGGATCACTGCTGACATCTTGGAAGAATTCCTGGAGTCTCAATCATCAAACATTGCTGTTCCATCAATGCTGTTGGGCGCAAAATCCTGAAATTCCCTCCGTAATGGCATTGTGGGTCAACTTACAGGACATGGACAGCAGCGGATTAAGAAGGCTGCTCACTATCACCTTCTCAAAGGCAACTAAGGATGGACAATAAATTCTGGCCCAGCCAGCGACACTCACATCCAACAAGTGAATACTAAAAAAACTTAGCCAAGAAATATAAGATTCAGCCCCTTTGGGGCCACAAAACCACATTACCTCTGAGTCCAGCAACATGATTAAAAAACTCTCATTCTTGTTTTCAACGCTGTTAATTAGCATGATTCAGTCAATCTATCTCTGCCAACCCCCCTCCGATCTAACAATGCTCTGAAATATCTATGCTTCTCCAACACTGTCCTCTGGCAATCTCAATTTTAATTGCTCCATCAACATTGGCTGTGCTTTCCGTTCTCAAATTTCTAAGCTTTGGAATTCCTTCTGCAAACATTTCTACTCTTTCAAATCTCTTTCCCCCTGTAAGAGGCTCCTGAATACTTACCTCTTTGATTGATAATTGCCCTAATATTCCCTTAGTTGGGTGCCAAGTTTTATTTTAATGGCAAGTGCCTTATGATGTTTAACTCTGCTAAAGGGACTTTTTAAATGCGAGTTTCTGTTGATTGTTCTTGTTGACCACAACGAGGATTTCACAAACTTTGAAAAAAATTATTATTCATAAAGTTGAAATCCCAAATGAATATCATTACTAAATGACTTTATGCAGCAACGTTTTGCAATGAGATCAAGACTGTCACCAACTCAATAAAAGATTGATTCAATTGTCAGATTCCATCACACTGGGTGCAGCAATATTACACGTTTTTTAATCAAAAGGATGAAGAGAGAATCAAAAATATGTTTTAGCTGTTCATGAGGAAAACTGATGAGTGGGTCAAATCACTGTGTGCAACTTGAAAATATTGTAATTTGTAATCTGCAGTCAATTACTTTACCTTTATTTCATACCTAGAGCATGTGCCAGCAGCTTACACAGCAAACACATTGAGTGGGCCAATTAGCTAAATAGAATCTAGGGAGGACTAGTCAAGTCCAGTGGTCCATTGACTGTTGTCAGTAGAGGGTCCTGGCACAATATAGCATCTGATCTCAGAGCAAGAATATAGACAGCCAGCTGCTTGGGGCAGTCAGGCCAGCAGTTTGGTATCACTACTCTTTGAAGAGTGGGCCCTGGTCAGTCCTCCAGGTCCAGTTCAACGAGCTCAGAGATTTACAGTAAGTCATTCGGGGACCTACACAGAGATCAGTCAATGGTCCAGTCGCTCATCAGGCAAGACTGCCCTTCCAAATGGGTTGAGCCACAGTTAGGCAAAAGTGAGTACTGCAGATACTGGAAACTAGAGTTTAAATCAGAGTGGTGCTGGAAAAGCACAGCAGGTCAGGCAGCATCCAAGGAGCAGGAAAATCGACATTTTGGAACTGACCTTCTTGAGCCACAGTTAGTCCTGGGGGATAATTCAGAAAGGTCAAAGACCGTGTCAGTGGTCATTACACATTGAAACAGAAGTGGTCACATGGGAATTGAAGTGTCGCCTGCAGATTACAATACTCAGAGACATCCTGGGCTGCAAAAGACCACTGTGCTGTCAGCCTGAACTGTAAGTGTTTACCAATATGTTCCTATATGCAATGCTGCCTATCTTGGGTAATGCTTATGGGGTGGGGTGGGGTCGACAATGTTCCATTAATCCTACCATACTAACAATCTCCTCCTATATCTGTATGCCTTAGCTTATACTCCATACATTGGAGAAAGTCTGCTTTGTTAAAGCTTCAGATCCATGCATTCCATTGGCCTCAGGATTTTCCATGCCCCATCATATAGAGGAGTATTTTTCTTTCATTTGTTCATGGGATAGCATCATTGCTGGTTGGGTCAGTATTCATTTTTGTAGGCGGCACGGTGGCTCAGTGGTTAGCACTGCTGCCTCACAGCGCCAGAGACCTGAGTTCAATTCCCGCCTCAGGCGACTGCCTGTGTGGAGTTTGCACATTCTCCCCGTGTCTGTGTGGGTTTCCTCCGGGTGGTCCGGTTTCCTCCCACAATCCAAAAATTTGCAGGTTAGGTGAACTGGCCATGCTAAATTGCCGGTAGTGTTAGGCGAAGGGGTAAATGTAGGGGAATGGGTCTGAGTGGATTGTGGGTCGGTGTGGACTTGTTGGGCCGAAGGGCCTGTTTCCACACTCTAAGTAATCTAATCATTGCCCATCCCCTAGTTGTTTGAACTGAGTGGCTTGCAAGGCCATTTCAGAGAGCAGCAGGGAGTCAACTACATTACTATGGGTCAGGAGTCCCATTTAGGTCAGAGCAAGTGAGTCCGGCAGATTTTCTTCCCTCTTGACCACATCACCAGTCTCTTTGGCCATGGAAGACTAATTCTTTAGCATTCAATTTCTCCTGCACTTTATATATTCATTCATTCACCTACATATTCACTCACCCATCTACTTAACCATTTGTTAACATTCAAAGATTGCAACTTCAAACGTAAACTGCTGGAGCAATTAAAAGGGGCTGTGTCCTGTCTTGCCCCAACTCTGCTTTATTTCAGTGGAGTTCCCTGCAAGACACTCTGAACTTCTGTGATGGACTGGATCAAAGGAACCAGAAGAAATATGCAGTAGTGTTGAGTCTGGGTGAATTTACAAAGGCAGTGGCAATATGCTTGTCATTATCATCAGTCAGGAGAATTGAGCTGTTAACTCTTTCTTTCCCCACAGATGTCACCTAACCTATTAAGTTTGTAGAACAAATAATAAATCTGCCTGTTTCTTTACTGGCTGCTTTAATTCACAATGGGACATTACATGTTAAGTACATTATTTGAAGTATGGTGTTTGCATCCAAAGCTTACATCTCCACACGGGGACATTTATTAATAGCAGTAAGGTAGTTTCCACCAGCACCTGTTTTGCAATGGAAAGCTGCATTTGCCCCTTCGCTTCAGAATGCCACCTCTGGTATCCATACTTCAGCAGCAATGCAGTAAAATAAAGAACATAAGAATTAGGAACATGAGTAGACAAGTCAAAACCTTGAGTTGAGAGTCTGTTGCTGGAAAAGTACAGCAGAATTCCTGAAGAAGGGCTCTGGTCTGAAACGTCGATTTTCCTGCTCCTCGGATGCTGCCTGACCTGTCTGTGCTTTTCTAGTAACACACTCTCAACTCTAATCTCCGGTATCTGCAGATCTCACTGTCTGCTAGTTGAATTCAACACCTTGAGCCTTCTCCACCATTTAAAACAAAATTTCCTGACCTTATCTTGGTTTCAACTCTACCCTCCTGCCTACTCTCTATCACACTTCAATAACCTTGTTGGTTCTGCAAAAGATTGCTTCAACAATCAATTTCTAACGTATTCTATGATCTCTCTTTCGCGTCGACCCTTGTCAATGTGATTACTTCAGACCATATGTTTATTAAAGTTCTTATAGAGTGTTTGGGAAAAGCACTGCTTCCTATGACTCATGCTTCTGGTCATGACTTCTCGTGCTGTCAGCAGACTGATGTTTCAGACTGTCTGCCCAATTCAAGCAATGGCAGGTATCAATTACTGTGTGGAATTTGCTCAGCCACAATGGAAGATCTATTCCACCTCTGTAATGGAAGCCAAATGGTTATGAATGTTTGAGTTAACTTGTACGACTGTTCTTTAAGAAAGGAAATCTGTCCTCCTTACCTGGACTGGCTTACAGGTGACTCCGAATCCAGAGAAATGTGGCTGACTCTTAACTGCCTTCTGAAATGTCCTAGAAAGCCAAACAGTTCAAGGGCAATTAGGGATGAGCAACAGATGAAAGAATTAAGTAAAAAGTACTTAACAATTTCTTTGCTGTCCTTTGTGTGATGCAATCCACCGCAATATAATGTAAATGACATAGGTTTCGTGTCAGTGTGATGCATAACCAGTCTGCACTGAGGTAAACATTTAGCCCTATTAGTTTGTGGTCTTAATCAGTGCTGCCTCATATTCTGACATAGAAGAAGCTTCACAATAGTCCCTTGCTACGAAATACAGTGCATTCTCCAGAGCAATGTAAAAGAATGGCCCTTCTATTGTACATAAATAAAAACCGAAAGAACTGCAGATGCTGTAAATCGGAAACAAAAACAGAAATTGCTGGAAAAGTTCAGCAGGTCTGGCAGCATCTGTGGAGTTAACATTTTGGGTGAAGGTTCTGAAGAAGGTTCACTCAACTGGAAACGTTAACTTTGATTTCTCTCCACAGATGTTGACAGACCTGCTGAGATTTTCCAGCAATTTCTGTTTTTGCTTCTATTGCACACTTTCTTTGAAAATTCTACAGTATTCAATCTAAACATTTTGATTTTTTTCCTCATACAAAGTATTTGTTTCTGTGTAAGAAAGTGAAAATCATTTGTTGTTACAGAGTGAGAAATAATTATTTCCTTCATTGTACCGGCCTCAAATATTGCTAAAAAGAGACACAAAGTTGAACCTTTTCATTTTGCATGCAATAGGATTGTAATAGAAGAATGCAAACGTAGGAAGAGAACAATAATTTACACAGCTTGAGAAGATGTGACACCCTTATTCAAAAAAAGAGTGAAGGCAAAAAGTGGGCAACGATAGACCAATCAGTTTGACCTCTATGGGGGGGGGTAGTTGCTGGAGTCAGTCATAAAGGAGGAGATAACCTAGTATTTGGAAAACAAAGCTCAATTCAACAATGTCAGCACAGTTGCATGAAGGGTAAATTTTGCGTGACAAATTTGCTACAGTTTTTTGAGAATGTAACCAGCGAAGTGGATCATGGGTATCTATTGGATGTGGTATACCTAGACCTCCAGAAGGTATTTGACAAGGTACCGAATGAAGGACTGATCCAGAAGGTTAGATTACAAGAGGCTAAGGAGAAAGTATTGGCTTGGAGAAAGGATTGGCTGACTGACAGAAATCTGTGGGTTGGAATAAATGGGTTCTTTTCTGGATGGTGAACTGTAACTAGTGCTGCAGAGTTCAGTTGTCCAACCTCAGTTATTTATAGTCTATATAAATGATCTAGAAAGCAGGGTCAGATTGTAACATAGCAAAGTTTGCAATGGTACTAAAATAGGTGGGAAAGTAGGCAATGATGAGAAGATATTTTGCAGATGGATATTGATAGACACAGCGGAAGGAGTTCAAAGTGGATAAATGCGAGGCTGTCCATTTTGTCCGAAAAAGAAAAGGACAAATTATCATTTAAATGGGAAGCAGATTCAAAGTGCATCAGTGCAGAGGGATCTGGGTGTCTCTATGCATGAATAGCAGAAAATGGGTATGGAGGTGTAGCATATAATAAGAAGGGCAAATGGAATCTTGGCATTCATTGCAAAAGGACTAGATTATAAAAGTAAAAAAGTATTGTTACAATTATATAAGATGTTGGTGAGACCACACCTAGAACATTGTGTCCTAGTTCTGGTCCCCTTACTTAGGATATATGGGTAAAAGCAAATTACTGCGGATGCTGGAATCTGAAACCAAAAAAGAGAAAATGCTGGAAAATCTCAGCAAGTCTTGCAGCATCTGTAAGGAGAGAAAAGAGATGACGTTTCGAGTCTAATTGACCCTTTGACAAAGCTTTTCCAGCATTTTCTCTTTTTTGGTTTAGGATATATGGGCACTGGAGGCAATTCAAAGGAGGTTCACAAGGTTGATTTCTGGGATGAAAGGGTTGTCCTATGAGGAGCAGTTAAATAACTTGGGCTTGTACTTGCTGGAGTTCAAGAAGAATGAGGGGAGATCTGATTGAGGTATATAAAATACTAAAGGGGGATTGATAAGGTGGACGTGGAACAGATATTCCCCCATGTGGGACAGTCTCGAACAAGAGGGAATAGATATAGAGTGAGAGGAGGTAGGTTCAAAACATGAGATGAGGAGAAACTATTTTTCTGAGAGGCTTCTAAATCTGTGGAACTCACTGCCACAGAGTGCAGTGGAGGCAGAATCAATCAACAGACTCAAGAAAGAAATAGATGTTTCTGATAAAAAGCGGGATAAAGGGCTAATGGAAGCAGGCAGGAATGTGGAGTTGCAACCAGGATAAAAGCACCCATGATTATGTTAAATGGTGCAGCAGGCTCAAAGGGCTGAATTATCTACTCCTAATTCCTACGTTCCTATTTTTCTATGTGGCCTGGCCTGGCCTCAGTTTAATGAGCTAACAAATATTGACAAATTACAGCTCCTGCAGTATCTCCACACCAACCAGGTTCCAACCAATTAGCACTCTCTTTTCATGATGCATAAATTGTTATTCCCTTTTGTTCTGAAGAAACGTCATTGGAATTGAAATGTTCATCTGCTTTCTCTCTACAGTTGCTGCCAGACCTGCTGAGTTTTTCCAGCAATTTATGATTTTGATTCCTTTTCTAAGTTTGATTTCCTGAGCCCATGTCTTGATGAGTGCAAGAAAAATTCTTCAACCTTTTAGCATTGTTTGAAAGTAATTGTGGATGGGGGTTAATGATTTCCTTTTGAATGATAGGAAAAAATTCATTTATCATAAACATTAGCATTGTGGATCATTTTTTTCAAAACAAACATAATGCAAATTCTGTGATTGGAACATTTAATGACATATTTATACGGTTGTGCTACATTACTTTTAATAATCCATAACCTTACTTCCAATTCTATTTTAAAAGATTGCACAGAGAATCAATTGCCTGTCCAGTCAAATCCTAGAATCACACACTGTAACAAATACCTATGTTTTATATATTCACTCATGGGTTGAGGGCATTGTTGGTTAGGCTAGCATTTAATACCCATTTCTAATTATGCCGGCAAAGCTCCATTCTTGAACTACTGCAGTTCTTCAAGTGTAGAGAGACCTCGTGTTGGATGTAAGAGAGTTCCAAGATTTTGGTTCAGTGCCAGTGAGGGAACAGTAACACAGTCCCAGGTCAGAATGGTGTGTGGCTTGGAGAGAAACTTGCAGGTGATAGTGATCCATGCATCTGCTGCCTTTGTCCTTCTAGATAGTAAAGCTCATAGATTTGGATGGTAATGTCAAAGGAGGTTTCGATTAATACCCCATCCACTATTTTTAGCATGCATTCTTCTGACCACCCTTGACAATAACAACAGTGTATGCCTTCTACAAAATTCATGAAACCTCCTTTGACATTATCATCCAAATGATCTTCTTGAGTGTTGTTGGAGCTGAACTCATCTAGATAAGTGGAGGGTATTCTATAATACTTCTGACATGCCATGGGTAGGCACTAGGGAGCCAACAGATAAAGTACACCCTGCATTGACCTGCTCTTGGAGCCAAAGTGCAGTGATGCACTTGGAGCTGAGATGACTGATCTCCAACAACCACACCTTTGTGCCGGTGTGATGACAAATATCTTTTTACATATACTTCCACAAATGACTGTTGACATGAGGGCATTTGAAGCAGCTGGAACACAGTGTGTACAGACACAAGGTGAGAAGGATTTGCTTGAGTAAAATTATTATTAACCAATAGCCAAATATTTAATCAATTCAGTTCACACTAGTGGGAAGAAATACTGATGGTGGTTGTGTCTTCCTTGTCATCTGATCTGATGCTCTGTTGTCTTAAATGTGCTTGACTGATGCTCTCCACTGATACTATTTGATTAGTAAGTGTACAGCAGTATAGATGGATTGCTTAAGAACTGGAAAAGAAACTGACAATGTGGCCATTCAAGTCCATATCTGATATTCACACTCTGATCTACTCAGTTTTATAACGTTACAACTAACAATTAAATATTCAATATTTTGATTGGACAGTGCTTTAGAACACTTTGAATGTCCAAAATGAATGTGAGAATATCAACTGTGAAATCAAATGAGATATGTTAACCGAAAGAGTTGTAAATACATCTCTATCCATTACTGCTGTTAAAATTAAGGTTTCAAACTACAGCTGTTTTTGTATTCATGTTTTTTATAGAGAAGGTGAATAACCAAAGATGTGTAGGATTTGACAACAAGCTTTGGAAATGTGAGGCTACTTTAATCATTCTATATTGTAAAGCGTATTATACTGAAACTATCTATCTTCTCCATTCTTATTTGTCTAAATATCTTAATATTGCATCATTTAAGATTTTCATTTCTACTGTGAATAACTGGCTACAATGGAATATAATTTATAACATGGGATTAAATTGAAAATTAGGGTATGATTTTCAGCCAACTGTGACAATTAATTTATGTAAATTTATTTAACACTGTGCTAGTGTTGTACCATGCAAGAATAAATTGCTATTCATGGTATCCAGTATCACTAAAAGACAATTCACGCTTTGTTGTAAGAAAGTTCATGTTTTCTTAAGATTGATAATGAAACAGATTAATTGTAATCCCTCACAGGAATGACAAAATTACAAATAAACAAAATACTGTGTTTTATCTGCAAAACTTTGGATACAATACTGTTTGACAAAATCATCTTAATAAGAACGAATGTAATACTTAAAGTCAATAAGAACCATACAATGCCAGATGAAGAGGAGACTTAGTAACATTCATTGCTGTGCTGCATTGCATTCACTTAACCTTATTACAATTATGCAGCTCTTTCATGAGGCTTTTCCTTGCCTAGGTAATACTTTGTAACTAAAAAATGATTTTAAAAAAAATTAATAGCTTTAACTGAGGAGGCTCAGAGGTCATCCACATCAAACAGCATTTGAACATACAAATTAGAAGCAAGAGTAGGCCATTCAGCCTGTCAAGCCTGCTTCCCCCATTTTCTTTTTATTCACTCACGGGATATGGACTTTGCTGGAGGGCCAGCATTTTATTGCTCGTCCCTAGTTGTCCTTGAAAAGGTGGTGGTGAGCGAAATTCTTAAACCACTGCAACCTACATGCTGTGGGTTGACCCACAATGCTGTTAGGGAGGTCCAGGATTTTGACCACAACAGCGAAAGAACAGCAGTATATTTCCAAGACAGGATGAAGAGTGGCTTGGAGGGAACTTGTAGGTGGTGGCGTTCCCATGTACCTGCTGCCCTTGTCTTTCTAGATGGAAGCAGTCGTTGGATTAGTAGATGCTGACTTTGTTGAATTTCTGCAGTCCTTCTTGGAATTGGTACAAACTGCAGCTGCTGAGTGTTGGTGGTAGAGGGAGTGCATGCTTGTGGATGTGATGCCAATCAAGTGTTCTGCTTTGTCCTGGGTGGTGTCAAGCTTCCTGAGTGTTGTTAGAGCAGCACCCATCCAGGTAAGTGGGAAATATTCATCACAGTCCTGGTAAGATCTTGGCTAATCTGATTGTGAACTTTACTGTCTACACACATACCAATCGATCACCTTGTAAGTCAAGAATCTATTTTGACTGGTCTAAAATATGCCCTGAAAGCTTTGCTCACATTTTGACAGCTGTGACAGAATCCACCACAGCACCTGAGAAGATTCACAAATTTCTAAAACAATCAACAACATTATAAATCAACAAACTCATCACATTCTAAAAGACCAAGTTAATTCTCTCTAATCCCAAGGTTAATGAAGCCTTTACAAAATTCCAAGATCTGAATATGTGTAGAGTCATATAGTCATACAGCATGAAAACAGACACTTGAGTTCAACTCATCCACACCAACCAAACATCTTAATTTGACCCAGTCCAATTTGTCAGCATTTTACCCATATCCCTCTAAACCCTTCCTATTCAAATACCCATCCAGATGCCTTTTAAATGTTGTAATTGTGCCCACCTCACCATTTCCATTGGCAGCTCATTCCATACATGGACCACCCTCTGTGTGAAAAGGTTACCCCTCAGGTTCCTTTTAAAATTTTCTCCTCTAACGTAAAGCCTTCATCCACTAATTTTGGACTAATCACCCCTCATGATCTAGTAAATCTCTGTAAGGTCACCCCTCAGTCTCTGACATTCCAGGGAAAATAGCCCCAGCTTATTTCTTCCTAACTATGTAGCAAGTTTCCCTGAAATCTGTAAATTAGCTTTTGAAGTGTATTGTTGACCTACAGACTAACAAGGAGAAAGTGAGGACTGCAGATGCTGGAGATCAGAGCTGAAAATGTGTTGGTGAAAAAACGCAGCAGGTCAGGCAGCATCCAAGGAGCAGGAAAATCGACGTTTCGGGCATTCCTGAAGAAGGGCTCATGCCCGAAACGTTGATTCTCCTGCTCCTTGGATGCTGCCTGACCTGCTGCGCTTTTCCAGCAACACATTTTCAGCGACAGACTAACAATCAATGGTGATGGTAGAGATTATGTCTTTGCAAAATAGTCACTGGACCAAAACATTGACTCTGCTTCCATAGATGTTGCCAGACCTGCTGAGTTTCTACAGTTATTTCTGTTTTTGTTTCAGATTTCCAGCACTCCCACAGTTCTTTGTTTTTTGGGGTTTTTTGAGGAACATAGAACATAGAACATAGAAAAATACAGCGCACTACAGGCCCTTTGGCCCTCGATGTTGCGCCGATCCAAGCTCACCTAACCTACACTAGCCCACTATCCACCATATGCCTATCCAATGCCCGTTTAAATGTCCATAAAGAGGGAGAGTTCACCACTGCTACTGGCAGGGCATTCCATGAACTCACGACTCACTGAGTAAAGAATCTACCCCTAACATCTGTCCTATACCTACCACCCCTTAATTTAAAGCTATGCCCCCTCGTAATAGCTGACTCCATACGTGGAAAAAGGTTCTCATGGTCAACCCTATCTAAACCCTAATCATCTTGTACACCTCTATCAAGTCACCCCTAAACCTTCTTTTCTCCAATGAAAACAGCCCCAAGTGCCTCAGCCTTTCCTCATACAATCTTCCTACCATACCAGGCAACATCCTGGTAAACCTCCTCTGCACCCGTTCCAGTGCCTCCACATCCTTCCTATAGGTGACCAAAACTGCACACAATACTGCAGATGCGGCCGCACCAGAGTCTTATACAACTGCAACATGTCCTCAGGACGCCGGAACTCAATTCCTCTACCAATAAAAGCCAGTATGCCATATGCCTTCTTCACAGCACTATTTACCTGGGTGGCAACTTTCAGAGATCTGTGTACATGGACACCAAGATCCCTCTGCTCATCCACACTACCAAGTATCTGACCATTAGCCCAGTACCCCATCTTCTTGTTACTCTTACCAAAGTGAATCACTTCACACTTACCTACATTGAACTCCATTTGCCACCTTTCTGCCCAGCTCTGCAACTTATCTATATCCCGCTGTAACCTGCCACATCCTTCCTCACTGTCAACAACTCCACCGACTTTCATATCATCCGCAAACTTGCTCACCCAACCTTCTAGCCCCTCCTCCAGGTCATTTATAAAAATGACAAACAGCAATGGTCCCAAAACAGATCCTTGTCGAACACCGCTAGTAACTGCACTCCAAGATGAACCTTTACCATCAACTACTACCCTCTGTCTTCTTCCAGCCAGCCAATTCCTAATCCAAACCTCCAACTCACCCTCAATGCCATACCTCCATATTTTTTGCAGTAGCCTACCGTGGGGAACCTTATCAAACGCCTTACTAAAATCCATATATACCACATCTATCGCTTTACCCTCGTCCACCTCCTTAGTCACCTTCTCAAAGAATTCAATAAGGTTTGTGAGGCACGACCTGCCCTTCACAAAACCATGCTGACTATCCTTGATCATATTATTCCTATCCAGATGTTCATAAATCCTATCCCTTACAATTCTCTCTAAGACTTTGCCCACAACAGAAGTGAGACTCACCGGCCTATAGTTACTAGGGTTATCTCTACTCCCCTTCTTGAACAAGGGAACCACATTTGCTATCCTCCAGTCTTCTGGCACTATTCCTGTAGACAACGAAGACATAAAATAAAAATCAAGGCCAATGGCTCTACAACCTCCTCCCTTGTTCCCAGAGATTTCTAGGATAAATGCCATCAGGCCCAGAGGACTTATCTATTTTCACCCTTTCCAGAATTTCCAACACCTCTTCCCTACATACCTCAAAGCCATCCATTTTAATTAATTGTGACTCAATATTCACATCGGCAACAATGTCCTGTTCCTGAGTGAATACTGACGAAAAGTATTCATTCAGTGTCTCCCCAATCTCCTTCGCCTCCACACGCAACTTCCCACTACTATCCTTGACTGGACCTATTCCTACCCTAGTCATTCTTTTATTCCTGACATACCTATAGAAAGCCTTTGGGTTTTTCCTAATCCTACCAACTAAAGAGTTTTCATGTCCCCTCCTTGCTGCTCTTAGCTCTCTCTTCAGATCCTTCCTGGCTACCTTATAACTCTCAATCGCCCCAATTGGACCTTCACGTCTCATCTTTACATAGGCCGTCCTCTTCCCTTTAATAAGGGATTCCAATTCCTTATTAAACCACGGCTCCCTCACACGACCCTTTCCTCACTGCCTGACAGGTACAGACTCATCAAGGACACTCAATAGTTGCTCCTTGAACAAGTTCCACATATTGATTGCACCCGTCCCTTGCAGTCTACTTTTCCAAGCCACGCATCCTAAGTCATGCCTCACCGCATCATAATATCCCTGCCCCCAGCTATAACTCTTGCCCTGCAGTGCACACTTATCCCTCTCCATCACTAGAATACAACACTGCTTGATTCTTCAGCACCTTCTCTCTAAGAAACTTCGTTAAAGCTTCCCATGTTAGAACAAGTGCACTGCATGTCAAAGTTGTCTACAGTTTAAGAAGCTTATGAAAGATGCCAGAGACAAGACACCCTTATAGACACACACACTCCCACACACACATGCACCCCCTCACAGAGGAGACACTCTGCACTCACTACACACACACACACACACTTTCTCACACTCACAACCCCCACCCCAGAGAGACACACACACAGACAGACAAAGACCCACATGCACACATATATTTTATGTGATGAATTTTTTTGTACTTGCAGAGTTACATTGCACTTTGCTCAAAAACTACATACATTCATGTAGAACTCTGAGCTCAAAAACTGCATGAATTTATGTAAAACTCTGTTATCTCACGTTTTAGATTAGAATCAATCTAAACATCAAGTCATAGACAGAGAACACAGGGGGCTAACACCTTCAACATATTGTCTACCTATCACCATTGTTAACAGCTAACCCAAGAATGCAACTTTAAAAAAAAGGGTTTTGTGATTTACACATGAAAGAAGTGAAACTATCACTGTATTCTAACAGATGAAAGGTTAACAGACAATCAATTTTTCAATGTATAATTTCAGTTACATCACACTGCAAATTTTTGCTATAAATTCTGTGTTACGATCGAGCCCTCCACAATCACCTGATGAAGGAGCGTCGCTCCGAAAGCTAGTGTGCTTCCAATTGAACCTGTTGGACTATAACCTGGTGTTGTGTGATTTTTAACTTTGCCAGAGACAAGACAGGGAAGGTGACCATGTATATCAAACCATGACTGCAGGATGGAAACTTCGATGGTCTGAGTTTATTTACTTAAACCAAAACAAAAAAAAAATTATCTTTTGAGTGGTCATATTGGTCAATATCATTGGTTAATAGTATTGGAAGAGGCATGATTTAAAAGTTCAACATGATTTTCCAGAATGGGAGTCAGAAGCTATACCCATAACCTAGTTATCTCTGAAGAAGAAAATGCTAGATGCCTACTGTTACAACAACTTTGAAGAATATTATCAGTAATTGAACATTATTTTTGTGATATCAACAGAATTGAGGATAACTAGCTGCCAAACAATTATTCATTTGGTGTCCAGACAGTGGTGACTGTAAGGTAAGTGCTTGAGAGATGGAAAACAGATGTAGAAAGAGCTGGTGAAATGTCACAATGAAAGGGAAAATAACCTGGGTCATGACAGTGACAGGATATCTTTAGTGATAAATGAATTGTCTGATTTTAGTATTTTTGAGGGAAATTTAAGATTCTGGGATTCAGGGATTAATTTAAATGAACCATCTAATGAACCACTCATAAAGCTCGAAGTTACTGTAAATTGTAAGTTAGCTTCTAGTTCTTCACATTCACTCAGTTTACACTATGTGTGGAATTCCAAATGTAGGGTGCAGCATCAGAAACAAAAACACATCTCATGATCCCACCTCAATAAAGATCAGCAGTTTAGGTAATCTGTGTGAAGTTTGCATAACGGTGAGTTTTAAACTGGCTGTCATCAACATGTGAACCAAAAAACAGAAAACAGCAAATACTGGAAATCTAAAATAAAAGCAGATTTTATGATGCGTTTATCCATTCATGGAATGGGTACACCACAGAAAGCCAAACAATTATTATCCTTCCGTCTTTACACCTGAGATAGTCATGGGAGCCACCTTCTTGAACCGTAGGTGTATATCTGCCGTGATTTTTCAATCATCCGAGATTTTAACCTAGCCACAATGAGAAAATGGCGATAGGACATGGTGGTGTGAAGGTTAATGACTTCAATCCAGACACACTTCTTTCTCAGCTAGCCATGAATTCAAAATTTCACTCATAGTGTGAGGTATTGAGAAGTTTTGCCACACCATGTATCAGACAAGATAAAATAAATTCTAATTTAAGATGTCAATCTTTCAATAGAATTTCTTGAATTCAATTTGTTACAGTGAATTCAGTATCACAGCTACACATAGTTGTAAAGAGAAAGAATGAAGAAGTTCGATTTACCTGACATCTCTTACATTTTCCTCTCATCTTCTAAGCAAATCAAATAGGGAAATTCTGATTGGGAAATCCATTGAGATCAAGATTTGAATTGTTTGTTTGATGAGTTTGCATATCACTGGCTAAATCAATATTTGTTCCTCTAGTTATCCTGGGGAAGGTGGTAATGAGCTGCCCTCTTGAACTGTTGCAGGTACACTGATGGAGTTCTGAGGAAGGGAACTCCAAGATTTTGGCACAGCAATAATAAGGGAATGAAATAGTATTCCAACTGAAGATGGTGCATGGCTTGGAGGGGAACTTGCAAGTGATGGAATAATACTGTGACAAAAAAAAACAGTACAAAAACTCAAGAAAAGCAGAATTAGGAAAATAGTCAACAAAATCAACACTATTAGGAGAAATTTGATTGGCACTCCATGCAAAATCTTTGACATCCATTTCCTTCACCACTGCTGTGTGTCATCTACAAGATGCACTCTATTAACTCACCCAAGATCCTTCAAGATTCGGAGATGCCGGTGTTGGACTGGGGTGTACAAAGTTAAAAATCACACAACACCAGGTTATAGTCCAACAGGTTTAATTGGAAGCACTAGCTTTCGGAGCATCGCTCCTTCATCAGGTGATTGTCACAATCACCTGATGAAGGAGCGTTGCTCCGAAAGTTACTGTGCTTCCAATTAAACCTGTTGGACAATAACCTGGTGTTGTGTGATTTCTAACTTAAGATCCTTCAAAATCACCTGCCAAACCCATAACCCACTACCGTCTACAAGGGGAAAGACAGCAGAAATGAAAGAACACCATCATCTGAGATCTGCCTCAGATCCTTGACTTGTGCTGGGTCAAAAACCTGGAACTCTGTTACTCACAGTAGGATGCATATAATGGCCAATACCCTGACTGCCCACAGACTGCAGCGATTCAAGAAGGCAGCCCATCGACACGTTCCCAAGGGAAATTAAAAATGCTCGCCAAGCCAGAGATGATCACAACACAGGAATATAATTTTTAAAAATTAACTGAGCATTGTGAAATCCTCGACAAACAGATTGCTAGGTCTTAGCAGGCAGCTTTCTTTGAGGTCAGCGTTGTGTGCAATCACTTCATTGCTAACTGCAAAATTCAGGCCATTAATTACAATGGAAATTGTTGTTCAGTATTCATGTCATGCTTCAACTGCATGTCTTCTTCAATCATTCAAAGATGTTTATTGGATTACATTACACATTACACATATTGCAATCCCCTGCTCTGTAATTTAATCTGATGAAGTTCCTCAGTAATGAAAAACAGGAGAATTCCTGGTTTATTCTGTAATTAATGAGCTGCTACCAAAAGTTGTGGGAATCTAACTGCAATTACTAAACGCAATTTTGTTAACAGGTTATTAATTACATTCATTAAAGAGGAACATTATCCTATTTGGTTTTAGCAATTATTAAGCAAAGAATAATTTATCAAATATTTCAATAGTGGAACCTAGTTCTGTGCCAGAGGATTAATTTATCAGATGAATAAAAGCACTTTCAATTAATAATCTATCGAACTCAGTTATAGTGTACTTATAGCAAGTAAATTCACCTCAGAACACGTGCAGTTATTGCATGTTAATGTATTGCTATCTCCCTGAATCACTTTAACAATTCAGCAGTCAAGTAAAACATCTAATTGTTTAAATGTGTGAGGAAGAACAATACAGCGAAGTATTTAAAGAGTGACAGGATGGTGTAAGGGCTTTAATGAGATAGGTATTCAGTTACGTGCATGAAAAGGGCAACACATTTTATACAGATGTTGTAGAATTACAACAAAGATTTTTTGGATTTGAGAAAAAGATGGTTTCCCTGATGTTTGTCAACTAGCTCCAGGTTAAATGGAAAACTGTCAATATAAATATCAATGGTGTGTTTAATTTATAGCAATTTACAGCACTTTATTCAATATATTATTTCACTACTAAATAGGGCATTGTATTTAGTGCTTGAATGTGATGCATCTTCAGACAACCAATTGTGTGGGTTTCCATAACTTATATAGTGGAGCTTGTTGCCTAACTCTGCAATGTTGCATAAAAATGTTCTGCAGAAAGCAAAAATGCTAATTACTGAGCAAGCCACAGTAATAACATATGACTTAATGCAACTTTACATTTATCTTACCCATATCTCAACAGTTACAAAGTGCTTCAGACACATTTGTTTTCCATAGCTAAAGTAAGATCTAACTAAGTCAGTCTAAGACACATTCAAAATGTGCCACTAGTTTAAAATAGATCAATTAGCAATAAATTAAAAAGTATTGACAGAGATGTGAAGACATAGAATCTTAATAAGGTTTTCCTGTTTTTTTTCCATTCTGACAATTATTAGTGACCAACTGGTGTTTTGACTTATTTTACTGTGTAGTACAGAGAGCATGCCGCACTCTAGCTTTAGGTGAGACATTGAAACAAGTGCCTTCACTCATGTGCATGGGAATAATCCTGTGACACTACCTGGAGATAGATTTGCCCAGAGACGCAGCCATCATTTATCCCTTACCTGACATCAGTAAAACATACTATTCAAACATATATCCCATTATGTTTGTGGAGCCTTTCTGTGCACAGATTAGCTACTGAATTGCTTTATGTTATAACAGTGCCTTCACTGGGCAGAGCATTAGCTATGGAGTGGAACGTCATATTATATTTGTACAGGACATTGGTGAGGCCACTTTTGGACTACTGCATATGATTCTGGCCATACTGCTATAGGAAAGATGTTATTCAACTGAAAAGGGTGCAGAAGAGATGTACAAAGATGTTATTGCGACTGGAGGGTTTGAGTTATAAGGAAAGGATGGATAGGCTGGGATATTTTTCTGTGGAGTGCAGGAGGCTGAGAGGGTGACATTATATAGGTTTATAAAATCATGAGAGTCATAGACTGGGTGAATAGTCAACGTCTTTTCCCCAGGTGGGGGAATCCAAAACTAGAGGTCATATATTTAAAGTGAGAGGGGAAAGATTTAAAAGGGGTCTGAGGGGCAACGTTTTCACTAAGAGGGTGGTACGTGTGTGGAATGAACGACTAGAGGCAAGTACAATTACAACATTTAAAAACATTTGGACAGGTACATACATAAGAAGGGTTCAGAGGTATATGGGCTAAATGCAGGCAAATGGGATAATTTGGCCCAAAGGGTTTTTTCCATTCTGTATGACTCTAAATCACTGAGGGGGCTGTTAAATGACAATTTAAGGGGCCTAAATGCTGGTAAATTGAGAAGGTTGCCCATGGGCATTTTTGCCCAGCACTTGATTGATGAGTTGATAAGTAAGGACTGAGCATCTCTCCAAGGCTAACTCACCCAATTATTGTTCTTCTCATAAACTGCAGGGAGGGGATAATTACATCCTCCATATCAGGAGCATTAAAGTCAAAAAATTACCTTTATACTTCTGTATTGTAATAAGGTCAAACTGGAAACGCAGAAACATGGAGGGAAAAAAGAACAATTTTATCAATACATGTAAGTGAGCACACAAATCTCTTTATTCCTCTTCTTTGTTCTTTATTACTACATTTGCACCAAATATTAGGCAATAATGTAGCTTCATGAATATTGCAGCATGTTTTAGTTTAAAACAAGAAAATAGAAAGTTGATTAAAGTCTGAAGCGTAGCCACCTTCGACAATTAATTCAGGATCTCCTGTTACAGCAGTTAATATTTTTGACACTGACCGTTGCCAAGAAAATATAGAATGTGTATTCAGCAAAAAGCCGACTTTGTAGCACAGTCACACTGCTTTAGACTCAAGTATTCAACATAAAATAGGACTTTGCTGTATATTGTATAGATACATATCCTATGCTGGGAAATTTTATTTTTAATTAATTTTTTAAAACAATATTGCCTACAATTCCTGTCCAAGCCAGTCATCATCCTGGATTGAAAACATATAGTTGTTCCTTCACTGATGCTGAGTCAAGGTCCTGGACTCACTCTGTAACAGCATCGTTGGTGTGTACCAACAATGTTGGTTTGACAGTAGGTGACAGATGCTGGTGGTAGAAGGTTATTTTTCAGACTGGAGGCTTGTGACCAGCAGTGTGCCACAAGGATTGTTGTTGCATCCACTGTTCTTCATCATTTATATAAATGATTTGGATGAGAATTTAGGAGGTACCTTAAATAAGTTTGTGGATGACACCAAGTTTGGTGGTATAATGGACAGTGAAGAAGGTTAGCTGAGAATGCAGTGAGACTGTGATCAACTGGGCCAGTGGACTGATGAATGGCAGATAGAGTTTAATTTAGATAAATGCAAGGTGTTGCATTTTGGTGGGTCAAACCAGGGCAGGACTTACACTGTCAATGGTTGGGCCCTAGGGTGTGTTACAAAACAATGAGATCTAGGGGTATAGGTTCATAGCTCCTTGAAAGTGGAGTCCCAGGTAGACAGGGTATGAAGAAGGCTTTCAGCATGCTTGCTTTCATTGGTCAGAGCTTTGAGTATAGGAGTTCAGACATCTTGTTGCAGCTGTAAAAGACATTGAAGAGGCCACATTTGGAAAACTGCATGCAGTTCTGATCACCCTACTAGAGAAAAGGTATTATTAAACTAGAAAGAGTGCAGAAAAGATTTACTAGGATGTTACCTGGACTGGATTGTTTAGATTATAAGGAAAGGTTGGATAGTCTGAGACATCTTTCCCTGGAGCATGAAACACTGAGGAGTGACCTAATAAGGATTTATAAAATTGTGAGAGGCATAGATAAGGTAGATAGCCAATGGCTTTTCCCCACTACCACATTCTTATGGGCAATTAGAGATGGGGAATAACTATTGGCCCAGCTATGGAAGTTCACATATGATGAGTAAATAGTAAATCATAAGTCAACATTATTAATGCCATTGAATGCCAAGGGGAGATAGGTACAGAGTCAAATAGTCACAGAGTCAGAGAAATGTATAGCATGGAAACAAGCCCTTCAGTTAAGTTCATCCATACCAACCAGATATCCGAAATTAATCTAGACCCCATTTGCCAGCACTTGGCCCATATCTGGCTAAACCGTTCCTATTCATATACCCATCCAGATGCCTTTTAAATGTTGTAATTGTACCAGCCTATACCACCTCCTTTGGCAACTCATTCCATACGTGCACCACCCTCTGCATGAAAACCCGTTGCCACTTCAGTCCCTTCTGAAACTTACCCCTCTCACCTAAAACATTTGCCCTCACCCCAGGGAAAAGAACTTGTCTGTTTATCCTATCCATGCCCCTTATGATTTTACAAACCTCTACGAAGTCTCCCCTCAGCCTCTCCCTACAGCTCAAATTCTCCAATGCCAGCAACATCCTTGTAAATCTTTTCTGAACCCTTTTAGGTTTCACAACATTCTTCCGATAAGAAGGAGACCAGAATTGTACGCCATATTACAACATTGGCCTTGCCAATGTCCTGTACAAGCGCAACATGACCTCCTAACTTTCTAGAACTATTGTCTTCATAAAAGGGAGCTATTTCAGCTATTTGTTCAAACATCCATAAAGTATGCTCAGATTTTCTTGATTCTATTAAAGCTGTCTGGGAGACAGACCTTGAAGAGGTAATTCTGGATGTGTGGAATGAGGTTTCACAAAGGGGCAGAACTTCTACCTGTGCAAAACATTGTTTTATTCAATGCAAGATTCTACATCACACCCACTACAGAGGAATCTTGATTATCCAAACGAGGTGGGCGGGCACTATTTCGTTTGGATAATTGATTATTCAGTTAATTGATTACCTCTGGAGCTTGAAATTTGTGAGTCTGCTGCCCGTTCAGAGGACTAGGCAGCAGCGAGCCCCCACCCCCACCTGCCCCCAACCATGTCTGCCCCCACCCAGCCCCCTCAAACCCTGTCTACCTCAACCCCACCCACACCCCCAACCACCCCACCCGCCGTCCACTCCATCCACCCCCGTCCGCACCCCACCCGGGGGGCAGTCGGACTGGACACCAACAGTAAGACTGCTGCTTCCTTTTGGGGTTGAGTCTCCAAATAGCATGCACACACACGCTTTACTGCAATGTTTTGACAGGTTCCACCTCTGCCCTGTACAGGACAATGTTAGAGATTATCGGGGAAGGGGGGTTCAGGGTTCACCCCTGACTGGCTACTCTAACAAATGTACAAAAATTTGGAATCCTTTTTTTTCATGCTAATGGTATTGTCTTTTTCACAGTTCCAGACTGCAGTACCTTCTGTTGTGGTGATTTTTTTTCTTGCTTTTTTTTTTCCTTTTTCTTTTATTAATGCAGTTAGCCTACTACTAATTTAATTTATTATGTTGTGTGCATTGTATGTGTGTATATTTGTTATGATTGCTTGTCATTTTTTTCTTTATATTTTTGGGGTGGTATGTGCCATAGGGAGGGTGGAGGTTTTGTTTGCTGTTGTTTATTGCTTGTGATTGTACCTTGTTTTGCTGTCATTTTTGGAGAAAAATCAATTAAAAAAAACAAAGAAGTAGTGAACCATGTAAGGCACCAGTCAGGCTTCAACTGAGTACGGTGAACAGTTTTGGGCCCTGTTACCGAAGCAAAGGTATACTGGTATTAGAGGCAGTCCAGAGAAGTTGACCAGGATGATATCAGGTATGGAAAAAATGTCTTATGAGGAAAAGTGAATAGGTTGGGCCTGTCTTAATGGAAGTTAGAAGAATCAGAGGTAACCTTATTGTCACATACAAGATTCTGAAGAGACTTGACAGGCTAAATAGAACAAAGAACAGAGAAAATTTACAGCCTAGGAACAGGCCCGTCGGCCCTCCAAGCCTGAGCCAATCCCAAATGCACTGTCTAAACCTGTTGGTCAATTCCTAAGCATCTCTATCCCTCTGCTCCTCACCTACTCGTGCATCTGTCCAGACGCATCTTAAATGAATCTGCCTCTACCACCTCTGCTGGCAACGTGTTCCAGACGCCTCACCACCCTCTGTGTGAAGTACTTGCCACGTGTATCCCCTTTAAACTTTCCACCTGTCACCTTGAAAGCGTAACCTCTTATTATTGAATCCTTCACCCTGGGAAAAAGCTTGTCTCTATCCACCCTGTCTATACCCTTCATGATTTTGTAAATCTCTATCAGGTCCCCCCTCAATCTCCTTTTTCTAATGAAAATAAACCTAACCTACTCAACCTCTCTTCATATGGAAGGCTGCACCTTCCATACCATGCACCATCCTCGTAAACCTTCTCTACACCCTCTCCAAAGCATCCACATCCTTTTGGTAATGTGGCGACCAGAACTGTACACAGTATTCTAAATGCGGCCAAACCAAAGTTGTGTACAATTTTAACATGACTTGCCAGTTCTTATACTCAAAACCTCGTCCAATAAAGGCAAGCATACTACATGCCTTCTCGACCACTCTATCCACCTGTGCAGCAACCTTCAGGGTACAATAGACTTGCACTCCCAGATCTCTCTGCCCATCAACTTTTCCCCAGGCTCTTCCATTCATTGTATAATTCGCTCTAGAATTATTCTTGCCTAAATGTATCACCTCACATTTGTCTGGATCGAAGTCCATCTGCCACTTTTCCGCCCAACTCTCCAGTCTATCTATATCCTCCTGTATTCTTTGACAGTCCCTTATGCTTTCTGCTGCTCCACCAATCTTCATGTCATCTGCAAACTTGTTGATCATACCAACAATACCATCTTCCAGATCATTTCTGTATATTACAAACAACAGTGGCCCTGACGCTGACCCCTGTGGAACACCACTGGTCACCTTTCTCCATTTCGAAAAACTCCCTCAATTACTACTCTCTGTCTCCTGTTGCTCAACCAGTTCTTTATCCACCTAGCTAGAACACCCTGCACACCATGTGACTTCACTTTCTCCATCAGTCTACAATGGGGAACCTTATCAAACGCCTTACTAAAGTCCATGTATATGACATCAACAGCCCTTCCTTCATCTATCAACTTGGTCACTTCCTCGAAGAACTCTATTAAGTTGGTAAGGCACGATCTCCCCCCGCACAAAATCATTTTGCCTATCACTGATAAGCCCATTCTTTTCTAAACATAAATAGATCCTATCCCTCAGTACCCTCTCCAGCAACTTTCCCGCCACTGACATCAGGCTCACTGGTCTGTAGTTACCCGGAATATCACTACTACCCTTCTTGTACAGGGGGACAACGCGAGCAACCTCCCAGTCCTCCGGCACCTCACCTGTATTTAAGGATGCCACAAAGATATCTGTCAGGGCCCCAGCAATTTCCTCTCTCATCTCCCTCAGCAACCTGGGATAGATCCCATCTGGCTAAGTCCTGCTAAGATTTGCCTTTCCAAAATGCAACATCTCATATTTATCTAAATTAAACTCGACCTGCTACTCCTCAGCCCATTGACCCATCCGATCAAGATCCCATTGTACTCTGAGATAACCTTCTTCGCTGTCTATTATACCTCCAATTTTGGTGTCATCTGCAAACTAACGAACTATTCCTCCTGTGTTCACATTTAAACCATGTATGTAAATGATGAAAAGCAGTGGACCAAGCACCAATCCTTGTGGCACACCGCTGAATATAGGTCTCCAGTCTGAAAGGCAGCCCTCCACCACCACCCTCTGTCCTCTACCTTCAAGCCAGTTCTGTATCCAAATGGTAAGTTATCCCTGTATTCCATGCGATCTAACCTTACCATCCAGTCTACTATGAGGAACCTTTTCGAACACCATACTGAACTCCACAGAGATCACGTCCACCGCTCTGCCCTCATCAACCTCTTTGTTGCTTCATCAAAAAACTCAATCAAGTTCATGAAACATGATTTCCCATGCACAAAGCCATGTTGGCTATCCCTAATCAGTCCTTACCTTTCCAAATACATGTAAATCTTGTCCCTCAGAATTCCCTCCAACAACTTGGCAACCACTGATGTCAGGCTCACCGGTCTATAGTTCCCTGGCTTGTCCTTACCAGTTTTGATAAATAGTGGCACCACATTAGCTCCCCTCCAGTCTTCCAGCACCTCACCTGTAACTATCGATGAGACAAATATCTCAGCAAGAGGCCCAGCAATTACTTCCCGAGCTTCCCATAGAGTTCTAGGATACATCTGGTTGGGTCCCATCTTTATGTGTTTTAGGACATCTAGCATCCCCTTCTCTGTAATATGGACATTTTCCAAGATGTCACCATCTATTTCCCCACATTCTCCATCTTCCTTGTCCTTCTCCATGGTATACACTAATGCAAAATGATCATTTAATATCTCCTGCATCTTCTGCGGTTCCACACATAGGCGGGCCTTGCTGATCTTTAAGGCTCTTTTCTCTCACTAGTTACTGTGTTGCCTGAATGTGTTTGTAGAATACTTGTAAGAATCTCTTTTGTTGGTGATCATCATTGCATGGCCCCAGTGTGGCATGAATCGTAGTTTTGACTTATCAGTCGAGGACTGAATGTTATCCAAGTCTTGATACATAAGGAAACAATGTCTGAAGAGTTATGAATGGTGATGAACATTGTACAATCATCAGTGAATTTCTCCACTTCTGACGTTATAACAGAGGGAAGGTATTAGATGAATCAACTGAAGATGCTTGGGCCTGGGGCTTTAACCTGAGTAACTCTTGTACAAATGTCATGAGGCTAAGGTTATTAACCTTCAACAACAGAACCATCTTTCTATGGGCCAGGTATGACTCCAACCAACAGACAATTTTCCCCTTGGTTCCCATTGTCTCCAATTTTGCTAAGACACAGTGATGTCACACCTGGTCAAATGCGACTTTGCTGTCAAAGGCAGTCATTTTCAAGGCAGTTCTTTTCTTCATGTTTGGACCAAGGTTGTAATGAGGCCAGACATTGATTGGCCAAACTGACCATCATTGGACAAGCTATTTCTTTGCAAGTGTTGCTTGAAAGCATTGTTGATGGCAGCTTCCATCTCTTTACCAATGATCAAAGAGTAGGCTGATGGAGCAGGAATTCACTGGGCGGATTTGTCTTGCTTTTATGTACAGGACATCCTTGGGCAGTTTTTCATATCGTTATGAGAAACCACTATAGTAGCTATACCGCAACAGCTTGGCTTGGGACCTATCTACTTCTGGAACACAACTCTTCAGTATTATTGTCAGAGCATTGGCAGGATCCACAGCTTTTGCAGTAATCAATGTCTTCAGCTTTGTGGAATGAAGCAAATTGATTCAAGACTGGCAACTGGTATACAGGAGATCCATGGAGGAGGCTGACATGAATCATCAATTGACCCACCACTGACTGAAGATGACAGCAATAATTCAGCATTGCCATTTTCATTGATGTGCAACATTCCCGTCATTGAGAATAACGATATGTGTGGAGTTTCCATCTCCTGTTGCATTGTGTAATGAAACCTCCAGTGACAATCGTGAGGAGGGTGCTCAACAGGGAGCTCATACAGCTGTGCTGGGATCTCCAGCAACAGGAGCTAATGGTGGAGGAGCTCGCACAATTGTAATGGGATCTCCAGTAACAGGAGCCAAAGCTGGAGGAGTTCGTACAGTTTTGATGGGATCTCCACCAACAGGGGCCAGTGGTGGAGGAGCTCGCTCAGTTGTGATGGGATCTCCAGCAACAGGAGCCAACGGTGGAGGAGCTCACATAGATGTGATGGGATCTCCTGCAACAGGAGACAGTGGTGGACGAGCTTGCATGCTTGGATTGGGATCTCCAGCAGCAGTAGCCAATGGTGGCGGAGCTCACATAGTTGTGGTGGGATCTCCAGCATCAGGAGCCAATGGTGGAGGAGCTCACAAAGTTGTGATGGATTCTCCAGCAACAGGAGCCAATGGTGTAGCACCTCATACAGTTGTGAGGGGATCTCCAGCAACAGGCGCTAATGGTGGAGGAGCTCACACATTTGTGATGGGATCTGCAGTAACAGGAACCATTGGTGGAGGAGCACATACAGTTGTGATAGGAACTCCAGCAACAGGAGCCAAAGGTGTAGCACCTCGTACAGTTGTGATGGGATCTGCAGCAACAGGAGCTAGTGGTGCAGGAGCTCACACATTTGTGATGGGATCTCCAGCAACAGGAGCCAATGGGGGTAGAGTTCACACATTGTTATGGGATCTCCAGAAACAGGAGCCAATGGTGGCGGAGCTTGTACAGTTGTGATGGGATCTCCAGCAACAGGAGCCAATGGTGGAGGAGCTCATACAACTGTGATGGAATCTCCAGCAACAGGAGCCAATGGTGTAGCAGCTCACACAGTTGTGATGGGATCTCCAGCAACAGGAGCCAATGGTGTAGCACCTCGTACAGTTGTGAGGGGATCTCCAGCAACAGGCGCTAATGGTGGAGAGCTCACACAGTTGTGATGGGATCTCCAGCAACAGGAGCCAATGGTGGAGGAGCTCGCACATTTGTGATGGGATCTGCAGTAACAGGAACCATTGGTGGAGGAGCACATACAGTTGTGATAGGATCTCCAGTAACAGGAGCCAATGATGGCCGAGCTAACACAGTTTGATGGGAGCTCCAGCAACAGGAGAACAATGGTAAAGGAGCTCGTACAGTTTTAATGGGATCTGCAGCAACAGGAGCCAATCTGAAGGAGCTCACACAGTTGTGATGGGATCTCCAGCAACAGGAGCCATTGGTGGAGGAGCTCACACAGTTGTGATGGGATCTGCAGCAACTGGAGCCAATGGTGGAGGAGCTCACACAGTTGTGATGGGATTTGCAGCAACTGGAGCCAATGGTGGAGGAGCTCACATAGTTGTGATGGGATCTGCAGTAATAGGAGCCAATGGTGGAGGAGCTCACATAGTTGTGATGGGATCTGCAGTAATAGGAGCCAATGGTGGTGGAGCTCATATTATTGTGATGGGATCTCCAGCAACAGGAACAATGGTGGAGGAGCTCCCATGGTTGTGATGGGATCTCCAGCAACAGGAGCCAATGGTGGTAGAGCACACACATTGTTCTGGGATCCCCAGCAACAGGAGCCAATGGTGCAGGAGCTCACAGAGTTGTGATGGATTCTCCTGCAACAGGAGCCAATGGTGTAGCACCTCGTACAGTTGTGAGGGGATCTCCAGCAACAGGAGCCAATGGTGGAGGAGATTACATGGTTGATATGGGATTTCCAGCAACAGGAGCCAACGGTGGAGGAGCTCACACAGTTGTGATGGGATCTACAGCAACAGGAGCCAATGGTGGAGGAGCTCGTTCCGTTGTGATGGGATCTCCAGAAACAGGAGCCAATGGTGGAGGAGCTCGCACATTTGTGATGGGATCTGCAGTAACAGGAACCATTGGTGGAGGAGCACATACAGTTGTGATGGGATCTCCAGCAACAGGAGCCAATGGTGTAGCACCTCGTACAGTTGTGAGGGGATCTGCAGCAACAGGAGCTAGTGGTGCAGGAGCTCACACAGTTGTGATGGGTTCTCCAGCAACAGGAGACGAGTGGTGGAAGATCTCACACAGTTGTGATCGGATTTGCTGCATCAGGAGCCAATGGTGGAGGAGCTCACATAGTTGACGTGGGATCGCCAGCAACAGGAGCCAATGGTGGAGGAGTTCATGCAGTTGTGATGGGTTCGTTAGCAGCAGGAGCCTGTGGTGAAGGAGCTCACCCAGTTGTGATGGGATCTGAAGCAACAGGAACCAATGGTGGAGGAGCTCACACAGTTGTGATGGGATCTGCAGTAATAGGAGCCAATGGTGGTGGAGCTCGTACTATTGTGATGGGATCTGCACCAACAGGAGCTAATGGTGGAGGAGTTCACACAGTTGTGATGGTATCTCCAGCAACAGGAGCCAATGGTGTAACACCTCGTACAGTTGTGAGGGGATCTCCAGCAACAGGAACCAATGGTGCAGGAGCTCACACAGTTGTGATGGGATCTCCAGCAACAGGAGCCACAGTGGATGAGCTTACACAGTTGTGATGGGATCTCCAGAAACAGGAGCCAATGGTGGAGGAGCTCACACATTTGTGATGGGATCACCAACAACAGTAGCCAATGGGGTTGGAGCTCACACATTGTTATGGGATCTGCAGTAACAGGAGCCAATTGTGCAGAAGCTCACACAGTTGTGATGGGATCTGCAGCAAATGGAGCCAATGGTGGAGGAGCTCATACAACTGTGATGGGATCTCCAGCAACAGGGGCCAATGGTGGAGGAGCTCACACAGATGTGATGGGATCTCCAGCAACAGGAGCCAATGGGGGAGGAGCTTACACAGATGTGCTGGGATCTGCAGTAACAGGAGCCAATTGTGCAGAAGCTCACACAGTTGTGATGGTTTCTCCAGCAACAGCAGCCAATGGTGTAACACCTCGTACAGTTGTGATGGATTCTCCAGCAACAGGAGCCAATGGTGTAGCACCTCATACAGTTGTGAGGGGATCTCCAGCAACAGGCACTAATGGTGGAGGAGCTCACACAGTTGTGATGGGATCTCCAGCAACAGGAGCCACAGTGGAGGAGCTTACACAGTTGTGATGGGATCCCCCGCCACAGGAGAAAGTGGTGGAGGAGCTCGTTCTGTTGTGATGGGATCTCCAGAAACAGGAGCCAATGGTGGAGGAGCTCACACAGTTGTGATAGGAACTCCAGCAACAGTAGCAAACGGTGGAGGATCTCGTGTGTTTGTGATGGGATCTGCACCAACAGGAGCCAATTGTGGAGGAGCTCACACAGATGTGATGGTATCTCCATCAACAGCAGCCAAAGGTGGTAGAGCTCCCACAGTTGTGATGGGATCTCCAGCAACAGGAGCCAATGGTGGTAGAGCAGACGCCATTGTCGTGGGATCTCCAGAGACAGGAGCCAATGGCGGATCAATTCGTACACTTGTGATGGGATCACCAGCAACAGGAGCCAATGGTGGAAGAGCTCACACAGTTGACGTGGGATCGCCAGCAACAGGAGCCAATGGTGGAGGAGCTCATGCAGTTGTGATGGCTTCGCCAGCAACAGGAGCCAGTGGTGAAGGAGCTCACACCATTGTGATGGGATCTGCAGCAACAGGAGCTAATGGTGGTTGAGCTCGTACTATTGTGATGGGATCTCCAGCACCAGGTGCCAATGGGGGTAGAGCTCACACATTGTCATGGGATTTCCAGAAACAGAAGCCAATGGTGGAGTAGCTTGTACAGTTGTGATGGGATCTCCAGCAACAGAAGCCAATGGTGGTAGAGCAGGCACCGTTGTCGTGGGATCGCCAGCAACAGGAGCCAATGCTGGAGAAGCTCGTACACTTGTGATGGGATCTCCAGAGACAGGAGCCAATGGTGGAGGAACTCATACACTTGTGATGGGATCTGCAGGAACAGGAGCCAATGGTGGAGGGGCTCACACAGTTGACGTGGGATCGACAGCAACAGGAGCTCATGCAGTTGTGATGGGTTCGCTTACAACAGGAACCTGTGGTGGAGGGGATCACATGTTTCTGATGGCATCTCCAGCAACAGGAGCCATGGTGGAGGAGATCATATGGTTGTGATAGGATCTCCAGCAACAGGAGCAAATGGTGGAGGAGATCATATGGTTGTGATAGGATCTCCAGAAACAGGAGCCAATGGTGGAGGAGATCATATGGTTGTGATAGGATCTCCAGCAACAGGAGCCAATGGTGGAGGAGATCATATGGTTGTGACAGGATCTCCAGCAACAGGAGCCAATGGTGGTAAAGCCTGCGCGGTTGAGATGGGATCTGTAGAAACAGGTGCCAATAGTGGATGAGCTCGCACGGTTGTGATGGGATCTCCCGTAACAGGTGCTAATGGTGGAGGAGCTCACACAGTTGACGTGGGATCGCCAGCAACTGGAGCCAATGGTGGAGGATCTTGTGCGTTTATGATGGGATCTGCACCAACAGGAGCTAATGGTGGAGGAGCTCACACATTTGTGATGGGATCTCCAGCAATAGGAGCCAATGGTGGTAGAGCTCACACAGTTATGATGAGATCTCCAGCAACTGGAACCAATTGGGGTAGAGCTCACACAATTGTCATGGGATCTCCAGGAACAGGAGCCAATGGTGGAGGAGCTCGTACGGTTGTGATGTGATCTCCAGCAACAGGAGCCATTGGTGGAGGGGATCACACGGTTCTGATGGAATCTCCAGCAACAGGAGCCAATGGTGGGGTAGATCATACGGTTGTGATGGGATCTCCAGCAACAGGAGCCATTGGTGTTAGAGCTCACACAGTTGTGATGGGATCTCCAGTAACAGGAGCCAATAGGGGTAGAGCTCACACAATATCATGGGATCTCCAGAAACAGGAGCCAATGGTGGAGGAGCTTGTCCAGTTGTGATGGGATCTCCAGCAACAGGAGCCAATGGTGTAGCAGCTCACACAGTTGTGATGGGATCTCCAGCAACACGAGCCAATGGTGGTTGAGCTCACACAGTTGTGATGGGATCTCCAGCAACAGAAGCCAATGGTGGTCGAGCAGACACCGTTGTCGTGGGATCTCCAGAAACAGGACCCAATGGTGGAGAAGCTCGGACACTTGTGATGGAATCTCCTGAGACAGGAGCCAATGGTGGAGGAACTCGTACACTTGTGATGGGATCTGCAGGAACAGGAGCCAATGGTGGATGAGCTCGCACAGTTGTGATGGGATCTCCAGCAACCGAAGCCAATGGTGGTCGAGCAGACACCGTTGTCGTGAGATCTCCAGAAACAGGACCCAATGGTGGAGAAGCTCGGACACTTGTGATGGAATCTCCTGAGACAGGAGCCAATGGTGGAGGAACTCGTACACTTGTGATGGGATCTGCAGGAACAGGAGCCAATGGTGGATGAGCTCGCACGGTTGTGATGTGATCACCAGCAACAGGCGCTAATGGTGGTGTAGCTCACACAGTTGTGATGGGATCGCCAGCAACAGGAGCCAATAGTGGAGGAGCTCATGCAGTTGTGATGGGTTCACCAGCAATAGGAGCCAGTGGTGGAGGATCTCCCATGGTTGTGATGGGATGTCCAGCAACAGGAACCACTGGTGGAGGAGCTTGTACAGGTGTAAAAGGATCTCCAGCAACAGGAGCTAATGGTGGAGGAACTCACTCAGTTGTGATGGGATCTCCAGCAACAGGAGCCAATGGGGGTAGAGCTCACACAGTTGTGATGGGATCTACAGCAACAGGAGCCAATGGTGGAGAAGCTCACACAGTTGTGATGGGATCTACAGCAACAGGAGCTAATGGGTCGGTACTTGCACAGTTGTGATAGGATCTCGAGCAACAATAGCCAGTGGCACAGCCACTCGTACAGTTGCGATGGGATCTCCAGCAACAGGAGCCAAAGGTGGATGTGCTCTCACGGTTGTGATGGGATCTCCAGCAATAGGAGACAGTGGTGGAGGGGCTCGTACAGTTGTGATGGGATCTGCAGCAGCAGAAGTGAATGGTGGAGGAGCTCCCATGGTTGTGATGGGATCTGCAGCAACAGGAGACAATCTGGATGTGCTCACACAGTTACGAAGGGATCTCCAGCAAAAGGAGCCAATGCTGGAGGAGATCAAATGGGTGTGATGGGATCTCCTGCAACAGGTGCCAATGATGGTTGAGCGCGTACTATTGTGATGGGATCTGCACCAACAGGAGCTAATGGTGGAGGAGCTCACACAGTTGACGTGGGATCGACAGCAACAGGAGCTCATGCAGTTGTGATGGGTTCGCTTACAACAGGAACCTGTGGTGGAGGGGATCACATGTTTCTGATGGCATCTCCAGCAACAGGAGCCATGGTGGAGGAGATCATATGGTTGTGATAGGATCTCCAGCAACAGGAGCAAATGGTGGAGGAGATCATATGGTTGTGATAGGATCTCCAGAAACAGGAGCCAATGGTGGAGGAGATCATATGGTTGTGATAGGATCTCCAGCAACAGGAGCCAATGGTGGAGGAGATCATATGGTTGTGATAGGATCTCCAGCAACAGGAGCCAATGGTGGTAAAGCCTGCGCGGTTGAGATGGGATCTGTAGAAACAGGTGCCAATAGTGGATGAGCTCGCACGGTTGTGATGGGATCTCCCGTAACAGGTGCTAATGGTGGAGGAGCTCACACAGTTGACGTGGGATCGCCAGCAACTGGAGCCAATGGTGGAGGATCTTGTGCGTTTATGATGGGATCTGCACCAACAGGAGCTAATGGTGGAGGAGCTCACACATTTGTGATGGGATCTCCAGCAATAGGAGCCAATGGTGGTAGAGCTCACACAGTTATGATGAGATCTCCAGCAACTGGAACCAATTGGGGTAGAGCTCACACAATTGTCATGGGATCTCCAGGAACAGGAGCCAATGGTGGAGGAGCTCGTACGGTTGTGATGTGATCTCCAGCAACAGGAGCCATTGGTGGAGGGGATCACACGGTTCTGATGGAATCTCCAGCAACAGGAGCCAATGGTGGGGTAGATCATACGGTTGTGATGGGATCTCCAGCAACAGGAGCCATTGGTGTTAGAGCTCACACAGTTGTGATGGGATCTCCAGTAACAGGAGCCAATAGGGGTAGAGCTCACACAATATCATGGGATCTCCAGAAACAGGAGCCAATGGTGGAGGAGCTTGTCCAGTTGTGATGGGATCTCCAGCAACAGGAGCCAATGGTGTAGCAGCTCACACAGTTGTGATGGGATCTCCAGCAACACGAGCCAATGGTGGTTGAGCTCACACAGTTGTGATGGGATCTCCAGCAACAGAAGCCAATGGTGGTCGAGCAGACACCGTTGTCGTGGGATCTCCAGAAACAGGACCCAATGGTGGAGAAGCTCGGACACTTGTGATGGAATCTCCTGAGACAGGAGCCAATGGTGGAGGAACTCGTACACTTGTGATGGGATCTGCAGGAACAGGAGCCAATGGTGGATGAGCTCGCACAGTTGTGATGGGATCTCCAGCAACCGAAGCCAATGGTGGTCGAGCAGACACCGTTGTCGTGAGATCTCCAGAAACAGGACCCAATGGTGGAGGAGCTCGGACACTTGTGATGGAATCTCCTGAGACAGGAGCCAATGGTGGAGGAACTCGTACACTTGTGATGGGATCTGCAGGAACAGGAGCCAATGGTGGATGAGCTCGCACGGTTGTGATGTGATCACCAGCAACAGGCGCTAATGGTGGTGTAGCTCACACAGTTGTGATGGGATCGCCAGCAACAGGAGCCAATAGTGGAGGAGCTCATGCAGTTGTGATGGGTTCACCAGCAATAGGAGCCAGTGGTGGAGGATCTCCCATGGTTGTGATGGGATGTCCAGCAACAGGAACCACTGGTGGAGGAGCTTGTACAGGTGTAAAAGGATCTCCAGCAACAGGAGCTAATGGTGGAGGAACTCACTCAGTTGTGATGGGATCTCCAGCAACAGGAGCCAATGGGGGTAGAGCTCACACAGTTGTGATGGGATCTACAGCAACAGGAGCCAATGGTGGAGAAGCTCACACAGTTGTGATGGGATCTACAGCAACAGGAGCTAATGGGTCGGTACTTGCACAGTTGTGATAGGATCTCGAGCAACAATAGCCAGTGGCACAGCCACTCGTACAGTTGCGATGGGATCTCCAGCAACAGGAGCCAAAGGTGGATGTGCTCTCACGGTTGTGATGGGATCTCCAGCAATAGGAGACAGTGGTGGAGGGGCTCGTACAGTTGTGATGGGATCTGCAGCAGCAGAAGTGAATGGTGGAGGAGCTCCCATGGTTGTGATGGGATCTGCAGCAACAGGAGACAATCTGGATGTGCTCACACAGTTACGAAGGGATCTCCAGCAAAAGGAGCCAATGCTGGAGGAGATCAAATGGGTGTGATGGGATCTCCTGCAACAGGTGCCAATGATGGTTGAGCGCGTACTATTGTGATGGGATCTCCAGCAACAGGAGCCAATGGGTGTAGAGCTCACACAATTATCGTGGGGTCTCCAGAAACAGGAGCCAATAGTGGAGGAGCTGGTACACTTGTGATGGGATCGCCAGCAACAGGAGCCAATGGTGGAGGAGCTCATACAGGTGTAAAAAGGATCTCCAGCAAAAGGAGCTAATGGTGGAGGAACTCACTCAGTTGTAATGGGATCTTAAACAACAGGAGCCAATGGGGGTAGAGTTCACACAATTGCCGTGGAATCTCTAGAACAGAAGCCAATGGTGGAGGAGCTTGTACAATTGTGATGGGTTCGCCAGCAACAGGAGCCAGTGGTGGAGGAGCTCACACAGTTGTGATGGGATCTGCAGCAACAGGAGCCAATGGTGGAGGAGCTCGTACGGTTGCGATGTGATCTCCAGCAACAGGAACCAATGGTGGATGAGCTCGCTCGGTTGTGATGGGATCTCCAGCAACAGGAGCAAACGGTGGAGGAGATCGCACGGTTGTGATGGGATCTCCAGCGTCAGGAGCCAATGGTGGAAGAGCTCACACATTTTTGATGGGATCTGCAGAAGCAGGAGCCAATGATGGAGGTGCTCGTACAGTTTTGATGGGATCTGCAGCAACAGGAGCCAATGGTGGTGGAGCTTGCATAGTTGTGAAGAGATTTCCAGCAATAGGAGACAGTGGTGGAGGAGCTCGTACAGTTGTGATGGGATCTCCAGCAATGAGAGCCAGTGTGGAGGAGGTAACACAGTTATTATGGGATCTCCAGCAACAGGAGCCAATGGTTGAGGAGAACCCACAGTTGTGATGGGATCTCCAGCAACAGGGGCCAACGGTGGAGGAGCTCGTACGGTTGTGATGGGTCGCCTGCAACAGCAGCCAATGGTGTAGCAGCTCGTTCAGTTGTGATGGGATCTCCAGCAACAGGAGCCAATGGTGGAGCAGTTCACACAGTTGTGATGGGATCTCCAGCAACATGCGGCAATGGTGGCGGAGCTCATACAGTTGTGATCGGACCTCCAGGAACAGGAGCCAATGGTGGAGGAGCTGGTACACTTGTGATGGGATCTCCAGCATCAGGAGCCAATGGTGAAGGAGCTCGTACGGTTGTGATGGGATCTCCAGCAACAGGAGCCAATGGTGGAGGAGATCACATGGTTGTGATGGGATCTCCAGTAACAGGAGCCAATGGAGGTAGAGCTCGCGCATTTGTGATGGGATCTGCAGCAAGAGGATCCAGTGGAGGAGGAGCTCGCACAGTTGTGATGGGATCTCCAGCAACAGGCACAAATGGTGGAGAAGCTCACACAGTTGTGATGGGATCTCCAGCAACAGGAGACAGTGGTGGATGAGCTTGTACAGTTGTGATGGGATCTGCAGCAGCAGAAGCGAATGGTGGAGGAGCTCCCACAGTTGTGATGGGTTCTCCTGCAACAACAGCCAATGGTGTAGCAGCTCGTTCAGTTGTGATGGGATCTCCAGCAACAGCAGCCAATGGTGGAGGAGCTCACACAGTTGTGATGGAAACTCCAGCAACAGATGCCAATATTGAATGAGATCACACGGTTGTGATGGGATCTCCTGCAACTGGAGCCAATGGTGGAAGAGCTCGTACAGCTGTGATGGAATCTCCTGCAACAGGAGCCAATGGTGGAGGTGCTTGTACAGTTGTCATGGCTTCTCCACCAACAGGAGCCAATGATGGTAGAGCTCACACAGTTGTTGTGGGATCTCCAGAAACAGGAGCCAATGGTGGAGGATATCACATGGTTGTGATGGGATCTCCAGCAACACGAACCAATGGTGGAGGAGCTCACACAGTCGTGATGGGATCTCCAGCAACAGGAGCTAAGGGGGGCTGTGCTCACACAGTTGTGATAGGATCTCAAGCAACAGTAGCCAGTGGCACAACCACTCGTACAGTTGTGATGGGATCTCCAGAAACAGGAGCCAATGGTGGAGGAGCTCGTACAGTTGTGATGGGATCTGCAGCAACAGGAGCCAATCTGGAGGTGCTCACACAGTTATGAAGATATCTCCAGCAAAAGGAGCCAATGGTGGAGGAGATCACATGGTTGTGATGGGTTCTCCTGCAACAGGTGCCAATGATGGTGGAGCTCGTAGTATTGTGATGGGATCTTTAGCAACAGGAGCCAATGGTGGAGGAGCTCGCGCATTTGTGGCGGAATCTGCACCAACAGGACCTAATGGTGGAGGAGCTCACACCATTGTGATGGGATCTCCAGCAACAGGAGCCAATGGTGGAGGAGCTCGTACAATTGTGATGGGAACTGAAGCAACAGGAGCCAATGGTGTAGCAGCTCATTCAGTTGTGATGGGATCTCCAGCAACAGGAGCCAATGTTGGAGATGCTCATATACTTGTGATGGGATCCCCTGCAAAAAGAGCCAATGGTGGAGCAGTTCACACAGTTGTGATGGGATCTCCAGCAACAGGGGCCAATGGTGGTAGAGCAGACACCATTGTCGTGGGATCTCCAGAAACAGGAGCCAATGGTTGAGAAGCTCGTACACATGTGATGGGATCTGCAGCAACAGGAGCCAATGTTGGAGGAGCTCACACAGTTGTGATGGGATCTGCAGCAACAGGAGCCAATGGTGGAGGAGCTCACACAGTTGACGTGGGATCGCCAGCAACAGGAGCCAATGGTGGAGGAGCTCATGCAGTTGTGATGGGATCTGCAGCAACAGGCGCTAATGGTGGAGGAGCTCACACGGCTGTGATGGGATCTTCAGCAACAGGAGCCAATGTTGGTAGAGCTCACACAGTTGTGATGGTATCTCCAGTAACAGGAGCCAATGGTGGTAGAGCAGACACCATTGTCATGGGATCTCCAGAAACAGGAGCCAATGGTGGAGAAGCTCGTACACTTGTGATGGGATCTGCAGCAACAGCAGTCAGTAGTGGAGGAGCTCACACAGTTGTGATGAGATCTCCAGAAATAGGTGCCAATTTTGGAGGATCTTGTACAGTTGGGATGGGATCGCCAGCCACAGGAGCCAACAGTGGAAGAGCTCATACAGTTGTGATGGGACATTCAGCAACAGGAGCCAGTGGTGCAGGAGCTCATACAGTTGTGATGGAATCTACAGCAACAGGAGCCAATGGTGTAGCAGCTCGTAGAGTTGTGATGGGATCTCCAGTAACAGGAGCCAATGGGGGAGGAGCTCAGACATTTGTGATGCAAACTGCAGCAACAGGAGCCAATGGGGGAGGTGCTCATACAGTTGTGAAGGGATCTCCAACATGAACCAATGGTGGCAGAGCTCACACAGTTGTGATGGGATCTCAAGCAACAGGACCCAATTGTGGAGGAGCTCACACGGTTGTGATGGGTTCTCCTGCAACAGGAGCCACTGCTGTAGCAGCTCGGACACTCGTGATGGGATCCCCAGCAACAGGAGCAAATGGTGGAGGTGTTTACACAGTTGTGATGGGATCTCCAGCAACTGGAGCCAATGGTGGAGGAGCTCGTAAGGTTGTGATGTGATCTCCAGCAACAGGAGCCATTGCTGGAGTGGATCACATGGTTCTGATGGAATCTATAGCAACAGGAGCCAATAGTGGTAAAGCCTGTGCGGTTGTGATGGGATCTCCAGCAACAGGAGCCAATGGTGGAGGAGCTCACACAGTTGTGATTGGATATGCAGCTACAGGAGCCAATTGTGGAGGAGATTGCACGGTTGTGATGGGACCTCCAGCATCAGGTGCCAATGGTGGAGGAGCTCACACAGTTGACATGGGATCGCCAGCAACAGGAGCTAGTGGTGGGGGAGATCGCATGGTTGTGATGGGATCTCAAGCAACAGGACCCAATTGTGGAGGAGCTCACACGGTTGTGATGGGTTCTCCTGCAACAGGAGCCAATGCTGTAGCAGCTCGGACACTCCTGATGGGATCTCCAGCAACAGGAGCCAATGGTGGAGGAGCTCGCACAGTTGTGATGGGATCTCCAAAAATGGGAGCCAACCATGGAGACGTTCGCACAGTTGTGATGGGATCTGAAGCAACAGCAGCCAATGGTGGAGGAGTTCGTACAGTTGTGAGGGGATCGCCAGCAACAGGAGCCAGTCATGGAGGAGCTCACACGGTTGTGAAGGGACCTCTAGCAACAGGAGCCAATGGTGTAGGAGGTCACACTGTTGTCATGGCTTCTCCACCAACAGGAGCCAATGATGGTAGAGCTCACACAGTTGTTGTGGGATCTCCAGAAACAGGAGCCAATGGTGGAGGATATCACATGGTTGTGATGGGATCTCCAGCAACACGAACCAATGGTGGAGGAGCTCACACAGTCGTGATGGGATCTCCAGCAACAGGAGCTAAGGGGGGCTGTGCTCACACAGTTGTGATAGGATCTCAAGCAACAGTAGCCAGTGGCACAACCACTCGTACAGTTGTGATGGGATCTCCAGAAACAGGAGCCAATGGTGGAGGAGCTCGTACAGTTGTGATGGGATCTGCAGCAACAGGAGCCAATCTGGAGGTGCTCACACAGTTATGAAGATATCTCCAGCAAAAGGAGCCAATGGTGGAGGAGATCACATGGTTGTGATGGGTTCTCCTGCAACAGGTGCCAATGATGGTGGAGCTCGTAGTATTGTGATGGGATCTTTAGCAACAGGAGCCAATGGTGGAGGAGCTCGCGCATTTGTGGCGGAATCTGCACCAACAGGACCTAATGGTGGAGGAGCTCACACCATTGTGATGGGATCTCCAGCAACAGGAGCCAATGGTGGAGGAGCTCGTACAATTGTGATGGGAACTGAAGCAACAGGAGCCAATGGTGTAGCAGCTCATTCAGTTGTGATGGGATCTCCAGCAACAGGAGCCAATGTTGGAGATGCTCATATACTTGTGATGGGATCCCCTGCAAAAAGAGCCAATGGTGGAGCAGTTCACACAGTTGTGATGGGATCTCCAGCAACAGGGGCCAATGGTGGTAGAGCAGACACCATTGTCGTGGGATCTCCAGAAACAGGAGCCAATGGTTGAGAAGCTCGTACACATGTGATGGGATCTGCAGCAACAGGAGCCAATGTTGGAGGAGCTCACACAGTTGTGATGGGATCTGCAGCAACAGGAGCCAATGGTGGAGGAGCTCACACAGTTGACGTGGGATCGCCAGCAACAGGAGCCAATGGTGGAGGAGCTCATGCAGTTGTGATGGGATCTGCAGCAACAGGCGCTAATGGTGGAGGAGCTCACACGGCTGTGATGGGATCTTCAGCAACAGGAGCCAATGTTGGTAGAGCTCACACAGTTGTGATGGTATCTCCAGTAACAGGAGCCAATGGTGGTAGAGCAGACACCATTGTCATGGGATCTCCAGAAACAGGAGCCAATGGTGGAGAAGCTCGTACACTTGTGATGGGATCTGCAGCAACAGCAGTCAGTAGTGGAGGAGCTCACACAGTTGTGATGAGATCTCCAGAAATAGGTGCCAATTTTGGAGGATCTTGTACAGTTGGGATGGGATCGCCAGCCACAGGAGCCAACAGTGGAAGAGCTCATACAGTTGTGATGGGACATTCAGCAACAGGAGCCAGTGGTGCAGGAGCTCATACAGTTGTGATGGAATCTACAGCAACAGGAGCCAATGGTGTAGCAGCTCGTAGAGTTGTGATGGGATCTCCAGTAACAGGAGCCAATGGGGGAGGAGCTCAGACATTTGTGATGCAAACTGCAGCAACAGGAGCCAATGGGGGAGGTGCTCATACAGTTGTGAAGGGATCTCCAACATGAACCAATGGTGGCAGAGCTCACACAGTTGTGATGGGATCTCAAGCAACAGGACCCAATTGTGGAGGAGCTCACACGGTTGTGATGGGTTCTCCTGCAACAGGAGCCACTGCTGTAGCAGCTCGGACACTCGTGATGGGATCCCCAGCAACAGGAGCAAATGGTGGAGGTGTTTACACAGTTGTGATGGGATCTCCAGCAACTGGAGCCAATGGTGGAGGAGCTCGTAAGGTTGTGATGTGATCTCCAGCAACAGGAGCCATTGCTGGAGTGGATCACATGGTTCTGATGGAATCTATAGCAACAGGAGCCAATAGTGGTAAAGCCTGTGCGGTTGTGATGGGATCTCCAGCAACAGGAGCCAATGGTGGAGGAGCTCACACAGTTGTGATTGGATATGCAGCTACAGGAGCCAATTGTGGAGGAGATTGCACGGTTGTGATGGGACCTCCAGCATCAGGTGCCAATGGTGGAGGAGCTCACACAGTTGACATGGGATCGCCAGCAACAGGAGCTAGTGGTGGGGGAGATCGCATGGTTGTGATGGGATCTCAAGCAACAGGACCCAATTGTGGAGGAGCTCACACGGTTGTGATGGGTTCTCCTGCAACAGGAGCCAATGCTGTAGCAGCTCGGACACTCCTGATGGGATCTCCAGCAACAGGAGCCAATGGTGGAGGAGCTCGCACAGTTGTGATGGGATCTCCAAAAATGGGAGCCAACCATGGAGACGTTCGCACAGTTGTGATGGGATCTGAAGCAACAGCAGCCAATGGTGGAGGAGTTCGTACAGTTGTGAGGGGATCGCCAGCAACAGGAGCCAGTCATGGAGGAGCTCACACGGTTGTGAAGGGACCTCTAGCAACAGGAGCCAATGGTGTAGGAGGTCACACTGTTGTCATGGGATCTGCAGCAACAGGAGCCAATGGTGGAGGAGCTCACACAGTTGTGATGAGATCTCCAGCAACAGGACCCAGTGGTGGAGGAGCTCACACAGTTGTGATGGGTTCTCTTGCAACAGGAGCCACTGCTGTAGCAGCTCGGACACTCGTGATGGGATCTCCAGCAACAGGAGCCAATGCTGGAGGAGCTCATTCAGTTGTGCAGAGATCTCCAGCAACAGGACCCAGTGGTGGAGGAGCACGCACAGTTGAGATGGGATCTCCAGCAACAGGAGCCAATGGTGGAGGGGCTCACACAGTTGTGATGGGATCTGCAGCAACAAGAGCCAATGGTAGAGGAGCTCACACAGTTGTGATGGGATCTCCAGCAACAGGAGGCAATGGTGGAGGACCTCACACAGTTGTGGTGGGATTTCCAGCAACAGGCGCTAATGGTGGAGGAGCTCCACATAGTTGTGATGGGATCTGCAGCAACAGGAGCCAATGGTGGAGGACCTCACATAGTTGTGATGGGATTTCCAGCAACTGGAGCCAATGGTGGAGGAGCTCGTAAGGTTGTGATGTGATCTCCAGCAACAGGTGCCATTGGTGGAGGGGATCACATGGTTCTGATGGAATCTCCAGCAACAGGAGCCAATAGTGGTAAAGCCTGTGCGGTTGAGATAGGATCTGCAGCAACAGGAGACAATGGTGGATAAGCTCGAACGGTTGTGATGGGATCTGCAGCAACAGGAGACAATGGTGGCGGAGCTTGTATAGTTGTGCAGGGATCTCCAGCAACAGGACCCAGTGGTGGAGGAGCATGCACAGTTGTGATGGGATCTCAAATAACATAAGCCTATGGTAGAGGAGCTCACACAGTTGTGATGGGATTTCCAGCAACTGGAGCCAATGGTGGAGGAGCTCGTAAGGTTGTGATGTGACCTCCAGCAACAGGAGCCATTGCTGGAGGGGATCACATGGTTCTGATGGAATATCCAGCAACAGGAGCCAATGGTGGAGGAGCTCGCACAGTTGTGATGGGATCTACAGCAACAGGAGCCAATGGTGGAGGAGCTCGTAAGGTTGCGATGGGACCTCCAGCATCAGGAGCCAATGGTGGAGGAGCTCGTAAGGTTGTGATGTGATCTCCAGCAACAGGAGCCATTGCTGGAGGGGATCACATGGTTCTGATGGAATATCCAGCAACAGGAGCCAATGATGGAGGAGCTCGCACAGTTGTGATTGGATATGCAGCTACAGGAGCCAATGGTGGAGGAGATCGCACAGTTGTGATGGGACCTCCAGCATCAGGAGCCAATGGTGCAGGAGCTCACACAGTTGTGATGCAATCTGCAGCAACAAGAGCCAATGGGGGAGGTGCTCGTACAGTTGTGAAGGGATCTCCAACATGAACCAATGGTGGCGAGCTCACACAGTTGTGATGGGATCTCAAGCAACAGGACCCAAGTGTGGAGGAGCTCACACGGTTGTGATGGGATCTCCAGCAACAGGAGCCTGTGGCAGAGGAGCTCACACAGTTGTGATGGGATCTCAAGCAACAGGACCCAAGTGTGGAGGAGCTCACACGATTGTGATGGTATCTGCAGCTACAGGAGCCAATGGTGGAGGGGATCGCACGGTTGTGATGGGATCTCCAACAACGGGAGCCAACCGTGGAGAAGCTCGCACAGTTGTGATGGGATCTGAAGCAACAGGAGCCAATGGTGGAGCTGTTCGTACAGTTGTGAGGGGATCGCCAGCAACAGGAGCCAGTCATGGAGGAGCTCGTACGGTTGTGATGGGATCTGCAACAACAGGAGTCAATGCTGGAGGAGCTCACACAGTTGTGATGGGATCTCAAAAAAAACATAAGCCTATGGGAGAGGAGCTCACACAGTTGTAATGGGATCTCCAGCAACAGGCGCTCATGGTGGAGGAGCTCGTAAGGTTGTGATGTGATCTCCAGAAACAGGAGCCATTGGTGGAGGGGATCACATGGTTCTGATGGAATCTCCAGCAACAGGAGCCAATAGTGGTAAAGCCTGTGCGGTTGAGATAGGATCTGCAGCAACAGGAGACAATGGTGGAGGAGCTCACAAAGTTTTGATGGGATCTGCAGCAACAGGAGCCAGTGTGGAGGAACTCACCCAGTTGTGATGAGATCTCCCCCTACAGGAGCCAATGTTGGAGCTTGTACAGTTGGGATGGGATCTCCAGCAACAGGAGCCAGTGGTGCAGGAGCTCATACAGTTGTGATGGGATGTCCAGCAACAGGAGCCAATGGTGTAGCAGCTCGTACTGTTGTGATGGGATCTCAAGCAACAGGACCCAATTGTGGAGGAGCTCACACGGTTGTGATGGGATCTCCAGCAACATGAGCCAATGGTGGAGGAGATCGCACGGTTGTGATGGGATCTCCAGCAACAGGAGTCAGTCATGGAGGAGCTCACACGGTTGTGAAGGGACCTCTAGCAACAGGAGCCAATGGTGTAGGAGGTCACACTGTTGTGATGGGATCTCCAACAACAGGACCCAGTGGTGGAGGAGCACGCACAGTTGTGATGGGATCTCCAGCAACAGGAGCCAATGGTGGATATACTTGCACTGTTGTGATCGGATCTCCAGCATCAGGATTCAATGTGGAGGACCTCGCACAGTTGTGATGTGATCTCTTGCAACAGGAGCCAATGATGGATGAGATCACACAGTTGTCATGGGATCTCCAGCAACAGGAGCCAATGCTGGAGGAGATCACATGGTTGTGATGGGATCTCCCGTAACAGGAGCCAATGGAGGTAGAGCTCGCGCGTTTGTGATGGGATCTCCAACAACAGGAGCCAATGGTGGAGGAGATCACATCGTTGTGATGGGATCTCCTGCAACAGGTGCCAATGGTGGGGGGTCTCGCGCATTTGTGGTGGGATCTGCACCAACAGGAGCTAATGGTGGAGGAGCTCACACAGTTGTGATGGGATCTCCAGCAACAGGAGTCAATGGGGGTAGAGCTCACACAATTATCGTGGGGTCTCAAGAAACAGAAGCCAATGGTGGAGGAGCTGGTACGGTTGTGATGGGTTCTCCTGCAACAGCAGCCAATGCTGTAACAGCACGTTCAGTTGTGATGGGATCTTGAGCACCAGGAGCCAATGGTGGAGGAGCTCACACAGTTGTGATGATATCTCCAGCAACAGCAGCCAATGGTGGTAGAGCAGACACCATTGTCGTGGGATCTCCAGAAAGAGGAGCCAATAGTGGAGAAGCTCGTACACTTGTGATGGGATCTACAGCAACAGGAGCCAATGGTGGAGGGGCTCACGCAGTTGACGTGGGATCGCCAGCAACAGGAGCCAATGTTGGAGGAGCTCACACAGTTGTGATGGGATTTCCAGCAACTGGAGCCAATGGTGGCGGAGCTCGTAAGGTCGTGATGTGATCACCAGCAACAGGAGCCATTGGTGGAGGGGATCACATGATTCTGATGGAATCTCCAGCAACGGGAGCCAATAGTGGTAAAGCCTGCGCGGTTGAGATGGGATCTGCAGCAACAGGAGCCAATGGTGCAGGAGCTCACACAGTTGTGATGCAATCTGCAGCAACAGGAGCCAATGGGGGAGGTGCTCGTACAGTTGTGAAGGGATCTCCAACATGAACCAATGGTGGCGGAGCTCACACAGTTGTGATGGGATCTCAAGCAACAGGACCCAAGTGTGGAGGAGCTCACACGGTTGTGATGGGTTCTCCTGCAACAGGAGCCAATGGTGTAGCAGCTCGGACACTCGTGATGGGATCTCCAGCAACAGGAGCAAATGGTGGAGGTGTTTACACAGTTGTGATGGGATCTCCAGCAACAGGTGCCAATGGTGGTGGAGCTCATACAGTTGTGATCGGACCTTCAGCAACATGAGCCAATGATGGAGGAACTCACACGGTTGTGAAGGGACCTCTAGCAACAGGTGCCAATGGTGTAGGAGGTCACACTGTTGTGATGGGATCTCCAGCAACAGGAGCAAACAATGGAGGATCTCGCATGTTTGTGATGGGATCTGCACCAACAGGAGCTTATAGTGGAGGAGCTCACACAGTTGTGATGGGATCTCCAACAACAGGAGGCAGTGTTGGAGGCACTCGTACAGTTGTGATGGGATCTGCAGCAACAGGAGCCAGTATTGGAGAAGCTCGCACACTTGTGATGGGATCTACAGCAACAGGAGCCAATGGTGGAGGAGCTTGCACAGTTGTGTGGGATCTCCAGCAACAGGAGCCAATGCTGGTAGAGCTCACACAGCTGTCGTGGGACCTCCAGCAACAGGACCCAATTGTGGAGGAGCTCACACGGTTGTGATGAGTTCTCCAGCAACAGGAGCCAATGATGTAGCAGCTCGTACAGTTGTGATGGCATCTCCAGCAACAGGACCCAATTGTGGAGGAGCTCACACGGTTGTGATAGGATCTATAGCAGCAGGAGACAGCGGTGGAGGTGCTCGTACAGTTGTGATGGGATCTGCAGCAACAGGAGCCAATGGCAGGAAAGGGCAGCTGATGCAGTTAAATGCATCCCCTTCAAGTGAAGAAAGATCTGTTTGGAGGTTGGAGGGCTCATGTCAAGAAGCAGGCAGGCAAAGGATTGCTCAACCTCATGCAGACCGTAAAAATACTGTACATGTTTGTTTAACCTTAATTTTTCTGCATGTGTTTAATGTCCTGATGCAGGTGAACAAAAAACATTGACTTACCGTGTGTGCAAATCTAATGCTGTATTCCGGTGTAGACAAGTTTCTACAGCACAGGCATCAACTCCTGCTGAATGAGTATGAAAGTTTGAGATGGAAAGAATAGTGGAGTAGTTAAAACTCGCAATGTCTGTAAGGAAGGCTGAAGCTGCTGCAGAATCATTTGGGCGGACAGGAGTTGTTAATGGGAATCAGACCTTTGGGCCAAATCCAGGCAGAGGCTCTGCATTTGTTCAATACTATGAAAGAAAATGCAGTACTCCTGGTCAGATATTCTATGTATTAATGAGTGGGAAGCTAGACAGGTCTGGGGGAAGAATGGAATCTCTTGAGAGTCCGTCATCGGGAACCTCAGATCCTTGTTCTGACTGAAGTAAATTTGCTCCATTTCACCCCGTTTTACAGTAATTCATATCAAACATATCACAACAACATCAACCCCTTTCCTGTTGCTCTGAAGAAGGCACATAGGATGCTTGCCTTCATTAGCTGGGGTGTAGAATACAGGAGTTGGGAAGTTTTGTTGCAACTTTATAAAACATTGGTTAGGCCACTGATGGAATATTGTGTGCAGTTCTGATCACCACTCTATCAGAAGTAGGTGATTGCACTGTAGAGAGAGCAGACGAGATTCATCAGGATGTTGCCTGGGATGAAAAGTCTCAGTTATGAGGAGAACCTGCATAGGCTGGGTTTGTTTTCCTTGGAGCAGAGGAGGCTGAGGGGGGGATCTGTTTGAGGTACGTAACATTGTGAGAGGTTTGGAGAGGGTAGATCATGAGAATCCATTTCCCATAGCAGATGTGTCTCAGACCAGAGGACATAAGTTTAAGGTGAGGAGTAAATGGTTTAGAGGGGATCTGATGAAAGATTTCTCAGCCAGACTGTGACACAAATATAGAATGTGCTGCTTGAGAGGGTGGTGGAAGCAGGTACACCCACGCCATTTAAGAAGCATCTGGACAAGCACTTCAATTGCAGGGCTTATTCAACTATGGGCCAAGTGCAAGTAAATGGGGTTAGTGTAGTTTAGTGTTTATTGGTTGGCATAGATTTGATGGGCTGAAGGGCCTCTTTCTATGCTGTATGACTGTATGAGTCTATCTCCCTCGCTGTTTGGAAATGGCACTAACGCCTGCCCACAGATGGGCATAGGTTTGAATTTTTAATTTCCCTCCTCAGTGGAAACTCAGGATAAGCACAATGGCCAGTTTCCAATACTATTACATTAGATGGTCAATTTCCTGACTGCATCAGGCAATAACAGGCAATGGCATTTCCTTGCACAATTGTTCTGTAATATCCTTCATTCTAAGCCACAGTCTGAAGTTAACCCATCTGAGTTTGTGCTGAGGGTTGGCTTTTATTTGCAGCACCACATATCGGGGAATCCAGGTTCCTTTTCATATTTCATGAAGTCCACTTGGAGGAATTTCAATCTTACATATCCTAGGAAAAACTTTGCTGTACTGATTCAATTTGATTTGATTTAGTCATTGGCACGTGTACCTAAGTACAGTGAAAAGCTTTGTTTATGAGCAGAACAAAAGGAGTATAGTAAGTGAGGACATAAGGTGAGAAAAAAAACTTAGAGGCACACCAGGATTCCAGAGGTGAGATGAGGGAGCCCTTGACATCAAGGCTGCATTCAATCAAGTGTGGCTTCAAGGAGCCCTGGCAAAACTGGAATCAATGCGTATCAAGAGGCAAACTTTCTGGTGTTTGGAGTCATACCTGACACATAAGAAGATGATCACGGTTGTTGGAGGTCAGTAATGTCAGCCCCAGGACATCTCTGCAGGAGTTCCTCAAGGTAGTGTCCTTGGCCCGACCATCTTCAGCTGCTTCATCAATGACCTTCCCTCCATCAGAAGGTCAGAAGTGGGAATGTTTGCCAATGATTACATAATGTTCAGCACCATTCACCACTCCCCACATTCTGAAGCAGTCCACGTTCAAATGCAACCACCACACTCTTCGATTACCATCCACAAGTCACAAGCCAGGAGTGTGATGGAATACTCCCCACTTGTCTGGATGAGTGCAACCTGCTTTATTGGCATTGCCTCCACAAGCATCCACTCCCTCCACTACCGACGCTTAGTAGCAGCAGTGTGTATTATCTACATGATGTACTGCAGAAATTCACCAAAGGTCCGCAAGCAGCACTTTCTAAATCCACGACCACTTTCATTGAGCAGGACATGGGCAACAGATGTGTGGGGACACCACCACCTCCAAGTCACTCACCTTCTTGACTTGGAAATATATCACCATTCTTTCACTGTTGCTGGGTCAAAGTCCTGGAATTCCCCCCTTGATGGCGTTGTGGGTCAACCCACAGCAGGTGGACTGCAGCCATTCAAGAAGGCAGCGGGCCATCACCTTCTCAAGGGCAACTAGGGGATGGGCAATAAATGCTGGCCAGCCAGTGAGGTCCATGTCCCACAAAACAAATTTAAACAACACAGGTTACATCACATGGGGTGTACACTAGGCAAAATCAATATTAGCAAGATGAGCATTATTTGAATTAGAGAGTCCATTCATCAGTCTAGTAACAGCTGGGATGAAGCTGTTCCTGAACCTGCTGGTGCGTGTGTTCGAGCTTCTGTATTTTTTGCCTGACAAAAGAGGAGAGCATTACTGGGGTGCAATGGGTCTTTGATAATTTTGGCAGCCTTTCTGCAGCAGTGAGCCGTGTAAACAGAGTCCATGGATGAGAGATTGGGCTGTGCACACCACTTTCTGTAGTTTCTCACTATCCCGGGCAGGGCAGTTGCTGTACCAGGCCGTTTTACACTCAGACACCACGGTGCATCTGTAAGGGTTGATGAGGATCCAGCGCAAATAAATCCTTCCTTAGACATGAAGACCAAATTGTGTGTGACAATTTTATGTCTGTAAGGGGAAAATGTAAAAGGATGTTGGGGCGAATCTCGAGTGACAGGAATGCTGCTGGTCAAGTGATGGGGATATGGTATATTGATCAGTGTTGAAGGTGGGTCGTCAGTATGGGATGTCATGTACAGATATATTTACTCAGCTTATCCACCTGAGTGAAGTTATTAAACTTTTTCTGTCAGTGTCATGTTCTCGGGGCTATCTGCTAGACACTGACAACCCATGCCACGTGCTCCCATGACCTGCTGAGAATCAATATTTACAGCTTCTGACCCCTGGCAGAAATATATCTCTTCTTGCCTCCATCCCTCAGCATAGAATATTCAAAACAGCATCACTGAGATGGGGAGCACTTTCGTTTACTTGGAGAGCCTTCATCTTTTCTATCAATGATTAACTAGCAGCCTGCAGTGAGTTGATGCAAGTTCCCTTTTACAGATATTGTGCCTTTCAAAGGGATGGGTCCCCGGAGTCTGTGACTTCTTTACAATGCTGTTCTATCCTTTGCAATGCTAACACAATGGAGTCCAACGCAGTGTGGGAATTGCTCCCAGCAATGCTACTATCAGGAAATAAGGTGAGTGCACAGATTGTACAGGCTGCTTCCTTGTTTCCTAAAGCTTGCAAATCAGGGCCCATGTTTTCAATCAAGGCCTCAGAATGTCACACTCTCTGTGCAAAAAATACACATGTAACAAAAATAAAAGAATGATGCTTAGGATTAGATTGATCACATCCCTCAATTTCTAAAACATTTCATCTGCTTAGCTGGGAACTTGTTCCGTTTCCCATATTCTGCAGCAGTGTGTCCTGATAAGGAACAACCTGTGACATTCTGTCCAGTTATTGGAATTCAGGCATGAGATTGACGTGAAATCCTTTTGCACTAATTGGATCTGTAATTGATCTTTTATAATTCATAAGGAAGTCTGGCTGACTTGATTCCAAACAATTCAACATTCAGTCCTTGCAAGCCACCACCCTGTCTGACCCTCCCTTTCTTTTTTAAAATCCTTTGTTTAAATTCTCACTTTCCATATCTGTGCCTGGTCTTCCCGCAATTCTGTCCTTCAATCCTTTCAATCAGATTTCTGCGTCCCTCACAGCACAAAGTGGGCCCTAAGCAAAGCCATGAATGATAATTGGTTTAATTGTTACCATGGTGTGTGACCTCTCCTTACCTATCCCATCTGTGGTGTTTGATAACCCTTTGTCTTTTATTCCCTCTCCTCCATGATTCACCTCAATGGATTGGCCCTCATTCATTACCATTCTTACTTTCTTGATGATAATCAGAGCATTTCCACAAAAAAAAGTTTCACTTTTCATCCCTGCAAATCACCTTCACCTTGACACTCCTTTTTCATCTTCTTGCTGACACGTTTCTATTGATGTTGTTCCTGTCAGGTCACCACTGTTGACTGTTTCACTGTCGCTTTTGATCAGATCGCTCTTCCAGCATCTAAAATGCACTTTATTTTTAAAGTTAAAAATCACACAACACCAGGTTATAGTCCAACAGGTTTATTTGGAAGCACTAGCTTCCGGACCGCAAAAGATCACAGAGTCACACAACTGATATGATATATTGAACAAATCCAGATTGCTGTTAAGTCTTTCATCTTTTAGAATGGGTTGCAGGTTTCAGTTCATTAATGTGTAAATCCCAAAACTTCTTTTAAGTCACATTCTCGAGATAACTTAAAGTTTATAAAAAAGGTGAAATCTCAGTTCAGATAATGCATTAAAGATGTGAGATTAGAGTCTGTCTGTATCCCAATATTGAGTCAGACTGGTTCTATTTCCAAAGTAGGAATTTATAAAATGTTACATAGATTGACTGCCTGCATTGACTGCTTTTTGAGCAGAATAGAATGTATCTGCAAATACAATTCTGCAAATGCAAATTCAGCCCATAGATTTATATGTGGGTGTGCGTACATGAGAGAGAGAGACAGGGAGAGAGAGGGGCGTGTGAGTGTGTGCATATGGGTGTGAATGCATGAGTGTAAGTGTGTGTGAGAAATGTGTGTTTGCGTGTGTACATGCTTGGTAAAGTGTGTGCGTGAGTGTGATGGAGTATAAGCCAGTGAGAGGGTGTGTGTGGGTGTGAGTATGGGGGTGAATGTGTGTGTGTCTCAGAGAGAGCATGTGTATAAGAGAGACTTTGCATGAATGTGTGAGTACGTAAAAGTGTGTGTGTATGTATGCTTGAGTGTGTGTGAGTTTGTGAGAGGGACAGCGTGTATAGTGTGGTGGAGTCACCTGTAGTGTGACCCAAACCCAAGGTCCGGGTTGAGGCCATCCTCATGGGTACAGAACTTGGCTATCAGCCTCTGCTCGGCCACTCTGCGTTGTTGCGTATCCCGAAGTCCACCTTGGAGGATGGTCACCTGAAGTTCTGAGGCCAAATGTCCCTAATCGCTGAAGTGTTCCCTGACTGGGAGGGAACATTCCTGTCTGGCGAATGTTGTACCATTCATCCATTGTTGTAGTACCTGCTTGGTCTCACCAATGTTCAGTAAGAAGTGACATGGAATCCTTTCTAATATACTTCATCACTCACGAAATGAGAAGTCTCCATTGTGGGCACAAAGAGAATCAGCAGGATGCATTGTATTGAAGGAAGAGAGGGCACCCAGGTTAACAAGTACCCTTGATATTGTTTTTCTATGTCATTTAATTAACTGTATGTGATATGCACAGCACAATTTCATGACAATCACTAATTCAGCTGATGAATAGTCCACATTATCAAGTCAGATTCCCTCTATCTGTTTTAAACAAAACTTCAACTTTTCCAGAGTTACTGTCAAAATATTTTTATTCCTGAGTTACATGGCTTGATGTAGACAAGAATACACATTCCTTGAACTTAACAGTAATTTTTTTACAAACCCATGACTTTTCTAATGATTAGGTCATCATCAAGTTCCATATGTTTCTCCTTTGCATTTCATTCTAATTTCAGTGCATTTCATTTCAGCTAACCCAGCAAATTTTAGATTAATATCAACACTTCCCATCCACGTTTCATACCTTTGCCATTTATTCCATTCTCCTCCAGGACTATTCCATTATTATAGCTTTGAAGGTGATTTTTTTGCTTAATATTGACTATAAAAGGTACTGGAAGAACTGCCCTATTCAAACTTAAACAAACTTTCAATCCCTATATCCTCTTCATCATAAAGACCTCCGCATCCACCTCTGGAATATGCCTTCATCTGCAGCTCCCTCTTTTTGCCTTAACGTTGGTAACCATGCTTTCAGATTCTTGTGTTCTGGAAGCGCCTCTCCAAATCCATCTGCCTCTGTGCCTTCCTCTAAGCTTCTAACATCAAAGAATTCTTGTGTCTTGGCATCTATTTTCTATTCACACTTTATGAAGAAACCAGGGATACTTTCTATTCTGAAGATATTATATAAATATACGTTTCTATTGATGGTATATACAATTCTATTCTAAGCATTATTTTATATGAATCCAAGTAAGACTGAAGAACACACTACTTTCAAGAATTTCCTTATACACTTTCAACTAACTGTGTTACACTTCTCTTCAGGCATCCTATGTTAGTTATTTAGCAGCTGTGCATTACCCGTATATTAAACTTTTCATATCCTCAAATAACATTGAACGTACATTGAACTTTACAAAAACACTTTGCATAGAAATCTCACTCAGTTAAACTAACATCTGAAGTGGAAGCTGTCTACAATCTTACCATTATACCCAGAATACATTTGATGAAGAAGTGATAATGACTGTCCTTGGACATAAAGATCAACAAGACGATCAGGAAAGCAGCCTCAACTCTTGCTCATGACTCAAGTATGGACAAATCCCAAGCTGAAAGTGAAGACAAAAATGTCAGTCTACAATGCCTACGTCATGAGCAGACTGCTGTACGGCAGTGAAATGTGGAATATGCCAGACAGGAGAGAAGATTGAACACCTTCCACTTGAGGAGTATCTGCCATATCCTGGTCATATCCTAGCAAGACAGAGTGTCCATCGCAGCGGTCCTACCTCATGCTGGCCTTCCCAGCATGTACACTCTGCTCTTGCAGAGGAGACTGCACCGGCTGAGCCACGTCCACCGCATGGAGGACGGCCGCATCCCAAAGGATATCCTCTCTGGAGGGCTTGCATCCGGGAAGAGATCCACAGGGCATCCTCTGCTGCACTACAAGGACTTCTGCATGAGGGACATGAAGGTGTTTGATATCGTTACGGAGTCCCTGGGAAAGGCTTGCAGCTGACCACACAAGTTGGAGAAGCACCCTGAACCAACACCTCAAAACAAGGGGAAAGGAAGCTGATGAGTGCTGCAGCAGGCAAGTGGGCACAAAGGGAGGAAGTCTACAGTTCCAGCAGATCAACAACCACATACAGAGGTGACCTCTGCAACTGGGATTGTCACTCCAGCATTGGTCTCTACAGTCACAAGCGATGTTACTTCAGGGAAGCAGAAAGCCAAACCAACAAGGATGCAACCCATGGTCTTAAAGTAAGGGAACCTTTAGGAAGCAGCGATCATAATATGGTAGAGTTCAGTCTGGAGTTTGAAAGAGAGAAGGCAAAATCGGATGTAATGGTGTTACAGTTAAATAAAGGTAATTATGAGGGCATGAGAGAGGAAATGACAAAAATAGACTGGAAGCAGAGGCTTGCGGGGAAGACAGTAGAGCAAAAATGGCAGGAGTTTGTGGGTATAATTAAGGACACTGTACAGAGGTTCATCCCCAAGAAAAGAAAGATTATCCGGGGAAGGATTAGACAGCCATGGCTGACAAAGGAAGTCAGGAAATGTATTAAAGAAAAAGAGAGATCCTATAAAGTGGCCAAGAGCAGTGGGAAATCGGTTGTTGGTAAAATTCTAGAATCCATCATTAAGGATGAGGTTTCTAAATTCTTAGAAGAGCAGAGTCTGATTAGAACAAGTCAACATGGATTTACTAAGGGGAGGTCATGCCTGATAAACCTGTTGGTATTCTTTGAAGAGGTGACAAGTAGGTTAGACCAGGAAACCCCAGTCGATGTGGTCTATCTAGACTTCCAAAAGGCCTTTGATAAGGTGCCACATGGGAGGCTGCTGAGCAAGGTGAGGGCCCATTGTGTTCGAGGTGAGCTACTGGGATGGATTGAGGATTGGCAGAGAGTTGGGATAAAAGGTTCTTTTTCAGAATGGCAGCCGGTGACGAGCGGTGTCCCGCAGGGTTCAGTGTTGGGGCCGCAGCTGTTCGCATTATATATTAATGATTTGGATGAAGGGACTGCGGGCATTCTAGCGAAGTTTGCCGATGATACGAAGATAGGTGGACAGGCAGGTAGTACTGAGGAAGTGGGGAGGCTGCAGAAGGATCTAGACAGTTTGGGAGGGTGGTCCAGGAAATGGCTGATGGAATTCAACGTGAACAAATGCGAGGTCTTGCACTTTGGCAAAAAGAATAAAAGCACAGACTACTTTCTAAACGGTGAGAAAATTCGTAAAGCCAAAGTACAAAGGGATCTGGGAGTGTTAGTCGAGGATTCTCTAAAGGTCAACATGCAGATTGAGTCTGTGATTAAGAAAGCGAATGCAATGTTGTCACTTATCTCAAGAGGGTTGGAATATAAAAACACCGTTGTGCTACTGAGACTTTATAAAGCTCTGGTTAGGCCCCATTTGGAGTACTGTGTCCAGATTTGGTCCCCACACCTCAGGAAGGACATACTGGCACTGGAACGTATCCAGCGAAGATTCACACGGATGATCCCTGGAATGGTAGGTCTAACATATGAGGAACGGCTGAGGATCCTGGGATTGTATTCATTGGAGTTTAGAAGATTAAGGGGAGACTTAATAGAGACGTACAAGATAATACATGGCTTGGAAAGGGTGGATGCTAGGAAATTGTTTCCGTTAGGTGAGGAGACTAGGACCCGTGGACACAGCCTTAGAATTAGAGGGGGTAAATTCAGAACAGAAGGAGACATTTCTTCAGCCAGAGAGTGGTGGGCCTGTGGAATTCATTGCCGCAGAGTGCAGTGGAGGCCGGGACGCTAAATGTCTTCAAGGCAGAGATTGATAGATTCTTGTTGTCTCGAGGAATTAAGGGCTACGGGGAGAATGCGGGTAAGTGGAGTTGAAGTGCTCAGCAGCCATGATTGAATGACGGAGTGGACTCGATGGGCCGAATGGCCTTACTTCCACTCCTATGTCTTATGGTCTTATGGTCAGCCCTGATCGAAAGGGGCCTCACTCACACTCCCGATAATAACATCCTGATCCACAGAGATAATGTAGTGTAACATGTAGATATATTCAGGACAAAACATTTCACCATTCAGAAGTAGGGAATTATGTGTGAGTAAGTCATTGAAATGTTCAGCTAGAAATTAGACCTTACTCCCATTACCCAGATACAAATAGGTAAAACAATGGCTAATTTTTGGATGTTATTGAAAATATGACTTTAAGTAGAAGATTGGAAGGCAGGACTGCAGTCCACTTCCATTTAGGCATTTGCTAAATGGCCGATTAAAGTTTCCTAAGAAACATTCCTGAAAACAAATCTCTTTTAAATCAGATCATCAATTAGATTCAATAACAACTATTTGCAAAAATCCATTAATGTTGGAAATCCATACTGTCAGAGGGACAACTGGAGTCCCATGAAGACAGATATTGTCTGACAGCAGACAGTTGGTACAATGCCCAGAGACCTTCCAGAAAAATGTTAGTCTCACATAGAGAAATGTCATGAAGGATGTGGCAAATGTTTTATTACTGTCCTGTAACAATGTACCACTTGTATTTGAATCTGTAACATTGCCCAACTTAACAACAGGGTTTCCACTCATTTCCTGTTGCCGTTCAGACTGAGGAGATTGAGGCAATGGTATCAAAAAAGATGGTTTGCATATCGAAAGGACATAGCCTCATCTGAATTAATTAAGGTGATTATTTCAATCAGTTACGGCAAGAAGTTCAACTAAAGTCACCCTCATTACCAATTGCACTCAAGAAGGTTGTAGTGAGCAGCCTTCTTGAACTAGGCAAAAGTGATGCTGGAGATTAGAGTCAAGAGTGCGGTGCTGGAAAAGCACAGCAGGTCAGCAGCATCCGAGGAGCAGCAAAATCAATGCTTCGGACAAAAGCTGTTCATCAGGAATGAAGCTGGGAGCCCCAGGGGTGGAGAACTAAATGGGAGGGGGGTGGGGGTAGGTGAGAGTACTATAGGTGGATGGAGGTGGGGCCTGAGCTGATAGGTCAGAGGAGAGGGTGGAGCAGATAGGTGGGAAGGAAGATTGACAGATGGGACGGGTCATAAGGACGATGTTGAGTTGGAAGGTTGGAACAGGGGTAAGGTGGGGGGGTGGGGAAATAAGACAACTGGTGAAATCCACATTGCTGGCATGGGGTTGGAGGTTCCAGATGCTGCCTGAGATGCTGTGCTTTTCCAGCACCACATTCTTGACTCTTGCCTTCTTGAACTGTTGTAGTCCATTTGCTGTAGGTAGACCTACAATGTTATAAGGGAGGAACTTCCAAGATTGTGACCCAGCAACAGTGAAGGAATGGTGATATATTTTCAAGTCAGGATGGAGAGTGGCTTTGAGAGGAACTTGCAATGTGTTCCCATATATCTGCTGCCCTTATCCTCCCATTATTATTACCCTGGGTATTACTCTTGACATGAAACTGAACTAGATCAAACATGAATACTTTGCTCAAGTACAGGCCAGAAGCTAGACATTCTGTGGCAAGTAATTCACTTCCCAATTCACCACAACTTGTCAACAAGACACAAGTCAGGAATATGATGGAATAATCTCCATTTACCTGAATGAATGCAAGAAGTTGGACAATCCTGGTAGGAAATTAGGAACAGGAGTAGGCCATTCAACCTTTCCAGCTTGCTGTGCCATTCAATATGATCATGGATGATCCTCTATCTCAAAGTCATGTTCCCAGTTTCTCTTCATACCACTTGATGCCTTTTGAATTAAGGAAAAAACTATTTCTTGAATGTGTTCAGTGACTTGGCCTCCATAGCTTTCTGTGACAGGCTCACTACCCTTTGAATGAAGACATATTTCCTTACCTCAGTCTTAAACTGTCTACTCTGTATCCTGAGGCAGTGTCCCCAGGTCTAGATTCCCCAGATAGGAAAAAAATCTCCCTGCATCTGGTCTGTCCATCCCTGTTAGAGATCTATATATTTCAATGAGATCACCTTTCATCTTTCTAAACTCTGGTGAATGCAGACCCAGTCAAACCTCATAGGACAGTCCTGCCATCTCAGACATTGGCCTCGTGAACCTCAGCTGCAATCCCTCTGTAATACGTGTGTCCTTCCTTAGGTAGGGACACCAAAACTGTACATAATACTCCAAGTGTAATCTTATCAAGGCCCTGTATAACTGCAGCGAAAAATGTCCCAAATCCACTTGCAGTGAAGGCCAGTATACCATTTGCCTTCCTATTTGCTTACTGCACCAGCCTGTCTACTTTCATTGACTGATGAACAAGGACACTGAGATCAATATGCATATACATACCAATATATCACCATTTAAATAATACTTTCCTTGTGTTTTTAATACTATTTTTACATTTATCCACATAGTATTGCATCTGCCATGTATTTGCCCACTCAATCAATTTGTCTAAATCCTCTTGATACCACCATGCATCCTCTTCACAATAGAGTTATAGAGTCATAGAGATGTACAGCATGGAAGCAGACCTTTCCGTCCAACTCGTCCATGTCAACCAGATACCCCAACCCAATCTAGTCCCGCCGTCCAGCACCGGGCCCATATCCCTCCAAATCCTTACTATTCATGTACCCATCCAGATGGCTTTTAAATATTGCAATTGTACCAGCCTCCACCACTTCCTCTGGCAGCTCATTCCATACACGTACCACCCTCTGCATGAAAAGGTTGCCCCTTAGGTCTTTTTTATATCATTCCACTCTCACCCTAAACCTATGCCCTCTAGGCTAGACTCCTCCACCCCAGGGAAGAGACTTTATCCTATCCATGCCCCTCATGATTTTATAAACCTCTATACGGTCACCCCTCAGCCTCTGATGCTCCAGGAAAAACAGCCCCAGTCTGTTCAGCCTCTCCCTGTAGCTCAAATCCTTCAACCCTGGCAACATCCTTGTAAATCTTTTCTGAACTCTTTCAAGTTTCACAACACTTTCTGATAGGAAGAGACCAGAACTGCATGCAATATTCCAACAGTGGCCTAACCAATGTCCTGTACAGCCACAACATGATCTCTCAACTCCTGTACTCAATACTCTGACCAATAAAGGAAAGCATACCAAACACCTTCTTCACTATCCTATCTACCTGTGGCTCCACTTTCAAGGAGCTATGAACCTGCATTCCAAGGTCTCTTTGTTCAACAACACTCCCTAGGGCTTTGCCAATAAGTGTATAAATCCTGCTAATGTTCGCTTTCCCAAAATATAGCACCTTGCACTTATCTAAATTAAACTCCATCTGCCACTTATCAGCCCATTGCCCATCTAATCAAGATCCCATTGTAATTTGAGGTAACGTTCTTCACTGTCCACTACAACTCCAATTTTGGTGTCATTTGCAAACGTACTAACTATACTTCTGATGCTCACATCCAAATCATTTATATAAATGATGAAAAGTAGTGCACACAGTACCGATCCTTGAGGCACTCCACTGGTCACAGGCCTCCAGTCTGAAACACAACCCTCCACCACCACCCACTATCTTCTACCTCTGAGCCAGTTCTACATAGAACATAGAACATAGAAAAATACAGCGCAGTACAGGCCCTTTGGCCCTCGATGTTGCACCGATTCAAGCCTACCTAACCTACACTAGCCCACTATCCTCCATATACCTATCCAATGCCCGCTTAAATGCCCATAAAGAGGGAGAGTCCACCACTGCTACTGGCAGGGCATTCCATGAACTCACGACTCGCTGAGTAAAGAATCTATCCCTCACATCTGTCCTATACCTACCACCCCTTAATTTAAAGCTATGCCCCCTCGTAATAGCTGACTCCATACGTGGAAAAAGGTTTTCATGGTCAACCCTATCTAAACCCCTAATCATCTTGTACACCTCTATCAAGTCACCCCTAAACCTTCTTTTCTCCAATGAAAACAGCCCCAAGTGCTTCAGCCTTTCCTCAAACGATCTTCTTACCATACCAGGCAACATCCTGGTAAACCTCCTCTGCACCCATTCCAGTGCCTCCACATCCTTCCTATAGTATGGCGACCAAAACTGCACACAATACTCCAGATGCAGCCGCACCAGAGTCTTATACAACTGCAACATGTCCTCAGGACTCCGGAACGCAATTCCTCTACCAATAAAAACCAGTACGCCATATGCCTTCTTCACAGCACTATTTACCTGGGTGGCAACTTTCAGAGATCTGTGGACATGGACACCAAGATCCCTCTGCTCATTCACACTACCAAGTATCTGACCATTAGCCCAGTACCCCATCTTCTTGTTACTCTTACCAAAGTGAATCACTTCACACTTACCTACATTGAACTCCATTTGCCACCTTTCTGCCCAGCTCTGCAGCTTATCTATATCCCGCTGTAACCTGCCACATCCTTCCTGACTGTCAACAACTCCACCGACTTTCGTATCATCCGCAAACTTGCTCACCCAGCCTTCAAGCCCCTCCTCCAGGTCACTTATAAAATTGACAAACAGCAATGGTCCCAAAACAGATCCTTGCGGAACACCGCTAGTAACTGCACTCCAAGATGAACCTTTACCATCAACTACTACCCTCTGTCTTCTTCCAGCCAGCCAATTCCTAATCTAAACCTCCAACTCACCCTCAATGCCATACCTCCGTATTTTTTGCAGTAGCCTACCATGGGGAACCTTATCAAACACCTTACTAAAATCCATATATACCACATCTACCGCTTTACCCTCGTCCACCTCCTTAGTCACCTTCTCAAAGAATTCAATAAGGTTTGTGAGCACGACCTGCCCTTCACAAAACCATGCTGACTATCCTTGATCACATTATTCCTATCCAGATGTTCATAAATCCTATCCCTTACAATTCTCTCTAAGACTTTGCCCACAACAGAAGTGAGACTCACCAGCCTATAGTTACTAGGGTTATCGCTAATCCCCTTCTTGAACAAGGGGACCACATTTGCTATCCTCCAGTCTTCTGGCACTATTCCTGTAGACAACGAGGACATAAAAATCAAGGCCAATGGCTCTGCAATCTCCTCTCTTGCTTCCCAGAGAATCCTGGGATAAATGCCATCAGGCCCAGGGGACGTATCTATTTTCACCCTTTCCAGAATTTCCAACACCTCTTCCCTACATACCTCAAAGCCGTCCATTCTAATTAATTGTGACTCAATATTCACATCGGCAACAATGTCCTGTTCCTGAGTGAATACTGATGAAAAGTATTCATTCAGTGTCTCCCCAATCTCTTCAGCCTCCACACGCAACTTCCCACTACTATCCTTGACTGGACCTATTCCTACCCTAGTCATTCTTTTATTCCTGACATACCTATAGAAAGCCTTTGGGTTTTCCCTAATCCTACCAACCAAGGACTTTTCATGTCCCCTCCTTGCTGCTCTTAGCTCTCTCTTTAGATCCTTCCTGGCTACCTTATAACTCTCAATCGCCCCAATTGAACCTTCACGCCTCATCTTTACATAGGCCACCCTCTTCCCTTTAACAAAGGATTCCAATTCCTTATTAAACCACGGCTCCCTCACACGACCCTTTCCTCACTGCCTGACAGGTACATACTTATCATGGACACTCAATAGTTGCTCCTTGAAAAAGCTCCACATATCGATTGCACCCTTCCCTTGAAGCCTACTTTTCCAAGCCACGCATCCTAAGTCGTGCCTCACCGCATCATAATTTCCCTGCCCCCAGCTATAACTCTTGCCCTGCAGTGCACCCTCATCCCTCTCCATCACTAGAGTAAAAGTCACCGAATTGTCTTCACTGTCCCCAAAGTGCTCACCTACCTCCAATTCTAACACCTGGCCTGGTTCGTTACCCAGAACCAAATCCTGTATGGCCTCACCTCTTGTTGGCCTGTCTACATATTGTGTCAGGAAACCCTCCTGCACACATTGGACAAACACCAAACCATCTAACGTACTCGAGCTATAGCTTTCCCAGTCAATATCTGGAAAGTTAAAGTCCCCCATAACAACCACCCTATTACTTTCACTCTTCTCCTGAATCATCCTTGCAATCCTTTCTTCTACATCTCTAGGACTATTAGGAGGCCTGTAGAAAACTCCTAACAGGGTGACCTCACCTTTCCTATTTCTAACCTCAACACAAACTACCTCTGATGGCGAGTCTTCATCCATCGTCCTTTCCACCGCTGTAATACTATCTTTGACAAGCAATGCCACACCTCCCCCTCTTTTACCCCCATCTCTGACCCTACTAAGACATTTAAACCCTGGAACCTGCAACAGCCACTCCTGTCCCTGTTCTATCCATGTCTCCGTAATAGCCACAACATCGTAATCCCAGGTACCAACCCACGCTGCAAGTTCACCTACCTTATTTCGTATACTTCTCGCATTGAAGTATACAGACTTCAAGCCACCTTCCTGTTTACAGGCACCCTCCTTTGAGATTGATGCCATGTTCCTAACCTCCCTACACTCCAGGTCCTGCACCCTAAAGCTACAGTCTAGGTTCCCATGCCCCTGCAGAGCTCGTTTAAACCCCCCCAAAGAGCACTAGTAAACCTCCCCCCAAGGATACTGGTGCTCCTAAGGTTCAGGTGTAGACCATCCTTTTTATAGAGGTCCCACCTTCCCCAGAAAGAACGCCAGTTATCCATATACCGGAATCCCTCCCTCCTTCACCATACCTGTAGCCATGCATTTAACTGCTCTCTCTCCCTATTCCACGACTCTCTATCACATGGCACAGGCAACAAACCAGAGACAACAACTCTGTTTGTTCTAACTCTGAGCTTCCAACCTAGCTCCCTGAAAGCCTGCCTAACATCCTCATCCCTCCTCCTACCTATGTCGTTGGTGCCAATGTGGACCACGACTTTGGGCTGCTCCCCCTCCCCCTTAAGGACCCGGAAAACACGATCAGAGACATCACGTACCCTTGCACCTGGGAGGCAACATATGGGTGGCACGGTGGCACAGTGGTTAGCACTGCTGCCTCACAGCGCCAGAGACCTGGGTTCAATTCCCGACTCAGGCGAATGACTGTGTGGAGTTTGCACGTTCTCCCCGTGTCTGCATGGGTTTCCTCCGGGTGCTCCGGTTTCCTCCCACAGTCCAAAGATGTGCAGGTCAGGTGAATTGGCCATCCTAAATTGCCTGTAGTGTAGGTAAGGGGTAGATGCAGGGGTATGGGTGGGTTGCGCTTCGGCGGGGCAGTGTGGACTTGTTGGGCCGAAGGGCCTGTTTCCACACTGTAAGTAATCTAATCTAATCTAAAGTAATCTAATCTAATCTAAACGTGAGTCTCTCTCCCCCCCACAAAACCGCCTATCTGTGCCCTGAACTATTGAGTCCCCAATAACTATTGCTCTGCTCTTCTCCACCCTTCCCTTCTGAGCAACGGGGACAGGCTCCGTGCCAGAGGCCTGAACCCCATTGCTTACCCCTGGTAAGTCTTCCCCCCCACAAATATCCAAAACGGTATACTTGTTCTTGAGGGGAACGGCCGCAGGGGGTCCCTGCACTGGCTGCTTCCTCCCAGTCTCCATCACTGTCACCCATCTGTCTGCAATCTTTGGAGTTACAACTTCCCTAAAGCTCCGATCTATGACCCCCTCTGCCTTCTGAATGATCCTAAGTTCATCCAACTCCAGCTCCAGTTCCCTAACACGGTCTTGGAGGAGCTGGAGATGGGTGCACTTCCTGCAAGTGTAATCAGCAGGGACGACCATGGCATCCCTCACCTCAAACATGTTGCAAGAGGAACATTGCACTGCCTTCACTGCCATCCCTCTAAAAGTAACCTTTTTAAAAAAACAAACTAGGTCTAAACAATAGAACAAGCAAAATGCAGCACTTACCTGCTTACCACAACGGGTCTTATTATTAGGTTAGAGGAGGAGGCCGGGTGGGAGGCACTACCCCTGTAGTGCCTCAGGTTCCTCTCCTGTTCACCTTTATAGGAAAAAACTTACCCAGGTAAGCTTGCGTTGCACCAGCTTCCGGGTCCGCTCCGCGCTTTTTTTTAAAAAAGCACTTTCAAATTTAAACCATTAAACAAACGTCACCGAGCCTTCAAGCTGCCACTGCCAAACAGCCCTTATCTGCTCCGCTGAGAGAGCTAGTTCTCCCTTTATTCCGTGAGATCTAACCTTGCTAACCATTCTCCCATGGGGAACCTTGTTGAGTACCTTACTGACATCCATACAGATCACATCCACCACTCTGCCCGCATCAATCCTACTCACAATCTTGTCTACTTATTCGTTGTCAGCAAAGTTGGAAATGTTTTGGTTCCCTCATCCAGGTCACTTGTGTATATGGCAAATAACTGGGGCCCCTGTAATGATACTTGAGGTACCCTATTGGTCACTTCCTGCCTCTCAAGAAAAAGACTCATTTATAACCACTCTCTGTTTCCTGTCTGACAACAAATTCTCAATAAATGCCAACATATTGCACATATCCCATGTGCTTTCACTTTGCCTACTGTCATCATAGGAAGGAACTTACCTAAATCCTTCTGAAAATCCAATTATGCATCTTTTGGTTCTCCATTATCAATTTTACCAGTTACATTCTCAAAAAACTTCAAAGATTAATTGAGCATAATTTGCCTTTCATAAACCCATGCTGGCTTTGTCCAATCCCATGCAAGTTTTGTGATTGTTCTGTTATCAAGTCTTTTATAATGAACTCTAGCATGTCTCCAATACTGATATTAAAGTAACTGTCAGCCTTAAACCTATGAATTTCCCCAGCACCATTTTCCCCAAACTAATGCTGACTTCATTCGATTCCATCCTCTCAATACATCCTTGATTTCCTAATATTTCTGACAGGTTACTTTCGCCATACTTTTTTGAAGACTGACCAAAGTATGTTTTCAATTCTTCTGCCATTTTTTTGTTCCCCGTTTTAGTTTATTTGGCTTCTGACTGCAAGAGGTCTACATTTGTCTTTACTTTTTTTTTCAATTTACATATTCATCCAAGCTGTCAGTTTCTATATTCCTTATAAATTTACTGTCAATCTCTTTTTTTTTCCCATTTTGATCAAATGTTTTTGTCCTCTTTTGCTGAATTTGAAAATGCTCCCAATCTTCAGATTTGTTACTTTTTCTAGCAATTTCATTTCTCTCCCATTTGGATCCATTACTCTCCTTAAAATTCTTTGTAAGCTGAGTTGCCTCCCCTCAGGAATGAATAATTGTTATACTTCATGCACATGGTTTTTAAATATGAGCTACTGCTATCCACTACCAACTCCTTGAATAAGGTTGCCCAAACCATCCTTGCCGATTCATGCCTCATACCCTCATAGTTCCCTTTAACTATATTCAAGACCCTTATTTTGGATTTAACTACTTCACTTCACACATTTAATAAAGAATTCTATCATATCATCATTGTTCTTTCCTAAGGGACCTTACACAGCTGGATTGTTAATTCATCTTTTATCATTGCACAGTACCAAGTCCAGAATAACTTGTTTTCTGGTTGATTCATTAATGTATTGGTCTAAAAGAAACACACACATTCCAAGAAATCCCACTCTGCAATATCATTGCTTGTTTGGTTTGTTCAATCTATTTGTAAATTAAAGTCACCCATGATTGTAGTTGAAACCTTATTGCATACATCTCTGATTTCTTGTTTAATCCTTTCCAATTACTGTTCGGAAGCCAACAAACAACCGCAAAAACCTTTTCTATAACATGTTTTTCCAAGCCAAAATTCTTCTTTACTATTGCTTTGATTTTAACCTTTACTAACAATGCAACCCACCTCCTTTCCTGTTTTGTCTGTCCTTCTTAAATAATGAATACCCTTGAAAGTTCAGTTCCCATACTTGGTAACCCTGCAGCCATGTCTCCATAAACACAACTTTATTATAACCATTTATAACATTTTGCACTGCTAATTCATCTACCTCATTGCGAACGTAAGACACAATGACACATTAAGACACAATGCCTTAGATATGTCTTTTTAATCTTGTGAAGCCATCGTAGTTTTATTTTCACCATGACCCTTTTTGTTATTTGTCCTTGTATTCCTGCCTTCCATTTTTGCTTCTTATCTTCCAGTTAGTTGTTTTGAACATCGTTTATCCCTCCTCGGTCTCCCTGCTCAGGTTCCCATCCACCTGCCATTCTAGTTAAAGCCCTCCCCGACAGGACTAACAAACAGGACAAGGCAATCAATTTGATTGCCACTTCATTCACCACCTCGAGCATTCAGTCCCTTCAAGACCTGGGCAAGGCCAGCAGTGTATGTAACTGTCAAAATTGTTACAGACTGTTATAACTATCAAGCTGTACAAGAATTGGAACACCTGTGAAAGTTGTCAAAGCTGCCTAACAGCTGAGAATACTAATGTTAATCTTTATAAGAAATTAGTTGAAGAAATTTCAATGTAAGTTTTTAAAATAGTGACATCATAAATAGATACATAGTCATGTCAGCATGACTCCTGAAGTTTGCTCATGATGGATATTAGATGAGTTGGCATGGATAATGTTATGACATGGGGTAAATCCTTTTGCTAATTTAAACCAGCAACACAGAAAAAGATTCACCCCGTGCTGTAATCTGTTTAAATTCAAGAGGCAAAAAAACTATCCCAGAGGTAAATATCTAAAGTAAAAGTTCACAACTTTTTTTTTTAAGTCCAACAGAAAATATTAAAACTAACAACTGTTTACAACTCCTTTCTCTTAAACCTATCTTTTACCTCCCACTCTACAATACTAGCCCCATTTAAAAAAACCTGGTTAAGATTTATGAACAAAATCACGTTTCAAAACCAGTCAGCTTTACCGAGCTTCCTCTGTAGATTTTTCTCTGTAGATTCTCTCCAGGTCAGTTTCAATGTTCTGCGGCACAGACACCCCATAGACAGGTAAGTCTCAGACAGCTCTTGAGCTAGCAGCCTACATGTGATTGTCTTTTGATAGTTGTCTCTCAACTGTTCAAAATGTCTGGGTTTTATACCCCAAAACATCAGATCGTTTCATTGGTTTTAATATTATCAAAATATTAAATTCAAATTTGATTGGATTTTGGTATCTTGGGGCATAGTATAAACTGATTAGCCAAATTTGAATAGATTTTGTCTCATGGCAACCCAGCTACTCTATTTGTGTTGACCATGTTCTATATTGTTACCTTGTTCAGAACACTTTGTTCTGTGTCAGGCAGTTTTGCTAGCTTTTCAATTCTCTTAAAGGTACAGGACCTCAATACCTTCATAACAATAAAGAAGAGCAAAAGTAATATAACCGCAGGACATAATTGCCACAAGTTGACATTAAGATGGGTAAGTGGGTTATGATAATAATTACAGGGCCATGGTTTTACAAAGGGTACATGAGGGATGATGGAGGATGAATGAATGGATATACCATGGCTTGTATGAGGGGCCATAGGGAATGGGTGGAGGAAACAACATTGCATAGAAGGAATGAGGTGGCATGAAGTTGGCATGGGTGGGCATCAACCATATGGGTGAAAAGGGTATGAAAGGTCAAGGCAAGAGAGATGTTTTTGGTTTCATCCTTTTTTAATAATACACTGTAATATAGTGCAGTTTTATGAAGGTTGAACATGCCCATTAGGGTTCCACAGCCAGTGGCCCCTCCATCTCATTCTGGGGTCACCACCAAACCCACAGTTAGACATGATCATACTAAAGGGCAAAACAAACTTAAGGGATCAAATGATCTACTCCTGCTCCTGTTTCATATGATCATATGATCTTAAATTAGCACTATGATTGCTTCAATGATTGTTCTTTCATTATTTATAATCAATAGTTCCACAAACAAAAATCTATAAAGTAAAAGTTTCTCAGTAGACGCTCACTTAGAACTTAATTTAATGTTGTTAATGCACCTTGAATGCATCAATAAGAATAAGGAGCATGCAATCGCTTCTCTGTGGAGAGCACACTCTGCAGTCAATGCTGCTGCATTCCAACTTTGTTGCTAAGGTGCTGTATGAATTCAATGCAAAAAGAAGCATAAAGGATTCATTTAAAGCTAGCCATGAATTTCAGAGGCCTGTACTGGCCTTTTGTGTCCTCACTCCAGTCTAGTAAGGAAGAAGGATAAAGTAAAGTACTTCTGAAAGAGATTTGACAGAGATGGTGACTATGATCAAAAATGAAGCATTTTCTTTCTACCTTGAAAACTGAATTGTAGGGGTTTTATGATTTTGGCAACATCTGATGAATGTCATTGTGCTGTAACTGAAACAACTTTCAAAGCTATTGCACCAGTTTTGTACCATTATGTTCTTCGAGTGAAAGTTTCTTGTTTAGCATTGAATATGAAAAGTACTTTTTCTAACTTTATTAATTGGTATAATAGTTATTAATTTGAAAGAAAATTCTGTACTATACACTCAATCAGTTGAAAACATTGCCAACTGCCTGTTGAGGCTGACTTTTTAATTAATTTTGCACCCTTATCTCCCCTTTTTCCTATCTGATAGACTTTTCAATGCTGCAGAACTAATTATAATAAGCTGTTTAATTCAGTTTTGTATCTCTTACTATTCTGCTAATCCCTATATAATAGATGCTTTATACTCTAGTTCTCTGTAGGACTTTGGGCTCTTTGGTTTCCATGTCATAACTATTGCTTACACCCAGAATTGTTAATTGCAAAGTTTTTGATGCTTTTGGTTTGCAGCCATTCATTTACATGGGTATCAGAAACTGAATGCAGTCACTGAAAGAATCCCACACATTCTTAATCTTTCAGTGAGCCATGACACATGATCAAATTTAATTGTTCTTTGTTAATGTGCAGCACATACCCGTAGATATCACTGTTTGCGCTATTAGTAAATGTTATCATGTTATTCTGCTCTTTTAGCAGAGGTATTAACTTAATTATTTTAAGTGGTCTACTGCATCTATTCACCTACAGGACTGAGGATTAAATAGAGCTGTAATTGCCAATCTGTGGAATCATATAAATCTTTTAAAAATGATTATATAGCAATATTACAATATCCGGGCAGACTATTTGTAATCAGTCATGTTTTTCACTGGTCTAATGATGAATTATTTCAATTATTAAACACTTATCAAGAGTTGTTTTTGTTTGACTCTGATCCCCAAGTAAAAATAGGGATTGTGAAATCAATTTTATAGACCTGCTACCCTGAATCACAATGCACTGTATTTAGCACAAAGAGAGACTTGAAGGGTGGAAGGGAGTTTTCAGGTCAGAGTCTGAGGGACTCTGGGGAGGGTATGAGAGTTAAGTTGATTCAGTTTAATAGTTACTCAGGCAATAGAATTGGTTTTAAATATTCTAACATTTCCTAGGTAACTATTTACTTAACTGCAGGGGAACCCTTTGAATTCTCCAATGTAAATGGATACTCCTGGAGGGTTCCATGCATTGCAGAGTTTCCCGGCAGAATTTTCAACTTCCCATATACTTCCTTTGGAGTCTGTTATGGTGGGGATTCCGCAGAGTCCCCATGTGCAACTCCCATCCATGGTTCAGAAACAATTACCTAACCATTTGAAAACCTAAGATATTCACTGTAAGCATGAGCAGCAGATTAATAGCAAGACTCAGGAAAGGAGAATAGATGCTAAACATGGGAGCATCCAAATTCTCACTCCTTAACTGCTTCAACAGACTCCAGGTCAAAATACAGATAATTTAGAACATAGAACATAGAAGAATACAGCGCAGTACAGGCCCTTCAGCCCTCGATGTTGCGCCGATCAAAGCCCACCTAACCTACACTAACCCACTATCCTCCATATACCTATCCAATGCCCGCTTAAATACCCATAAAGAGGGAGAGTCCACTACTGCTACTGGCAGGGCATTCCATGAACTTACGACTCGCTGAGTGAAGAACCTACCCCTAACATCAGTCCTATATCTACCCCCCCTTAATTTAAAGCTATGCCCCCTTGTAATAGCTGACTCCATACGTGGAAAAAGGTTCTCACTGTCAACCCTATCTAACCCCCTAATCATCTTGTACACCTCTATCAAATCACCCCTAAACCTTCTTTTCTCCAATGAAAACAACCCCAAGTGCCTCAGCCTTTCCTCATAGGATTTTCCTACCATACCAGGCAACATCCTGGTAAACTTCCTCTGCACCCGTTCCAGTGCCTCCACATCCTTCCTATAGTATGGCGACCAAAACTGCACACAATATTCCAGATGCGGCCGCACCAGAGTCTTATACAACTGCAGCATGACCTCAGGACTCCGGAACTCAATTCCTCTACCAATAAAAGCCAGTACGCCATATGCCTTCTTCACTGCACTATTTACCTGGGTGGCAACTTTCAGAGATCTGTGTACATGGACACCAAGATCCCTCTGCTCTTCCACACTACCAAGTAGTCTACCATTAGCCCAGTAATCCATCTTTTTATTACTCTTACCAAAGTGAATCACTTCACACTTAGCTACATTGAACTCCATTTGCCACCTTTCTGCCCAGCTCTGCAGCTTCTCTATATCCTGCTGTAACCTGCCATATCCTTCCTCACTGTCTACAACTCCTCCGACTTTCGTATCATCCGCAAACTTGCTCACCCAACCTTCTAACCCTTCCTCCAGGTCATTTATAAAAATGACAAACAGCAATGGTCCCAAAACAGATCCTTGCGGAACACCGCTAGTGACGGCACTCCAAGATGAACCTTTGCCATCAACTACTACCCTCTGTCTTCTTCCAGAGAGCCAATTCCTAATCCAAACCTCCAACTCACCCTCAATGCCATATCTCTGTATTTTCTGCAGTAGCCTACCATGGGGGACCTTATCAAATGCCTTACTAAAATCCATATATACCACATCTACCGCTTTCCCCTCATCTACCTCCTTAGTCACCTTCTCAAAGAATTCAATAAGGTTTGTGAGGCACGACCTGCCCTTCACAAAACCATGCTGACTATCCTTGATCACATCATTCTTATCCAGATGTGCATAAATCCTATCCCTTACAATTCTCTCTAAGACTTTGCCCACAACAGAAGTGAGACTCACTGGCCTATAGTTACTAGGATCATCCCTACTCCCCTTCTTGAACAAGGGAACCACGTTTGCTAGCCTCCAGTCCTCTGGCACTACTCCTGTCGACAAAGAGGACACAAAAATCAAGGCCAATGGCTCTGCAATCTCCTCCCTTGCTTCCCAGAGAATCCTAGGATAAATTTCCTGAAGTCTGAACTGTATTTTAGATTGGTGCAAACATGTTGGGCCAAATGTCCTTTTTCTGTATTGTAGGGAGGCTATGATTTTAGAAGATTCTCTGGTGGCACACAAGAACTGTTGCTGGTTGTGAGGGGACTTTCTCTAAGACATCCAGCTATTTGACATTATTAACATATCCAAGTCATGTGCTCTGTGGCAAGGCAACATTTTTCTATACATGAGTATATTCTAATACAGTCCCACTTCATTTATAGTGAGAGTTCTCATAACTGTACTATCCTATCTGTCAAACTACAAGCTTATTGTGAACTCTCATAAAAGGCATTCTTCTACTTCTATATGAGTGATCATAGAATCATACAGTACGGAATGCCCCTTGGACAACTGTGTGTGTGCAGGAGTGCCTCTGTGTGTGTTGCGTGTGTGTGTGTATGTGTGTGTGTTTGGTGCAATGGTGGTCACCTGTAGTGTGACATGAACCCAAGGTCCTGGTTGAGGCCCTCCCTATGGGTACGGAACTTAGCTATCAGCCTCTGCTCGGCCACTTTTAGCAAGGTTAGATCTCATGGAATCCAGGGAGAACTAACCATTTGGATATAGAACTGGCTCAAAGGTAGAAGACAGAGGGTGGTGGTGGAAGGTTGTTTTTCAGACTGGAGGCCTGTGACCAGTGGAGTGCCACAAGGATCGGTGCTGGGTCCATTACTTTTCATCATTTATATAAATGATTTGGATGTGAGCATAAGAAGACACCAAATTTGGAGATGTAGTGGACAGCGTAGAAGGGTATCTCGGATTACAACAGGGTCTTGATCAGATGGGCCAATGGGCTGAGAAGCGGCAGATGGAATTTAATTCAAATAAGTGCGAGGTGCTGCATTTTGGGAAAGCAAATCTTAGCAGGACTTTTACACTTAATGGTAAGGTCCTGGGGAGTGTTGCCGAACAAAGAGATCTTGGAGTGCTCCTTGACAGTGGAGTCGCAGGTAGAAAGGATACTGAAGAAGGTGTTTGGTATGCTTTCCTTTATTGGTCAGAGTATTGAATACAGGAGTCGGGAGGTCATGTTCTGGTTGTACAGGACATTGGTTACGCCACTGTTGGAATACTGCATGCAATTCTGGTCTCTTTCCTGTCAGAAGGATGTTGTGAAACTTGAAAGGATTCAGAAAAGATTTACAAGGATGTTGCCAGGGTTGGAGGATTTGAGGTATAGGGAGAGGTTGAATAGGCTAGGGCTGTTTTCCCTGGAGTGTCGGAGGTTGAGGGGTGACCTTATAGAGGTTTATAAAAGCATGAGGGGCATGGATAGGATAAATAGACAAAGTATTTTCCCTAGGGTCGGGGAGTCCAGAAATGGAAGGAATAGGTTTAGGGTGAGAGAGGAAAGATAATGAAAGAGATCTAAGGGGCAACTTTTTCAAGCAGAAGATGGTACGTGTATGGAATGAGCTGCCAGAGGAAGTGGTGGAGACTAGTACAATTGCAATATTTAAAAGGCATCTGGGTGTGTATATGAATAGGAAGGGTTTGGAGGGATATGGGCCGGTGGCACTAGATTGGGTTGGGATATCTGGTTGGCATGGACAAGTTGGACTGAAGGGTCTGTTTCCGTGCTGTATATCTCGATGAGTCTATAAGTAAGTTTTAGAGGTTGTGAGGTGTTCCCCCCTCAACTACCCTCCCCAGATTGCATTCCAAATTCCTACCACACTCTGGGTGAAAAAAGACATTTTCTTCAAATCCCTTTGAAATCTCCTGTCTTTCACCCTAAAATTATGCCTCTTTGTTATTGACCCCTCAACTAAGGAGGGCAGCTGCCTTTTATCCACCCATTATAATCTTATACATCTCAATCAGTTCCCTTTCAAACTTCTCTACTCTATGGAAAACAACTCAATCTTATCCAGCCTCCCTTTAGAACTAAGCTGCTCCAGCACAGGCATCAAGCTGATGAAACTCCTCTGCACCCCCTCCAGTGGACTTCATCTACTTTTACCTTCTGTATCAGTCTCCATGTGGGACCTTGCCGAAGGCTTTGCTGAAATCCATAGAATTGCACGACCTTTATCTACACACATGATCACCTCCTTGAAAGGTTCAATCAAATCTGGTAGGCATGACTCCCTCTGACAAAACCATGCTGACTGTCCCTGATCAAACTTTGCCTCTCCAAATGAAGTTGAATTCTCCCATTCAGAATTTTCTCCAATAGTTTTCCTATCACTGATGTGACACTCACTGGTCAGTAATTGCCTGATTTATCTTGATCACCTTCCTTGAAAAGTGGAACCACCTTCGCTGTCCTCCAGTTCACTGGCACCTCCCCAGTGGCCAGACACAAATTAAAAATGAGGATCAGAGCCCCTGTAATATTATTCTTCATCACCCACAGCACTTACAATACAACCTTTGAGGTACTACTCTTTAGGCAACTGCCCAGTTTCTTAAATTCTTGATGCAAGAGCTCATCCCTCATTCTGATTATATCATTGGTGCCCATGTATACCAGAACTTCTGTCTTGTCATCCTTCCCCCCCATCAGAGTGCCCTTTAGCCACTCAATGACATTCCTACTCCTGACACTAGGGAGACAATACACCATCCTGGAGTCATGTCTGCAACTGCAAAAAAACCTGTGTGTTTGTCAAACTAATTAATCCTCTTCCACTGTCACTCCTGCTTTTTTCTTCTTCTTCCCCTTCCCCTATACGGTCAGGCCCTTGCAGTACCAGAGCTTGGCTTTGTCTGCACTACCCTGAGGAACCAGCTGCAGAATGGAAAAATATTTGTAAGCAGGACCAATGGGACTCCTGCATTACTGGCTTGATTGTTTGATGCCTGGTGGTCACCCATTTCATTCTTTCCTCCAGTCCCTGCAGCTGCAGTGTGACCACATCTCTAACCATGCTACCCATGATTCGGAGATGCCGGTGTTAGACTGGGGTGTACAAAGTTAAAAATCACACAACACCAGGTTATAGTCCAACAGGTTTAATTGGAAACACCAGGCTTTGGAGCGCTGTTCCTTCATCAGGTAGTTGTGGAGTTCACAATTATAAGACACAGAATTTATAGCAAAAGTGCACAGGGTGATGTAACTGAGATTATACATTGAAAATACTTTGATTGTGTGTTGAGGTTTTCATCTGTTAGAATACTATGATAGTTCCACTTCTTTCATATGTAAATCACAAAACCTTTTTTAACAGTTACATTCTCAGGTTAACTGTAACAATTGGTGTTAGCCAGATGATATATTGAAGGTGTTAGCCCCCCTGTGTTCCCTGTCTGTGCCATAATGTTTAGACTGATTCTAATCTAAAAAGTGAGTTAACAGAGTCTTGCATGGATTCACGCAGTTTTTGAGTGAAGTACAATGTAACTCTGCAAGTACAAATTCACCCACAAACGTATATGTGTGCATGTGGGTTTTTGTGTGTGTGTTTGTCTGTCTGGGGTGGGGAGCTGTGAGTGTGAGAGCGTGTATATGTGTGTGTGTGTATGTGAGTGTAGAGTGTCTAAGTTTGTGAGAGGGTGCATATGTCAGTGTGGGAGTGTGTGTCTGTAGGAGTTGGTGTGTGTGTGTGTCTGTGTGTATAGTGCAATAGTGGTCACCTGTAGCGTAACATGAACCCAAGGTCCCAGTTGAGGCCCTCCCTATGGTTATGGAACTTAGCTATCAGCCTCTGCTCGGCCACTTTTCACTGCAGCATGGTATTATAACAGATGAAAGACTCAACAGACAATCAAAGTATTTTTCAATGTATAATTTCAGTTACATCATACTGTAAACTTTTGCTATAAATACTGTGTCTTACAATTGTGTCCTCCACAACCACCTGATGAAGGAGCAGCACTCCGAAAGCTAGTGCTTCCAATTAAACCTGTTGGACTATAACCTGGTGTTGTGTGATTTTTAACAACATGCTACCCATGCAACTCTCCACCTCAAGGATGTCACTCAGTATCCGTGTTGAGCCACCACTTGAGTTCCAAAACACATAGCTCAAGTATTTTCAGTGGGGAGTATTTTCTGCACACATTGTCATTCTGAAAGCTAGTAGGATCCACGAGATCCAATTCATGACAGGTCACACTTCCATCGGTGAACTTCACTTGCCATGACTTGAACTTACTTATTCTTATTCCCAACTTTTCACATTTCTTAATCATAGAAGTATTTCCTTCATCTTTACTTTGGTCTCCTCTTATTATCTGACTTTTACTTATCCCTGGTGTTCCTCAGTTAATTCCTGATTCATCTCCCAGCTCTTGGGCCTTGGTCTGCCCCGCCCCCACTGCTCTGTGAAATTAGATGAGAAAACAAGACAGCAGAAAGAAGAAAAACCTCCCTCCCTAACTTCCACACTCATCAAACTGCCACATTCCACTGTCTGCAGGTGGCACTCCACACTGGTTGCACAGAGGCATTTTTTTTATATACATTGCCTCAGTTTTTTTCAGGAACTATCTTAACCCAGATTAACTGTCAGCCCTGGTTAATTATCCAAATTACAATAGTTCCACCCACTAGGAGAGATTGTTTTTACTCTCCTCAGCCCTAAATGAAATAGAACTGTCTACACTTTAAAATTAAATCCTCCTTACCAAATAAGCTGATCGAGCAGGGTCAACAGAGAAATCATGCTCAATAAACCTGTTGAGATTGTTACTAAAAGAGTAAGAGGGAACCCCATTTCAAGGTCTGAGGGTGCAAACTGGATTAATGCTTCACAGCAGGGAGTTCTATATTATCAGAAGTGCCATTTTTCAGATGAGATGTGAAATAAAAGGTGCTGTTTACCTTTTCAGGTGAAGACTAAACTTTTCCACAACCCCTTTTGATATGGAGCAGGAAGCATTCCTGGTGTTCCAGCAAAAGTTCCTTTCCCAATTACCATGAGAGAAGATCAATTTGGTCATTTATCTCTTTCAGTTACTGGGGACATTGCTCTCTATAAACTGGCTCTATTTTAGCTAGTTCGCTGAAGCTATTCATTCAATGTGAAGCCCATCAGGATGTCAAAAATGTGATAAATGCAAGGTCTTTTGCTTCCTTTTTGTGTGATTCTCATCCAATGTGGTGAAAGAAATACCAGCTCAGTTTCTGTGCAAAGGAATTGAATGCTGTGCAATTATTAATTACAATTTTGTACAGATATTTTGGCAGTTCCTGGCAACATTATTCAAAGGCAAGTACAGTTGCTATGACAAGTCTGAATTAAAGTATAGCCTCTCAACAAGTAGTGAGTGAAACAAGAGGCAAACATTTCAACATTAAAACAAAGGCATTTAAACCATTTGTAATGTGATGATCAAGTTGAATTAGGACTTTTGGATAGTTATACAGCTAAGAGAACTTTATATTCTTACATTGCATTCAGATATGAACCTAAAATCATCTGCAACCTGCTTTTGGGGTGATTTCAGTTGTGTTGAAAATCAGGTCAAACCAACAAAACTGGGACTTTTACAGCTATTTATAACCAGAACCTACTGAGATTCAGATTCTTTTGTATCAATAAAGACAGGGCTCTTTCACAAAAATTAAACCCAGCAAGCTACTTGATTGAACAACTGTATTTAATCACAACAGACCTCCACGGAGTGTCATTTACTTCATTTCAATTTCCTCAACCTAGTCTAAAATTGGGAGAGGTAAGGCTTACAGTATAGTAGGGATATATTGTAAGGGAAAACATTTCTAAACTATTCAGCTACTACTCAGGGCCGAGTCAGGAACACAATGATGCAAATGTATTGAAGTCATATTTTAAAGAATCAGGTGTCATTCTTTTTTATTCTTTTCTTCTTCTTTGTTTCATGTGTTGCCATAGTTTTTAAAATATCTATGTTCAATTCAAGGCACAATTTCAACAAAATGCTTACTTTCATTTTGTTAAAAAGGCTTTCATGCAATTACATGAATTCATTATATATTACACAATAGATTATTACAGATAACTTAATCTATGCATAAAAACAAAAATGGTTGCATAATTCCAGTATCAAATTAAATTTGACTTCAATGCCCATTAGTGAAGAGCATTTTATTCAGCTTGATCTTGAGTGGAAATGTTGCATCATTTACCTGACATTCCGTTCTATTTACTTCAATGGAATATAGTAAGGCATATCTAAAAGGCTACTAATATATTCTCACTCACTTTGTGTTTCCACTGTTAACAGATTTCTACCCCAACACCAATTTTCATGGATCTTTTATTTTAAAATTAATTTAGATATTTAATTAATCTCAAGTTAGCATGGCATTGTGATATTTAATAATCTGAGAAACACCTTTTTAGACCAGAATGCCAAACTTCAGCCAAGGATTTAATTTTTTTGCATGCAAGGATTACAACAGTTAATTTGTAATAGCTGTACTGCAAGATAGATCAAATTGTTGTTTAATACTGCCCTCTATAGTCACACTATCAACTTCTCAACCTGTTTTCAGAAACCTCACATGATCGCAGACTTAATGCTGAAGTAAAACAGAAAATGCTGGCTATTTCAGCAGGTGTCAGCATTTGTGGTAAGAGAAACAAGAGTTAATGCCTCGAGTCTGATATGACTTCTTCAGAAGCTAACATACATAGGAACATAAAACTTGGGAGTAGGCATAGATCATTCAGTCACAGATTCATACAACACAAACAGACCCTTCAATCCACACAGACCAGACGTACAAATCTGACCTAGTCCCATTTGCCAGCATTTGACCCATATCCCTCTAAACCCTTCTTATTCATGTACCCACCCACATGCCTTTCAATGTTGTAATTGTACCTGCCTCCACACCCACTTCTACTTCCACTGGCAACTCGTTCCATACAGAAAGTTACCCCTCAGATTCTTTTTAAATCTTTCACCTCTCACCTTAAACCTATTCCATTTAGTTTTGGACTAAAGTCCTTTAAGTCTTGTCAATTATTCAATAGGATTAGTGCTGTTTGATTGTAGTTTGAACTCTACTTTGTTCACTCTCTCCCAGAACCCTTTACTTCCTTGTCTATAAAAAAAATCAATCCAATTCAGCCTTTAATAAATGCAATGACCAAGCCTTCACTGCAATCTAAAAAAGATATTTCCACACGATTAATCATCCTCCAAGATAAAAATAGTCCTCACATCCACTGGGAGATACCTTCTATTTAAACAGTGCCCCATAATTCTGGTCTTGTCAACAAGAGGAACCATCTTCCTAATATTTACCCTTTCAAGTCTCCTCAGGATTTTATATGCTTCAATAAGATTACCTCTCATCCTTCTAAACTCATAGGGTATTGGCCCAACCTAGACTCATCAGGTTTTGCAGCATGAAAAGAGGTCAGCAAGCACCTATCACTCTCATCTCATTTGCCAGCACATGCCCATGGCATTGTATGCTATGGCATTTGAAGTGTTCAACTAAATATTTTTCAACTTTTGTGAGGATTCCCACCTCTATCCTCTTTTCAGGTTCCCATTCCAGATGGCTCACACCTGGATGCAATTTGTTTTCAAGCTGCTTCTAAACATAAATCTATAGCACTTGATATTTGACCCTTCTATTAGAGGTAAAATGTGTTCCTATGCCTCTCAATTTTGTACACCTCAATAGACCACCACCCACAACCCCAACCCCCTGCTGTAGCCTTATGTATTTCCAGGAAAATCACCCTTGCTATCTAATCTCCTTTCTTAGCAGAAATACTCTAGCCCATGCAATATCTTAGTGAATCTTGTATGCACTAGTGCAATAGTCCAATAGATCAGTGACAAAAAAAACTGTACACACCACTCCAGCTGTGACCAAACATTATATATAGTTCTATTACAACCTCCCTGATTTTGTACTCAATGCCTTGAACAATAAAGACAAAATCCTATATGGCTTTTCAGCCACTTCATCTAGATGTCCTCTTGCCTTTCAGGTTCTATGGATATGCACACTAAGGTCTCTCTGATTCACTGTGTTTCCAAGGGTCCTACCCTTCACTATTTACATCATTTGTCTACCCTTCATTCGTCCTCTCAAAATGTATCACCTCAAACTTGTCAAGATTAAGTTCCATTTGGCACTGTTCTGTCCACTTGACCAAGCCATCTCAATCATCCTGTAGTCTAAGGGTTTCCCCCTCACTAGTTACCACACAATCAATTTTCAGGTCATTGGCAAACTTTTTGCTCATACCTCCTACATACATTTCTAGATCATTAATGTACACTATGAAAAGGAAGTCAGCACTGACTCCTACAGTTATCTAGTAGAAACATGCTTCCCATCACGAAAGAAACCTTCAACCTCTGCACCTCTTGACACAAGGCCAACTTTGGTTCCAATTTGCCAAATTTCCTGGAATCCCATATCCTCTTACCCTCTTGACTCATCTCCAATGCGTGATTGATCTTAACGCCTTACTGAGGCCTTTGTAGACCTTGCCTGTATATTAATTTATACGTCTTGTCACCCTCGAAAAATTCAGATTTGTTATGCATTAACTCCTTTCGATAAAGTCACCCTTCCTGAATAATGGTATATTAACTGTCCTTCAGTCTCTGTTGCATCTCCCGTGGCCAAAAGGGATTTGAAGATTAATGTTTGAACCCTGGAATCAGGCCCTTCCCCATCCCTTACTTACCTCCCAGAGCAGCCAGGGATTGAACTCTGGCTTTGGGGATCTATCCACTTTTAAGCCTGCTAAAACTATTTCCTTCAAGCTAATTTCTTCAAGTATAACACAGTTCCCCCAAGTACCAAAGCCTCAGCATCCCTGTGGGAAGCTAAGCCAAGTGCCTCAAGAGTTCCTGTGGTAATGTCCTTACCTCGATGCCAGAAGGTTCAGGTTCAATTCTCACCTGCTCCAGAAGTATACCACATCTGAACAGTTTGATAGAAAGTATCTATTACAGTCATACTCCCTGCTTTTTAATACCTATTCCTTCTTTATAGTGAATACAGACACAAAGTAATTTCAAACCTCATCCACATCTTCCAACTCCACACAAAAAGCCACTTGGGTCTATTAAAGGCCTTAGTCTTTCTTTAATTATCCTTTTTTTCCTCTAATATGTTTATAAAATACCTGTGGAATTTCCTTTTTTTAAATGCACCAGTGTTTTTCTCATTCTAGCTCTAAGTTCTTTCAATTTCTGCTTAAGTTAATTCCCTACAAATCACTTTGAACACTGGTGTCAGCACAGTTCAGGTAAAAACCATCCCATAGCACTTGATCTCCTGGACCAAGAGGTATGGGTTCAAGTCCCATCTGCTCCGGAGGTGTGTGTTAACATCTCTGAACAGGTTGATTAGAAAACTAGGTTTAAAAATAAAATTCATGAGTCTCAGATTCTCTACCTAATCTCTAACAAGCCATCCAGCTATAATCGAACTACTCCAAAGTCTGGAAAAAAAGGAATGAAACTGAATAGACTACTCGGCATCTACGAAGGTACTAGAAATGGCAACAGCATGCCTCGCTCTGTTTCCTCTGCAAAATCCTCCTTACTAACACCTGGGGACCTGTGTCAAAGACTGTTCAGATAACATGACATAGTCATTTCTCTCAGAATAAAGTCTTAATGCCTGAGCCCATCATGGTTCATATGGCCTGTCCCACTTACAAGGTAGATTCATCACAAGTGGGAGTACAGTGGCAGTATCAGCAAAAAGCTATTAATTCAACAATGTAGATTGACTAAACAGACTGATCAGAATTATCCCATTATTCCCAGAGATTTCACAACAACTAAGAAAGAAACTTTATTTAGAATTGTTCCATAACAGCAGGATAAAACATAAATAATATGCAAAAGTAATACAATTGCTCTTACCAAAATAGTACATAAAACATTTACAATGACAATATAAAATGACAAAACAACAGCATCCCTTTTTCTATAAAGTCTTTTATTACAAAAAGTGCAAGTACTAAAAGAATGCTCATAACTAAACATTAACACTGAATTAGCGATGCATTCAGCACTATTCAAGAGAGCCAAAACTGACACTTCCTTTTCAGTCTGAATGCTGAAAGAATCAACTAACTTACAGAACATACCAAATTTCAACTGATACAAGATATTCTGGTCTATTTATCCTTCTTTAACAAACACAGTAAAATAATAGAAAAAATGAAATGCTTCCATAAATACTGATGTTTCAATACATTCTACTGTACATCCAGAGATGGATTAGTCACAATTAGCTTTCCATATTGCTACCATGTAGACAGACTAACTCAGTAAGGGTTAATAGGACTGTTTACTTCTGCACTAGTATTGCAGCTGCATGACAAGAAAATTTCGTTTAAAAGTAGTAGTTTGTTTCCTGCTTTATATGTTAGAAATAAATTTAATTCGCACTTCTTGTATTAAAAGTGTAATGTGATATCTGAATCTGTTCTGGGACTATTCATAAATTAGTAGCATTGCGGTAAATGATTAACTGATCATAATGATGCATATGAAAGCAAAATTATTAACACAGAAAAGACAACTAAATTACTCTGAAGATTAAAAACTTGCACAGAAGTAGTGTTATGTGCCTTTATGTTCCCTTTTCAAAGAAAAATAAAAGTTATACCTTTGGTAAAAGAGTAGCCAAGATTATTTTTTAATCTAGACAGGCAACTGAAAATGGAGATAGGGCTTTGTAATGGGAGGTGGGACATAAGCAGATCAATCTAATAGCATGCTGAATGGCACAGCTAATAACCAAAATATCAAAACTAAAATAAAGCTTTCGAAAGCATAGGATAGGTTTGGGTAGAGTAGACCATCTTCTCAGCTTTTTGCCAATTTTCCTCTTTATACAAAGTCACATTGATGAGCAGTTTCTTCTCCTGCTGCTAAGATATGCAATGTGACATTAGGATTTTAGAGCAAATTGATGCTTATAACTCAAGGAGGCTTTGTAATTTGAAATGTGCCATTTTGAATGAATTTTAAAAAGGATTCAAATCATGTAACATTTAAATATCAGCATGCATGCCCTGGGTTCTTAAACAGAATAAAAATTTCATTGGAACAAATCAGATAATCGCATACCATACTGAAGGTAGAGAAAAATAAAGAATAATAGAAGCTTTCGTCATTTTTCACAGAACTTAAACTCTTCAGAGAAGTATTAATAATTCTGAAAATATATTACTGTCTGTAACCCAATATTTCAAATTATGTCCATGTACACAAGAGCCTGATTATGACTTGACTATTACATACAATATTCATCCCAATCAGTAGATATTGAATTTTGCAGTGTTCCTATCAAGCTACTTTAAAACAAAAGTTCCTTAAAAAGTGAAACTTCTTAAAATTTCTCCTAATGGATAAATAGATTGCTATAATTTTGTGAACTATGGTTGTTGAATACATAGCCCATAAAATCTAAGTAGTTAAGCAACATGGTTTTTTTCCAAATTTGGCAGCTAAACCAAGTAGTTCCATTACTATGATGTACCATATCACTTAACTTTATACATTTCAACTATCTAATAAAGGAATGCTTCTGACAATAAATATAGTAAAGAGAGAGAATGAGATGTATTCAATGTAGCGGTTTTATCTTTAAAATACTAAATAATCATCTGACCAACAATACGTACCGGGTGGGGGAATCCTATTTTCTTACTAACAGGTTAATACATCAAATAATTTGAAATGACTTCATCTTTCCCAAATGTGTCAGATTAGTTTAGTAGTGTATTAAAGTGCTTTGCAAGAGTCAAGATTGCTGTAAAGTTGATTCTCAAGGCTCAAATTGATCATGTCTTGTCTTTAAGAACCAAATGTGCAAAAATAATCTTCATATCCTACGACTTTACGCAGTACACATTACTCAAAACCTTCCATTTTATGAAGTATACTACATAAATTAGTTACACTGAACCAAACTCAGCCATCCATGTTGCATACTTTTCAAGATCTGATGCAGAAACTGATTTGGAGATTTTCTTAAGAGACAATTCAAAATCATCCATGGTTACAGGCATTTGCAATTCTTCTTTGGACAAAGCTTTGATTTCTTCTGGAGACAGGCCTTGAATGCGACGTCGCATTGCCATCATGGAAGCATCTCTAAAAGCAATTAAAGCAGTAATTGTAGAATTAAATCTTTAAGTAAGATTTCTATCATGCATCAGATTCTTTGTTTCAATCCACAATTACACTGTTCATCAGCTTGGATACATCCTTCATTATTGACCTCTTCATGATCAATCAATGAATGTGGTCAAACTAGCCTACAAGAACAATCTGTGATCTAATTGTCTGACTACATTCCTAGGAAGTGTCTTAGCCCAGTTCCTACATTAAAATGCAAGGTAACATTAAAGTTAAATTCAAGGGATTTAAGTTTGATTGTTGATGCAGGAATTCATATTGACTTTCAAAATGGAGTACATTTGTGTTAAGATTTGTGACTTGGGTGCCACTTGTTATGGTTGCTGTACATTTGCTGAGCCGGGATGTTGATTTGCAAACATTTCGGCCCCTGCCCAGATGACACCTTTAGAGTTTTGGAGCCTCCTGTGAAGTGCTACTGTACTGTTGCTTCTGGAATTTACTTTGCTTCGTTTCTGCTGCTTTCAGTGGCAGGTATATTGGGTCCAGGTCTATATGCTTGAAGATGGAGTCTGTGGTAGAGTGCGATGCTTCTAGAAATTCTCTGGGTGTCCTATGTTTAGCTTGTCCTATGATCATTGTGTGGAATTTGTGGTTCTTGTCATCTGTGTATTACTACTAGAAATAACTGGTCATGGGGTTTCATGGTTCACTGTTCTGTGTTCTTTGCACCATCACATCCAAGAATGGGAGTCGATTGTCGATTTCCTCCTTTCTCGTAAATAATCCCTGTGAGTATGGTGTTGATAGTCTGGTGTGTGTTCTCTATTTCTGATCTCTTAAGGATAACAAAAAATGTCATCTACGTATCTGATCCAGAGTTTGTGCTGGATTTGTGGTAGGGATGTTTGTTCCAATCTTTGCACCACTAAACACCAGGGCCAGCTGTGCCTGGTAGCCATACACACAGATGAAAAGGACCACAAATTCAACTGGGACAACACAACAATCAGAGGACAAGAATCATGTAGAATCATACAATCCCTACGTTGTGGAAACTGGTCTTTCAGCCCAACAAGTTCACACCGATCCTCCAAAGAGTAATACACCCAAATCCATTCCCCTAATATTATGTTACATTTACCCCAGACTAATCCACCTAAGGCACACATTCCTGAACACTATGGGCAAGTTAGTATGGCCAATTCACCTAACCTGCATATCTTTTACTGCAGGAGGAAACCACAGCACCTGGAGGAAACCCACGCAGACACAGGGAGAACGTGCAAACTCGATACAGACAGACAGTCGCTCAAGGCGAGAATCAAACCCAGGTCCCTAGCACTGTGAGGCAGTAGTGCTAACCACTAGACCACTGTGCTAAACATAGGACAGCCAGAGAATTTCTAGAAGCATGGCACTCAGCCACCGAAATCATCAACAAGCACATAGATCCAATATACCGGCCACTGCAACAAACAACCAGAACCGACAACAGGAAATAGCAGAAACAGAACCAAATAAATTCCAGAAGGCACAGTACAGTAGCTCTTCACAGGAGGCTCCAAAGCACTGAAGATGTCACCTGGACAGGGAACGAAATATCTGCAAATCAACTTCTCAGCTCAGCGAACATACCCACAAGCACAGAATACACTATTGTTTCTAAAGTTTCTAGGCCACCCTTTATACCATCATTTTATCTTAGATTCATTAAAAATACTTACCTGCAAACATTTGTGATGTCTGCGCCAGAATAACCTTCCATCTTCTCAGCAATAACTGTAACATCAACACCGAGAGCAACATCTACTCCACGGAGATTTATTTTCAGTAGTTCTGCCCTCCCACGTGCTGTTAAAAAAGAAGAGAAAATGACAAGGTAATTCCAAAACATAACTAAAACAGATTATATTTTTCCTATTTCTTGTCAATAAAGCTCAGGCATTAGCTTTTGAAGATTATAATCTTCAGTTATACGTGCACCAATTACAAAATAATCACAAATTTGCCTTTGAAAATACACTGAACATGTATCTATTCACAAATGACTTCACTTGTGCCATTAACAGCATTCAAGATCTTGTACCTGTGGGCAATGAAATGTATACTCTTTTTTCCAATCTCCTCCTCAAAGCTTCATCTATATCCCATGGGAAATTTGTGGCAGCCAATACCATTACCATTTTGGAGGGATCATCATTATCTGAAGCACCCCCTACACCTGCAAATGAAAATATTAAACGTCTTTATCTTAGTGTCACAGAAAAGAATTTTCAACATTTTTCTCATCACAAAATACAGCAAGCATCAATTTAATCTAAGCTAGCCAAATATATCAAATAGTTTAGGTTTTTCCTTTGGTCAGAGCGAAAATAAGTGTGCATGTTTAATAGATCGGTTTTAATGTACATAAAGACCCTTTCCAAGTAACTGCACTCAACAATAGTTCATGATCTTTCAATGCTAGGTTAATCAATAAATCAGGTGTTAATGTAGAGGAGTGGGGAAAAGAAAATTCCATGGCTTGCAGTTGCTCTGTCATAATGTTTATTTTGTTGCACACCAACTCAATTTCTAAGTAATGAACCCACTGCCTTTCTCCCTTCACTTTTAAGGCAATCAAAAATTGCGAATGTTGCAACTCTGAATAAATTTACTTTGACAAGCACCAGCACAGAAAAGACTCTTAAAGCCAATACTGGATGATGTCAAGTGCAAACCTTGCCCAACTTATGTTATTTATTAAGTAATTTAAGACCACAAGACACAGGAGCAGATTTAAGCCAATCAGCCCATTAAGTCTGTACTACTATTCAATAATTCATGGCTGATCTGATAATCTCCACTTCCACTTTCTTCCACTTTTCCCAAAGATCCTCTATTTCCCCTTGCTAACTGAAAAGCCAGATCTCAGTCTTCAATAATGACCTGCAGCTATAACCACCTGCAAAGAATTCCATAGATTCACCATACACAGAAGAACTTCCTCCTCCTGTCTTAAATTGACAACCTCTGATTGTGCCGTCTAGCCCGAGACATTCCCACAGGGAAAAGAAATCTTTCTGCATATACCTTGTCAAGGTCCTAAGAATCATGTATGTTTCAAAAAGATCAAATTTCTTTCTAAACTTCAATGCGTACAAGCAAAATTGCTCAACCTAAGAAGATCCCTCCATATTTGGAATCAGTCCAGTGAACCTTCTCTGGATTGCCTTCAATAAAGTATATCTTTCCTTAGATAATGGGATCAAAATTGTTCACTGTATTCCAACTGTGGTCTAACTAGTGCCCAATATGTTTTTAGGGAGACCTCCCTACTGTTATGCACTATTCCCTTTAAAAGAGACTAACAGTCCATTTGTCTTCCCTATTACCTACTGGAGTCATTTGGTATTTTTTTCCTGAATTATGCAAAGAGACTCCAAATTGCTTTGTACTGTAGTTTCTATTTTTTTCTCTACTTAAATAATCAGTTCCTCTTATCCTTCCTGCCAAAATGCATAACCTCACATTTTTCCACATTATACTACATCTGCCAAGCTTATATCTACTTACCTTAACTCTGCAGAGGAGAATACATCAATTAATGACGGCTGATAGTTAATTGTCACACTAACCATAAATTTTAAAGGAGGCAGGTTGACTGATTTATTAAGGCAGAACCCTGAGAAGTGTACCACATAAATGATTGTTATCTATTTTGCCGAGTAAAACTGGTACAGGTCCACTTCTTATGGTAATGTCTTGACCAGGGTCAACCAGCCTGGTTAAAACTTATGCAATACTTGGCAACAAAACAATCAGTTAACAATTTTCGTGGAAATGCCTCTACAAATTAGAGTCTACTTGCTAAACAATGAACACTCCTCTCCTAAAGTATAAATATTGTTGTTTTCCTTTTTTTGGGCACTTCTTACAAAATGTTCTGATGAATGCATGACAAAAAGGTTCAATGAAATGTATCTTTTTTACAATACTCTAGTTCACTACGACCAAATGTCTATAAAACAATGAAACAAATAATATGCAATTTTGTTTCAGCTCTATCCAGTGAACAAGACCAGTAGTAAAATTACTAAAGTCAGGGAGAAAAAAAAATCAAGCATACAGACAGGCTTATCTGAGTGGGGCTATTTCAGAAGGTTGAAGGTGTGATAATAATACTTAAGTTTTTTTTTTATTTATGTGCAGTTCATTTACGAATGCCTTTAACAGACAGGAAACGTACCATCCATCTGAATGAGTAGCTCTGACTTGACTCTACGGCTGGCTTCATGCTCATCAGATGTACCCCTGCGACTACAGATTGAATCAATTTCATCTATAAATATAGTTGTTGGAGCATAAAATCGGGCCTGAAGGGTGGGTGGGGGGGGGGGGGGGGGGAAAGAGAGAAACCATATCTTAAATATCCACTTTAATAGGTTTATATATCAACCAAAAGAACACCACTTGCTGATAATACAAACAATACAATCTAGCATTCCCTCGTTACAAATGAGAATAAAACAAAATCCATACGCAGCCTAAATAAATGGGCCGAACTGTACATACTCTAAGTAATCTTCTAACATTTATAACACACCACTTATGCAAATGGCCTAATTAGAATGTTTAATTAGACACATTATTTAGGCTATGTTTAATTCAGTTTTGTTTTCAAATTCCACTCATTCCCAATTTATCACTGAGCTGCTTATGATCAGTACTTTCCATTAAGATAATAGTTGGTCAAAGCTATGGGATATCATATGGTAATGCTGGTCTTTTACATGGACTTTGTGGAGTGTATAAATTACAAAACTTTGTTTTCAGTACAGAATGAGACAGTCAAACCAAACAAAGTAAAACAGTAGTAGCAGCATTGAACTAACTATTTGCCAAACAAATAGGACAACCTTACACAATGAGAATCCTGCATCCAAAATCATGATGAAAAATGCAATGTTATCTTTTGGGTTCTATATTAATTTTCACATACAATCATAGCAATGTGGATAGACCTGGCCTTACATTTTCATGTTTGGGACTGGAAGGACAACTGTCAAGGTGGCAGGGGTAGTAGAGAATAGAATTAAGTCATGTGACTAACCCTGCTTTTCTCGAAATTACAAATATTCCTTTTCACATCAAATTTGTTCTTTACATATATAACATCAAGAAACCAAATAGAAAATACATAAGCAATTTTACTTACCATTTCAAATAACAAACGAACCAATTTTTCGGACTCTCCCCTGTACTTTGAAGTTAATGTGGAAGAGGACACATTAAAGAAAGTTGTTCCACACTCTGTAGCCACAGCCTTAGCTAGCATGGTTTTGCCAGTGCCTGGTGGTCCAACCATTAAGACACCCTGGAATATGAAAAGTATTAGTAGAATTTCACTTCAAATTCTATTCCAAATTTGAAGAATATTCAGAATAGCAAAGTTCTCCTCTAGCTCATTATACTCTTGAATGGGAGACAAGCTCGAAATAATGTCAGAATTTTGTAAATCTAGATTCCTTCTTTGTTGAAGTTGTATACAAACAATTTATGTACATCAGCCTTTGCCCTTCAACTCTTGGGAGGTTTAAGTTATGGGAACGTTATTCCTTGAAAGTCATACTGCCAAGATGATCATTTCTCAATCCAGATTGTCACCTTTACTGGCTTGTCCAGAGGGACTAGCATCTCCAAGCAACAGCAAGAACAGACAAATGCAACAGCATAGTCTTTGAAGCAAAGTAGGTCACAAAGCGATATGAAGGACTTCACATGAAGCAATTATACAAAAGAAATCCAGTCTTTCACATCAACCTTCTTCCTGTACAATCTTTAAAATCTACAGGCTGCAAGACGGTATTCCATGCAGCTACTGAAGAAACCTGGAGTCTTGCCCAGTCCAGCACCTGCTCCACTATCAGTAAGGGAACCAACAAGTAATTATTAGACCCATCAGTAATATAAGCAAGGGATCCAACATTGGGATTTGGTAGCCCCAGTACTAAGTTAGTGTCATACTGTCGTGAACAAAAAAAAAGTGGAATGCTACCAACTGATTTCTACGCCAAGGACAAAGATCGTTAGACTACGTAAATAACCAGCAAGTATAACAGTAAATGTCATTTTTAACAGAGAAACATAAAAAACATGAACAGTGTAGGCCAAATCAGCATTTATGGCCTGCTCTGCCATTCAATATGATCATAGCTGATCATCCAACTCAGTGCCCGGTTTCCATTTTCTCCCACCCCATAGTAACTGATTTGGAGAGGTCGGTGTTGGACTGGGGTGTACGAAGTTAAAAATCACAACACCAGGTTATAGTCCAACAGGTTTAATTGGAAGCATTAGCTTTCAGAGCACTGCTCCTTCATCAGATGGTTGAGGAGTATAAGATTGTAAGACAGAATTTATAGCAAAGATTTACAGTGTGATGTAACTGAAATTATATATTGAAAAAGACCTGGATTGTTTGTTGTGTGTCTCATTTTTTTGAATTACCATGTTGGTTTCGGTTCTTTCATATGTAAATTGCAAAACTTTTTTTGTCAGCCCAGATAATGCATTGAAGATGTGAGCTGCCCTATGTGAGACTATCTGTGCCACAATGGTCAGACTGACTCTAATCTAAAAAAACAGATTTGAAGAATCTTACATAGATTCACATCGAGTCTCACACAGGGCAGCTCACACCTGACATGCATTATCTGGGCCGACATGACACCAATTTTTAAAGTTCACTTGAGAATGTAATTTTTTTTAAAGTTTTGCAATTTGCGTATGAAAGAACTGAAATCAACATGGTAATTCAAAAAAAAAATGAGACTTAAACAATCCAGGTCTTTTTCAATATATAATTTCAGTTACATCACACTGTAAACTTTTACTATAAATTCTGTGTCTTATGATCTTATACTCCACAACCACCTGATGAAGGAGCAATGCTCCGAAGCGAATGCTTCCAAATAAACCTGTTGGACTATAACCTGCTGTTGTGTGATTTTTAAACTTTGTATACCCACTGATGCCTTTAATAGTGAGAAATATATTCAACTCCTTTTTGAAACTATTCAATGTTTTGGCCTCAACTGCATTTTGTGGCAGTGAATTCCATGGGGGGGGCTCACTATTCTGAAGCAATTTCTCCCCATCGGAGTCCTAAATGGCCTTAACCTTGAAACTGCGACCCTTGATTCTGGACATCAGGAGTACCTTTCCTCCGCTTAACCGGTCTAGTCTTGCTAGAATTGATAGGTTTCTACAAGATTCCTCATTTTCCTTCCTCAGGTAAGGAGACCAAAACTGCTCTCAATACTATAGGTGTGGTCTCACCAAGGCAGTGCAAGGCCTACTGCTCTTGCACTCTAATTTTCTCACTATGAAGACCATCATAACATTTGCCTTCTGCACTGCCTGCTACACCATGCTTCCTCAGTGACTGGTGTATGGGGGCACCAAGGTCTCATTACATCTTCCCACTTTCTCAATCTAATTGTCATTTAGATAACAATTTGCACTCCCATTCAAGATGTAGTGGATAACATTCTCATTTTTAAATCAGACATTGAGTGTTAAAGACCTACTCCAGGACTCAAATACAAAAACTTTGGTTGACACTCTCCTGCTTTAACAAGTGCACAAGTGGAAATGTTATCCTTGTACTAAATATTAAACCAAAGTTCCTTCTGCCCTCTCAACTGAACATAATAAATCCATGGCACTATTTCAAAGTAGAGCAGGGAAGCTATACTTGGTTTCCACTAAGCATCCCTCAATTAATGTCACAAGAAAATGTTTACCTTGTTCTTATCATATTACTGTCCAGAGGAGCTTGCTGTGCCCAACTTGGCTATGTTTCCTACATTACAGCAATAACAACACTTCAAAAGTACTCAATTGGCTGTAAATTGCTTTGTGGCATTCAAAGAACTTTTAAATCTCAATATAAAATGGAAGTGTCTCTTTTTTCTCATCCAAGTTTCTCAAATGGGTGAATCCAGAACTCAGGCACATGGTATTGAAATCAAAGCTATCCCACATAGTAGCAAAACTAGGAGGTTTATTCTGCAAAAGGTATGTGGAACTTTCTCACCCAAAAGGCTGTGGGTGCTCATTCAAATAAAATTTTGAAGACTGAGAATTTCATTCTGTAAGAGTATCAAGGGGTTTAGAATAAAGAAAGACAGGTCAACCAAAAAAGTTATTAGCACAAACTAATTGAATGGCGGGACAAGCTTTTGAATTGCCTATGCCTTTTCCAGAGGATTAATCTTAACAGAAGGAATAAAGAAAACTGTAAAATTATATGACATTGACAAAAGAATTTGCAGTTTTTAAAAATTATCTCCAAAAACAAGAAAACGATTAAATACATCAGTGGATTCTGAAAAACAAGTCTCTGTTCAAAACACTGCTTATTTGCATCTAAAATAATAAAATAACAAATATTGATTCAAATAAAATAGTTACAGCACACTATATATTATAAATATAATTTTATACATGAATTCCACAAGAGAATACATCTAATAACTCATTTTTTAAGTGGCAACAGGAGCACCAGAATTATTTCTAAAATAATTATGTACACCAACTTTCAGTGGCAAGATTACATTTTATTTAATTCGTTCATGCGATGTGAGCATCATTGGCTGGGTCAACATTTATTACCCATCCTCAGCTGTGTTCTTGGTGAGCTACCTTTTTGACTTTAATACTCCATTTGCTATGGTTGACTTACAATGCCATTACGGAGGGAGTTTCAGGATTTTGACCCAGCTACACTGAAGAAATAATGATATACCTCCAAAGTCAGAATAATGAGTAGATTACAGCAGGGGCTTTCAGGTGGAAGACAGCTGAAGACAGTTGGGCCTAAAACCCTGAGGAACCCCTGTAGCAATGTTCCCCTGGAGCTGGGATGAATGACTCCCAAAGGTGAGCAGCACGGTGGCACAGTGGTTAGCACTGCTGCCTCACAGCGCCAGAGACCTGGGTTCAATTCCCGCCTCAGGCGACTGACTGTGTGGAGTTGGCACGTTTTCCCTGTGTCTGTGTCCTCTGGGTGCTCCGGTTTCCTCCCACAGTCCAAAGATGTGCAGGTCAGGTGAATTGGCCATGCTAAATTGCCCGTAGTGTTAGGTAAGGGGTAAATGTAGGGGTATGGGTGGGTTGCGCTTCGGCGGGTCGGTGTGGACTTGTTGGGCCGAAGGGCCTGTTTCCACACTGTAAGTAATCTAATCTAACCATAATCATCTCCTTATGTGCCAGATATGATTCCAACCAGCAGAGAATTAACCCCCCCATTTCCACTGACTCCAGTTTTGCTAAAGACATTTTGTACAAAACAAGAAAATAATGCAAAACCTTCAGAAATCTTTGGCTAGGCCTTAGCTGGAACGATGTGCACAATTCTGAACACTTGAAAAAGAATGTCATGGCCTCATGGTGGAGACAAAACTTATCCCAGAGAGCTAATTTCCTTTAAATCCTGATATGTGGAGAGTCTGGAGAAGTTGAGATTCTTCTTTTCTGAAGGTTAAACAGAGGGACAGCTAATAGAGAAATTCAAAGTGGAGGGGTTTACACAGAGCAGGTATAGAGAAACTATTCCCTTTGCCAAAAGGCTAAGCACCCAGTTCTCAAATTTAAAATAATTGGCAAAATAAAACGAGATGAGAAAGGAGCAAAAATGCAATCATACAGAGTTAAGATCTGGAACACAACACCTGAAAATATGGTGGAATCAGATTCCATGGGCATTTTAAAAAGACAATTCAACGTGTTCTTGAAGATTTGTTAAGTGTCAGGGAAAAGTGGAAGTGTCGGTCACATGTCTCTGTGCTACAAAATATAATAATTCTATAAAAATCTCAACAGAAACTAATTCTTACCTTCCAGGGTCGCCTTATTCCTTTGAAGAAGTCAGGCATCCACATTGGTAGCACAACAGCTTCTCTCAAAAGTCTCTTGGCATCTTCTAAATCAGCTATATCATCCCTGAACAAAAAATGAACATGCTAGGTTTTGCAGCCGTGACCAAAGCCAGAGTATTTTTAAAACTCCAGTATTAAAATTATAATACCAATGGACATTGGGATTCCTGGAAATAATATCTCTCTCCAGAACGTCAACCAAGTCCTTATCATAACCAGTTCCATCAAATCTTTTCCCATCTCCATCTCCTGATGCTTCCTGCAGGTTCCTTCTGCTCTATAATCAAGTTTACAAGAGATCATAATTAATATTTTATCATTACGATACATCAGGGCACAAAGACAAAGTAAATTTTCAAAGCACATATCAGGAGGCAGATACAGATTCATTCAAGACCTATTCTTTGAGCATGAGTCAACGTTTCATGCATGAGCTCTTCATCAATGTGATTTCTGATGAAGAGCTCATGCTCAAAATGTCAATTCTCCTGCTTCTTGAATGCTGCCTGACCAACCATGCTTTTCCAGCACCACACTTTTCGACTCTGATCTCCAGCATCTGCAGTCTTCACTTTCTCCCATTCTTTGAGCATGCAAATGGTGAGCATCAAAACAGAGTTAAAAATCACAACACCAGGTTATAGTCCAACAGGTTTAATTGGAAGCACACTATCTTTCAGAGCGCCACTCCTTCATCAGCTGGTTATCACAACCAGCTGATGAAGAAGCAACACTCCGAAAGCTAGTGTGCTTCCAATTAAACCTGTTGGACTATAACCTGGTGTGGTGTGATTTTTAACTTCGTACACCCCAGTCCAACACAGTCATCTCTAAATCAGCAAAACATAATTGGTGAAATGCAGCTATTGGACACTTAGAAAGGCAGAAGACAGATATATGAATGCTGTCCAAGATTAAGAATGGAGTACTTAACTACTTTTACTTAAAAGAAAATAATTCGATATTGTACAATATTTTAATATTTGGTTCCCACTAATAAAATAGTCAAAATTAATTGACTAGATATTCCTGTGCTAATAACAGTAAAGTTGGAGATATTTAGCACAGCTGTACAGGTGAGGCACAGAGAAATTTTTAGGTACACTGTAGTATGTACATATGCAAACAGCAGTAGACCATCTGCACTGCCCACAGGATTTCAATATTGTATTCACTGACCTCACAGTTAACAAATAAGAAATAGCAGCAGCAATAGTTTGGCCTGACCGCCTGTTTGAAACAAAGTATGTTCATTACAACATGTAGTGCCTTCAAAATCTCTTCATGACTGAAGAATCCAAGCTATCAAGGACACAAATACTAAAACGTATTACAGTTTCTAAATTGTGGGAAGGATCTCACTTTTTAAAACAATTTAAAGTCTCTTTTAAAACATCCATGATCCATAGATATATAAATGATTTTTAATATGATTTGCTTGGCTTTATTAAAATTTATTAAGATCATTCTGCTAACCTAATCGTTTGCTTCAATTACTTTTTAACATGAATTTACACTGTAGTTTAATTTGGACAGATTCTGAATGTTCATCTATTCACTATCCTTCCCAACCTGTATCCTTTCTAATTTCTTCAGATTTAGTGAATACTGCACAGCCATGCTGAAACTGGAGTGAAATTTACAAACTACACCTCCACTTCAGACTTTATTTCGTGATCAATGGTGCATGTCATTGCTTCATTGCTAATCACCAAATTCAGACCAAAATCATTACTGAATGAAATTCTGCTGCTGTAACACTGCTAAAGAAGCCATTTCTAGTGAGCAGTCATGTTTACTTTGTCTAGTTTTATATTTTGAAGTCATTGCACCATTTTAATTTTAGGCAGAACACTTAACTGCTTGAAAAATACAACTGGAAAAAAGCAATAAAACAAATGTTCATTATCAATGGTCCTTAAAATCTTCATTCACCTGCTCAGTGAAATACAATTTTATTTTTCAAAATTTAAAAAGGATCCTTATGGAATTTATTTCTTCATTGCAATTAGAATCAATTGATCCTTCTGGTGCTTCAGAGTTACACTATTTGTTTGCATAAAAACAATATCAATAAAAAGTTCAAAATAAATAATGTGAATTTATTTCATTGCCACATGTAGGTTGAAAATTGAAACTGATAGATCAAACATATTGAATTTCCTACACCTTATGGCAAAATCAGATTTAAATGATTACAATTTACAACATACCAGATTACCTCACTGAGGATTTGGAAGGGGAAAGAAACAAATCTGATGTAACTAGCCACATTCCTCAGATGATGAAGCAGTCCATGCCTATATGACATCATTCAGGTTTGGCCTGACAAGTTACAAGGCCTTCTTCAGCAGTGGAAAAAGTGAGGACTGCAGATGCTAGAGATCAGAGCTGAAAATGTGTTGCTGGAAAAGCGCAGCAGGTCAGGCAGCATCCATGGAACAGGAGAATCGACGTTTCGGGCATAAGCCCTTCTTCAGGAATCCTTCCTGAAGAAGGGCTTACGCCCGAAACGTCGATTCTCCTGTTCCTTGGATGCTGCCTGACCTGCTGCGCTTTTCCAGCAACACATTTTCAGCTTCTTCAGCAGTCCCTTGGGACAGATAATTAGTTGCTTCCACTCCCACCCAAAGGGTTTTATAGATTGCACAATGGATTTAAACAATCAGAAACTCTGAAATACACTTGCTGTGTTTGAAGGGTTGGGTAGAAAGGTTGCTTGGAGATTTGCACACTTCCTCCAAAGCCTCTGTACATTCTAGTGAAATCTTTTGATGTGTTGGTGCCTTTCTGGATGAACATTCATATTTCAGTCAATCACAGGCTAGGGATTCCCATGAGTAAGTATGAATATACAACATTTTCAAGAATGCTTTGAGACGATCCCCAAAGCAATTCTGTTATCCTCCTGAGAATCTTATGTCCACAATTTGTCTAATTACAACAGTTGTATCTGGTGCAAGACAAACAAATGACTTGTTCTGCCCAGAAGAGCTCATTTTTTATTGATTAGCATCTACACACTCTGCAAGTTGACTTGGCAGAGCACACTGCTGTTAGAACACCTGTCTTGACAAACAAATGGAAGGATCTTGTGAAAGCACGACTAATGGTATCTCCAATGCTTTGAGGTACCGGCTGTAGATTGTCTAAATCTTTGCCCAGTAAACTTAGATTTCAAAACTGACACTATGTCCTCAATTATGCTTTTCCTCACTAGGCCAAAGACCAAGCAGAAGACAATTATGAATCTGTATATGTCACAATCTGCTTTGGCATTTGCACTGATACTCAAGCCTTCTTACTCTGAGTTTGTGACAAAAGTTAAAGAAGAATGCAAAATACTCAAAGTGCCCAACTGATCTGTCTGTTAGACTCAGGCGAACAAATCTGGATTCAGGGTACTCCTTTTGCTTCTTTCAAGTGTTTCTGATGTAATTTCCGCATCCTATTGAATACATAAGGCAGTTGGCACACTAACTGCTCTGTTTCTCTAGTCATTGGTTACAGGCAATGGCTTAGAGGAAATGGTAAAAGGGAATATCTGATGATCTTTGTTAGTTCGCTGCAGATTGCGCAAGAGAACAAGACCAATCTTGACTCTTTGCAGTCTGGAAGTTTTCTGTTCCTGTGCTGTTCCCACAGTAGCTGATCAGGTGGACAGCCAGAGAGGTGCTGTCATGCCGCAGGCTACGGGTCTTAATGAAAAGACCAATTAAACAGTTTCTCTGGGCAAATCTTGTCCTGAACATACACCCAGGCAGAAAGAAAAATGAAAATAATCATTAACATAATAAAAATAACACAAAGTACGTGGCTTGAACGAGGCATACAATTTGATGATTTCAACATCTAAAAAGTTATAGATGATAACTGGTCATCCTATGAGCAAAAACAATTGTCAACAAGTTTCATAATTGCACAATTAACAAGCAGCACCAAAATTATACCTTGTCCTCTTTCCCTCTTGTTTTGGAATCACCGCTATGCTTGCTGCTAGATTTTTCAGCTCTACCAGCCTGCTGACCTCGACCCACAAGACCTCTTGCCTGGACAACAGGTGACTCTTTCCGTGCAGGTTTAACCTCACGATTCTGCCGCTTCATCAAAGGAGCTCTGTGAAATTCAACACGACTCTGTGTTAAGCAGTATTCATGTGTTCCTGTCAAATGATGTCCAGAAAGTAAGCCATTACTGATAATACACCAATTCAGCCTATCCAAAAGGAAGTATATTCAGGACTTGGGGGTGACCAGTGTAATGCCTGTAGTCAGTACATGGACCTCAGATGTTTATAATCCATATCATTGTCTTAGATGAGACGGGGAAATAGCTCTTGAGGTACAGTGGTAGTGCTCCTATGTCTCAGCCAAGGAAACCCGGATTCAAATTCCATTTGCTCCAGAAGTGAAAACATCCCTGAACTGGTTGATCTAAAAAGAATAGATGAGGAGGGGAACCATTCAGTTTTGTGTAAGAGCACTTCTGGAAACAGAACAAAAGAAACTAAATAGACGAGAGGAAGAAGGGCTCTGGTACAGTAGTGGCAGTGACTCTTCCTCTGGGCCAGAAAGCCTGGGGTCAAGTCCACGGGAGAGTTATTATGGTGCAAGGTCAAGATGCTTCAGACGAGATTGAGAAGACCTCCATCAGGAACTGAACCCACGTAGATGACATCATGCTGCGATGCAAACCAGCTGTCTGGCAACCAGCTCCCAGATGCATTATATAGGGAAGAGTAAAATTATAGAACTTGGAAAGCAGCATACCGTTCAGTAAATAGTGGTATGCAGAGGGAGTTTACAAGCCCAATGAATCAAGTTTCTAATTAATGCTGCAAGCTTGTGGCTAGAATTTCTGGCTAGAATATTTAGAACTAAAGGTCATAGTCTCACAAAAAGGGGGATCAGTAATTAGAATTTGATGACATTAAACTCCATTTGAATGACCATTGCTTATAATTGTCGAACCTAAAGGACACTGCATACTTAGAGGATACTTTAGAACGAGATCAATAAATATTTGGGTGAAAGGGGAATAGTGGAAAATGGGATGGGGTGGGACACTGGAGTTGACATAACTCAGGTGTGATCAAGGTGCAGCAACCTTGCTGGATGGTGTGATCTACTGCAGCTGCAATTGCTTATACTATTTGAACAATATTAACCACAGACTACTTTTTGGCCTTACAACATTGACTTTGTTACTCCCCACCCCTTCACATCCCCTTAATCTCAACCCTTTATATTAAAATTTTTTGAATATTGACGTTGGAAATAGATTTTATTTTAAAGGAGTCTTAACTATTAAAGAAAATTCATACCCAAAACTCAATTTTACTAAACTAACATTCAGTATTGCTAATTTTACACACCGGTGTTCAACAGGAATAGGTGGTGGCCAAACACTGGGATCTCTGGAAGATTCATCTTGCTGAGGTACAGAGAAATCAGTTGGAGGTTTCTCTACTCTAAAGCTTTCCAAAGTGTTAACAATACTTTTGACCTGCTCATATTCTTCGACTAAGTCTTGACGCACCTGGAAAATAAACAACAGTAATAGCCTTTTATTATTCCTGAAACAGAATATTTTTCAGTCCTGTTTTAACCTGCTTACACACTAGATTTTCTAGGTGTACTTGACAATGATCTGGGTGCATTCAAATTGGCAAGGGTATCCTCAAGAGAGAATTCATTAAATATTCCCGCCTCAGGCGACTGACTGTGTGGAGTTTGCACATTCTCCCCGTGTCTGCGTGGGTTTCCTCCGGGTGCTCCGGTTTCCTCCCACAGTCCAAAGATGTGCAGGTCAGGTGAATTGGCCATGCTAAATTGCCCATAGTGTTAGGTAAGGGGTAAATGTAGATGTAGGGGTATGGGTGGGTTACGCTTCGGCGGGGCGGTGTGGACTTGTTGGGCCGAAGGGCCTGTTTCCACACTGTAAGTAATCTAATCTAATCTAATCTAATATTGTTTCTTGGAGCAACCAGAGAGGAAGCTCCTCTAAATCAGTTGGAGGGCAATCAACTTGAGTCCATATTAGTGTTCAGGACTTAAATAAAGGTCATTACATCGGCAGTAAGACAGATCTGATCATCCGGTACCAGTGGGAAGACTAAAAGGCAAGACAGTTAATGAGCAGTTGCACAAGGATATACTCAATTGCTCCCAACTAAAATATATTCCAGAAAGGAAGATAGTTTTTCTTGGCAGGGTGCAGAATAAATTACCATGGCTAAGCAAAGAAGTTGAAGATAATATAAAGACAAAAATCAGGGCATACCATAGTGCAAATGCAAATGGCATGATGGAAGATTGAGGAATGTTTAATGTTCAAAAGGTTAATAAAAAAAAGTAATTAAAAGCAAAGGCAAATTATAATAGAAAAGCAGGGCAAAGTAGAAAACGGAATAGCAACAGTTTCTAGAAGTATGTAAAAGGAAAGTGTAGCTCAAGTAAATATTGGTCTCTCGGAGAATGAGACTAGGGAGTTGATAATAGCAGTCATGAAATCATTATTTTGCTTCAGTTTTCCCAAAATTAACAGGTAATGCAGTGGTTAAAGGAAGGAGGAACTTAAAACAATTACCACCACTAGGAAAAAAAGAACTGCACAAACTATAGAGTTGAAGACAGATAAATTACCAGAGCCTCATGATTATATCCTAGGGTCCTAAGGAAAGTGATATCCACTGATTATAAGAATCCAAAATTCCCTGGACACAGAAAAGGTTTCAGTGGATTGGAAACGAATATATAACATCCTTATTCAAAGGGTGGGGGGAGCAGAAAGTAAGAAACTGCAGGCCAGTTAGTCTAACATGAGTCATATGAAAATTGTTAGAATCCATAATTAAGGAAATAAAAACAGGACATTTTGAAGTCAAATCACAACCAGAGTCAGTATGGTTTTATGAACAGTAAATTACAGAATCCCTACAGTGTGGAAGCAGCCATTCTACCCATCGTTTCCACACGGATCCTCCAAAGAACATTTTACCTAGATACACCCCCTCTACTCTCCCTCTATAAACCTGCTAATCCACCTAGCCTGCACACCCTGGACATTATGGGCAATTTCGCACTGCCAATCGACCTAACCAGTGGGAGGAAATCCACACAGACATAGGAGAATGTACAAACTCCACACAGACGGAGGGTAAAGTTGAACCCAGGTCCCTGGCGCTGAGGGGCAACAGTGCTAACCACTGAGCCACTATTCCAACCCATATTTTGAAGATGTAACAAGCAATATGGATGATTGATATCCTGTAGATGCAGCATATCTGGACTTCCAGAAGGCATTTAATAAGGTGAAGCACTAAAGTTTAATGTACAAGGTAAGATCACATTGGGTTACGGATAATTCATTAACTTTGATAGAGAACTGGTTAACCACCAGAAAACAGAGTTAAGATAAATGGGTCTTTTTCTGGTTGTCAAGACGTAGCTAGTCCAGTGCCACAGGGTTTGGTCCTTGGACCCCAAACATCTAAAATCAATATTAATGACTTGGACTTAGAGACAAAGTACTATAGCCAAATTTACAGATGACATTAAAATAGCTCAGAAAGTAAGCTCTAATGAAGAAATAAATTTACAAATGGATACACAGGTACATTAAGTGAATGAGCCAAATTTAGGAAATGAAATTTTGTCAGTAAGCGAGAGTTCATTCAGTTTGGTCAGAAGAATAGAAAGACTGGGCAATCCAAGATGGAGAATGGGAAAAATTTCTGGTTGTAACAGCTGCTCCTTTTTTGAGGTGTTTTAGGTGTTGAGGTGATTTCCTCGAATTCCAGGAGCAGCAATTACTGTTTCATATGCTGTTGCATTGTTTTGGAACTTTGGGAAAAAAAAAGTGAAAACAACAGCAGTTTTAAAAGGAAGAAGAACAGAAAGGAAGCGCATGGTGAGGACAGTGCAGGAGAGAGAGAGAACCTGCACAGTTACTGCCTTTGCTGTTTTGAATTCATGTATTACTGGACATCAGAGAGGATCTGGGAAAATTGACAAACAGTGAAATTCACAGCTAACCTTGGAGGAACCTGTTTGGGCGAAGTTCACAGCACAAAATCAGATAAGTTAATCGTTGATTTAAGTGTGTCCAATAAAAAGGCTGCAGTAGTGAGTAGAGTGGGTTCTTTCTTGATTATGCGTTTTTGGAGATATGTCTTTTGATTAAACTTAAAATATAAGCCATAACTATTAATTTAACCTGGGGCAGTATTTTGCAGAGGAAGAAGACAGTGTTATTTTCTGGGTCTGTAGATTTTGAAGGAGCAAAAATGGCCTTTAGTACAGTGATATGTACTTCTTGTCATATGTAAGTGTTTAAAGAGAGTTTAAGGATTAGTGCAGATTATATCTGCCATAAATGCTGTTGGATGAGAATTTTATCAGACCGAATGAGAGACAGGTAGAAGCAGAGAAGAATTTGATAGATGGCAGTAATTGGGGGGGGGGGGGGGGGGGAAAGAGTCTCAGATACAGTCACAAAGATGGGTTAACTCCAGGAAAGGTAAGAGAGGTAGGCACCCTAGAGAAGGAGTCTTTTGTGGATATACCCATTTCAAACAGGTACGCTGTTTTGGAAAATGTAGGGGATGATGGATTCTCAGGGGAACGTAGTGCAAACAGCCAAGTTTATGGTATTAAGATTGGCTCAAATGCAACGAGGGGTACGTTGGCTTCCAAGACATCAAAATTTTGTTAGGGGATTCTGTAGTCTGAGGTACAAACAGACGTTTCTGTGGCCAGCAGCGAAAAAGCAGAATGGTGGTTGCTTCCCTGATGCCAGGATCAAGGATGTCTCAGAGAGGGTGCAGAATGTTCTCAAGGGGCCAGCAAGAGGTCATTGTACACATTGGTGCCAACGATATAGGAAGGGAAAAGGTTGAGATTCTGAAGGGAGATTACAGAGAGTTAGACAGAAATTTAAAAAGGAGGTCTTAGAGAGCAGTAATATCTGGATTACTCCCAGTGCTACGAGCTAGTGAGGGCAGGAATAGGAGGATAGAGCAGATGAATGCATGGCTGAGGAGTTGGTGTATGGGAGAAGGATTCACATTTTTAGATCATTGGAATCTCTTTTGGGGTAGAAGTGACCTGTACAAGAAGGACGGATTGCACCTAAATTGGAAGGGGACTAATATACTGGCAGGGAAATTTGCTAGAACTGCTTGGGAGGATTTAAACTAGTAAGGTGGGGGGGTGGGACCCAGGGAGATAGTGAGGAAAGAAATCAATCTGAGACTGATACAGGAAGAGCACAGCAGTTCAGGCAGCAACCAAGGAGCTTCGAAATCGACGTTTCGGGCAAAAGCCCTTTTTATTCCTGATGAAGGGCTTTTGCCCGAAACGTTGATTTCGAAGCTCCTTGGATGCTGCCTGAACTGCTGTGCTCTTCCAGCACCACTAATCCAGAATCTGGTTTCCAGCATCTCCAGTCATTGTTTTTACCTCTGAGACTGGTACAGTTGAGAACAGAAGTGAATCAAACAGTTAGGGCAGGCAGGGCAAGGTAGGACTAATAAATTAAACTGCATTTATTTCAATGCAAGGGGCCTAACAGGGAAGGCAGATGAACTCAGGGCATGGTTAGGAACATGAGACTGGGATATCATAGCAATTACAGAACATGGCTCAGGGATGGGCAGGTCTGGCAGCTTAATGTTCCAGGATACAAATGCTACAGGAAGGATAGAAAGAGAGGCAAGAGAGGTGGGGGAGTGGCATTTTTGATAAGGGACGGCATTACAGCTGTGCTGAGGGAGGATATTCCCAGAAATACATCCAGGGACGTTATTTGGGTGGAACTGAGAAATAAAAAAGGGATGATCACCTTATTGGGATTGTATTATAGACCCCCTAATAATCAGAGGGAAATTGAGAAACAAACTTGTCAGGAGATCTCAGCTATCTGTAAGAATAATAGGATAGTTATGGTCGGGGATTTTAACTTTCCAAATACGAACTGGGATTGCCATAGTGTTAAAGTTTTAGATGGAGAGGAATTTGTTAAGTGTGTACAAGAAAATTTTCTGATTCAGTATGTGGATGTACCTACGAGAGAAGATGCAAAACTTGACCTACTCTTGGGAAATAAGGCAGGGCAGGTGACTGAGGTGTCAGTGGGGGAGCACTTTGGGGCCAGCGACCATAATTCTACTTGTTTTAAAATCGTGATGGAAAAGGAAAGACCAGATCTAAAAGTTGAAGTTCTTAACTGGAGAAAGGCCAATTTTGACGGTATTAGGCAAGAACTTTCGAAAGCTGATTGGAGGCAGATGTTCGCAGGTAAAGGGACGGCTGGAAAATGGGAAGCCTTCAGAAATGAGATAATGAGAGTCCTGAGAAAGTATATTCCCGTCAGGGTGAAAAGAAAAGCTGGTAGGTATAGGAAATGCTGGATGACTAAAGAAATTGAGGGTTTGGTTAAGAAAAAGAAGGAAGCATATGTCAGGTATAGACAGGATAGATCGAGTGAATCCTTAGAAGAGTATAAAGGAAGTGAGAGTATACTTAAGAGGGAAATCAGGAGGGAAAACACATTTGCTATTCACCTTATCTATGCTCCTCATGATTTTATAAACCTCTACAAAGTCACCTCTCAACCATCTACACTCCAGTGAAAACACTCCCAGCCTATCTGCTCTCTGCTTATAATGTCTAAGCAGTCCCAGTAGCATCTTTTCTGCACCCTCTTCAGTTTAATAATATCCTTCCCACAGCAGTGTGACTTGAACTGTACACATTACTCCAAAAAATGGTGTCACCAACATCCTGTACTGTCATAACATGACATCTCAACTCCTATACTCAATGATCTGAGCAATGAAGGCAAGTGCGCCATACACCTTCTTCACTGCCCTGTCTAAATGTGATGCAGCTTTCAAGGAACTAAGAACCCGCACCACTGGGTCTCTCTGTTAGACAGCACTTCCTTTTCTAGTTGGTGCCAAAATCAACAGAATGTGCAGGAGTAGTTATCTACTCTAATGTACAGAACATCACTGGGTCCAATTGTCATTAGGCTGCCAGAAATCCAACCACTTGTCTGTGTTAATAGACCAGTACTCAATTCATGCATAGTTTGCCGACCGTCACAGATATAAGCTTATGCAGTGTTTGCAGGCAGCTGCTGTCACGATGCCTGTTTTCTGCCCTATGACTCTATCCCCTCTTTATTTGAACCTTATAGCATTTGGACAGTGGGGATTAGCTGCAACACTTTGGGACCCTCCTTCATGACGACACCATTTCCTTGCTTCACAGGAATTATCAAAGACACAAGCTGTGCTGAGGGAGGATATTCCCAGAAATACATCCAGGGAAGTTATTTGGGTGGAACTGAGAAATAAGAAAGGGATGACCACCTTATTGGGATTGTATTATAGACCCCCTAATAGTCAGAGGGAAATTGAGAAACAAACTTGTAAGGAGATCTCAGCTATCTGTAAGAATAATAGGGTGGTTATGGTAGGGGATTTTAACTTTCCAACCATAGACTGGGATTGCCATAGTGTTAAAGGTTTAGATGGAGAGGAATTTGTTAAGTGCGTACAAGACAATTTTCTGATTCAGTATGTGGATGTACCTATGAGAGAAGGTGCAAAATTTAACCTACTCTTGGGAAATAAGGCAGGACAGGTGACTGAGGTGTCAGTGGGGGAGCACTTTGGGGCCAGCGACCATTGTTGTATTAGATTTAAAATAGTGATGGACAAGGATAGACCAGATCTAAAAGTTGAAGTTCTAGATCGGAGAAAGGCTAATTTTGACGGTATTAGGCAAAAACTTTCAAAAGCTGATTAGGGGCAGATGTTCGCAGGTAAATGGACGGCTGGAAAACGGGAAGCCTTCAGAAATGAGATAACAAGAATCCAGAGAAAGTATACTCCTGTCAGGGTGAAAGGAAAGCTGGTAGGTATAGGGAATGCTGGATGACTAAAGAAATTGAGGGCTTGTAAGAAAAAGAAGGAAGCATATATCAGGTATAGACAGGATAGATCAAGTGAATCCTTAGAAGAGTATAAAGGGATTAGGGGTATACTTAAGAGGGAAATCAGGAGGGCAAAAAAGGGGACATGAGATAGCTTTGGCAAATAGAATTAAGGAGAATCCAAAGGACTTTTACAAATACATTAAGGACAAAAGGGTAACTAGGGAGAGAATAGGGACCCTCAAAGATCAGCAAGGTGGCCTTTGTGTGGAGCCACAAAAAATGGGGAGACACTAAGTGGGTATTTTGCATCAATATTTACTGTAGAAAAGGATATGTAAGGTATAGACTGTAGGGAAATCAATGGTTACATCTTGCAACATGTCCAGATTACAGAGGAGAAAGTGCTGGATGTCTTAAAACGGGTAATGGTGGATAAATCCCCAGGACCTGATCAGGTGTACCCGAGAACCCTGTGTGAAGCTAGAGAAGTGATTGCTGGGCCTCTTGCTGACATATTTGTATCATCGATAGTCACAGGTGAGGTGCCGGAAGACTGGAGGTTAGCAAACATGGTGCCACTGTTTAAGATGGGTGGTTAGGACAAGCCAGGGAACTATAGACTACTGAGCCTTACCTCTGTGGTGGGCAAGTTGTTGGAGGGAATCCTGAGGGACAGGATGTACTTGTATTTGGAGGAGCAAGTACTGATCAAGGATAGTCAACATGGCTTTGTGAGTGGGAAATCATGTCTCACAAACTTGATTGAGTTTTTTGAGTAAGTAACAAAGAAGATTGATGAGGGCAGAGTTGTAGATGTAATCTATATGGACTTCAGTAAGGCGTTCGACAAGGTTCCCCATGGGAGACTGATTAGCAAGGTTAGATCTCATGGAATACAGGGAGAACTAGCCAGTTGGACACAGAACTGGCTCAAAGGTAGAAGGGTGGTGGTGTAAGGTTGTTTTTCAGACTGGAGCCTGTGACCAGTGGAGTGCCAGAAGGATCGGTGCTGGGTCCTCTACTTTTTTGTCATTTACATAAATGATTTGGATGCAAGCATAAGAGGTAAAAGTAGTAAGTTTGCAGATGACACCAAAATTGGAGGTGTAGCGGACAGCGAAGAGGGTTACCTCCGATTACAAAAGGATCTCGACCAGATGGACCAATGGGCTGAGAAGTGGCAGATGGAGTTTAATTCAGATAAATGCGAGGTGCTGCATTTTGGGAAACAAATCTTAGCAGGACTTATACATTTAATGGTAAGGTCCTCAGTAGCATTGCTGAACAAAGAGACCTTGGAGTGCAGGTTCATAGCTCCTTGAAAGTAGAGTTGCAGATAGATAGGATAGTGAAGGTGGCGTTTGTTATGCTTTCCTTTATTGGTCAGAGTATTGAGTACAGGAGTTGGGAGGTCATGTTGCGGCTGCACAGGACATTCGTTAGGCCACTGTTGTGTGCAATTCTGGTTTCCTTCCTATCGGAAAGATGTTGTGAAACTTGAAAGGATTCAGAAAAGATTTACAAGCATGTTGCCAGGGTTGGGGGATTGAGCTATAGGGAGAGGCTGAACAGGCTGGGGCTGTTTTCTCTGGAGCTTCGGAGGCAGAGGGGTGACCTTACAGAGGTTTACAAAATTATGAGGAGCATGGATAGGGTAAATAGGCAACGTCTTTTCCCTGGGGTCGGGAAGTCCAAAACTAGAGGGCATAGGTTTAGGGTGAGAGGGGAAAGATATAAAAAGAGACCTAAGGGGCAACTTTTTCACGCAGAGGGTGGTATGTGTATGGAATGAGCTGCCAGAGGCTGTGGTGGAGGCTGGTACAATTGCAACATTTAAGAGGCATTTGGACGGATATATGATTAGAAAAGGTTTGGAGCGATATGGGCCAGGTGCTGGCACGTGGGACTAGACTGGGTTGGGATATCTGGTCGGCATGGATGGGTTGGATCGAAGGGTCTGTTTCCATGCTGTACATCTCTATGACTCTGTGACAACTTATCTCTAAACGGAGCGAAACCTTACTGTTTCAGTGCAGCAGCATCTGGACCTGGGTGGCCCCATGCATGAATCACAGAGAACCAGTATGCAGGTGCAGCAGAAAACAGAAAGGCAAACTGAATTTTCACATTTATGGAGAAGAGTATAAAAGTAGGAAAGTTTGCTGCAACTCTACAGAGCATTAGTGACAGCACACCTGGAATACTGCATACAATTACAGTCCCGTTACTTGAGGAAGGATGTTGCTGCATTGCAGGCAATTCAGAGGAGGCTCACTGGATTGATTCCAAAGAAATGGGATTTGTCTTATGAATGAAGATTGAGCAGTTTAGGCCTATTCTCTGTCCCATCTAGAAAAATGAGAAATCAAATGGAGATATTGATAATGATAAAGGGGGTAGGCAAAGTAGACATAGAAAAGATGTTTCGTCATGTTTGGCAATCGAAAAAGGAGGTCATATATTTAGGATAAGGGGTAGCAGATTTAAAATACAGATGAGGAGAAATTACTTCTCTCTAAATGGTCATGTATCTGGGGAATTTACTATCCTACAGTGTGATGGATACTGGTACATTGAATAAATTTAGACAGATTTTTAATTATTAATGGGGTGAAGGCTTATGCAGAGGAGGCATGAAAGTGGAGTTCAGGCCGAGATAAGACTAGCCATGATTGTATCAAATGGCAAAGTAGGCTTTAGGGGCTGAATTGCCTACCCCTGCTCCTAGTTCTTATGTTCTTACAGAGCATGATGCATTGGTTGTAATTTTTCAAAAATTATTGTATTCCAGAAAAAAAAAAACAGAGGATTGGAAAACTACTAACATGACATGACTATTCAAAAAGGATGGAGGCAAAAAAACAAGTAACTATCGGCTGATTAGCCTAACATTTGTTGCTGGAAACGTACTGGAATCAGTTATCAAGGAACTAATAGCAGAACATTTTGAAAATCATAATCTAGTCAAGCAGAGTTAGCACATCTTCATAAAAAAGAAATTGTGTCTGACTAATTTATTAGATTTTCATGGAAGTCTCAATCAGAGTGGACAGAGGTTAACCAATAAATGTGTTGTATTTTGACTCTCAGAAGGCATTCAACAACATATCTCATAAAAGGTTAAGTCAGAAGATGAGAGCTCACAGTGTTGGAGGTAGTGTATTGGCATGGATAGAGAAATAGCTCTGGGGCAAGAAACAGCAAATGGGGATAAGGGGCTTTTTCTCAGGTTGGCAATCAGTGACCAGTAGGGTTCCACAGGGATTAGTGCAGGGACTGCAACAAGTTGCAAATGGAGTATGTTGTAGGAAAACTCAAAGTTGTTCATTTTTGAATGGAGAACAAAAATAACAGATTATTTAAACAGAGAAAAACTATAGCAGAAAGCTGCAACAAAGGGACTTACGGCTCCTTGTGCACAAAACACAATACAGTTGTAGCAGGTAAATAGGAAAGCTAATGGAATGTTGGAGTGTAATGGAATGTTCAAGGGTATTGGAGTTTAAGAGTATGAAGGTCTTAGTGCAACAGCACAAGATTGGAGAGATCACATCTAGAATACTGACAGCAGTGCTGGTCCACTTAAGATATAATTTCATTGGAAGCAGTTCAGAGAAGACACCCTTGGATTATCCCTAATATGGAGGGATTATTTTATAAACAAAGACTGAACAGGTTGAGACTGTACTCACTTGAGTTTAGAATAGGGAGAAGTGGTCTCACAAGAATGTATAAGATTCTTAAGAGGTTTGACAAGTTTAATGCTGAGGATGTTCCCCCTCATGGCAGAGTTTAGGACCAAATGGCACATTCTCAGAATTAAGGACTTGCATTAAAAGGTTGAGTTGAGGAGATCTCTCCAGACATCAATTGTCTTTGGAACTCCTTACCATAGAGAGCTGCGGGCAGAGTATGGTGTATATTTAAGGCACAGATAGATTTTTGTTCAGTCGGAGATTCAAGAGTTATGAAGGGAAGACAGAAAAGTGGACATGAGGAATGTCAATTAGCCATGAGCCTAATGAATGGCATAGCAGGCTCAAAGGTGAAATGGCCTGCTCTTATTCCTAATATATTCTTACGTCAATAGGCACCACTCCCTCCCAATTATTTTGGTAAGTCAAAATTAATATAACCAAATTAAGCTTTTAACCCAGCTGATAATGGAAGAGGGATAAATAAAGCAAATTATCAACAAAAATAAATCTCATGTCATATTCAAACAGAAATATGGGACATGTCAAATATAAAACCTGCTGTACTTTTCTGGACATAGGAAAAAGATGGTATTTTTCAAATGCAAAGACTTGCATGGTCATCTCATCAGTCAACAGGTAAAATTTCTTTATTCTCCAGCATGACTTTCTCCATTCAGACTTTCCCTTGAAAGTGGTACTGAGCTGCCACATTCAACACTACAAAACATATGCTTTAGGTAAATCAACAATGCCATTAGGGAGGAAATTCCAGGACTTTGACCCAGCAACAGTAAAGGAATGGTGATACATTTTCAAGTCAGGACAGAGACTGGCTTGAAGGGAAACTTCTAGGCAATAGTGTTTTTAGGTATCTGCTGCCCTGCCATTCCATACGGAACTGGTTGTGGATTTGGAAGGTACTGTTTATACGGTCAGAGATGTACAGCACAGAAACAGATCCTTCAGTCCAATTCATCCAAGCCTACCAAATATCTGAATCTAATCTAGTCCCATTTGCCAGCACTTGGCCCATATGCCTCTAAACCCTTCCTATCCATATACCTATCCAGATGCCTTTTAAATGTTGCAATTCTACCACAAAGTTTTACCTGCACATCCACTAATATCATTTATTGTATCCATTGCTCCCGATGCGGTCTCCTCTACATTGGGGAAACTGGGCGCCTCCTAGCAGAGCGCTTTAAGGAACATCTCCAGGACACCCGCACCAATCAACCACAGCGCCCTGTGGCTCAACATTTCAACTCCCCTTCCCACTCTGCTGAGGACATGGAGGTCCTGGGCCTCCTCCACCGCCGCTCCCTCACCACCAGACGTCTGGAGGAAGAACGCCTCATCTTCCGCCTCAGAACACTTCAACCCCAGGGCATCAATGTGGACTTTAACAGTTTCTTCATTTCCCCTTCCCCCCCCTCACCCTCGTTCCAAACTTGCAGCTCAGCACTGTCCCCATGACTTGTCCTACCTGCCTATCTTCTTTTCCACCTATCCACTCCACCCTCCCCCCGCCCCCAACCTATCATCTTCATCCCCTCCCCCACTCACCTATTGTACTCTATGCTACTTTCTCCCCATCCCCACCCTCCTCTAGCTTATCTCTCCACGCTTCAGGCTCTCTGCCTTTATTCCTGATGAAGGGCTTTTGCCCAAAATGTCGATTTTACTGCTCTCGGATGCTGCCTGAACTGCTGTGCTCTTCCAGCACCACTAATCCAGAATCCAATTCTACCACCCTCTACCACTTCCTCTGGCAGCTCATTCCATACATACACCACTCTCTGCGTGAAAAAGTTGCTCCTTAGGTCCCTTTTATATCTTTCCCTTATCACCATAAACCGATGCCTTCTAGTTCTAAACTCCCCACCCCAGGGAGACGACCTTGTCCTATCCATGCCCCTCATGATTTTAAAAAACCTCTATAAAAGCCACCCCTCAGTCTCCAACACTCCAGGGAAAATAGGCCCAACCTATTCAGCCTCTCCCTGCTCAAACCCTCCAACCCTGGCAACATCTTTGTAAATCTTTTCTGAACACTTACATTTCACAACATGCTTCCAAATGGAGACCAGAATTGCACACAATATTCCACAAGTGGCCTAACCAATGTCTGGTACAGCCGCAACATAACCTCCCAACTCCTGTACTCCATGCTCTGTCTAATAACGGAAAGCATACCAAATGTCTTCTTCACTATCCTATCTACCTGTCTATCTATCTGCGACTCTACTTTCAAGGAACTATGAACCTGCACTCCAAGGTCTCTTTGTTCAGCAACAATCCCCAGGACCTTACTATTAAGTGTACAAGCCCTGCTGTGATTTGCTTTTCCAAAATGCAGTACTTCACATTTATCTAAATTAAACTCAATTTGCTACTCCTCAGCTCATTGGCCCATCTGATCAGGATCCTTCTTCGCTATCCACAATATCTCCAATTTAAGAATTGTTGGTTAATTTCTGCAGTGTAAGCTGCGAACATTCCCACTTCTGACCTTATGTTGGAGGGAAGGTCACTGATTAAGCAGCTGAAGATGGTTGGGCCTAGGACACTGTCCTAAGGAACTCCTGCAGAGATGTCAAAGAGCTGTTATAATTGATCGCCATTAACCATAACCATCTTCCTAAATAGTTTATGGCAGCCATTTAGACTGACTTAGTACCAGCTTTGATCTATGATTTTTGCCAAACTAGTTCATTTTAACCAATAGAACAAATCCTTACAATTGGCTTACATATTTCAAATACTTAAAAAAAAAGAGGATTTCTTCTCATTGTTATCCTACTAATTTGCACTGAAAATGTTGCATCACCACAAATGAACAAACCCATCATTGCGATAAAAAGATATACAATATATTTAATTTGGGAATTTGAAATCTTAGAAGAGAGGCAGATGTATGGTTTCACTTCTTTGAAGATTATTTATTGTTAAAAGGTCACAACGTCATTTGGAAAATTACCTAAATATATCTTATCCAAAAAAGGCATTTGATAAAGTCAGGTGCCTAGCAGATTCTCACTAGTATTAATGGTCGAGACGATGATAGATCAGAAGCCACTAGTTAAGACTTCTGACTTCAGTTCAGAAGGAAGAACAGTTTCATCCTAGCAGGTGTATAAAATTCTCAGTTCAAGGGAACCAGTACCCTGACAGAACGGTGTCAGTTTAAGAGACTTTCAAGCTGTGAGAACTTTGTATGGGAGTCTTTGAGGTATTAGAACTAGGGGGTTTATGCTATCGAAATTGAAAAATGGTTCACATCAACAGACTTGCTGACAGCCATATCAGCAATTCAAGGACGAAAGTTGCTAAGAATTTAAGTAAGAAATTAAAGAGCTGAAATAGGACTGATATTAGTCTTGGATTGAGTATCTGTAAAGGATAGTGTTGGGAAATATGATAAAACTTGTTTTATTCTTTGTCTAAACTATCTTAATATATTTAGCAACATTGGTTTACTTTGTGTGTGTTGGAATCATAACAATTTACGAGTGATGCCTGATGTTAACTTCATTAATCATCATCTACAGCAAAGCATTTGACAAGATGGGGAAAGGGATTTTTTGTTAAATTGTGTTCTCATCTTAAAATACTTAATCAAGTGCCAGTAAGAACATTTAGTAAAAGCATCCTATTTCGCTATGCACACCTAAAACATCAAAAACTCACGTTTCTATGCCATCAAATTAGTGGCATAAAACATTCTAAGCCAACCTAGCTGACTCAAACCTGAATTCCTGACCCACATCTTTTCCATTACAACGACAACCTACTTTAATCTACTTTCACTTTCACCTCCACCTCCATGACATTGCCCATATCTGTTGCTGAAACTCTCATTCAAATGTTTGTCACTAAAAAGAATAAATGCTCTATTAAATCCCCATCCTCCATTAATTCTAGCATTATGAATTCTCCTGTCCTTCTCTTATTGTACACCAAGTTTCACTTGTCTGTCAGCTAATTTTCACTTCATCCCTTAATACTTCCCCACTCACCAGTTTTCCTCTAACCCTGGCCTTCAATCAAATTTAGAAGGATATGGCGAGAACTGATTGAAACTGACAACACAGAGGCACCTGGCTAGGGTGGCTGTAGGGAAGATGTTTCCACCAGTAGGGGAGACTAGGGCCTGAAGAATGAAAGGGCAACCCTTTAGAATGGAGCTGAGGTGGAATTTCTTCAACCAGAGGGGATGAATCTGTGGAACTCACTGCCACAAAAAGCAGTGGAGGCCATCATTGAGAGTATTTAAGACACACATAGCAAGGTTTTTGATTAGTGAGGGGACCAAAGATTATGGGGACGAGACAGAAGAACAGGGTTAAGAAACACATCAGCCATGATCGAATGGAGGAGCAGACTCATTGGACTGAATATCTTATGGCCTTCTTCATTCCTTCTTCAGCTTGATGACAGATCTTTCTTCCTACCTCTGAATTAACAGCACAACATAAATGAGAGCTATTCCTTTTCTTCACAGGAGAAATAAAGCAATGAAGCAAAGAATGACTGAGAAAATTAATCTTAAGGAGGTTTTTAAAAGAATAATTTTAAAAAATCAAAACTCATTAAGGAACAATGACAATGACATTCAGGTGGTTGAAAGACACTGCAATTAATGGTGAGATTAAGGAGAAGATGAATATGAAGACGACCAGAGTTGGACAACAAAGGAAGATTTAGCCTGGAGTACAGTGCAAGAATTTAGGTTGACACTAGAAGAATTTGAAGTAAACAAGACATCGGTGAAGATCACTAAACCCAGGGTGCTCAGCAAGCAAGACCTGACTCAGATCAGCCAGTTGAGTTTTAGATGAGCTGGGAATGTGTGGACAATAATTATCTTTGTCCAAGATTATCTTTGGAGAGTTGATGAGATTTCCTCAAATGCATTCTTGTCAATTTTTTGTCATGGTTTAGGATTTCTGTGAAGTGTTTTCTCCAGATGTTCCATCCTTACTCTGTACGAGTTTGAGAGCAAGGGTGTTATTGGCTTGGCACTGAAGAAACCCAAGGCATCAAGCTTGTCAGCAAAAGCTGCAGCTCCTTTGTTTTCTCAGTCTACCACTGATATTTGATTTCCCTGTTCTCCTTTGTAACTCTGCCTTTGCTATTTGAGTTCTCCTCTTTTCCCCACTTATGATGATTTGCCAGGCATGGAGAACTTTCCTCTTGTTGATGAGGTCTTCAATGATGATGTCATTCTTGTTGCACTAGTGTTTTCTAGTCCTTCACAACATGAGATAATGACTGTTTTTAGCTCTTTTTAGATTTCTTCCATTCCAATAAGATTTTGGTGAAGACATTGTTGGACAGTTACTAATCTGCTCAGCTCTTGAAGCCACTCAACATTCAGTTTTTTTTTTCTGAGCTGTTTCTTAGTCTTCAGCTGTTGCTTGTGGTATTTGCTGGACATTGAAGAGTGGATGAGCTAGTAGTTTGTCCATCACTCCGCTGCACAGATGAAGAAGGGCATATGCCCGAAACGTCGATTCTCCTATTCCTCAGATGCTGCCTGGCCTGCTGTGTTTTTCCAGCACATTTTTCAACTCTGGTCTCCAGCATCTGCAGTCCTCACTTTCTCCTGCACAGATCATTGCTCTGGTAATGAGGATATCCTTTTGGTCTCAGGATAAATTGATGACGTAGTCAATCATGTAGGTAAAAACAATGACTGCAGATGCCATAGATGCCTTCCAAGAAGTCTTGAGCTTGCCTTTTTGGTAGAATAGTGTGTTGGTGATGACCAGCTGATCTGAAATGCACTGACACATGATTTGGGAAGGACAAAGCTATTTGAGATCCTAGGATCCATAGACAAACTGGATGGACTTTGTCGAGAGTGTGATGCTGGAGGGGGGCAGGGCAGGTTGGGCGGCAGCCGAGGAGAGGAAGAGTTGACGTTTTGGGCATTGGGCCCTTCATCAGGTTGGTTTTTATTCTCTCTGCATCTCACTAGCTATTGGGAAACATGCATCGGCTGAAAGGTCCACTGGCTGAAAAAATCACATTGCTCAGCCATATGAAGACCTGTGACGGAAACTCATGACTTGAAGTAGACACTGTCCTTAAAGTGAAGGACAGCTGGAAATGATCAACTTCTGTACTTTGATATTGAATTATCAATTGTAGGAAGTAGTGGAAAAAATGATGCGGGGTCATTGGTTTCCCTTTCTCGGTAACAAAATTTCCAAGTTAGAAAATGTAATAACTATGAGTCACTTTATTTTCAGAGCAATCACCTTACAAGCATTGTAAATAAAAATGTTATTTATTGTTCATTTTTCAGTTTGGAATTATGTTAACAGCAATACAAAAAGTTGCAACCTAGTTTTTTGTGCTTCACATCTGGGAATGAATAGTAGAAAAGTACCAATTTTAATCTTTTTAAAAACTGGCAAAATCTAAATAGTGAGGAGATAAAAATATTAAGGTTTAATAAAAGAAAGGTTGTATCCTTAAATCGTGATTAAATGCAGTATGCCACTGGGAATGTACACTAGTTCTTCTGTTACCCTGTAGCCATACCAAATTAGATTGTTGAAACATATTTGGTCAAATGCACTTAATGGTAAGGTCCTGGGGAGTGTTGTTGAACAAAAAGACCTTGGAGTGCAGGTTCATAGCTCCTTGAAAGTAGAGTCACAGGTAGATAGGTTAGTGAAGAAGGCGTTTGGTATGCTTTCCTTTAATGGTCAGAGTATTGAGTATAGGAGTGGCTGCACAGAACATTCGTTCGGCCACTTTTGGAATATTGCCTGCAATTCTGGTCTCCTTCCTATCAGAAAGATGTTGTGAAACTTGAAAAGGTTCAGAAAAGATTTACAAGAATGTTGCCAGGGTTGAAGGATTTGAGCTATGGGGAGAAGTTAAATAGATTGGGGCTATTTCCCCTGGAGCGTAGGAGGCTGAAAGGTGACCTTATAGAGGTTTATGAAATCATAAGGGGCATGGATAGGATAAATGGACAAGGTCTTTTCCCTGGAGTGGGGGAATCCAGAACTAGAGGACATAGATTAGGGAGAGAAGAGAAAGATATAAAATGGACCTAAGGGGCAACATTTTCACACAGAGGATGGTATGTGCATGGAATGAGCTGCCAGAGGAAGTGGTGAAGGCTAGTACAATTGCAACACTTAAAAGGCATCTGGATGGGTACAGAGGAAACTCGATTATCCGAATACCAATTATTCAAAAATCAGATTATCCAAAGGGGATCTCGAGGTCTCGATAGAAACATTACATCAAAGATGTGTTTCCAGCAGTGATCGCATCTTTTGTTTACAGTGATTAAACAGGCACCGCCTCCAAATGACTAATGTCTCTCTCTCTCTCTCTCTCCCTGGAGCTCTACAGAGGGGTGTACCTCCCCCCAGGAATAATCTCTCCAACATTGCCCTGTACAGGGAACCTGTCAAACATTTGCAGTAAAATGTCATATGTGTGGCTGTGGCTGTGTGCTATTTGGAGACTTACCCCACAAAGGCAACTGCAACAGCAGTAGTCTTATTGTTGGTGTGCATTCCGGCTGCCCCGGAGAGGGGCTGGGGGTGGACGGGGTGTGGTCATAGGCTCTTGCGCTTTGTGCTGGGGGGCAGGGTTGGACGTGGTTGGGAGCGGGGTCCCACACACTGTGTTGCTGCAGTCTCCTGAACGGGGAGCAGACTTTAAAACTCCAAGCCCCAGAGGAAAGGTTGTTAATGGATTTTCCGAATAATCGATTATCTGAACGAAATAGTGCCCAGCCATCTTATTCAGATAATCAAGTTTTCACTGTATATGAATAGAAAGGGTTTGGAGGGATATCTGGCTGGGTGCTGGCAAGCTGGACTAGGTTAGGTCGAGATATCTGGATGAGTTGGACCGCAGGGTCTGTTTCCGTGCTGTACATCTCTATGACTCTATGACTTTTTGCATATATCTTGAGGTCAGCTTCTATATAATGTTATCAAGGAGCAGCATCTAAATAAAGAAAATAAAAGGAGGCTCAAAGTGAATTCTCAGAGTCCAAAGATCATTGTGGAAGTGAAGTGAGAGATCATGAGTTTTGAAACCTGCTCAAAACATTAGGTACAGATAAAAGCACACAGTGTGGTCCCATAAAAGGTGAAGCTGTAAAATAATAACTAGTAAATCATTTATTGCCCAATTCCTTTACTAATTTATTTAATTCATAGATATTTCTAATTAACCTGTTCAGACACGTCATTACACACTGCTGGGGCAGATGGCACTTGAACCTAGACCTTCTGGCTTAGATGTAAGGACACTACCACTGTACTACTAGAACAACTTTCGAATTTTACCATCTGCTGTGGTGGGATTTAAACCCATTGCTTACAACGTTAGTCTATTTGTCCAGTGATGCGCCCACTGCACCAATACCTCCCACTGATTTATTTTATACACTTGTCCCCCAATGCTGCATGTCAAATGTGATCTTATTTCCCCATCTAGATTTCTACCCTCATCTTTACGTTCAATTTAACTAATTTTACTTATTTCAGCACAAACCTACCAATATTGTTTAACATCATATTAAGCAACTGAAGTAGGACATATGTATTTTAATCAAGAGATGTGTTATTTGATAAGGTACAAACATTAAAATTCAAAAATCATTTGGGAATAAACAATTCTCAAGTCAGTGCTTGAATAGTAGGAACTACAAACATTTCCTGATCTCCAAATATTTTGATTTTAAAATGTCTTCTTCACCTCACCTCCTTTAGTAAACAATAGTGAAATTGAGATTTAAAAAAAGCTAGCCAGCAAATGTGTAAACACATACGCCAAGAAAATATAGGGTGAGCAGAAAATTTGATAGCCATACCTGCTGCCATTTCACCTTTAATGCTGGATCTCGGATTGACTGACTGTGTTTCTGAATCTGCTGGATTACCCCTTGGTAGTAAACCATTGAAGAATCATAGTTTCCTAAAAGGGCATATTCCCTCCCTTTTTTCACATTATCATAAATTTCTGCTAAACTCATGTTGCTCCACGCTCCTGAAAGATGAAAATACTAGAGAATTGAACATGCTTTGGAATCCATGCATATGCATAAGAACATTTTTTTAAAATTACTTGCCCCACAAAGTTTAACAAAGTCTTGAATTTTAGTCACTACCATCAGTTTAAAAGGTACTTTGTTTTAGAAATTACAAGATTAACTTGATTGATTTTAATTTACAATATTCACTTCATGACATTGATTAATTACAAGCAATAACCTGAGAAATGGAGATATTGATAGCAGTTGGAGTCCCAGCCATCACTCCAGTATCACCTGTTTATAGGCAATCCAAAATTAATCACACCAAACTCTTCACTTCTCATAATCTAGAGTCTTCCTCCCCTCCAAATATTTATCCAATTTTCTCTTAATAAATGCATTTGTGTATCCTCAAAAAAGCATTTCATCCACCTCCAACAACATTCTGTTTAAAAATATTTCTCTCTTCAGATCTCCATTTCCCCTTTTTAGTGGCAACTTTAAAATTGATAAGACATATTTCCTCCTGATTTCTACAAGAAAAGTTTTTCCTAGTCATTCTCTCAGGAACATTTCATAACTTCAAAATCCCTGAAGCCTTCTATTACCTTTACTGTGTCAGGATCAGTAAAAAATGCAGCAAAAAAAATGTAGTTGAACCTACAAGATATGTGGTATCTCTGATCATTTAAAGTGTCTGCTACCAATGAGTAGAATCCATACTGTAGAACTTAAACACCAAGGAGCAGAAAATGATCACGGGGCTTGTAAATAGACACCCAAACTCTAGTGGTAATATTGGGTAAGGCATTCAATGGAAAATTAGAGATGAAAGCAATAAAGTTACAGCTGTAATTGTGGGTGACTTTAATCTGCACACAGAAGGGGCAAACCAAATCAATAACAATATCATAAAGGAGGAATTCCTGGAATGTTGTATGGGTTGGTTTTTTAGCTTCAACATATTGAGGAACCAATGACAGTAAAGGCCATTCTAGAAGGGGTATTGTGTAATCATAAAAGAATAATTATCAGTCTAGCAATGTAAGGTCCCTTGGAAAGTGTGACCATATGACAGAATTCTTCGTTAAGTTAGAGTGCGGCATGGTTAGTTCTGAGACTAGAGCCCCAAGTCTAAACAAAGCTCACTAGGATGCTGTGTGACACAAGCTGGCTTGGATAAATTGGGGAATGTTACTTAAAGTGATGACTTTGGATAGACAATGGCAAACAGTTGAAGAGAATGGAGGAACTACGACAATTATTTATTCCTGGTGGCACAAAATTAAACTGTGAAAGGTAGCCCAATCAGGGCTAAAAAAAAAGGAAATGAGGGTCATATAAGATCCAAGGAAGGGGCATACAAATTGGCCTAAAACAAAAGCAGAATTGAGGTTTGGGAAGAGTTTCATTTTCAGCAAAAGAGGTCATATCAATTGAATAAGGAGGGTGAAAAGACAGTACAAAAGCTAGCTTTTGGGAACATCCAAACTGATTATAAAAGCTAACCGCCAAACTTCAGGAGATAGAGAAAGACATGGTGAAGCCATGCAGGACATGAAAACATTAATGGGATTTTTAAAAATTGAGTTTGTCGATCATAGATCTGCATAGGGCGAAGGATAAAGGGATTTGGTACGAGTTTTGGACCCCAAGCAGTATGTTGGATACCAAGTCTACAGAGGGTGTAAAGTGAGAGACAAAAAAAAACTGCTGAAGCTGGAATCCAAAGTAGACAAGCAGGAGGGTGGAAGAACACAGCAAGCCGTGGTAATAGGGGACTCCATAGTGAGAGGAACTGACCGGGGTTTTTGTGGCAGCAGGGGGGACTTAAGGATGGTGTGTTGCCTTCCTGGGCCAGGGTGAAAGACATCACAGACAAAGTGCAGGAAATCCTCAAGGACGAAGGTGAGAGCCAGAGGTGGTGGTACATGTCGGCACAATGATGTCAGGAAGAAGAGGAGGAACATACTACAGCGGAGCTTCGAAGAACTGGGAAGAAGACTGAAAAGCAGGATGTCCAAGATGGTTATCTCCGGTTTGCTTCCAGTTCCTCAGGCTGGTGAGGCCAGAAACAGGGTGATAATGGACTTGAACGTGTGGCTGGGGAACTGGTGCAGGAAGCAAGGATTTAAATTCTTGGATCACTGGGGTATGTAAACATAAATTATACAAGAGAGACGGTTTGCACCTTAATAGGTTAGGGACCAGCATTCTGGCAGGCAGGTTTGCTACTGCAGCACAGCTACGTTTAAACTAAGTAGTGGGGTGAGGGGACAAACTGGATGTTTTAGAAAGAAATTGAAGGGAAAGTTAGAACAAGGGAAGTCAAGAAAGACAACTGTATCAATGAGGCAGAAAACTCAAAAAGGGATCATGCTGTAAGGTTGAGTGAAATAGGAGTTGATGGGAAGGATGAGGGCAGTAACAAATTAAAAATACTATACATGAATGCACGAAGCATTAGAAATAAGATGGATGAGCTTGAGGCTCTTTTGGAAATTGGCATATACGATATTGTGGGGATAACTGAGACATGGCTTCAAGTGGACAGGGCCTGGGAAATGAATATTCAAGACTACACGTGCTATCATAAGGACAGACTGACGGGCAGAGGGGGTGGGGTGGCCATGTTGGTAAGGGATGATATTCAGTCCCTTGCGTGGGGGGGGGGGGGGACCTAGAATCAGGGGAATGTAGAGCTGAGAAATTCTAAGGGTAAAAAGACCCTCTTGGGAGTTATCTACAGGCCCCCAAACAGTAGTCTGGATGTCGGATGTAAGTTGAATCAGGAGCTGAAATTGGCCTGTCGCAAAGATTTTACTACAGTTGTTATGGGGGATTTCAACATGCAGGTAGACTGGGAGAATCAGGATGGTATTGGACCTCAAGAAAGAGACTTTGTGGAGTGCCTCCGAGATGAATTCATGGAACAGCTGGTGCTGGAGCCTACCAGGGAGAAGGAAATTCTGGATCTGGTATTGTGCAACGAACCAGAATTGATCAGGGACCTCTACGTGAAGGAGCCATTGGGAAGTAGTGACCATAATGCAATAAGCTTCAATCTGCAATTTGAGGGGGAGAGGGTACAATCGGAAGTGACTATATTTCTGTTGAATAAAGGGAACTATGGAGCTATGAGGGAGGAGCTGGCCAAAGTTCAATGGTGCAATACCTTAGCAGGGATGACAGTGGAGGAACAATGGCAGATATTTCTGTGTATAATGCAGAAGATGCAGGATCAGTTCATTCCAAAAAGGAAGAAAGATCCTAGGAGGAAGCATGGGTGGCCGTGGCTGACGAGGGAAGTTAAGAAACATATAAAGTTAAAAGAGAAAAAGTATAACATAGCAAAGAGAAGTGGGAAAACGGAGGACTTGGAAGCTTTTAAAGAGCAACAGAGGATTACTAAGAAGGAAATACGCAGAGAAAAAAAAAGAGGTACGAAGGTAAACTAGCCAAAAATATAAAGGAAGATTGTAAAAGCTTTTTTAGGTATGTGAAAGGCGAATAAATGGTTAAGACTAAAATTGGGCCCTTGCAGACAGAAACAGGGGAATATATTACAGGAAACAAAGAAATGGCAGAAGAATTGAATTGGTACTTCAGATCTGTGTTCACTGGGGAAGACACAAGTAATCTCCCTGAGGTAACAGTGGCTGAAGGACCTGAACTTAAGCGAATTCATATTTGCCAGGAATTGGTGTTGGAGAGACTGTTAGGTCTGAAGGGTGATAAGTGCCTGGGGCCTGATGGTCTACATCCCAGGGTATTGAAGGAGGTGGCTCAAGAAATCGTGGATGCATTGGTGATTATTTTCCAGAGTTCGATAGATTCGGGATCAGTTCCTGCGGATTGGAGGGTGGCTAATGTTGTATCACTTTTTAAGGTGGGAGAGAGAAAGCAGGAAATTATAGACAAGTTAGTCTGACCTCAGTGGTGGAAAAGATGCTGGAGACTATTATAAAAGGATGAAATTATGACACATCTGGATAGCAGTAACAGGATAGGTCAGAGTCAGCATGAATTTATGAAGGGGAAATCATGCTTGACTAATCTTCTGGAATTTTTTGAGGATGTAACTCTGAAGATGGATGAGAGATCCAGTAAATGTAGTGTACCTGGACTTTCAGAAAGCTTTTGATAAAGTCCCACATAGGAGGTTAGTGAGCAAAATTAGGGCGCATGGTATTGGGGGAAAGTACCAACTTGGAGTGAAAGTTGGTTGGCTGATAGGAAACAAAGTGATAAACGGTGCCATTTCGGAATGGCAGGCAGTGACCAGTGGGGTACTGCAGGGATCAGTGCTGGGACCGCAGCTTTTTACAATATATGTTAATGATATAGAAGATGGTATTAGTAATAATATTAGTAAATTTGCTGATGACACTAAGCTGGGTGGCAGGGTGAAATGTGAGGAGGATGTTAGGAGATTACATTTTGAGTGCGAGCAGCAGCTAAGGTAAGATTGTTTGTTTTAAAAGTACTTACCGGTAGCGGGCAGCGGTGTTTTTTTTTCACTCTCTCTTCACAGAAAGAGCGGGAGCAGCAGGGGGAAGTGACGACGACCAGAGAGGCAGCCGAGACCCGGAAGCAGTTGAGCGTAAGCTTACCTGGGTAGGTTTGTTTCCCCTTTAAAAGCGCGCAGCTGAAGAACCCGAGGCACTACGGAGGTAGTGCCTCCCACCCGCCCTCCTCCTCTAACCTAATAATAAGATCCGTTGTGGTAAGTAGGTAAGTGCTGAATTTTGCTTGTTGTATTCTTTAGACCCAGTTTTGTTTTAAAATAAAGTTAAGCTTTAGAGGGATGGCAGTGAAGGCAATGCAATGTTCCTCCTGCAACATGTATGAGGTGAGGGATGCCATGGACGTCCCTGCTGATTACACTTGCAGGAAGTGCACCCATCTCCAGCTCCTCCAAGACCGTGTTAGGGAACTGGAGCTGGAGTTGGATGAACATCGGATCATTCGGGAGGCAGAGGGGGTCATAGATCGGAGCTATAGGGAAGTAGTAACTCCAAAGATGGCAGATAGATGGGTGACAGTGAGGGGGACTGGGAGGAAGCAGCCAGTGCAGGGACCCCCTGCGGTCGTTCCCCTCAAGAACAAGTATACCGTTTTGGATACTTGTGGGGGGGACGACTTACCAGGGGTAAGTGACGGGGCTCAGGCCTCTGGCACGGAGCCTGTCCCCGCTACTCAGAAGGGAAGGGTGGAGAAGAGCAGAGCAATAATAATTGGGGACTCGATAGTTTGGGGCACAGATAGGCGGTTTTGTGGGAACGAGAGAGACTCACGTTTGGTATGTTGCCTCCCAGGTGCAAGGGTACGTGATGTCTCTGATCGTGTTTTCCGGGTCCTTAAGGGGGAGGGGGAGCAGCCTGAAGTCGTGGTCCACATTGGCACTAATGACATAGGTAGGAGGAGTGCTGAGGATGTTAGACAGGCTTTTAGGGAGCTAGGTTGGAAGCTCAGAGTTAGAACGAACAGAGTTGTTGTCTCTGGTTTGTTACCCGTGCCACGTGATAGAGAGTCGAGGAATAGGGAGAGAGAACAGTTAAATGCGTGGCTACAGGGATGGTGCAGGAGGGAGGGATTTCGGTACTTGGATAACTGGGGTTCTTTCTGGGGAAGGTGGGACCTCTATAAACAGGATGGTCTGCACCTGAACCTGAGGGGCACCAGTATCCTTGGGGGAAGGTTTGCTAGTGCTCTTGGGGGGGGGGTTTAAACTAACTCTGCAGGGGCATGGGAACCCAGACTGTAGCTTTAGGGTGCAGGACCTGGAGTGTAGGGAGGTTAGGAATATGGCATCAATCTTAAAGGAGGGTGCCTGTAAACAGAAGAGTGGCTTGAAGTGTGAATACTTTAATGCCAGAAGTATACGAAATAAGGTAGGTGAACTTGCAGCGTGGGTTGGTACCTGGGACTTCGATGTGGCTATTACGGAGACATGGCTAGATCAGGGACAGGATTGGCTGTTGCAGGTTCCAGGGTTTAAATGTTTTAGTAGGGTCAGAGGTGGGGGTAAAAGAGGGGGGGGGGTGTGGCTTTGCTTGTCAAAGATAGTATTACAGCGGTGGAAAGGAAGATGGACGAAGATTTGCCATCTGAGGTAGTTTGGGTTGAGGTTAGGAATAGGAGAGGTGAGGTCACCCTGTTAGGAGTCTTTTACAGGCCTCCTAATAGTCTCAGAATCGTTGAAGAAAGGATTGCGAAGATGATTCAGGAGAAGAGTGACAGTAATAGGGTGATTGTTATGGGAGACTTTAACTTTCCTGATATTGATTGGGAAAGCTATAGCTCAAGTTCGTTAGATGGGTCAGTGTTTGTGCAATGTGTGCAGGAGAGTTTCCTGACACAATATGTAGATAAGCCAACAAGAGGTGAGGCCATACTGGATTTGGTTCTGGGTAACGAACCAGGCCAGGTATTAGAACTAGAGGTAGGTGAGCACTTTGGGGACAGTGACCACAATTCGGTGATTTTTACTCTAGTGATGGAGAGGGATAAGTGTGTACTACAGGGCAAGAGTTATAGCTGGGGGCAGGGAAATTATGATGCGTTGAGGCATGACTTAGGATGTGTGGATTGGAAAAGTAGATTCCAAGGCAAGAGCGTAATTGATATGTGGAACTTGTTCAAGGAGCAACTATTGAATGTCCTTGATAAGTACGTACCTATCAGGCAGGGAGGAAAGGGTCGTGTGAGGGAGCCGTGGTTTAATAAGGAGTTGGAATCCCTTGTTAAATGGAAGAGGGCGGCCTTTGTAAAGATGAGGCGTGAAGGTTCAATAGGGGCGATTGAGAGTTATAAGGTAGCCCGGAAGGACCTGAAGAGAGAACTAAGAGCAGCAAGGAGGGGACATGAAAGGTCCTTAGTTGGTAGGATTAGGGAAAACCCTAAGGCTTTCTATAGGTATGTTAGGAATAAAAGAATGACTAGAGAAGGAATAGGTCCAATCAAGGATAGTAATGGGAAGTTGCGTGTGGAGGCTGAAGAGATTGGGGAGGCACTGAATGAATACTTTTCGTCAGTATTCACTCAGGAACAGGACATTGTTGCCAATATGAATACTGAGGCACGAATAAGTAGAATGGATGGCTTTGAGATATGTAGAGAAGAGGTGTTGGAAATTCTGGCAAGGGTGAAAATAGATAAGTCCCCTGGGCCTGATGGCATTTATCCTAGGATTCTCTGGGAAGCAAGGGAGGAGATTGCAGAGCCATTGGCCTTGATTTTTGTGTCCTCTTTGTCTACAGTAGTGCCAGAAGACTGGAGGCTAGCAAACGTGGTTCCCTTGTTCAAGAAGGGGAGTAGGGATAATCCTAGTAACTATAGGCCAGTGAGTCTCACTTCTGTTGTGGGCAAAGTCTTAGAGGGAATTGTAAGGGATAGGATTTATGCACATCTGGATAAGAATAATGTGATCAAGGATAGTCAGCATGGTTTTGTGAAGGGCAGGTCGTGCCTCACAAACCTTATTGAATTCTTTGAGAAGGTGACTAAGGAGGTAGATGAGGGGAAAGCGGTAGATGTGGTATATATGGATTTTAGTAAGGCGTTTGATAAGGTCCCCCATGGTAGGCTACTGCAGAAAATACAGAGATATGGCATTGAGGGTGAGTTGGAGGTTTGGATTAGGAATTGGCTGGCTGGAAGAAGACAGAGGGTAGTAGTTGATGGCAAAGGTTCATCTTGGAGTGCCGTCACTAGCGGTGTTCCGCAAGGATCTGTTTTGGGACCATTGCTGTTTGTCATTTTTATAAATGACCTGGAGGAAGGGTTAGAAGGTTGGGTGAGCAAGTTTGCGGATGATACGAAAGTCGGAGGAGTTGTAGACAGTGAGGAAGGATATGGCAGGTTACAGCGGGATATAGAGAAGCTGCAGAGCTGGGCAGAAAGGTGGCAAATGGAGTTCAATGTAGCTAAGTGTGAGGTGATTCACTTTGGTAAGAGTAATAAAAAGATGGGGTACTGGGCTAATGGTCGGATACTTGGTAGTGTGGAAGAGCAGAGGGATCTTGGTGTCCATGTACACAGATCTCTGAAAGTTGCTACCCAGGTAAATAGTACAGTGAAGAAGGCATATGGCGTACTGGCTTTTATTGGTAGAGGAATTGAGTTCCTGAGTCCTGAGGTCATGCTGCAGTTGTATAAGACTCTGGTGCGGCCGCATCTGGAATATTGTGTGCAGTTTTGGTCGCCATACTATAGGAAGGATGTGGAGGCACTGGAACGGGTGCAGAGGAAGTTTACCAGGATGTTGCCTGGTATGGTAGGAAGATCCTATGAGGAAAGGCTGAGGCACTTGGGGTTGTTTTCATTGGAGAAAAGAAGGTTTAGGGGTGACTTGATAGAGGTGTACAAGATGATTAGGGGGTTAGATAGGGTTGACAGTGAGAACCATTTTCCACGTATGGAGTCAGCTATTACAAGGGGGCATAGCTTTAAATTAAGGGGGGGTAGATATAGGACTGATGTTAGGGGTAGGTTCTTCACTCAGCGAGTCGTATGTTCATGGAATGCCCTGCCAGTAGCAGTAGTGGACTCTCCCTCTTTATGGGTATTTAAGCGGGCATTGGATAGGTATATGGAGGATAGTGGGTTAGTGTAGGTTAGTGGGCTTTGATCGGCGCAACATCGAGGGCCGAAGGGCCTGTACTGCGCTGTATTCTTCTATGTTCTATGGACAGGTTAGGTGAGTGGTCAGATGCATGGCAGATGCAGTTTAATGTGGATAAATGTATGGTTATTCACTTTGGTGGCAAGAACAGGAAGGCAGATTACTACCTAAATGGAATCGATTTAGGTAAAGGGGCAGTACAAAGAGATCTGGGTGTTCTTGTACACCAGTCAATGAAGGTAAGCATGCAGGTACAGCAGGTAGTGAAGAAGGCTAATAGCATATTGGCCTTCATAACAAGAGGGATTGAGTATAGAAGCAAAGAGGTTCTTCTGCAGCTGTACAGGACCCTGGTGAGACCACACCTGGAGTACTTTGTGCAGTTCTGGTCTCCAAATTTGAGGAAAGACATTCTGGCTATTGAGGGAGTGCAGCTTAGGTTCACGAGGTCAATTCCTGGAATGGCAGGACTACCTTATGCTGAAAGACTGGAGCGACTGGGCTTGTATACCCTGAAGTTTAGAAGAATGAGAGGGGATCTGATTGAGACATAAGATCATTAAAGGATTGGACACTCTGGAGGCAGGAAACCTGTTTCCACTGATGGGTGAGTGCCGAACCAGAGGACACAGCTTAAAAATAGACCATTTAGGACAGAGATGAGGAGAAACTTCTTCACCCAGAGAGTGGTGGCTGTGTGGAATTAGATTAGATTACTTACAGTGTGGAAACAGGCCCTTCAGCCCAACAAGTCCACACCGCCCCGCCGAAGCGCAACCCACCCATACCCCTACATTTACCCCTTACCTAACACTACGGGCAATTTAGCATGGCCAATTCACCTGACCTGCACATCTTTGGACTGTGGGAGGAAACCGGAGCACCCGGAGGAAACCCACGCAGACACGGAGAACGTGCAAACTCCATACAGTTAGTCGCCTGAGGCGGGAATTGAACCCGGATCTCTGGCGCTGTGAGGCAGCAGTGCTAACCACTGTGCAACCGTGCCGCCCACAATGCTCTGCCCCAGAAGGTAGTGGAGGCCCAGTCTCTGGATTCATTTAAGAAAGAGTTGGGATAGAGCTCTCAAGGATAGTGGAATCAAGGGTTATGGAGATAAGGCAGGAACAGGATACTAATTAAGGATGATCAGCCATGATCATATTGAATGGTGGTGCAGGCTCGAAGGGCAGAATGGCCTACTCCTGCACCTATTGTCTATACACCTCAAACATTAACTTCTGGTGCTGCCTGGCTTGATGTGTTCTTTCTTCCAGCCTCCTGTTTGTCTGCGGTCTGCTGGTTTGAACTGCGTTCTTATATCGAGTCCTTCATTCTGAAGACACACATGTTTATTGTCATTTTCAAACAAACTTGGTGAATGCTCAGCCAAAAGGACAGGGAAGCAGACAGAGGAAATCACTATTTTCAAATACATCTGCAAGAGGAGGGGCGAATTTAAGAAACGTTGTTGCTTCGGTTATACTGTGCACAGATTTCGTGTTCTAATAATAATCGCAGTTCTGCTTCCCGTGTTTTTCGGACTGGGAGCTAGCGAGTGCATTCTCGTCTCCCAGGACAACAGCACCTCGGCGTCTTCAAATACTAGGGAGGGGTGATCGCGAAAGCGTCAAGCCACGGTCAGCATGATGCCAGACACCGGCTCCTTGCTTACACTTCATTGTGCCGAGATCGGGGTTCATTGCAAATCCCGGCCATCAGAGTCTCACAGCATCCCCCACCCTCACGCACCCAAGTCCGTCCATCCACCCATCCTCCCGCCGCTCAGTTTCAGCATCCGCCTGCTCCTCTCGGCCGGGACTGACCTGCAAGTGGGCGGCGATCGCTGGGCCTCACCCGGGTACCAGGAGAAAGCGCGACACGGGTAGACCCAGGCCGGGAGAGGAGGAGCCTAGGAAGGCGGTGTGAGGGCGGGCTGTGGGCGGCCTTCCCCACCCACGGCGTTGCCTTACCCGCGGGACCGTGGATAGGTTGCAGGTCTCGGTCCCCGTCTCCGGGTCGGTGTTACCGCCGGTGCCGGTACCAACACTTTCGGTCACTATGCCTCAGGCCGGCGCCGCTGCTTCACTCCGCCCCCAGGGCAGGCGGTTACCATTGACAGCACGAGCTCTGGAAGCCCGCAATACGTCACAATCACCCCGCGGCTGCAAACACCGGCCAATCAGCCAGCGAGTTCCAAGGCGGTTTTTTTTTCAAAATAGAAAAAGTCATTCCAGGGTGTCACCATGGCCAGGGGAGGGACAGCAGGATGATGGACTATGGGTCATAGGCATTGGTTGAGCAAACCCACTCTCACTTCATCACTTTTCTGTCTGTTTTTAATTTTCTTTTTTTTTAAACAGCAGGTCACCCCCTGCAATCCTGATGTTGCCTCTTCTCAGTGGAAATGTTATTTTTTTTCTGATTGTTCTTTCTGGGGTTAGGAGCATCACTGATAAGCTCAACATTCACTGTGTGTCCCCACCTGACCTGGTAGTGGTGGTGGTGGTAAAACATCGTGTGGCTTGCTGTGACATTTCAGGACAGGACAGAACAGTAAAGAGTGGTTTGAAGTCATATGTGACCCAGACCAGATAAGCATGGCAGACCTTCTTCCTGGAAGACATGAGTGAACTAGATGGATTCTTATGATGGTATGGTAGTTTCATGTATTGTACAATATAGCAGTACTAAATGAATACTGGAGGCTCCATTAACAAACTTGATTGAGATTTTTGAAGAAGTAACAAATAGGATTGATGAGGACAGAGCGGTGGACGTGGACTATATGGACGTCAGTAAGACATTCGACAAGATTCCCCATGGGAGACTGATTAGCAAGGTTAGATCTCATGGAATACAGGGAGAATTAGCCATTTGAATCCAGAACTGGCTTGTAGGTGGAAAACAGAGGATGGTTTGTCATGGGCCACTCTGTTTCCTTTCTTCCTGGCAGTGGAATATAAGTAAAGCTTTACACACTTGTTGTTCTTCACTGTGTCCGACACCTGCACACACACAACATGGGTGCTAGGGAAAAATAAGTGCTAATGCTGTTAGGCAGTAGTGTGAGTAAAAAGAGAGAGAAAAACAGGAGTGTCAGGCATCCTATTCACTCTGAGAGAAGACAAAACAAAAGGTGGTGGAGGGCTGTTTTTCAGACTGGAGGCCTGTGACCAATGGAGTGCCACAAGGATTGGTGCTGGGTCCACTACTTTTCATCATTTATATAAATGATTTGGATGTGCACGTAGGCGGTATAGTTAGTACATTTGCCGAGGACACCAAAATTGGAAGTACAGTGGACAGCGAAGAATGTTATCTTACATTATAACGGGATCTTGATCAGATGGGCCAATGGGCTGAGAAGTGTCAGCTGGAGTTTTGATAAATGCGAGGTGCTGCATTTTGGGAAAGCAAATCTTAGCAGGACTTATACACTTAATGGTAATGTCCTAGAGAGTGTTGCTGAGCAAAGTGACCTTGGAGTGCAGGTTCATAGCTCCTTAAAATTAGAGTCGCAGGTAGCTATGATAGTGAAGAAGACATTTGGTATACTTTCCTTTATTGGTCAGAGTATTGAGTATAGGAGTTGGGAGGTCATGTTGCGGCTGTACAGGATGTTGGTTGGGCCACTTTTGGAATATTGTGTGCAGTTCTGGTCTCCTTCCTCTTGGAAGGATGTTGTGAAACTTGAAAGCGTTCAGAAGAGATTTATAACGATGTTGCCAGGTGTGGAGGATTTGAGCTATAGGGAGCGGTTGAATTGGCTGGGGCTGTTTTGCCTGCAGTATCAGAGGCTGAGGGGTGACCTTATAGAGGGTTATAAAATCATGAAGGGCATGGATAGGATAAATAGACAAAGTCTTTTCCCTGGAGTTGGGGAGACCAGAATTAGAGGGCATAGGTTTAGGGTAAGAGGGGAAAGATATAAAAGAGACCTAAAGGGCAACATTTTCATAAGGGTTATAAAATGAAGGGCATGGATAGGATAAATAGACAAAATCTTTTCCCTGGGGTTGGGGAGACCAGAATTAGAGGGTATAGGTTTAGGGTAAGAGGGGAAAGATATAAAAGAGACCTAAAGGGCAACATTTTCATACAGAAGGTGGTGCACGTATGGAATGAGCTTCCAGAGGAAGTGGTGGAGGCTGGTACAACTGCAACATTTAAAAGGCATCTGGATGGGTATATGAATAGGAAGGGTTTGGAGGCATATGGGCCGGGTGCTGGCAGGTGGGACTAGATTGGGTTGGGATATCTGGTGGGCATGGACAAGTTGGACCAAAGGTCTGTTTCTTTGCTGTACATCTCTATGACTCTGTAAGTTCTGCCCAATCTAATGATCAGACTTGAATGGAGTTAAAGCACTGCACTTTTGAAATTCATGGAATGCAAATCTGTACCCACAGGCAGCATTCCTGCTAAATTTTATTTCTTCTGTTTTGACCTCCAAGGTCTGTGTGTGGCATCAACTTCCTGAACCAGAAATCAATGCTGCAAATAGTATCAGCATACCATTTGCCGAACATGGATTTACTGAGCAGCTGCACCATGACGTAGCTTAGAGAAAACATTGCCCTCAGGTATCATCTTAGTCAATGTAACAGTGTTTATTTTACTAGTGTAACCTTGTATCCTATTACTATTGTGCAATAAACTAAATCTTATTAAGGCAACAATCTCTTGTTAAGGGCTCCTGTTGCTTGTTCCTGTTCATTATAAACCAGATAGGACCTTAAACCTTGTCAAGGAAAGAGGATTGGTGGCAGAATCTATCTACCCATTGGTAATCAATGGTGGGCAACGTTTCCAAAGGACCAAGTGAGCTTACAGCTTTAAAGATCTTACCACTTTATAAATAATCGTGCACAATCAGCAACCATTAGCACTTGAACAAGTCAGCAGGAACTCAAGGAGGATTAAAAGGGGTAAAATAGCAGTTAATCTAAGTTAAAGCCTTCATTTAAGACCTGTTAAGATATGCAAAAAAAACTAGTGTTGGCTCGAAAGAGTTTCAAGTCTAGTGCACCTGACAATTATAAAATTTACTTGGAATCAAGAGTATTCCCAGTAAGACGTTTAGCTTGGCAGTGAATATATTGGATTTCTGTGTGTAAAACTAAAATTCCTGCGAAGCAAGTTCTAAATTAATGGTGCAAATAGATATAATTTTTTTTTTAAAAGTTGTGCATAGAGCTCACAACATGCATTGCCACCACAGTGAGCTGACAAGGCACAGTCAAGATTAGAGTGGTGCTGGAAATGCACAGCAGGTGAGGCAGCATCTGAGGAGCAGGAAAATCGGCATTTTGGGCAGGAGCCCTTCATCAGGATGATGAGTCACAGGTCCAGTCGGGCAACAAAAAGCCATAGAATTAAAGTCATAGAGCTGTACATTATAAAAAACAGACCCTTCACTCCAATTCATCCATGCCACAGATATTCTAAATAAATCTAGAAATTGCTGGAAAATCTCAGCAGGTCTGGCAGCATCTGTGAAGAGAAATCAATGTTAATGTTTCAGGTCTGGTGAGGAACAGTCACCGGACCCAAAATGTTAACTCTGATTTCTCTTCACAGATACTGCCAGGCCTGCAGAGATTTTCCAGCAATTTCTGTTTTTGCTTCTGATTTACAGCATCTGCAGTTCTGTCAGTTTTTATTAAATAAATCTAGTCCCATGTGCCAACATTTGGCCCATATCCCTCCTAACCTTTCCTATTCATTCACTCATTCTTGTTAAATATTGTAATTGTACCAGCTTCCACCACTTCTTCTAGCATCTCATTTCATACAAGCACCACCCGCTGTGTGAAAATGTTGCCCCTTAGGTCCCTTTTAAATCATTCCCCTCTCACCCTAAACCTATACCCTCTAGTTCTGGATTCCCCAACCTGGGGAAACAACTTTGTCTATTGACCCAATCCACCCCTCAGCCTCCGACGGTCCAGGGAAAATAGCCCCAGCTTATTCAGCCTCTCCCTATAACTCAAACCCTCCAACCCTGGCAACAGTCTTGTAAATCTTTTCCAAACTCTTTCAAATTTCACAACATTCTTTCGATAGGAGGGAGACCAGAATCGCACACAATATTCCAAAAGTGGCCTAACAAATGTCCTGTACAGCCGCAGCATGACCTCCCAACTTCTATGTTCAACACTCCTGACTCCTATGTTCAAATCATACCAAATGCTTTCTTCACTTGCCTATCTTCATGAGACTCCACTTTCAAGGAACTATGAACATGCACTCCAAGGTCTCTTTGTTTAGCAACACTCCCCAGGACTTTACCATTAAATGTATAAATCCTGCTCTGATTTGCCTTTCCAAAATGCAGCACCTGACATTTATCCAAATTAAATTCCATCTGCCACTTCTCAGCCCATTGGCCCATCTGCTCAAGATCCCATTATACTCTGAGGTAACTTTCTTCACTGTCCATGACACATCCAGTTTTGGTGTCATCTGCAAACTTACTAATTATATCTCCTGTGTTCATATCCAAATCACATATAAATGACGTAATGCAGTGGACCCAGCACCAATCCTTGTGGCACACCACTGGTCACATGCCTCCAGTCTAAAAAGCTTCCATGACCACCTCTGTCATCGACCTTTGAGCCAGTTCTGTATCGAAATGACTTGGTCTCCGTATATTCCATGTGATCTAACCTTGCTAACCAATCCACCATGAGGGACCTTGTCAAACACCTTACTGAAGTTCAGATAGATCACATCCACCATGCTGCCCTCATCAATTCTCTTCAGTACTTCTTCAAAAACCTCAGTCAAGTTAGTGTGACATGATTTCCCAAACACAAAGCCATGCTGACTATCCCTAATCAGTCTGTGCCTTTCCAAATACATGTACATCCTGTCCCTCCAACAACTTGCCCACCACCTATGTCAGGCTCACCCATCCATAGTTCCCTGGCTTTTCTTTACCATCTTTCTTAAATAGTGGCACTACGTTAGCCAACCTCCAGTCTTCTGGTACCTCACCTTAACAGGAACATGCTGTCTCTGGACTTTTTGTTATCTCATTTTTGAAGGCAACGAACTGTCATACAATGACAGCTGAAATATAAGAAGTGAGTTGTTGATATATTCCACTCCCTGTCATTGTGGATGAGGGAATATTAATATCAACCCAAGAACTTCTCTAATAAATGTAGCAATTTGACAATAATACAACAATAAAACAATGATAATTCTGTGTTCTATGACCCTTAGCATTTATCAATGTGAGGAACAACATTTTCTGTTATAGAGTCATAGAGATGTACAGCATGGAAACAGACCCTTCGGTCAAACTTGTCCATGCCAACCAGATATCCCAACCCAATCTAGTCCCACCCAGCCCATCCCTCCAAACCCTTCCTATTCACACATCCACCCAGATGCCTTTTAAATGTTGCAATTGTACCAGCCTCCACCACTTCCTCTGGCAGCTCATTCCATACACGTACCACCCTCTGCGTGAAAAGGTTGCCCCTTAGGTCTCTTCTATATCTTTCCCCTCTCACCCTAAATCTATGCTCTCTAGTTCTGGACACCCCCACGCCAGGGAAAAGACTTTGCCTATTTATCCTATCCATACCCCTCATAATTTTGTAAACCTCTATAAGGTCACCCCTCAGCCTCCAATGCTTCAAGAAAAACAGCCCCAGCCTGTTCAGCCTCTCCCTATGGCTCAAATATGCCAAGCTTGGCAACATCCTTGTAAATCTTTTCTGAATCCTTTCAAGTTTCACAACATCTTTGCCCTAGGAAGGAGACCAGAATTGCACGCAATATTCCAACAGTGGCCTAACCAATGTCCTGTACAGCCGTAACATGACCTCCCAACTCCTGTACTCAATACTCTGACTAATAAAGGAAAGCATACCATATACCTTCTTCACTATCCTATCTACCTGCGACTCCACTTTCAGGGAGCTATGAATCTGCACTCCAAGGTCTCTTTGTTCAGCAACACTCCCTAGGACCTTACCATTAAGTGCATAAGTCCTGCTAAGATTTACTTTCCCAAAATGCAGCACCTCACATTTATCTAAATTGAACACCATCTGCCACTTCTCAGCCCATTGGCCCATCTGATCAAGATCCTGTTGTAATCTGAGGTAACCTTCAGACACCTCCAATTTTGGTATCATCTGCAAACTTACTAACTATACTTCTTATGCTCACATCCTGATATTCAAAATTTCTATAATTTATCGTAAAGTGAATGGAATTGAGAGCATTTTTTAAAAATTGAAATCCTTAATGTTAAAAATAACCTTATTCATTCTAATTTGAAATTTACAATATATAAATGTATCTCCAAATTTATGTTTATCTAATATTCTTTTATATAAAGATTCAATTTTGTTAAAATTGTCAAGTTTCTTGCCAATGTCCTCAATGCGTTTTCCAATATTAGCTTGTCTATATCACTTACCTTCTGCTAATTGAATATTCACATAAAACTCTGATACCTGTATCCAGTTTTAGGTCAGGAACATATTTAATTTAAAGGGAGTTGATACTGAAGATAACGTACAATGTACAAACAAATTAATTAGGAACAAAAATTACCATTCAGCCTGTCTTAGCTGTTCTGCCATTTAATAAGATTTTGCTGATCTGATTGTGCTTCTACCTTCCAGTCTATGTTCTATATCCTTCAACTCCCTTGTCATTTAACAATATACCTCGCTCATCCTTAAAAATAATTAATAATCTTGCTTCCAGTATTTTCTGGGAAGAGAATTCTACAGACTCTGAGAGTCATAGAATCATAGAGATGAACAGCAGAGAAACAGCTCCTTTGGTCCAACTCGTCCTTTCCAACCAGATATCCTAAATTAATCTAGTTAAAAATCACGCAACACCAGGTTATAGTCCAACAGGTTTATTAGGAAGCACTAGCTTTCAGAGCGCTGCTCCTTCATCAGGTGGTTGTGGAGAATAAGATCATAAGACACAGAATTTATAGCAAATGTTTACAGTGTGATGTAACTGAAATTCTATATTGTAAAAGTCATGGATTGTTTATTAAGTCTCTCATCTTTTAGAATGACCATGTTGGTTTCAGTTCTTTCATGTGTAAGTCCCTTTTTTTTGAAAGTTACATTCGCAAGTGAACTTTCACAATAAGTACCATGCCGGTTCAGATAATGCATTTCTGAAAAAACTTTTAGAAATAGAATCAGTCTAAAGATTGGGGCACAGACAGCCTCACACAGGGCACTTCACACTTTCAATCCACTATGTGGGCCGACATAGCACATATTGTTAAAATTCACTTGAGAATGTAACTTTGAAAAAAAAGTTCTGAGATTTACACATGAAAGAACTGAAACCAACATCGTCATTTTAAAAGATGAGAGACTTAGCAAACAATCCAGGTCTTTTTCAATTTAGAATTTCAGTTACTGTAAACTTTTGTTATAAATTCTGTGTCTTACAATCTTATTCTCCACAACCACCAGATGAAGGAGCAGTGCTCTGAAAGCTAGTGCTTCTAAATAAACCTGTTGGATGGTAGCCTGGTGTTGTGTGGTTTTTAACTTTGTACACCCCAGTCCAATACGGCACCTCCAAATCATAAATTAACCTAATCCCATTTGCCAGCACTTAGCCCATATCCCGCTGAACCCTTGCTATTCATATAGTCATCCAGATGCCTTTTAAATGTTGTAATTGTACCAGCCCCTACTACTTCCTCTGGCAGTTCACTCCATACAAGCACCACCCTTTGCGTGAAAAGATTGTCCCTTAGGTCCCTTTAAAATCTTTCCTCTCTCATCCTAAACCTATGCCCTCCAGAGAGAAACAAAATTTTTCCTCATTTCAGTCTTAAATGGCAGACCCCTTATTTTAAAACTTCGTAGGATAGCTCTAGTCTTTTCCAGAAGGGATAACATCCTCTCCGTATCCACCCTGTCAGGTTCACACAATGCATTTTACGAACCTCTTCTTCTAATCTCCAATGAATACGCATGAAAACAGGCCTGACATCTCCAAACCTTCCTCGTGGACAATCCAGGAATCAGTCTTTGCTGTTAACTTCAAAGCCAATTCGTAACTGGACAATTGTTAGAAATAGCCAGGTTTTGTGTCCCAAGAACCAACCCGTCTTTAAACTGAACTTTTAAAGAAAACAAGCTAGCTACTGAAGTGAAAGCATTCAAACTAAGACACAAACATGATAAAGTAAATTTATGAATGTGTCAATCAAGGGTAGCTGATGCAATCAGCCCACAAAGTGGTGTGTGTCTGTTCAAAATTAAAAGACATTCTTGACTACTGCATTCCTGCCACTAAACTGTAAGTAGCAGCTGCAGCCTAATCACTGTGTACTGGATTAGTGGTGCTGGAAGAGCACAGCAGTTCAGGCAGCATCCAACGAGCAGCGAAATCGACGTTTCGGGCAAAAGCCCTTCCTCGAAGGGCTTTTGCCCGAAACGTCGATTTCGCTGCTCGTTGGATGCTGCCTGAACTGCTGTGCTCTTCCAGCACCACTAATCCAGTATTTGGCTTTCAGCATCTGCAGTCATTGTTTTTACCTAATCACTGTGGTCAGCATCCACAGCATTTAGAATTGCTGCTTCTAAAACTACCTCAGAGGGTATAATTCATGTTGATACTAATAAACCAGAAAATCTCCATAGAAATACCTTTATGTGTCGATGGGCAATTCACAAACACAGGATATGGAATGCAAAATTTTGAAAGTTCCAATCAATATGGGTTGACTTTTGTACTGTAAATATATTTTTAAGGACTTGAAGAGGTCCCACCTTCCCCAGAAATGAATCAGTGATTCAGGAATTTAAAGACCATTCCCACAACTTGTCAGCCATGCAGTCATCTGTTCCATCCCCCTTTTCCTTTGGTTATTAGCTCATGGCACCAGGAGTAACCCAGAGATTACAATCTATGAGAATTTTTTTTTATCTGTAACATATCTCCATGAATTCTTGTTGTAGGATCTCATCCCGCTTTCTACCAATTTTGTTGGTCCTAAAGGACTGCATGTCCCCAATCATCTTCAGCTCTGTGGTTGAGAATGCCAAGAATTTTCATGTGGCTGTAGCTAATCTTATAACACAGTATTTCAAAGCTTTAACATTCTTACTTTATACAGAGAGACATCTACAATTCATTGTTATTTTTACACAGACAGTTTTCAACCAGCTTAAGTGATTCAGTTTTTGCCATTAATAAGCTTGCTAAAACTTCATATATAATTTTCCCAACATCCAACTACCTTCGCATCTTTCTATTCTGTTCTCCATATTGACTTTTTCTCACTTGACTATAATTCCAATTTCTAATAAAGTTAGATGTTAGGTTTTAATAAAGTTAGGTTTTAACAATTAGAAATCTTCCAAGAAAACTATTAACCATACACCCACCAGTCACATCCTATAGTTCCTCTGGTGTCTTCTTCTCCGAGTGTCTCAGCTTATTGGATTCTTCTTGCTTCCCAATTAAAATCCTTGTTGCCCATTACCCATCAAGAACTATGTAAAGTTTCTAATCTAGCTTTGTTTTCTAACATCTACTGGTTCCCCTTTATCAACTGTACCTATTATATCCTTACAGAGCTCTAGCAAATTTGTCAACAATGATTTTCCTTTCACAAAACCAGTTGCTCAGTTTGATTGAGAAATATTCTGCTACCTCTTCTTCAATAATGGACTCTAGCATTTTCCCAATGACAGATGTTATGTTAAGTGGCCTATAGTTTCCTGCTTTCTGTCTCCTTCCCTTCTTGAATTGGGGTATCACATTAGAAGTTTATCAATCCAATGAAGTTCTCCCGGAATTTGGTGAATTCTAGAGTATTTTAACAAATGCCTCCATTATTTTTCAAACCTTTAAAATATATGGATGTTAGCTGGGTCATGTCCTATTGATTTGTCTGACTTCAGTCCCATGGGTGAAATACTTTGTCCTGTGTGATAGAGACTGTTGCAAGACATTTCCTTCCATTAATACTTTGCTTACCTGTTCTCTTTCGGGTGTTTTTAGTGTCCTCCACCAAGAAAAACAATGCAAAGTACTGTCTTACGTAATCTGCCAATTCCCTGTTCCTCATTATTAATTCCTACATTTACCTCTTCCATCTTATTTAGCCTATGTAATTTGCATGTGACTCCTATGATTATTACCTTTGTGGCAATTTAGCTCTGAGTTGCTTGTAATCCCTCAGCCAATCCTTCTTCCTAGTCCTAAATATGTCATTGGTACCTACGTGGACACTGAAAATTGGATTGTTCCCCACCCACTCCAAATTCCTCTCAGCCCAGAAGAGATGTCCTGAACCTTGACATCAGGTAAGCCACACAGCCTTTGAGACTCTGACTTTGTTGCAGAGAGCAGTATCTATTCTGCTGACTGTACTCTTCCCACCTTCAACTTCAAACAACCACAGGGAAGATGAGCAACATCTCATCCTTGATGATTTCAACTCATATCACTGTCATTATGTTCTCCCTTTGAGTCCACTGCCCTTCTATTTTTCTCTAATTTCACCTACCATATAAACTCCACTGTTCACGTTCATCAGCTGCTCAATATTGTCATTTCACATGGACACCCAACACACATTGTATCACAGGTAAGGCAACCACTAATTTCATTTAAACTGTGTTCCAATTGTGACAGAAATGAACAGACTGTACAAACAAAAAAGGTACACCAACAAATAAGGTCAGCATAGGAAAAATGGGTTAGAAGCTGAGTTAATAGTCTCTGTACCAGAATGCTTCCTGTCTTCGCATAAGATGTTTGAAAATATAACATAAATAGAAATGAATAAATATGGGCATGATAGCTGTTAGAACAAAGCAGTTGCAAGGTGACCAAGGCTGTGACCAGAACATTAAAAGGTATTGATTTTTGAAAGGCCAGGTGGAAAGAAACAGGATGTGGGGTAACACAGTTTATAAAGTTTGAGATCAACTCAATTGCAGGAATTAGTTTGGGGAAAGATAGGAAATTGCAAAGGAAACAAGTCACTGTTTGGAGTAGTTTAAAGGTCCCTGAAACTAACTACAAAGTAGAACAGAGCATGGATCAAGGCTTGCAAGAAAGATGCTGCAATAATCATGGGTGACTTTAATTTTCATACGTTTGGACAAATCAAATAGCCTCAAAGATAAGTTTATCAAAAGTATACAGAAGTGTTTTAACACAATACATCTGGAACCAACCAAGTATCAAGCTATTTTTGACTTAGTAATGTATAATGAGGCAGGATTAATTAAAAATTTACTTGTCGCAGTCCCTCTGGGTAACAATTACCACCAAAGACTTTTGTGCTCAATTTCAAAGATACAAATGTGGGTCTGTTGTTAATATTTAAATTAAAACAGTTTCAAGGCTTTAACAATGAAGACGGCTGAAGTGCCTGATGCTGAATGTAAGTGAGTGAAGAAATAGAAAGTTAAGACAAATTGCAATGTGGTTGACCATTAATTGCCCTCTGGGCAATTAGAGATGGACAATAAATTCTTGTGCAAGCAGCGAAGTCCATATACCATGAAATTATTCTTTTAAAAAGGGCTGGGAAGATGGTACAGCAGGGAGGACTTTAGATTCTTGGGATACTGAACTGACTCTGGAGGAGATGGGACCAATATAAGACAAATGGGTTACACTGTTCAGAGCCTGGACAGAGTTCCTTGCTGAAATTTTGCTAGAGCTGTTGGAGAAAATTTAGACTAACTCTGCAGGATGTGGGCATCAAGGAAAGAATATTAGAAAGTAATACTGGTTTTGCACAAAATTCTGAGAGAGGCAGGTAACACTAACATAGAGAACAGTAAGTTACGAAGTAGAGTTGAAATTGGGAGAAGGGATCAAAACATACATCAGGATTACATTGAATCTGTGTAAATGTAGAGCATATGGTTACTAGGATTGGTGGATATAGTTTGCTTTGTGGAATTATTATATTGTGGCAAAAACTGAGACTGGGCTTAAGAAAGAGTATTGAACTTTGCTGTTTAGAAAATACAGAAAAGAAAATAAAGAAAGAGGGTGCTTAAGGAGAACATTGCAATAATGGATTTTTTTAGCACTGGAAGGTTTGTAATGGAGTTCTCAAAGGGTCAATATTGGAACCTTTGCTTTTATTGATATATATATATATATATATCTATTACTTGTCTAAATATTGTTACTCAGGGGATAATTTCAAAGTTATAGAAGACACAACTTGTGGACAGTTGTATATTGTAGGGAGGACAGTGCAGAATTTCAAAAGGATATTGATACTATACAGAGTGGTTGGATAGGTGACAATCATTTAGGTAATTTTTTTTCTTCTTCCTGCCAACCCAGGTTCAATTCACGCCTCAGGTGACTGACTGTGTGGAGTTTGCACATTCTCCCCATGTCTGCGTGGGTTTCCTCCGGGTGCTTCAGTTTCATCCCACAGTCCAAAACTGTGCAGGTTAGGTGAACTGGCCATGCTAAATTGCCGTAGTGTTAGGTGAAGGGATAAATGTAGGGGAATGGGTCTGGGCGGGTTGCGGGTCGGTGTGGACTTGTTGGGCCGAAGGGCCTGTTTCCACTCTTTAAGTAATCTAAATCTAAGAGAGTAAGGCACTTGGCACAAGAACATGGAGAAACAGTATAAAATACAGGATACAAATGTAAAGAATGTCCAGGAGCAGAAAGCCTTGTGTATAGAGTCATAGAGTCATAGTGATGTACAGCATGGAAACAGACCCTTCGATCCAACCCGTCCATGCCAACCAGATATCCCAACCCAATCTAGTCCCACCTGCCACCACCCAGCCCAAATTCCTCCAAACCCTTCCTCTTCATACACCCATCCAAATTCCGCTTAAATGTTGCAATTGTACCAGCCTCCACCACATCCTCTGGCAGCTCATTCCATACATGTACCACCCTCTGCGTGAAAAAGTTGCCCCTTGGGTCTCTTTTATATCTTTCCCCTCTCACCCTAAACCTATGCCCTCTAGTTCTGGACTCCCCGATCCCCAGGGAAAATGCTTGGCCTATTTATCCCATCCATGACCCTCATAATTTTGTAAACCTCTGTAAGGTCACCCCTCAGCCTCTGAAGCTCCAGGGAAAACAGCCCCAGCCTGTTCAGCCTCTCCCTATAGCTCAAATCCTCCAACCCTGGCAATATGCTTGTAAATCTTTTCTGAACACTTTCAAGTTTCACAACATCTTCCTGATAGGAAGGAGACCAGAATTGCACGCAATATTACAACAGTGGCCTAACTAATGTCCTGTACAGCCGTAACATGACCTCCCAACTCCTGTACTCAATACTCTTGACTGATAAAGGAAAGCATTCCAAACGCCTTCTTCACTATCCTAGCTACCTGCGACTCCACTTTCAGGGAGCTATGAACCTGCACTCCAAGGTATCTTTGTTCAGCAACACTCCCTAGGACCTTACCATTAAGTGTATAAGTCCTGCTAAGATTTGTTTTCCCAAAATGCAGCACCTCGCATTTATCTGAATTAAACTCCATCTGAGACTTCTCAGCCCATTGGCCCATCTGGTCCAGATCCTGTTGTAATCTGAGGTAACCCTCTTCGCTGTCCACTACACCTCCAATTTTGGTGTCATCTGCAAATTTACTAACTGTATGTCTTATGCTCGCATCCAAATCATTTATGTAAATGACAGAAAGTAGGGGACCCAGCACCGATCCTTGTGGCACTCCACTGGTCACAGGCCTCCAGTCTGAAAAACAACCCTCCACCACCACCCTCTGTCTTCTACCTTTGAGCCAGTTCTGTATCCAAATGGCTAGTTCTCCCTGTATTCCATGAGATCTAACCTTGCTAATCAGTCTCCCATGGGGAACCTTGTCGAACGCCTTACTGAAGTCCATATAGATCACAACTACTGCTCTGCCCTCATCAATCCTCTTTGTTACTTCTTCAAAAAATTCAATCACTTTTGTAAGACATGATTTCCCATGCACAAAGCCATGTTGACTATCCCTAAGCAGTCCTTGCCTTTCCAAATACATGTACATCCTGTCCCTCAGGATTCCCTCCAACAACTTGCCCACCACTGAGGTCAGGCTCACCGGTCTATAGTTCTCTGGCTTGTCTTTACTGCCCTTCTTAAACAGTGGCACCACATTTGCCAACCTCCAGTCTTCGGGCACCTCATCTGTGGCTATCGATGATACAAATATTTCAGCAAGAGGCCCTGCAATCACTTCTCTGGCTTCCCACAGAGTTCTCAGGTACACTTGATCAGGTCCTGGGGATTTATCCACCTTTACCCTTTTCAAGACATCCAGCACTTCTTCCTCTGTAATCTGGACATTTTGCAAGATGTCACCATCTATTTCCGTACAGTCTATATCTTCCTTATCCTTTTCCACAGTAAATACTAATGCAAAATATTCATTTAGTATCACTCCCATTTTCTGTGGCTCCACACAAAGGCCTCCTTGCTGATCTTTGAAGGGCCCTATTCTCTCCCTAGTTACCCTTTTATCCTTAATTTATTTGTTAAAAACCGTTTGGATTCTCCTTAATTCTGTTTGCCAAAGCTATCTCATGTCCCCTTTTTGCCCTCCTGATTTCCCTCTTACATATACACCTACTTCCTTTATACTCTTCTAAGGATTCACTCAATCTATCCTGTCTATACCTGATATATGCTTCCCTGTTTGTCTTAACCAAACCCTCAATTTCTTTAGTCATCCAGCATTCCCTATACCTACCAGCCTTTCCTTTCACTCTGACAGGAATATATTTTCTCTGGCTTCTTGTTATCTCATTTCTGAAGGCTTTCCATTTTCCAGCCATCCATTTACCTGCGAACATCTGCCTCCAATCAGCTTTCAAAAGTTCTTGCCTAATACCATCAAAATTGGCCTTTCTCCAATTTAGAACTTCAACATTTAGATCTGGTCTATCCTTTTCCATCACGATTTTAAAACAAATAGAATTATGGTCACTGGCTCCAAAGTGCTCCCCCACTGACACCTCAGTCACCTGCCCTGCCTTATTTCCCAAGAGTAGGTCAAATTTTGCACCTTCTCTCGTAGGTACATCCACATACTGAATCAGAAAATTGTCTTGTACGCACTTAAGAAATTCCTCTCAATCTAAACGTTTAACACTATGACAGTCACAGTCTATGTTTGGAAAGTTAAAACCCCCTACCATAACTACCCTATTATTCTTACAGATAGCTGAGATCTCCTGACAAGTTTGTTTCTCAATTTCTCTCTGACTATTAGGGGGTCTATAATACAATCCCAATAAGGTGATCATCCCTTTCTCATTTCTCAGTTCCACCCAAATAACTTCCCTGGATGTATTTCCAGGAATATCCTCCCTCAGCACAGCTGTAATGCTATCCCTTATCAAAAATGCCAGTCCCACTCCTCTCTTGCCTCCCTTTCTATCCTTCCTGTAGCATTTGTATCCTGGAACATTAATCTGCCAGTCCTGCCCATCCCTGAGCCATGTTTCTGTAATTGCTATGATATCCCAGTCCTATGTTCCTAACCATGCCCTGAGTTCATCTGCCTTCCCTGTTAGGCCCCTTGCATTGAAATAAATGCAGTTTAATTTATTAGTCCTACCTTGTCCCTGCCTGCCCTGACTGTTTGACTCGCTTCTGTTTTCAACTGTACCAGTCTCAGATTGATTTCTTTCCTCACTATCTCCCTGGGTCCCACCCCCTCACCTTACTAGTTTGAATCCTCCCAAACAGTTCTAGGAAATCTCTCTGCCAGTATATTAGTCCCCTTCCAATTTAGGTGCAATCCGTCCTTCTTGTACAGGTCACTTCTACCCCAAAAGAGATTCCAATGATCCAAAAATGTGAATCCTTCTCCCATATACCAGCTCCTCAGCCATGCATTCATCTGCTCTATCCTCCTATTCCTGCCCTCACTAGCTCGTAGCACTGGGAGTAATTGAGATATTACTACCCTTGAAGACCTCCTTTTTAAATTTCTGCCTAACTCTTGTAATCTCATTTTCAGAATCTCAACCTTTTCCATTCCTATATCGTTGGCTTCAATGTGAATAATGACCTCTTGCTGGCCCCTCTCCCCTGTGAGAACATTCTGCACCTTCTCTGAGACAGCCTTGATCCTATCACCAGGGAAACAACACACCATTCTGCTTTTTCGCTGCTGGCCACAGAAATGTCTGTCTGTAGCTCGGACTACAGAATCCTCTAACACAATTGATCTCTTGGAAGCCGACGTACCCCTCGTTGCATGAGAGCCAGTCTCAATACCAGAAACTTGGCTGTTCGTGCTACGTTCCCCTGAGAATCCATCACTCCCTACATTTTCCAAAACAGCATACTTGTTTGAAAAGGGTATATCCATAACAGACTCCTGCCCCAAGTGCCTACCTCTCTTACCTTTCCTGGAGTTAACCCATCTATGTGACTGTATCTCAGATTTTCCCCCCTTCCTATACCTGCCATCCATCACATACTGTTGCTGTTGCAAATTCCTCATCGCTTCTAACTGTCTCTCCAACCGATCCATTCGATCTGATAAGATTCGCATCCAACAGCATTTATCGCAGATATAATCCGCAGTAACCCGCAAACTCTCTTTAAACTCCCACATCTGACAAGAAATACATCTCACTGCAAAGGCCATATTTTCTCCTTCACAATCTACAGTCCCAGAAAATAACACCGTCTTATTCCTCTACAAAACACTGCCCCAGGTTAAATTAAGCGTTATGGCTTATATTTTAAGTTTAATCAAGATATTTATCTCCACAAAACATATAATCAAGAAATAATCCACTGTACACATAAGTTATTTAATATGGCAGGACAATGTTAATAAAGCATACAGTATTCCAAGCTTCATAAATAGGATCACAAATAAGTTTAAGAGCCTGAAGGTTATGGTACATTTGCATAAGGCACTGCTTAGACCTCAATTGGAATATTATGTACAGTTCTGTGTGCCACATTATAATAAGGATGTGATAGTGTTAGAAAGAGTGCAGAAGACATTTACAAGAATAATTCCAGAGATAGTTCAATTAAGGGGACAGATTGGAGATGTTGAGCCAGTTTTCCTTGAAGAGGAAGAGTTATAAAATGCTTTGCAAAACAAGCAAATGTGAGAGTGAGAAAATAGATTCTTCACAGAGCAAGCAGTTATGGTCTGGAATGCACTATCTTGAAGTGTGTGGAGGAAAGTTTAGTTGAGACAGCATTAGGTAATTTTTGAAATAGAAACAATGCACAGAGATATTAGAAAAAAGTCAAAATGCTCAGTGTACCAGTGCAGATATGATGGGTTGGTTTACCTGCACTGCAATGTAACAATCTGGTGGATGCCAAATAATCGTTATAATTAGTAGGAAAATGTAAAGTGGGTTGATATTTTGACAGCCGCTTAGAAAGCTCAACGACCAGTTCTGACTGGCAGAAAGTCTAGTTTTAGCAAGCTGAAAACAAATTTACTAGCTGGCGCAACACTCTATGCTTTCTGAGGCAGCAGTGTTCAGACACCATAAGAAAGAGTATCCTCTGCTTGCAGACCCTGTATCCCTGGTATGGTCTATGAGCTGCATCTCTCTCTGCTGTTCCTAGACAGCTGCTGGTGGTGATATAGATGTTGTTTCCTATCATTTTGGACCTTGACTGATGTCTAGCCTCAGGCAATATGACTAGTACCTATGCTGGTCTGTTAAATCAGATCACACGGAGTGTAGCTCCAAAGTATCAAAGTAATCTCCCAGCATAAACACTGTGATTGACGAACTGGGGACTCGAATCCAACAGCACGAACTTTTGAAACGTGTGTTGGCTGTAATGTGATTACACCGCCAATACTTTAAGCGCTGTTTCTAAATCGCTATTTTTCTATAGCATGGGGTTGTACAAGAACACAGCCATCATGTTATAGAAGAACTGATTGTATTGAAGGTGGAAACATTGAAACATAAAAAGAGTAGTAAGAGTAGGCTATTTAATTTTTCGAGCCTGCCCCACAATTCAATATGATCATGGCTAATCACTTTGCTCAGTCCTTTGATCCCTTTATCCCTAAGAACTATATCTATTCGCTTCTTGAAAACATTCAATGTTTTGGCCTCAACTGCTTTCGTTGCAGTGACTTCTATAGCCCTAGCGCTCTCTGAATGAAGGAATTTCTCCTCATTTTATCCTAAATGATCTACCACATATCCTTAGACTGTGACCCCTGGTTCTGGATTCCTAGCCATAAGGAACATCTTTTCTGTGTTAACCCTGTCTTGTCCTGTTAGAATTTTTTAGGTTTCTGTGAACTACTATCTCATTTTTCTAACCTCCAAAGTATGTAGTCTATATTGATCCAGTTTCTCATCATATGTGAGTCCAGTTATCCTAGGAATCAGGCCAGTAACCTTTGTTGCTCTCGCTCCATAGCTAGAACACCCTTCCTCAGAGACTGAGACCAAAACTGCTCTCACTACTCCAGATGTGGTTTCAGCAATACCCTGTATGATTGCAGAAAGCTATCTCTTCTCCTGTACTTGAATCCTCTCAACACAAAGGCCAACATACCACTTGCCTTCTTCAGCAACAGCAGCACCTGCTTGATTACTTTGAGGGACTGGTGCATAATATAACCTTTACAATGAAAGACATTGCCCACAATGATCAAGCTTGTAATTAATGAACACAAATGTCTGGAATACATAAACCAGGTGTCTTTCAGGGAACAGCATTTGGAAGAATAAAGAAGATGGATTTGTGACCATAATGAACTGGAGAAGGCTCTTTGTCTTAAACTTACAATAAGGAAAAATACCCGACAACACAAACTGGAAAGAAGCTTCTGGCACCAAGAACTTAAAGAAATCATCCATATTCGCAATTGCTGAAGATGTAAGACATCAATTAAACAATCACAGTCACAGGCTAAAAACAAGTACGCCTCAAAGGCACCTTGAGGACTATAGGTTGTATGTTCCTTTAATCTCCCTTTAAACTTAGCTTACCCCTTTGCTAATTTGTGCATTTGTAAAGGTATATTTGAAGTCATGTCTATACTACTTTTCTTTGGGCTAGTGGATAATAAATTTGCTCTTCCTTCCACTCATCTAAACCTTACAATTGGTTCCTTACTGATATAATAAACATTAGGTAATAATATATTTATTCGAGAGATATAACCTCACACTAAAAAAGAAAACAAACTCTTTATTGTGGCCAACCTAGAAGGTAGATAAGGTGGAAGACAACTCCCCCTCCTCACTTAAACTAAACAAGATATTAAGTAGTAATCCATCTTTCCTGAGGGAATTGGTTGCTTGCAATCTAAATCATTACAATAGAACACTGGAGGTCAGTCAGCAGATGGTGCTATGTTTTACTCAAAATTTTGCAGGTCAAGTCAGTTTGTAATAGTCATAGAGTCATAGAGATGTACAGCACGAAAACAGATCCTTTGGTCCAACTCGTCCATGCCGACCAGATATCCTAACCTAATCTAATCCCATTTGACAGCACTTGGCCCATATCCCTCACAAACCCTTCCTATTAATATACCCATCCAGATACCTTTGAAATGTTGCAATTGTACTGGCCTCCACCACTTCCTCTGGCAGCTCATTCCATGCATGCATCACCCTCTTTATGTGAAAACATTGCCCCTTAGGTTTCTTTTATATCTTTCCCCTCTCACCCTAAACCTGTGCCCTCTGGTTCTAGACTCCCCCCATGACAAGAAAATATTTTGTCTATTTATCCTATCCATGCCCCTCATGATTTTATAAACCTCTATAAGGTCACCCCTCAGCCTCCAACGTTTCAGCAAAAACAGTCACAGCCTATTCAGCCTCTCCCTATAGCTCAAATCCTTCAACCCTGGCAACATCCTTGTAACTCTTTTCTCAACCCTTTCAAATTTCAAAACATCCTTCTGATAGGAAGGAGACCAGAATTGCACACAATATTCCAAAAGTGGCCTAACCAATGGCATGTACAACCACAACATGACCTCCCAACTCTTGTACTCAATACCCCAGGGCATCAATGTGGACTTCAACAGCTTCCTCATTTCCCCTTCCCCTACCTCATCCTAGTTTCAAACTTCCAGCTCAGCACTGTCTCCTTGACTTGTCCGGACTTGTCGAACATGCCTATCTCCTTTTCCACCTATCCACTCCACCCTCTCCTCCTTGACCTATCACCTTCATCTCCTCCCCACTCACCCATTGTACTCCATGCTACTCTCTCCCCACCCCCACCCTCCTCTAGCTTATCTCTCCATGCTTCAGGCTCACTGCCTTTATTCCTGATGAAGGGCTTTTGCGCGAAACGTTGATTTCGCTGCTCGTTGGATGTTGCCTGAACTGCTGTGCTCTTCCAGCACCACTAATCCTGTACTCAATACTCTGACCAATAAAGGAAAGCATAACAAATGCTTTCTTCACTATCCTATCTACTTGCGACTCTACTTTCAAGGAGCTATGAACCTGCACTCCAAGGTCGTTTTATTCAGCAACACACCTGAGGACCTTACCATTAAGTGTGTAAGTCCTGCTCTGCTTTGCTTTTCCAAAATGCAGCACCTCACATTTATCCATATTAAGCTCCATCTGCCACTTCACAACCATTGGCCCATCTGAGCAAGATCCCGTTGTACTCTGCAGTAACCTGCTTCACTGTCCACTACACCTCCAATTTTGGTGTCATCTGCAAACTTACTAAACATACCTAATCTGTTCACATCCAAATCATTTATATAAATGAAGAAAAGTAATGGACTCGACATCCATCCTTGTGGCACTCCACTGGTCACAGGCCTCCAGTCTAAAAAGTAACCTTCCACCCTGTCTTCTACCTTCGAGCCAGTCATGTATCCAAATGACTCATTCGCCCTGTAATCCATGAGATCTAAACTTTCTAACCAGTCTCCCATGAGGAACCTTGTTGAACAGCTTACTGAAGTCCATATAGATCACATCCACCACTTTGCCCTCGTCAATCCTCTTTGTTACTTCATCAAAAAACTCAATTACATTCCTGAGACATGATTTCTCACGCACAAATCCATATTGACTTTGACTCAGTGACAATGAAGGAATAGTAAAATAGATCTAAGTACGGGTGGTGTGTAGCTTGAAAAGGAATTGTTAGGTGATGCCTTTGCTCTTCTAGGCAGTAGAGGTCACAGGTTTGAAAGGTGCTGTCAAAAACGTCTTCGTGAGTAACTTTAGTGCATCATGTGGACGATGCACACTGTTGCCACTGTGCATTGCTGGAGTGAATCAGTGAGTATTCAGGTTGGTAAATGGGTGATCAAGCAGTTGCTTTGTCCTGGATGGTGTTGAACTTCTCAAGTGTTGTTCGATCTGCACTCATCCACGTAAGTGGAGAGTGTTGATCACACTGACTGGGACTTGGACATGGTGGATAAGCTCTGGGGAGTTTAGAAACTTAGCTACTTGCATAGATAGGGAGAAATTGATCACATAGGAGCATAGTCAAGAATCAAAGGAGACTAATTTTGGGTGAATGGCAAAAGAATTGGAATTCATTTTGGGCAAGTGCGGTATGATGAACTTGGACAGCATAAACAAGGCAAGGGAATACATGAAGCAGCAGTAAGGATCAGGATCTTGATTTGCATGTCCACCAGTCCCTTAAGGTACTGGGACAGGTAAAGTGGTTAAGGTGGCACATGGGATATCTACTTTTATTAGTCAAGGCATAAAATTTAAGAACAGGGAGATGATGCTGTAAATCTATAAAATGGTGGTTAGGCCACAGCGAGAGAACTGTGTCCAGTGCTGGAAAAGCACGAAATGTAAAACCAGAGGAGCAAGAGCGCCAACATCTCAGGTTGGGACCCTTCATCTGGACACTCCTGCTCCCCGATACCACACAACCTGCTGTGCCCCTTCCACATCGACGCTCACATACCATAAATCTGATAAGGCCTCAACTCTCTCATGTTACTACAGCAGATACACTGGGCAATAATCAAAAGTGGGAACTAGCCCAGTGACTACAATGTAAAATGACAGAGGTGCTGGTGTTGGACTGGGGTGGACAAGGTCACACGACACCAGGTTATAGTCCAACAGTTTAACTTGAAATCACAAACTTTCACAGCACATCTCCTTAATCAGTTGAAGGAGCAGCACTCAAAAGCCTGTGATTTCAAATAAACCTGCTGGACCACAACCCTGTGTCATGTGACTTTGGATGATGTAAAAACTTAAATAAAACTGCCTTCAATACGAAATAGCAAAAATGGGATGAGTTAACTGTTAAATTGTTTTTTAGAAGTTAGGACAATTTCAAGTTAGCATACATAGGATAAAGATTCAGTTAATTCTTATTAATCCAAAATAATTCAAATTGCTTCAGCTGAAAAATGGCAAGCAACATTTGTGCCACACAAATTCCAGGCAATGACCATCTCAAATAAGAGACAATTGCTCCTTGACTTCAACATTACCTGAATCCCTTCCAATCCATATCCTGGAGGTTACCACTGACCAGAAACTCAGTTAGATTTACCATATAAATACAGTGGCTACAAGAGGTCAGAGGCTAGAAATCGTGCAATAAGTAACTCACCTCCAGACACCTCAAAGTCTATCTACCATTTACACAGAATACTCCTGACTTGCCTGGATGAGTGCAGCTCCAACAACATTCAAAAAGCTTGACATCATCCAGGTCAAATCAGCCCACTGCTTGATTGGCACCATATCCAATCCCTACACCACTGACACTCAGTAGTAGCAGAGTGTTCTAGTTACACAACGCAGTGCAGAATGTTGTGCCTTCCTAACCAATGATCACTCCCATCTAGAGGACAAGGGCAGCAGATACATGGGGACACCACCATCTGCAAGCTCCCCTAGAAACCACTTGCCATCTTTACTCACTCATGGCTTGCATTTCTTGCTCATCACTAGTTGCCCTTGAGAAGGTGGATGGAGAGCTGCCTTCCCGAACTACTGCAGTCCATGTGGGGTAGGTTGACCCAAAATGCCTTTCGGTACGGAATTCAGTGACAGTGAAGGAAAGGCGATCTATTTCCGAAGTTAAAAATCACATAACACCAGGTTATAGTCTAACAGGTTTAATTGAAAGCACTAGCTTTCGGAGCACTGCTCCTTCATCAGATGGATATATTTCTAAGTCAGGATCAAGAGTGACTTGGAAGGGATCTTTCAAGTGGTGGTATTCTCATGTACCTGCTGCACTTTTCCTTCAAGATAGAAGTGTTCATGTGTATGGAAGCTGCTGTCTAAATGTCTTTGATGCTGTCCTTCCTTTAGTTAGTAGACACTGCTGCTGCTGAGCATCAGGGATGGAGGGAGTGGGTGCTTCTTGTCGATGCGATGTCAATGAAGCAGGCTGCTATGTCCTGGATGAGCTTGAGTGGTGCTGGTGTTGCACTCATTCAGGCAAGGGGGAGTATTTCATCAGACTCCTGATCATTGCCTTGCAAAATGACAGACAGACTTTGAGGAGTCAGGAAGTGAGTTACTCACTGAAGTATTCTTAGCCTCTGATCCACTCTTATAGCAACTGTGTTTATATAGAAAGTCCGATGAGTTTATGGTCAATCGTAAACCCAAGAATGTTGATCATGAGGGATTCAGTGATGGTAACACCAGTGAATGTCAAGGACCAGTGGTAGGATTGTTTCTTATTGGAGAGAAGCATTGTCTGGAATTTGCGTGGTGCAAATGTTGCTTGCCACTTGGCAGCCCAAGCTCTAAATACTGTAGAGATCATGGTCTGCTTCAGTATCTGAGGAGCTCCGAATGATGAACTTTGTTTGCCAATGATTGCATATCAGACTTGAAACTCCATCACCGTTCCTTCACTGTTGCCGGGTCAAAGTCCTGGTTTTTTTCTCTCCCGATTGGCCTGGAGCACATGGACTGTTCAAGAAAGCAGCTCACCCCGACCCTGTCAAGGGAAACCAGGCACAACCAACAATTACTGGTCAACCGATGTCCATGTTGCATGAGTGAATAAAAAAAAAGTTTTATTTTGCTTGAACAAGTGGGTTAACCCCAGACCATGAGGGACATTGAAGTGGCACTTCTAAATACTCTTCTGCAAGTCAGAAGTTTCATATTAAATTACATCAATATATTTAATACCCTTTAGCATTTGGTATTAGATCTTATTGAGATACCAGCAGGTTCTAGCTTGAGACAACACTAAAAAGGACAGATATTTCATGAATTAGATTGATGTTTTCTAAAAGCTCAAAAAGACTTGGTGCAATTATAGTAGTAACGTGTTTCTTACATCCCAATCCAAGCCCTGCTTCAACAAGTGTTGCATGTATTTTAGATATAATTTCTGTAGCAAAATTGTTTCCAGAGCATTTTTTGCAACCAGTTTTCACAGTTGGGTATCATTAAGGATGGATATGTTAATAGTAAAATTCTTCCAACTGTTTCCTTTAACTGACTTTGGTAATTCACCTGAAAATACAAGTTGCTGTCATGTCTGCAATTTGTCTGAGAAGTGAGCATTTAGATTGTGTAAATTCAATGTAATAGTGTTAGTTTTCCTTTTGCAGATGACAGAAATAGAGAAAGATGATTTGTAAAGCCTGTTTGCTTATTGTGTCGAACACACATCTATCAGATATTAAAAGACTCTAAACTCTTTAATTGTAAAACTACTAAGTCATTGCTTGTGTTCATCTTCATTCCTATAATTAGCTTAAGAACATAAAGAGGTAGGCCATTCACACTGTTGAGTCTGCTCCACTGTTCAGTGATATCATGGCTCATCTGATAATTCTCAACCCACTTGTTCTCCATAACTCTTGATTCCCTTTCTGATTGTAAATCCCTTTCTCAATCTTAAATAATGACCCAGCTCTACAATAGAGCTTTATTCCTGATGAAGGGCTTTTGCCCGAAACGTCGATTTCGCTGCTCCTGGTGCTCTTCCAGCACCACTAATCCAGAATCTGGTTTCCAGCATCTGCAGTCATTGTTTTAACCTTACCAATTCCATAGACCCACTATCCTCTGGGAGAAAAATATTCGTCCTCATCTCCTTCCAAACTGGGTGAGCCCTTACTCCGTACTATACCGTCTCTCCATAGTCTCTTCAGCAAGGAAAAACAACCTCTCAGCATCTACCCTGTCAAGTTCACTGAGAATCTTACATGTTTCAATAAAATCACCTCAAATTCTTCTAATCTCAAATGAGTACAGGTCTAACCTACTCAACCTCTCCTCATAATTATTTCCATTCATGGGTCAATCCATTGAACCTTCACTGGGCTGCCTCAAATGACTGTCTACCTTTTCTTAGAGAAAGGAACCAAACTGTTCACAGTAGTCTTGGTGTTGAATAAGTGCTTTTTATAATTTTAGCAAGAATTCCCTGTTTTTATACACTATTCATTTTGAACTAAAGGGCAACTTTTCACTTCCCTTCCCTATTACTTACTGAATGTGGCTGTAGTTTTTTGTGATTTATGCAGAAGGGCCTCAAAATCGCTCTGTGCTGCAGTTTTCTGCAGTCTTTCACCATTTAAATAATATTCAACTTTTCTATTCTTCCTGCCAAAGCGCATAACCTCAGATTTTCCCACATTACATTCCACCTGTCAAGATTTTGCCCATTCATTTAGTCTGTCTGTATCCCTCTTGCGTCATTTTGCTGTGTCATTTTTGTGTCATCTACAAACTTTGTAATAGTACATTCACTTCCCTCATTCAAGTCATTAATATACATGGGAAATAAATGCTTTCTTTTATTTAAACATAATTCCCTGTCTCAGGATGTAGTACATTAAATTCTAAGATGTCACAAAAATTCTGACTGGACAATAGTTCATGATGCTAAGGTAAGATATTAGTATGGACAGGGAACTGGCTTAGAAACAGAAACTGGAGAGTTGAGATAAACGGACCATTTTCATGTTGGCATACTGTACCCTGGGGGGTGCCACAGCAATCAATGGGGCCTCAGCTATTGACAAGCTAAATCAATAGTTGAATGAAGAGACTGAGTGTATTGTAGCCACATTTTCTGATGATACAATAATAGATGGGAAAGAATGTTGCCTGGAGGAAATGAAGGGATTAAATGTTGTCTCCCAACAATGAGCAAACCTGCCTGAGAAGGAGAAAATGCTGGGTTGCATTCTTACACTTGTTTCCAATTCCTGCTGCCATTCTATTTTCACAGAGTCCAGAAACTTGACTGACCATGCCCAGTGACATTGGGTTCACTCTTTAAATGCCTGGTCCAAATTTCCCTTCTATTGTTATTTCTATGGAGGTGGTTTGGATCCTTAATGCTTTGGGAGCCACATTAGGTATGTCAGTTTGTAAACATTAGGGACACCTGTTGGAGTAGTAGGAACATCCTGGCAAGTAAGTTTAAAAGCTCTTGCCAGCTTTAATATCATAATATTTGATAAGTTATGTCTTCAATGTTTCTGTCTTTAGAGGGTAAGAGATTAGTAAATTGACTTGTATTGTGTAAGGATTCAGATGCTCCAGAGCTCTCTTTTGAGGGGTTACATTCTGCAGTGTGGAGAAACAAATATGAATGTCTCTAGAGGACCGTCTGGTTTTAATTCCAAATTAATTTAATGTCAACACATTGCTGAAACTTTGAAGCTTTTTTCCAGTCATGATGTTCTTTTGTCCAGTATTTTAAGAGCTTGTCCCTTATTTTGAGTCTTAAAGTCCTTTAAGGAACAGCTTTTGTCTTGTATTTAGGGGAGGTGATAGCCTAATAGTAATATCCCTGGGCCTAGCAACCTGGAGAACCAGGTGATGTTCTGGGGACCTGGGTTTGTGTCCCTCCATGGGAATTGGTGGAATTTGAATTCAATAAAAATCTAGAATTAAAAAGTCTATTAATTACCATGAATCAATTGTAAGGGAAAAAAAACCCATCTGGTTCACTAACGTCCTTTAGCAAAGGAAACTGCCATCCTTACCTGGTCTGGCCTATATGTGACTCCAGACCCACAGCAATGTCGTTGACTCTTAACTGCTCTCTGGGCAATTAGGGGTGGACAATAAATGCTGGCCTGGTCAGTGATGTCCACACCCTGTGAATGAATGGAAAGGATTTCAAGGATGACTGGAAGTTGACTGTTGCATTTCCCTCTTTCTTGTCGTATGTCCCTAATGACCATCAGCCACCAGAGGGAGTTTGCTTGATTATTGTACTGCAAGTCTATGAATCAACCAGGAAAGAGTTGATAAATATATGATTCCACACAATAAGTTGCAAGTTCTGATTGCCCAACATCTTGTCCCCTCACCACTCTTATGGTGACCAGAAAACCTCATTCTCCTCCCACCCCTGCCACCGATCGCAGTACCCCACACCACCACAACCCTCTTGTGGTCACCATCACATCTTCTCCACTCTAAAGTCATCATTCACATCATAGTAAAACTTTCTTATTTTGCTTAAAACAAGTTTGTCATCCTGCTTCCTATACCGAACAGATACAGAAACAATGAGCCATATAATAGCATTGACAACCCCTTCAAATTTTCATAATTTTTTTTTTTAAGTATTCGATCTGGCAAATGTGTCAAAAAATAGGCTGCGCAGATGGCTAAATATCTATTTTGCCAAATGGCCTCATTATGAATGCTTGATAGAGTTCAAAAGCATTGAATTCAGTGCAATGGGGAACCTTTTTCACAGCTTGTAAGAGATTGCTAAGTTTGTTTGACTCATTGTTTTATGAAATTAATAAGTTTATTTCTATTTGGCTTTGTGTTTTTACTTAGTTAATTATAAATTGTGTGGCACAGAGGCTCAGTAGTTAGCACTGCTGTCTCGTAACACCAGGGACCTAGGTTCAATTCCAGCCTTGGAGTTTACATATTTTCCCTGTGTCTGTGTGGGTTTCCTCTGACTTCTCCAGTTCCTCCCACAGTACAAAGGTGCGCAGGTTTGGTGGATTGGCCATGCTAAATTACCCAAAGTGTCCAGGAATGTGTAGCTAAGATGATTTAGTCATAGGTTAAAAGGAAAGGGTAGGGGAGTGGGTCTGGGTGGGATACTCTTCAGAGAGTTGGTGTGGACTTGTTGAGCCAAATGGTCTGTTTTCACATTGTAGGGATTCTCTTCTTTTAAAAAAATGGTCTTCAGAGAATTAACATTTTCTTTAATGGGACTGTCAGTGTCAGTATTTGATTGACAGTATTTGAGAATGTAAGAAGGGCAGTTGTCTTCTGGAGAATGTTAAGAACATGATTTTCTTTTATTTTTGTGAGTATTTCAAAGATATTCATGAGTTAATACATGACTCCTGTGTGTTCTGTACACAGTGACTACCTGTGATTAGTAAACATTTATAACTGATTGTTTTGATTCATTCATGTAATGTGTATTTCACTAGTTAGGCCAACATTTACTGCACATTCATAGTTGCTGTTGAGAGGTTGGTGGTGTTGAGCTGTGTTTTAAACCATTGCAGTCCATTTATTTTTGGGAGTCACAAAATGTTATGAAGGAGTGAGTTCCAGGGTTTTGACCCAATGACAATGAAAGAACAGTGATATATTTCCAATTCAGGATAGTAAGCGGCTTGGAGAGGAATGTGCAGATGGTGATCTTCTCATTTATTTGATACCTTAGTCCCTCAAAATGCTGATGGTTTTAAGTTTGGAAGGTGCTGTATAAGGTACCTTGTTAAATTTCTACAGTGCATCTTGCAAATGGCAAACACTGTTGCCACTCTGGTCATCGAGGCAAGTGGAAAGTATTTCATTCCACTCCTGACTTGGAAATGGTGGACAGGCTTTGGCGAATCAGGAAGTGGAGTACTGTCTTCTCACCTGCTTTTCTTGCCACAGTATTTACATGGCTAACCGAGTTCAATTTCTGGACAATTGTAATCGCAATGATATTGATCGTGAATGGTGCTGAACATTGCACAATCATCAGTGAACATCTTCACTTCTGACCTTATGATAAAACAGAAGGTGGTTGGGCCCAGGACACTATCCAGAGGAGCCCAAGGCAGAGATGGCCTGACACTGAGATGACTGAGCTCCAAAATTGCCGCCATCTTCTTTTGTGCTAGGTAAGACTGCAAGCAGTGGAGAGTTTTCCCTGATTCCCATTGATTCCAGTTTTGTTAGGACTCCTTCAGCCTTCTGTCAAGTACAGTTACTCACATCTCATCTCTGGAGTTCAGCTCTTTTGTTCATGTTTGAAAGTAGCCAAGGCTGTAGTGAGGTCAGGAGCTGAATGACGTTAGCAGAACCATACTGAACATCACTAAGCACATTATTGCAAAGCAAGTATTGCCTGATAGCACTGCTCATCATTCCTCTATCACTTTACTAATGATCAAGCATAGGCTGATGAGACAACAATTGGTCAGTTTGAATTTTCCTACATTTTGTGCATAGAATGTACCTGGGAATTGGAAATATAAGAGGGTTTGAAGGCATGGTTGGGGTGTGAAGGCAGTGAGAGATGGAGGGCCTGGCAACAATGAGTTAAACTGTGCTGGTATCAACTGAAAAGGAGGCAGGCCTTCTAAATTGCTGGCCAATCCATACACTTACCACTATTTGGAAGTGGATGCTCTGAAATCAGCCCACATCCAATTGCCAGACACAAAAATAATGGGATTATTTCATATATGAAACACAAAAAATTAACATGTAGGTATTGCAAGTACCTGTGAAAGCAAATATAATGTTCGCCTTTATTGCAAGGAGAATCAAATGTTAAACCAGAGATGTTTTGTTACAGGTAAACAGAAAATCAAGGATACACCCATTGCTGTGTCCAATTTTGATATTTTCATTTCAGGAGCAGTGTACTTGCATGGGAGACAGTTTGCAGAATGCTCACCAGTTGATTCTTAGAATGAAGGGAGCATCTTATTCAGAAAGATATAGCAGGTTGAGTCTAAACCTCACAGAGTTTGGAAATATGAGTGGCAATCATATGGAAACAATAACACAGTATAAATGCAGAGCAGAAATTTAGCCTGAAACAGGGAAGGCAGTGGAACCTAAAGCTAAAGGACATAGTTTCAGAATAAGGGATCAACAATTTAAAATGGGAATAACAAGGAATTTCACAGAGTGTTGTCAGTCAGACAGAAACAGAGAGGGTGAAACACAGAGGGAGAAACAGGGAGAGAGGAGAGAGAGTAAGAGAATTAAGCAGACAAAGGGGGAGACAGAGAGAGAAATAAAGAGAGAGAAACAGAGGTGAAAAATCAGGGAGGTAGAAATAGAGGATCGAAAAAAGGGGAGAAAGAGAGAGTGAGGAACTGATTGAGAAAAACAGGGAGAAACAGAAAGGGTGAAATGGGGTGATTAACAAAGAGGGAGAAACAGAAGGAGACTAACAGAGTGGGAGAAACAGGGTAGGGCAACAGGGAGGGAGAAATAGAAAAGAGAAAAGGAGGGAACAAACAGAGGGGGGCAAAAAGGTGGTGAAACAGACGGAGAGAAGTGTGAAAGGACTAATAGAAAGCCAGGAACAGAGGTGGAGAAAGGATAAAAGATGAGGCTCAAACAGCTGGTGAAACAGAGGGAGAGAAATATAAGAGGATTAAGAGAGAGGGAGGAACAGAGGTGGAGAAACAGGGAGAGAGATAGAGGGTGGGAGAAAGAGAGAGGGAGGAATAGAGAGGAAGAAACAGAGTGGGAGATACTGAGGGAAAGGTCAGAGGGGGAGAAACAGTGAGAGAGAAACAGACAAGGAGAAGGTGAGAAATAGAGCCCCCATAGAAATAATTGGGAAGAAACAAAGGGTGAAAAGTGGACAGGTGGAGAAAGAGACTGGGGGAAAGCAAATGGGAGAAACAGATTGAATCTTAGCAGTAGAAAGTGAGAGGAAGTACCTTAAAGGGAAAAAACAAACAGTGAGAAACAGAGGGGCAGAAAGGGAGAGAGGGACAAATAGAATAAGAATCAGACAGTGTGTAAACTAGTTAAAGAAATAAAGGGTTTGGATCCTTGCGGTAAAAACTGAGAGCAAGTAAACCTGAGGGAGAAACAGAGAGGTGGAGAACAAAAAGGGAGAAACAGCTAGGGAATAACAAGAGGCAGAGAAACAGAGGATGAAACAGAGGCGGTGTAATAGACTGGGAGGTACAGCAGGAGACACAGAAAGAAGAAACAGATTGGGAGAAACAGAAAGAAAATACTGAGGGGGAGAAACTGATATGGAGCAAGAGAGAGAGAAAAGTGGAAGAGAGGAAAACAAGAGGACAAACCACATATTATTGTTGGCTCTTCAGCATTTTGAAATCTATATCTACTTAGAAACAAGGAAATATTAATTTACAATGATCGTAATTCACGAGCCTCATTGAAAAGTTTAATAAATCTACTTACTAGTCCATTCAAATGTACTCTTTCATTGCAACCATTTAATGTACATATTAATTATGTTATTGGGGATGATAATACAACTGCAATGTCCAAAATATGTAATGTTAGAATAAGTTAAATGTTTAAGAAATGCTAAGACTGTGTAAGGTCATAGAAGGCAGGGGAAGGAGAATTAATATATGTAAGTCTTGTTTTGTTGTTTGTGTTTCACATTTTGTAACGAAATGCATTTTTGAAGTGATGTTTCATTTCCTTAAAGATAGAGGCACGTAAGAACTCTTTATTTTGCATTTTTGAAAATAAATGTAAATTGAAATGATAATGAGCTGTTTTAAAACTAGTGCTTGAACTGCAGCTATATTTTTTGAAAGCAAATAACTTGACACCCATTACAGGCATCATGTAAACAACTGTTCGAACCAGCAGTAATTGAAGTTTGAGTTGCAGACAACTTGATGCCAAGGGGATGTACAGTCACAGGTTTTGCTGACAATAAGAAGTTAACTGGTCTATGGACTAGTGACGAGTTATTAACAATAGATACCTTTTTACCACTAACAACTCTGTGATTGGTTCTCAGTAACACAACAAATTGAAGCTAGGAACAATTTACAGGGAGAGAAAGATTGTCCAATTCTTCCCCAGCTCAGGAGTAGTCTCACTATTTGGCACAGTTAAAACTCACTGTAAAACTGGAGAAAAACTATTTATCATTCCCACAATGTTATTGTGAGTTTTGACTTTTAGCTGATAAGTCAGAGACTTTTAATAACTGCACCAGCCACATTATGTCTTTTATCAAACAGTGGAAGCATCTGAAGAAAGATGATTGAACCAAGGACTGGCCAGCAGAAGAGTCAAAACAATCAACTCAACGATAGAAACTGAGAACGAAGACTACCGAACTGTCCTTCTAATTTCACCCTTCTGTCCATAACCTATTTTTCCCTGTTCCCTGTGTGTAAGGAGAATATATAAAGGGATAAGAATTTTAGTTTGTGATGTTGCTTGCTGATAGTATTTTACCCATAGCTAGAGTCTAATATTTGTAATAAATAGCCTTTCTAGTTCAGTATAGAGACCTGGTTCATGTTTTTTTTATCAACTTGGGTCTGAAATTGGGTGGCATGGTGGCACAGTGGTTAGCACTGCTGCCTCACAGCGCCAGAGACCCGGGTTCAATTCCCACCTCAGGCGACTGACTGTGTGGAGTATGCACATTCTCCCCATGTCTGTGTGGGTTTCCTCCCACAGTCCAAAAAAATAGTGTGGGTTAGGCGAATTGGCCATGCTAAATTGCCTGTAGTGTTAGGTGAAGGGGTAAATGTAGGGGAATGGGTTGCGCTTCGGCGGGTCGGTGTGGACTTGTTGGGCCAAAGGGCCGGTTTCCATACTGTAAGTAATCTAACCTAAAAATTAGATAAACTGGGGAACTTTATAAAATCTTGAACATTTGTGACAACTTTAGGAATAAAGGGACTGGGTTTCCTGCGAGTTACCCTGTGAGCAACAAGTTGCTCGCAATGTCGAGAAAGGCCTTGACCGACTTCTCATGTGATTCTCCAAGATTTCTCACCATTGCCCACTTAATTCAGCGCCAATATCTTTTCCCCTGTTTAACCAAATAAAAACTTGTCCTCAAATACATCAAATAATTTACTGCAATTCAACTTGCTTGTCTTCTTTAAATGCAGAAATAGCTTTTGAGATACAAAGATAATTTGTGGTTGAGTTTCTCTTCCATTTGTCCACTTGCCAATGTATTCTTCCCTATGGCTGCTGCTGTTTGAGACACTAGTGTTACTAAGAATCCGAGCTATTCATTATATGAACCTACAAGATACTCGACTTCAAGTTATATTGGTGAAAGTGATCTGGACATCTGTAGATGCATAGAATTCGGTGACCTCTTCCTGATGTATCTAACAATGTAGTCGGCACTAAGTGATCAGCGCAAAGATTAATCTTTTATAATGGAGATACACATACCAATACTCACATGCACAGATGTAGTATAGTGCTTCTCTCTCTTCAGAAGTGTACATGCTCTCAGTTTGTGACAATGGTTGTGATGTATGAGTCATTCATTTCCTTCAACATACTGTGACAGTACAGCTCCAATTCCATTTTCTCACACATCTGACATCATATACATCTCCATGTGTGTTGAAGGCATGTGAATGTTGGAAAGCTATCCTCACCTTTAAATTTCAATTTTTATTTTGCGGTGTGATTTTAGGACTTTTTTGTGCTAAACATTGATAACACCAAGGAATGTTGCGAACTCTTCCATGTTAGATGGGATCAGAAACATATCAATATCTTTGATGTTGCCATGTATAGGCTTTACTTCAGCTGCTGTCACTTTGGACTGTAGAAAGTCAATCTCAAGTGTAGAAAATGTGAATTTGTTCTTATTAAATGTAAAAATGCATTTTGTGAGTCAAGTGAGCACTGTTAATAATAATCGATCATGTACTGCTTTATTTCTTCCATATACAATGTGAGTACCAAACGCTGCTGGGGTTATTTGATGGTATTTCCATTACTTACTGAGTTTTGTGAGGCCTATGGAGTCATGAAGTGATGTCAATAGTTATTGGATTGGAGGAAGTAGTTTCTTGTCTGGAATGATAGCTTCATTGACCACCTTAATGTATTAATATACAATCTAATTTCACCATTTCTTCATTGTGCAATGATTACAGATTCAAACAATGAGAGTGTTCGCTCAATGTCTCTAGTCATTTCAGCTGCTTTGACATTTCAGCACAGATTGCATTCAACAGCTTTTTCTAATTTTGAGAATACTGCAATATTGATGTGTCAGTACAAGGAGCAGGACAGTACCCTTTAAAGGGCGTATTTTGTCCGGGTCATCAATCATATTGATATATAAACTGGTGGAGTTTGAATCCAGGCCTTTTAAAATGGTTTACTCCTGCAAGGATTCAGACTTCAGCTCAGTAGAATGTGAACCTGTCAGGATGACTTTGTGTAGTGTATTGGAACTGTGACTTCTCCCAAAAACTGGAATAATTGAGACAATGTACATTTAAACAGTGTTGCAGCGGTGGGAGAAATTTGTAAAAAGTATCAATGGTAGAGTTTATTGTTCAAAATATATATTTTTGTGCAAACATCAATAAGAAGCAGCATTGAAATACCCATCATCTATGCTTAGCATTCCTTAAAATGACTTGCTGCATTCCTGTTTGTTATGGTATACACATGCTATGCCCCACTCTCAGGAATTGACCCTTGCACATATAAAGTTGATGAACTGCTTTCAAACAACCTTCATATTTTCCCAAAATGGTTCCCCTTTAAATACACATTACACTTTAGCTCTCAAACTTGACAGAGCATTTTGACTCAATTAACATTTCCAGTCTTGGGGCAGAGTTTTAAAGGTATCTGACCATGATGGTGACGACTTAGTTCTCTTTGGCCACAGCCCTTGTAATTGAGCTAGTCAGGTAAGTTGTGTCAGCAGCACTACATCTAAGGAAACATTGCTATGTAACTTTTTCAAAGCTAACATGACATAATTGTGGGTCCTTTATTTGTGGTTAAATCATTATTCTTCAGTAGGTGTGACTCGATCCTTGCAATTGACTACAAATTTGCACATTGCTTGTTTAGTTTAAATGTAGAATCCCATTGCTGAAATGTTGCTGAGTATTATCTAATGGGTTTATTATCTCTCTGACATCATTGGTCGAACATATATCGCTCGATAATCACATTTTGCTTTGGCCTGAAATATTTTCTGAGAGTACTAAAGTAAAAGTGTCTTTTGTGTAAGGTTATAGTTCTAAAGGAGTTCATGCTCATTGGCTCAATTCATTCTACTGATGTCATATACAGTCTATGGATGGTGACAAGGTGTCTTATTCTTGTCTTCAGAGGGAGCAGATGTGTCTATATCAGCTCCTTCACGTCCTAGTAATTATGCCTGACTAATTGAAGTTGTGCATATTTCTGTCAAGCAAGAAAATTTTTTATTATCTAAGAATAGTGCCTTTTCTGTAGATACTTCCTGGTAATGCAACCCCTCCACTAGATAGGCTCAAGACATAGCAAAGACACTGTAGGAATGGAGGCAGTAATCTACCTCTAACAACTCTACCACATACTGCTAGAGATGGCAAATACCACAACAACCAGGTGTGGTCAGCTAGTAAAATACCACAGTTATCAACCATTCTGAGCTCTGGTTTTGACCTGTGGACAGTTCTGTGATTGTGTAATATTTTAAAACAGAGTTTAGATTGATCACTGAAAATCACGTACTTGCAAGTTACATTTCGCATCAGCTGCAAACTGCAAGAATTATATTTTTTCCTATTGAGAAAGCTCATTACATTCCTGCATGGGGCTTAAAACATATTTAACTTCTAGCTGAGTAAATATATACAGTATGTGAACATTGATAGCACAACATCTGCAGGGTAGATAAATTCAGATGTTCATACAAAGTATTGCTTGCTTGAAGCTGGTGTATTCAGATTGGCAGATATTGTAAATTTCATCTAAAGCTGCCTGAAGGAGTGCCCACTGACAGATACTAGAAGTAAAATATCTATTGCAGCTGGGTGGGTAGGTCTGATGTAGGTAGAATTTTCAAACATCAGGAAGTCAACAGGGTAGGTTATGACCACCTGAATCTGTAGACAAAAACATAAGTGCCTATGATGGAGCTAGACACCAGTACCTGGTCTGTTTCAAACTCCGTGCATTATTCCTGCCAATCCTCTTCTGCTTTCCCTCCACAAATATAAAAGGAAATACCTAAGGACACTATACTGCTGAATACTAAACATGGAGCCATTGTAAACTGTGAGACCTTTAAAACAACATTGACAAGTTGATCGTATCAGCAGATAGATGTCAGATGAAATTCAATGCAGAGAAATGTGACATGATATATTTTGGTAGAAAGGACATAAAGAATGATATAAATAAAGGATACAACTCTAAATGGCATGCAGAAGCAGAGGGGCCTACGTGTACACATACATACAGCATTGCATGTGGCAGGATAAGTTCAACATCACACGACATCAGATTATAGCCCAACAGGTTTATTTGAAATCATAAGCTTTTGAAGCATAGCCCCTTCATCAGGTGGAGCAAGGATGAAGCACACAGAACACAGAATTTATAGAAAGAGAGATCTAAGACAGAGAGATCAAAAGGTCATACAAATGGTGTGAGTGGAGTGTCAAATAATAAGTCTCTGCAGGCGACCGAGGGTGTTAGACAGTGTGAGTAAAGCAGCAGAAAGTGAGGACTGCATACGCTGGAGCTCAGAGTCGAGAGTGTGGTGCTGGAAAAGCACAGCAGGTCAGGCAGAATCCGAGGAGCAGGAGAATTTACATTTCGGGCAAGAGCCCTTCATTAGGAATGAGGCCTCATTCCTGAAGAAGGGCTCTTGCCCAAAACGCCTACTCTCCTGCTCCTCGGATGCTGCCTGACCTGCTGTGCTTTTCCAGCACCACATTCTTGAGTGCGAGTAAAGTGTCAATACCTGAATAACAACTGAAGAGATGACCTAGAATCCAATTAATGAGGCAGAGAGATAATTACAAAAAAAAATTTTTAAATAAGGTGGTGCTGGAGACAAACCAAATGACTGGAATAACATGGATCAGAAACAGAAGCTGCTGGAAAAGCCCAGAAGGTCCGGCAGCATCTGTGAAGAAAAACTAGAGGAAGGATCACTGGACCCAAAACATTAACTCTGATTTTTCTTCACAGTTACCGCCAGACCCACTGCCCACTCCCAACAGCTCCGCTCTTCCTCTTGATTGACAGCATTCACAGTTTATTCAGGTTTATTTGACTGGAATAACATGATAGATATGAGAGTCGCATGCCGAGGCTCTAACCAAAGCAATAAATAATCCAAAACAATACAAACTAGCAAAGGTAGAGAGATCATAACAATTTATCAAGGTGATGGTGTCAAAACAGGACGGTAAGGAAGATTTTACAGATACGGAACAATGTGGTGCAGTCACATGTAGCGTGACATGAACCCAAGATCACCGTTGAATTTGTCTTTAAAGGTATGGAACTCGGTTATCAGTTTCTGCTCGGTGATTCCACATTTTCGTGTATCTCAAAGGCTGCCTTGGAGGATGTTCACCCGAAGATCGGAGGCTGAATGTCCTTGCTCACTGAGGGGTTACCCGACTGGGAGGGAACATCCCTCTTTGGCAATTGTTGCACGGTGTCCATTGTCATAGCGGCTGCACAGTCTCGCCAATCAATGTACCATGCCTTGGGACATCCTTGCCTGCAACGTATAAGATAGACGACATGAGTAACTGCTGTGTACATGGTGGGTGGTGTTCCCACTTGTAATGGTAGCATCCATATCAATGATCTAGCATGTCTTGCAGAGGTTGCCGGGGCAGGATTCTGTGGTGTTGTGGTCGACGTTGTCCTCAAGGCTGGATAGTTTGCTGTGAACGAGGATCTGTTTAATGTTTGGCAATTGTTTGAAGTCAAGAAGTGGAAACATGGGGATGTTCTTGGCAACTCCACAGCAGGGTAAGTTAACAGAGCAGTTAGTAAAGCATACAGTATCGCAGGTTTTATTAACAGGACTTAAATTAATACAGCAGTTATCTTGCACTTATATCAGAGAATTTTTCAGCCTCATATGGAGTACGGCATATAGTTCTGGGCCCCATATTATAGAAAAGATGTCAACTATTAGAGAGAATGTGGAAGAGGTTTATAAGAATGACTATAGGGATGTGATATATTCAATTATGAAGGTAAATTGGATAACTCTGGATTGTTTTTGTTGGAGAAGATAAAATTTGAGATAATCTGATAGAGGTGTTCAAAAGAAGTCTGCACAAAATAAATAGGGAAACAATGTTTCCACTCAGGAAAGGATTGAGAACAAGACGGCACAGATTTAAAGTATTTGGTTAAAAAATAAGTAAAAATAATATGAGGACAATCTTATTCACACAATGTGTGGTTAAGGTCTGTGAAGATACAAGAAATAAAGATGCACAATTTTGAACAATTGATAAAATTGAAGTGAATAAAACATTTTTTAAAGCATCAAACATTTAAGTCACAAAATTCCTTAACAACCCAACTTCACTATATTTCAGCAAGTTAGGATAATCTAGCCAACAATAAGAATGGTAACAAACTTCAGCAAAAAAAAACACTGAAAATAAACAGATTTTTTTTTGCCCATTGGTCTGTGTCTATAAATAATTACCTCAAAAACTAATGGATAAATTAGAGCAAAACCTGGCACACAGATAAGCCCAAGGAAGAACTGATTAGGTTTTTGACAAAGATGCAGATCCTGAAATTTGTTATAATATTCATTTATATTGGGAAATAAATTGAATTGACTTATTTTTACAACAGGTTGTGGGTAGTTTTGTTTAGAGTGTTGTTGATTGTTTGAAAATATTGTGGATTGTCTAAGATGCTGTGGTGGAATTTGTCATTGCTGTCAAAATGCATTTAGAATTTTAATGCAGGTTGTTGGATGTTGATTAGACTGAAGTGTCTTCAGTGAGGTGGAATCTCTAAAAACATTTTTTTCAGCTTTGCAACACCCTATGCTGTGTGTTGTGTGCTGTCTTCATTTGTTTGTTACATCAACTACTTCTCTTGGCTTCACCTGGAAAATTATATGGAAAATTATTTTAAAGTATTTTTAAAAGTGATGTTTCAGCCACAGTTCTAATGGGAATGGAGTCCTATTAGACAGGTGTGGGTGTGGGAGTGGGAGAGAGATTTGCAGATAGTGGTGTTCCCAGGATTCTGCTAACCATGCCCTTTTAGATGATAAAATACATGGTTTGGTAGGTTTGATTGGTTTTAATGTTGAGGGCAGGGGCATTGTTCTTTAGATTTTAATAGAATTTCAGATCACACTGCATATTAACGATCGAGCTATGTTAAATGTTACATTGTACATGACGCTAATGTTACAAAGTGATATGCTCCTTCTTGTAACATAGAAACATAGAAAATACAAGCAGGAGTAAGCCATTCAGTGCATTAAGTTGCTCATCTGATTCAGTACCCTGCACTCTATTTCTCTCCAAATCCTTTGATTTCTTCAACCCTAAGAACTATATCTAACTCCTTCTTGAAAACATTCAATGGTTTGGCCTCAACTGCTTTCTGTGACAGAGAATTCCCAGGCTCACCAATCTCTGGGTGAATAGATTTCTCCTCATCTCAGTCCTAAATGGTCTAACCCAGTTCTTTAGACTGTGATCCCGGTCTGGACTCCCTAGCCATCGGAATCATCCTTTCTGCATCAACCCTGTCTAGTCCTGTTAGAATTTTAAGGTTTCTATGAAATCCCCCCTCATTCTTCTAAAATCTAGTGAATACAATCCGAACTGATCCAAACACTCTTCATATGTTAGTCCTGCCATCAGTCTGGTAAACTTTTGCTGCACTCCCTTCATAGCTAGAACATTCTTCTTCAGATAAGGAGACCAGAACTGCACTCAGTACCCCAGGTGTGATTTCACAAAGGTTGTGTACAATTGCCATAAGGTGTCCCTTCTCCTGTTTGGTAATGAACACCAATACTTGCCCTACTATTGATGTCAGCCTAACAGGTCGATATTTCATTTATTTCTCTCAACCTCCTTTTTCAAACAGAGGGGTTACATTAACTACTCTCCAATCTATAAGATTTATCCCAGAGTATAATCATGAAACATGACCACAATGCATCCATTATCTCAAGGGCCACTTCCTCAAATACTCTGGGATATAGATTATCAAGCTCTGTGGATTTATCAGCATTTAATTCCATCAATTTCCCCAACACCAATATTGATTTCCTCAGTTCGTCACTCTAGGGAAAGTATACTTTTCTGTTTCATGATATTTTTTGGTGAAGAAAATTTGCCAGGACAATGGCAAATTGGAATTCTTTGGCCATACTCTCAATTTTAGGACAAAGAAATTGAGCAAAGCATCAGAAAGATTTCAGAGTATGAATTCACTTCTTCAAAGGACTCATAAAAGGACTTTAATGAATAATGAAAATCTCTTCAGACGTTAAAGCTTTTACGAGAAGATTCACTGTCAGGAGTGCTGAGACAATATCTAGATCATAGGGAATATTCTGGATGAGAAGTTAAGATCAGAAGAACTTTAGGATTGCAAGGGTCTCTATGCGGTGATTTATGGCTTTTAACTCTTACTCGGAACTAATTTAAATCAGTAGATTTTCCCTGATAACTTCTATCTGTTGAGTTCATGTCAGTCAATCCCACAAACGCTAAATCTTGGGATTGTAAGATTCAAATAACCAATCCACAAGGAAGGTAGGTGCCTGAGAATGTTATTTTCTTCCAAATAGTCTCCTTCAACTCAATAAGCCTTAGCTGTGCTTTAACTGTCCAAGATATTTTAAGAGCCTGAGCTTTCTCTCTACAGATCCTATACATTCCCACTTACATCTGAGAATTAGCTTTGTTGTCAGCTGTACTCAAAGGAGTGCAGAGAAAAGTTTACAAGTCACTACTCATGGCACCATCTTAGGTACAAAGGTACCTAGGGACAGATTCTTAAGTATGAATTCTTTGGGAAAAAAATTATGAAAATAAAGAAATGAAAAGTTCAACGTTACCAATCATAGGAATAAATTAGAAAAATAAAGAAATAAGAAGTTCAGAATAACAGTCCTTCTAACACTGCCCACGCTGGCACTTAGCCTCTAGTCCACACCGGGCCTTGACTCCAAACCACACCAGGCTTTACCTCGAGGCTCTTGGGGCTGGGAGATAGCTCTGTAATCATCTGAAGGCCAGAAGTCCATGCTGAAGCCATGCCAGGCCAAATGACCACCACATTGGGCAGGGAGACCCCAATGCCAGGCCAACAGGCTGCCATGTCAGGCCGAGAGGCTGCCATTATGGGCTGAGAGACCACCATGCTGAGCTCAGACATCGCCATGTTGGGTCCTTGCTGAGGCTGGGAATCTGTGTCCATGCTGAGGCTGGGAGTTCGTACCTGTGCTGAGGTTGGGTTTTCAGGATAGTGCCAAGAAGAAAGAGAAAAAAAACACAAAAGGGGAAAAAAAGAGAAGACAAGAAAAGAAGCAGTTGGTAAGGACAAGTCCGGCTAAACAGTCCTATGCCCCCGCCATCTTGGATCTGAGAGTAAATGAGAGTATACAGGATTTATTTCATTTGTAACAGAAAAACCCAAATGAGATGAATTACTAATTTTACAATTTCATTAAATGTAATTAACAAGCAATGCACTTCAAATGAATAACTGTACTATTATGCCAAAAACTTTCAAAGATGTAACAACAACTCAAATCCAGTATAATCCAGTTTCTAACTAGCCAAGAACATAGAGTCATAGAGATGTGCAACACAGAAGCAGACCCTTTAGTCCAACCCGTCCAAGCTGACCAGATAGCCCAACCCAATCTAGTCCCACCTGCCAGCACCTGGCCCATATCCCTCCAAACCCTTCCTATTCATATACCCATTCAACTGCCTTTTAAATATTGCCTCTGGCAGTTCATACCACCCTCTGCATGAAAATGTTGCCCCTTAGGTCTCTTATATCTTTCCCCTCTCACCCTAAACCTATGCCCACTAGTTGTGATTCCCCCCCCCCCCCCCCCCCCCGGGAAAAGACTCTGTCTATTTATCCCATCCATGCCCTTCATGATTTTATAAACCTCTATAAGGTCACCCCTCAGCCTCCAGTGCTCCAGGGAAAACAGTCCCAGCCTGTTCAACCTCTCCCTATAGCTCAAATCCTCCAATCCTGGCAATATCCTTGGAAATCTTTTCTGAACTCTTTCAAGTTTCACAACATTTTTCTGATAAGAAGGAGACCAGAATTGCATGCAATATTCCAACAGTGGCCTAACCAATGTCCTGTACAGTCACAACATGATCTCCCAACTCTGACCAATAAAAGAAAGCATACCAAATGCCTCCTGCACTATCCTATCTACCTGAGACTCCACTATCAAGGAGCTATGAACCTGCACTCCAAGGTCTCTTTGTTCAGCAACACTCCCTAGGAACTTACCATTAAGTGTATAAGTCCTGCTAAGATTTGCTTTCCCAAAATGCAGCACCTTACATTTATCTGAATTAAACTCCATCTGCCACTTCTCAGCCCATTGCCCCATCTGATCAAGATCCTGTTGTAATCAGAGGTAACCCTCTTCGCTGTCCACTACACCACCAAATTTGGTGTCATCTGCAAACTTACCAACTGTACTTCTTATGCTGACATCCAAATCATTACATAAATGATGAAAAGTAGTGGACCCAGCACTGATTGTTGTGGCACTCCACTGGTCACAGGCCTCCACCACTAGCATCTGTCTTCTACCTTTGAGTCAGTTCTGTATCCAAGTGGCTAGTTCTCCCTGTATTCCATGAGATCTAACCTTGTTAACAATTCTCCCATGAGGAACCTTGTCAAATGCCTTACTGGAGTCCATATAGATCACACCTACTGCTCTGCCCTCATCAATCCTCTTTGCTACTTCTTCAAAAAACTCAATCACTTTTGTGAGATATGATTTCCCATGCACAATGCCATGTTGACTATCCCTAATCAGTCCTTGCCTTTCCAAATACATGTACATCCTGTCCCTCAGGATTCCCTCCAACAACATGCCGACCACCAACATCAGGCTCACTGGTCTATAGTTCCCTGGCTTCTCCTTACCACCCTTCTTAAACAGTGGCACCACGTTAGCCAACCTCCAGTCTTCTGGCACCTCACCTGTGACTATCGATGATACGCAACATCTAAGAATAATTAAAAATAGAATATCTAACAATTTCCAAGAACATAATATCGATCAACATTTAAAGTAATGCTTTGCCTTAAAGCCCTGAATAAGTAAGTTACCTACTCCCAGTAGGAGAAAATATGTTTTGAAAAGTATGATTGAGGGTTCCTAATCCTTCTGAAATTTCAGTGAAAGTCTTAGTTTTATATTGAATGGATCCCTCCAGCTTTGCAAATATGTGTTAAGCTTCTGGTTTTTGTTCATCCCATTTTCATACGACGTTTAACATAATTCCTTTATTATCCATTGAATGTTCCTTTATGAAGTTGTGAGCTTTTATTTAGTCAACTTGTTTGTGATGATTTATTTCTTCCTTGGATATTCCTTACATGACTCCCTTCCTTTCAATCTTAAAAGTAGCCTTTGTTAAAGATTTATCAGTAAAGAAAATGTTTCATTCTCTGTCTTATCAAATATTGCTGATTTTTGATATCTCCGTGATAAAGGTCCTTGCTATCATTTATCAGTTTCATGCTTCCCATATAGCTTCTGTAATTAACGTTAGTTTTCAAACCTAGGTGTGATATTGTCCTGTATCTGTCTGAGAATTCTTTTTGGTGATTAAGCTATTGTTTATTTGATGTCTGTATTGAATACTAATCTAATAACTTAATTAATAGCAAATGTGTGTTGTCTCCATACCAATTCTAGGTATATCCTAATTTTGAAGTGGACCTTGCTGGTTTTTCCTGCTCGTTGCAAGGTGCGTTTAATGGTTAACTCTGACATGTTGAGATAGGTCCTCAGAAAATTAAATCATCAACTAGGCAAGGCAATTTGTCACAGAATGGGATATAGTCATCATCTTGACATAAAATGGAATATTTGGTAATCTTTGTAGAATATTTAGTTTAATATATGCTGACATGTGAATTCAGCAGTGGTTTGTTCAGATTTTAGAAATAGACAGAACTAAGAGATCCTACAACTACTAGATCAAATCTACACTCTGCATTTTGGCCACATCCAGTTGTGAATGGTGGAAAACACTAAAACAAGTAACAGGAGATTGAGGTTCCAGAATTAATCCAATCTTCAATGATGAGGGAACCCAGCACATCAATGCAAAACACAAGGCTGAGTTATTTGCATCTATTTTCAGCCAGAAGTGCTAAGTAGATAATCCATCATGGCCTCCTCGTGAGGTCCCCAGTATTATAGATGCAACTCTTCAGCCAACTCGATTCGTTCCACATGGAATCAAGAAATGGCTAAGAGCACTGGATACTGCAAATGTTATGGGCTCTGACAACATCCTGGCAAGCTATCCCAATACAGTTACAACACTAGCATCTATCCGAAAATATGGAAAATTGCCCAATTATGTTCTGCGCAAAAAGCAAGACAAATCCAATTCAACTGATTAATCCCATATGTCAAGTCTCGATCATGAGCACAATGATGAAAGGGATCATCATTAGTGCTATCAAGTTACAAGTGACACTCCCCAGGGCCACTCAGCTCCTGACTTCATCACAGCCTTGGTCTAAACACGAACAGAAGAGCTGAATTCCAGAAGAGAGGTGTGATTGAATGCCTAGATAAAAAGGCAGTATTTGGGAGAGTGTGGCATCAAGGAGTTCCAGTAAAATTGGTGTCAATGGGTATCGGGGCAAACTCTCCATTGGTTGAATTCATACCTGGCACATGGGAAGATAGCTGTTGTTGTTGGTAGTCAGTTATCTCAACTTCAGAATAACTTTGCAGGTGTTCATCAAGGTAGTGTCCTAGGCCCAACCATCTCCAGCTGCTTCATCAATGACCTTCCCTCCATCATGAGGTCAGAAGTGGGGATAATCACCAATGATTGCACAAGGTTCAGGACCATTCATGATTCCTCAAGTACTGAAGCAGTCTGCGTCCATAATATTCTGTCTTGGTCTGATAAATGACAAGTAATATTTGTGCCAAATAAGTGTCAGGCAATGATCATTTCCAACAAGAAAGTCTAACTATTGCCTCTTGGTAATCAAAGGCATTATGATAGTTGAACTCCGCATTGTAAGTATTGTGGTTACAAAAACAGGTCATACATTAGGAATTCTGTCGCAAGTAAGTGACCTGTTGTCTCTACAAAACCTGTTCACCAACTACAAAACAGAAGTCACATAAGGTGGAATACTTTCCTGTGCTTTGGTGAATGCAGCTCTAACAACATTCAAGAAGCTTCACACCAGCCAGAACAAATCATTCCTTTTCATAGGCTGATTGGCACACCATCCACCCACCTTTCAGTATTCACCCCCATCACACCAACACACAATGGCAGGAGTGTGTATCATGTTGATAACATACTGCAGTAACTTGCCAAGGTTCTTCCAACAAACCATTCTAAACCTGGGACCGTCACTACCTGGAATGACAAAGGCAACAGGTACTTGGCAACACCACCAGCTGCAGGTTCCCCTCAAGTCACACATCATTCTGGCTTGGAGCAACATTGTCTTCTCTTCTCTGTTGCTGGGTTACATTACTGAAACTCCCTTCCCACAACACTGTGGTATCCCTGCATCCCAAAGACTGCAGTAGTTTGAGAAGGCAGTTTGACATCATCCTCACTGCCCGCATTGCATGAACAATTTTTTTTAAATGGTGCAGCCTCGCAGACCCTGCATCTTGATGTTTGATTATTGGAGGCGTACAGTATAAACCATTCTAAAATGTCCAGGAATACATGAATAGCTGTTGCTGAATCAACAAAAATTGTGTTAAAATTCTTGACTTTTAATATTATTGATCTCATTCAGACCATCATCTTGTACTCTTGGTTGACAAAATCTACTTGATTAATAAGGTATGTAATTAGCATATCTTCTGCTTCTTCTTGTTCACTTTACTAAGCTCTTTGTTTTGGAAGTTAGCTGTTTGTTTGAATTTCTCTTCAAAGATTATCTGACATTGCAGGGTTGCTGAATGTTTTCAAATCTACCACAGTGAAGGTATTGGCCGCCCTCTGTTGGACAATTTTGTCACCTACAATATCTCCTTGCAAAACTTCAAAATGGCGGTTCCCATCTTTTCCCCATTTTCTGGTGGGTTTCCCTGGAGCAAGGCAACCATCTTTGGTCCTAGTTTGCTGAAAGGTCCAAATTGACCCTCAGCCTTGCATTGAACTAGTCCTCAAACCCCACACTGCATTGCGCTTTGCATTCAATCTGCCTCAATCTGCTCACCTGCTTAAAGGTCAGCCATTGCTCTGACTGGAATTAATCAGCAAGTATACTGTCAAGAGTTTAAGCAACTCAATTTCTTAGTATTGAATCTTCATATGAATTAGTGGCACCATATATATGGCATGGTGGCTCAGTGCCTCACTGCGCCAGGGACACAGGTTTCATTCCAGCCTTGGGCGACTGTGTGTGGAGTTTGCACACTCTCCCTGCATCTGCGCGGGTTTCCTCCGGGTGCTGCAGCTTCCTCCCACAATCCAAAGATGTGCAGGTCAGGTGAATTGACCATGCTAAATTTCCCATAATGTTCGGTGCATGAGTCAGAGGGAAATGGGTCTGGGTGGTTACTCTTCAGAGTTTCGGTGTGGACTTGTTGGGTCAAATGGCCTGTTTCCACACCATAGGGAATCTAAAAAAAGACCTCTGATGAAATCTACTGAGAGACTGGTTTCTGGAACTCATAGCCAGAGCAAACATACTCAAATAATAAGATTCTCAGGGCTGAAATAAGTATCAAAGGCTGCAAGTATCAGAAATTTACTGAGGTTTCATCTTCACTTTGCCTGAAAAAAAATCGCTTCAGCAATGGGTCCACTGCATATGATAAAGAACTGACCTGGAGCTGTTGCTAGGTCAAGTGGGGACCTGATGTAATTTATACCTGTAGAACTGTCTTCCCCGATCCCATCTAAGCTCTCATGTTAGTCCATCTATCCCCTCCAATTTGGGAAAGAGCATGGACTGCTCAGTTAGTGCACACATCCTGCCACTTTAGAGTATGTCTCACTTTATGGTTGAGCCATTGAGCCATTGCCTTTGGGAAATCTTCTGAGGAGCCTCTGCCTCAGAGTTCAACCTTGCCTCATGGTTCTTCAAAGTCAACTTTAAAAAATGTCACCCTTAAACAGGTATCTCCATCACTGCTACAACATTTGATCCGATTCTCAGGTGAGTTTTTCAAGTCATAAAACAAGCTCAGGCCAGACTGTTTAATAATTGCTAAATTAAGCTCATTGTCACACTGCACATAATGGTAAGGGTGCAGAGCAGCATACTTATGCTGTCCAGGGTTCAACTTCTTAGTAAAACACTAACATGTAACTATTGACATCACAGTGACATCACAGCTTACCTCAGAGACTCGTGTTCATTAAACCCTATCTCCAGAGAAGGTGCTATCTAATGAGCATCAGTTGAGTTGCTGGAGCACATCTTGTACATGGCAATGAAATGATCGATTATAAATTTCTGAAGTTCATTTGTACCCAAAGTTCCAATACTTTCTTAATCTCCTAATACTTTTTTTTCCTGAATCAACCTGTTCAGAGATGTTATTGCACATCACTGGAGCAGGTGGGACTTGAGCCCAGGCCTCCAGATACAGGAATAGGGACACTGGACGTCCAAAGATCAGGAGGGTGAGGTTGAAATGTTACCAAAAACACAACAAAATATTTTACAAACAACTAAAAAGGAAATGCAAGCACCTATAACCAAAAAAAAATCATCCATGGACTCCATAGCGCCAGAAAATAAACTGTTAGGCTGGGAGTCCATTAACCACAGCCATCTGTGTTTATGCAAGACTGCTGCTTCCAATACCCTCCACTCCAATTCCCATGATTAATAGGAGGACACCCGCATAGAGAACCCTCCACTGGGAATCCCCGCTGCCTGGTGACAAATAAGCACATTGAGGTGTATCCAGGCAGCAGATGTAGGAGTCATGGTGGGTGGTGTACAGCCTGTACAAAGAATGCCTCTTTGCGAGGCAGTAAGACACACTACAAATACCTAAGGGGTGGCTCAGGTTGTGGGGCACAGGCTCCTGAGGGAGGTTCAGCAACTGGGGCCAATGTGAAATTCCATCTGAGCAGAGGTATGCAGAGACAGGATTCCATTACACAACCTGAGCATTCTCCAACTGGTGCACAACGTCAGGTCCAAGCACTGCCATTTTCAGGTGACAGATGGCATTGGCTGCAAGTTGGATGTCCACCACTGCCCTGCTTGCCAATTGCAGCGGCAACCTCCAGACCAGGCCTCCACCACCCAGCACGTCTCAAATTCTTGTCACCCCCACAGTCTTCCCTTCCGCCAGCCACTCAAATCCATGATGGTGGAGGTGTGGATTCCTGAGCTGTGGCTCTCTGACAATCGCCACTACCTTCAGCAGGAAGACCCAGCCTGAATCGACCATGTTCGAGACTTTGACCAAGCTATGGTAAAAGACAGTTAGGTAGCATCCAAGGAGCAGGAGAGTCAACATTTCACTTCTGATGAAGGGCTTATGCCCGAAACATCGACTGCGTTTTTCCAGCAACACACTCTTCAATTCTGATCTCCAGCATCTGCAATCCTCATTTTCTCCTGTGCTGAAAGACAGGCAGCCACCTGAGTGAATAAACCTAGTTGTCAATAAACAGGAGCTGTGTGTCATAGTTGAGGATGTGCACCAGATGGAAAATCTTTTTATTTTAATTTGGGATGTTGTGGAGAGGGATGGGGGCACCAGCAATACCAGCATTTGTTGTCCATCCATACTTGAACTGGTTTGGTCTCAAGGCCAATTCAGAGGGCTGTTAAGTCAACAAAATTGCTTGGGTCTGGAGTCCCAAGAAGCCCAGACCAGGTAATGGCAGCTGATTTCATTCCATAAAGAACATTAGTGAACCAGAGGAATTTTTACATCAATCAACACATGGTTACAATAGACCAGGTTTTAATTGTAGTTTTTGTTGAATACAAATTTCACCATGTACCACAGAAAGATTCAAAGTCATACCCCCAGAATATTAGCCTGGCTTCTGGACAACCAGACCAGAAACACCAGAACCACGCCACCACAGCTTAATCTTTGTGTAGGATTTTATATTTTAAACATCATTCCTCTTGTGCAAGCAATGCTCGCTGACCCTGTCCACTATTTCTTTAATTTCAAAAATAAACTTTGATAAAATATACATCCATAGTCTCTACATCAGTTCATTCCTGTACAGTTATCATATGGAGAGCAAACATACATTGGAGTTTGACTTTCCTGACAGTTCCAATCAACCAAATACATTTCTTACTAATGCAAAATACTATTTACATATATTTGAGGCACTGGGAGGGTCCAGTAACTAAATGGATCCCTGTTCCACTTTGGCAGAAAGACCTCCAACAGTAGTCTATTCCCATTACGCCTTTATAGCAGCTACCCCAAGCTTAAGTACATCCCTCAGCATGTTGTCTTGGACCTTGGAATGTGCCAGCCTGCAAAACTCAGTCAAGGTTGATGTCTTGCACTGGAAGACCAACAAGTTCCAGACAGACCGAAGAGTGTTTTTCACTGAGTTGATAGTTCTCCAGGCAAGTCGATGTTTGGCTCAACGTGTGTCCTCGAGAACAGACAATAGAGCACACGGAGCTGTTCAAGATGAACCTCGACAAAAACCATTGCATTTCTTCCAAACTTCTTTTGAAAAGGCACATTCCAGCAGGAGGTATATGACTCTACCACCCACCACCCCACCCCAATAGCTACTTTAATGGAAGCATGTACTGGTGCAGAAAGTCTGGGCAGACAAGAAGGATCTCACAGGTAGTGCCTTTCTAATTACCAGCCCAGCTATGTCTTGGTGCTTGTTAGAAAGTTCTGGTGATGAGGCATTCTGCTCAGGGAACAATCTGACAGGATTCACCCTCTCCTGTTCCCACAAAGTCATGAGGATACTATGTGCTGACCACGTCCTTATGGTTTTGTGATCAAAGGTGCTTTTCTTTGCAAATTTCTTACAAAAGACAGGTGATATGGAATGGTCCAACTACTTGGAGCATTCTGTGATGCTGAGGCCAGGCCCATCTTCACAACATCAGGACAGGTAGAATCTCAGTACTTAGCACAGATCTGGCCCATTCACGTAGTGACACTTGGTGTTTGTGTACTGAGGGTCCATGCACAGCATGATGCAGCCACGCACAATGGTGATTATTACGACGAGGGCAGTGTTGGGTATATTCTTCCCCCCTTATCCAGAGTTTTGTACATTGATGTACTTATGGACATGGTCCATCATAGACTCCAGCTGAAGTGGAAGATGGCTTGGGTAACTGCAAAAGGAATGGGCCAGACCTGCACCACATACATCATCGAGAGTACCTCACACTTGATGACTAAGTTTTTACCTGCAATGGAGAGGGAGTAGTGCTCCCAAAAGCCCAGGTTCTAGCTCACCTTAGTGATACATCCCTCTCTAATTCTGGCACATGCCCAGGCCCTCTCAACCATATTCCTAGCACCTACAGGTAATCTGACCCGAAAGTGAAGAGGATAAAAGATCAGTTGGCCCAGTTCCTAAAGGACATGACCTCGTTCTTGCCTTAATTTACCTTTACTCCAAAGGTAATTTCAAACTGGCTGCAGATGCTCATGAGTCTGTTCACTGACAGCAGATCTGAGCAGAAAATGGCAATATCACCAATGTCCAGGGAGGCTTTGACCTGCAGGCCTCCACTGTCTGAAATAGCCATCCCTCTCAGACTCACATCTTTCCTGATGGGACTCGGTAAATGGCTCTATACAATACACAAATAAGGCAGCAGAGAGAGGCCTTGCCTGAGTCCAGATCTACTTAGGAAGCTTTCTGATTCCCACCCATTGAGTGAGACTGTTCTACTGATGTTAGTGTGGAGCAGCTAGATCCATTGTGCACTTCCTCCTCAAAGCCTAGTTTGGATAGCAAATCCATATGTAGGTGTGCAAAAGCCTTCTCCTGGTCCAGGCTGATAAAGGGGGCATCCTGCACATCTGCTATGTTTAAGTACAGCTGGCAGCTAATTCAGTACATGATCAGTGCTTTCAATTGTCACCAAAATATACTGAAATGAACACTGTTTGGTCACATCAAGCTAAAATATAGAAGAACACAGACGTTTTTCATAGCAACTTTATGGTTAGAAAAAAAAAAGCCAGTGAGCTATTCCAAGCAGATTTTCAATCCTCACTGGTCAGTAAACTGCTTAATAATAAATATTTTTGAGATTATCTATTCTATTTAGCAATTCAAAATAGCAAGTGGAAACCATTTAAACTCATTTAACCAGCAGAGAACGTAACGATGGAGCTGAAGTTGTATGCAGTTCTGTTTGCCACACAATGGGATGTGGTTGCCTCAAGAGGGTTTCTTGAAATTTGCTCATAGTGAGTATCAATAGCTAGGCCAGCAATTATTGCCAATCCCCAATTGTCAAGGCGGCAGTTAATAGTCAATCACATTGCTGCTGGTCTAAAGTCAGAAGTAGGCCAGATCATGTTAAATTGGCAGATTTCCCTCACTAAATGACATTGGACTACATGTGTTTTCAGGTTGCAACATTAAGATAAATAGGGTGAAACTGTCCCATTAATCTGGGAGCCAAAAGTCAGGGGGTACATTTAAGGTAAATGTGCTCAACTGCCAGCTCCTTTAAGGATTCTTTTCACCCAGAAGGTTGTGGCTATCTGAAACTCAGTACCTGAAAGAGTAGTAGAGGTGGAAACATTCAACAACTATTTACCTGAGCAGTTGGAGCACCATAGCATGCAAAGCTGTGGTGACATTCTGGAAAACAGGATTAGATGAATGTGTGATGACTGGCGTGAACACAATAGGCCTGTTTCCCTGCTTTAAAATCTCTATGATTCTAAATTAGTAAGTCTGATGAGTAATTGCAAAGGTGTTGAGCCACCTTGAAGCAGCCACCCAAGATTGAAGGCTATAGGAATCATCATATTCCAAAATAAAACAAGTGGAAAGCATTAATAAAAAGTTTTATTTTGTAAGCATTTCAAAGATCAACAAAAACACAAAGCTGCAATTTTTAGGCAATTACAGTGTGGCAATCTCAGATTCTAGCACAATGTTTGATACACCAAGAACCTTACAACAACTCAAAAGCAAATTAACTGCCCCTTCCCCAAAGCCAGATGGTGATGCGTGTCAACATGAAGTTGCTCTCACCATGCCATTTTTATTCTCTTCACTGTACCGACCAAGGCAAGCATCAAACAAAACACCACTAAAGGACAGAGACTTTGGATCACCCAAAGACACTGTTATAGTGTGTTAACTATACAAAACAAAAATAAACTGTACAGTTTAAAATCAAATTCTCATATACATAGCCTTATATATTTTAAAAAGAAGCAGTGTGTACAGGGCAAGGGTAAATGCTCTATAGCTGAGAAATGTTGCTGGAAGAAAGTTGAATAAAATTCAGTCGTCATCTTCTTCCTCTTCCTCCTCCTCTTCCTCATCCTCTTCTTCCTCATCTTCCTCCTCCTCTTCCTCCACCACCTTCTTCTTTTCTACTTTGGCAGTTGAAGCCTTCTTGGTAGAATCAGACTTTGTTTTAGCACGATATGCTGCAAGGTCCTAGAAATCAAGAATGTTTCTTTAGTTTTGCTAAAAGCAATAGGTAAGTAAATATCCACTTTTGGTTACAGTAACTATTAGCCAAGATCAATGTAATTTAATATTTGGTAAAATTTTGACTGATAATGCTCTCTACATCAATAGACCTGATACAGCATCAGTATGTGCTGACAAGGTTATGGCAAGTTTAAACATTGAATTGTGCCAAGTTGCAGAATCACATCAGGAATTTTCATCCAAATATCCAAACAGTATTACTCATTTGCAAACACTTCTTACCCCTCCTATCTTATTGCCCCCCACACCTTTCCAAATCTGCTAATTTAAAGGTCACTAAAATCACACATTAATCGCCATCAAGTTATTTTGGCACAAGGGTAGAAGGGAAACAAAAAAAGTTAGTATCTTTTGGTCAAATATTACCATTTCATATCTTTCCTTGAGTTTTGCTGCCCTCTTTTCATATGGAATCTTTTCGCTTGCAGATGTTGCATTCCAAAGCAGTCCCAACTTTCTGGCTGTATCCCCAATTGATGCTCCAGGATTTTCCTCTTTAATTTTGGGGCGCCAGTCAGAGCAGAACACAAAGAAAGCAGATCTGAAATTAATTAGAGGCAGTAAGTAAGTATTAAAAGGCAAACGTGCACAATATGAAATTGTAAACTGATCTACCAAGTAAATGCATGGAACGTTAAACCAACTTTCTTCATTGTAGCTTTGGGGATATTGCTGGCGGCAGCTGTCCCATTTGCTGAAGATAGGGCACATGCTTCAGCACGATAGTTATATGGAGGAACTTTTATTAAAAATGCATTTGAGCATTTAAACACTGTTTACAGCTCTAGTCAGTGAAGTGGCACAGTGAATGTTTCTTGAATATAGTTTCTATTGCAGATTCCTAGCAAAGAAAGCATTTTGCTTTGTAATTGTGTTAGAATATATTTTATGAAAACTTACGGAGGCCTCTTTGGTGCATTAGGGTCCTTCTTTTTCTTCATTTTCTTGGCACCTTTTGGTGGCTCATAATTCTTCATTTCTTTCTCCCAACGGATCTTGTCTTCTTTTGCCTTATCTTCAAATTTTAGTTTCTCTTTACTCGTCATGGACTGTAAAAGAATTTAACTAAAACAACATCACAAAAAAAACTGCACATTTACTTTATGCAAGATTTTTATGACCGACCAAACAAATTAAAACCTTAAGCTACATTTTTGGCAACTAAAATATCTAGCATTATTGATCCCATTCTTGCCACCATCCATGATGATTTTGTAAAACTGAATTTTCTCTTCCACGGTTTTGAGTCTAATCCAATTCCAGTTGAGGAAAGTAATGTTCCAGTAACACATTTTCCGTCTTGTTATTTTCATCAACCAAAAATTAGGGCAAAGATGGTACCTATCAGATTCATGTAATATTAACGTATGTTTTTGTTTGAAAAACACATTTGTACCAGATAAAAAAATAAACTAAAGCACAGAAGCTGTAAAGAGTATTCTGCACCTAGATACAAAAGAACAATTCTGATGCTGCAGTTAACAAGCACAAAACTGATTAGTGTCAGAGTTAATAAATACAAAAACTTGGGCAATTCACTTCAGAAGGTGCAGAGGTGATCGTCTACTACTCTAAAACACACTCTACCATTGTGAATGTTAATCCAGGATACTGTTTTAAAGTTAAATTGGTCCAGAAAAATAGCAAAGTTAGTGCAGTGGAAAATTCAACACCAATGTAAATTTGTACAGAAGAATTTCCAGAGTGAAAATGCTGAATATATATTAAGAAACAAATGGATAATAAATTAAGGGTGGGGAAGAAAATATCTGCCAATTTTCTAGATGCATGATTGAAGATGATGGACTAAATGGCCTCTATCAACACTATTAACCGAATGCCGATATTTCCAGGGCATGACCAAATATTTAAATCTAGCAAATAAATGTGTAACCCAAGTTACATGGACGTGAACGTCCCACCTTCCATCTTTCCGCACACTTCTTTGAGAATTCGGAGAAGTTGACACTTGCATCGGGATGCTTCTTCTTGTGCTCCTCACGACAAGTTTGGACGAAAAATGCATACGAGGACATTTTGCCTCGGGGTTTTTTTGGATCACCTCTTGCCATTTTGGCTTCTGTCTGAAGAACAGGAAAACGATTAATTCAATTCAGCACGATTCTTAATCTTGCACTGCTTTTAAGTTTTTTTAAAAAAAAATGAAATTGAGGCGAGGGGCTCCTGTTTTTAAAAGGGATGAATCTTAGGATCGTAATTTAATTTAATAGAACATAGCCAACTGTTCGTTTCAAGTGAGAAGAAACAGAACTTTTCGGATTATTATAAGAGATTGATAGCATATGGTGATGCTAATACAGATGAGCTATCTCGGTACCTTAAATTACCTGCGTCTGCCTGTTACGAGAAGTGTTACACTATTCAGAATTGCCTTTCATTTGAAACCTTCTCGAAACAGCAAATTGCTACCCCATTCACAAGATATGAAAAACAACCGCGCCCACATATTTCAGTATGGGACGGGGGTGGGGGAACGAACGGTACACCATTTCAAACAGCCTAAATGAAATGCATCCGACTTGGCAATTTTTGTTTGAACGTAAATCCAATCCGCAGCAAAACTTTGATTTAAAAGTAAAAAGAGACTGAACTGGTTTTCCTTTTTTTAAAAAAAATGTTTCCGGAATATCACAGCCCCACCTAAACATTTAACGCCGTTATATTGGAAAGTTTAAAAAAAAATACAAAATTAACACGAGTCTGTTTGCCAGATCACTTCGTGGCTTTTACTAGTGACATTAATCCCCACTGGTGAAGGTGAAGAAAAACAAAAAAGAAAAACTGAGAAAAACAAAATCTCCATTTTAAAAAAAATATTTTATTTTCCAAGCTTATTTTTAAAAAGTTAATCCGTTCTAAACATTTTATCCCGTTTGAAATTGCGTGGCGAAGTGCCTGTACTTCAAGCTGTAGACTGGAGCAATGGCTGAGAACAAAAAAAAGGAAAGAGGTCAAACAACAACGACAATATTTCTTCATCCATGTTGAAAAATCCTTCTTCATGAGAGAAAGTCCCCTTCAAATATCACCAAACACCGCCTTCGGACCGTTTCCAATCTGCAGGCGCCCGTTTTCCGTGTGTTTTTCTCGCCTGTGGTCTTTGCGCTGAGTGGTATATAGTTATAGTGTGGGCTTTGTACATATAGTTTAGTGTTCGAGCTGCGAATGGCCGCTTGCCTCTAACACACAGTACAGTACAGTACATGGCTCCATCTTAGCAGCGTCAGTGCGAGGCGCACACACACAGCCCAGCTCCCCTTACAGCCCACATTTCACCCCGCTAACACCGCGGAACCCCGACAAAAAGCGCACGGTTGCAGAGCCCAGAGCCCGGGCCACCCGATGCCGCCCACAGACCCGGCTGCGGAGCCACCTCCGCGGCGCTAGACGCGGTTTGGAAAAGTTGAACCCAACTCGCTCTCGACGCGCTGCTGTTTAATAATGGCTTTCCCTCAGCCGCCGTCAGCCATGTTAAACAGCGCGGCTGAGGGGAATTTTTTTTTTAAGTTTAATCCGAACGTTCTAACAGCGCCCCTTTGTAAAGTAGAATAAGAGAGTAAGACATGCCGGTTTAGGAGACGGTGGATGTTAGCCGTCAATATTGTCGAGTGTCCGCTGTCTCTCTATCTTACACACTGCCTGTCCTACAGCCGCTCGCTGCAATGGCTGTGGACGCGCTCACTGCCTGCGCACTATCCACAGTCACTGCCGCACTCCCATTGGCCACAACGCAGGCACTGCGCTCACCCATTGGCCAGTGCTCTTCCATTGTTCTGACTAGAACTGCTCCTCCATTGGATGCCAGGGGGAAAACGACGGCCGAGGGCGAAACAGCGCGCAAATACAAACCCAAACAGAGAACACACAGACGAGGCACCGAGCTCACAGACAGGCAATGAATACACTGACAGGCACTGGTCACACAGACAGGCAGTGGGTACACTGACAGGCACTGATCACACAGACAGGCAGTGGATACACTTACAGGCACTGGCCACACAGACAGGCGGGGGGACACTTACAGGCACTGATCACACAGTTAGTGGGTACACTTACAGGTACTGATCACACAGACAGGCAGTGGGTACACTTACAGGCACTGATCACATAGACAGGTAGTGGGGATACTTACAGGCACTGATCACACAGTTAGTGGGTCCACTTATAGATTCTGATCACACAGACAGGCAATGAATACACTGACAGGCACTGATCACATAGACAGGCAGTGGGGACACTGAGTGACACTGATCACACAGACAGACATTGATCACACAGAGGCACTGAGTACACTGACAGGCATTGATCACACAGGCAGTGGGGACACTTACAGGCACTGATCACACAGATAGGCAGTGAATACACTGACAGACATTGATCACACAGACAGGCAGGGGGGACATTTACAGGCACTGATCACACAGATAGGCAGTGAATACACTGAGAGGCACTGATCACACAGACAGGCAGTGCATACACTGACAGGCATTGATCACACAGAGGCACTGAGTAAACTGACAAGCACTGATCACAGAGACAGGCAGTGGGTACATTGACAAGCACTGATCACACACAGAGGCACCAAGTACACTGCCAGGCACTGATTACACAGACAGTGAGTGTACTGACAGGCGCTGATCACACACAGAGGCACAGAGTACATTGAGAGACATTGATCACACAGACAGACAGTAAATACACTGACAGGCACAAACATACTTATTGGCACACAGACACCAAGCACAAGTTCAAGCGCTGAGCACAAAAAAACAGGTATTTCCTGCTTGGAAAATACGGACAGCCATTAAGCACAGGCAGGCACTGAACAAATGAAGTTGACAGATGAGCATTGAGTACACAGACAGACATTGAACACATGTACAGAGGCACTGAACACACTGATGTACTCAGCACACAGACAGGCACTGAGCACAGCAACAAGAACTGGCCATACACAGTGGCACTGAGCTTACAAAATGGCATTAACACACTCAAAGGCACCGAGCAACTAGAACACACAAAAAATCATATAGTGTAGAAGCAGGCCATTCAGTCCATCGAGCCTCCAAAGCGCATTTCACTCAGACCAACTCCCCCCTATCCTGTCCCTGTAACCCTGCATTTCCCATGGCTAATCCACCTAACCTGCACACTACAGGCAATTTAGCATGGCCAATCCAACTAGCCTGCACATCCTTGCTCTGTGGGAGGAAACTGGAGCCCCTGGTGGAGACCCACATAGGCATAGGGAGAACGTGCAAATTCCATACAGTCACCCAAAGATGGAATCAAACCAGAAGTCCCTTGTTCTGTGAAGCAGCCATGCTATCCCTCAACCTATACACAAGCACTGAGCATTTGAAACAAGACTAATAATATTCAATATCCTTCCTGTTGTTTATTTTTTAAAATGGCCTTCATTTCCTTATTGATTATCATCTATTTGTGTTGGCATAATGCAATTCGTACCTCAATTAAATTAAACTGCTGCAGCCTGCACTTCTCAAGGAGGGAAACTACTTGCTCAGGTTATTAAAGATTGGAAGATCCAAAGTGAATAAGTATTTTGAATTCACAGGTGTACTTGTTCAATTGTGCAGTATTTGATTATGTGTAGTTTCCAGAGAAATGGAAAGAAAGCTTAAAGCATGAAGCTGTACACAGGAGAGCAGACATTTAAAATGATGTGCCTATTCAGGCATAAGAACTAATGTCTCATCACTGCATACCTCCAAGGCATAAAAAACATAATTGGTAACAAAGAAGAGTATGGTTTATATTTACTGACTGTCTGTGAGGTGTTGCATTTTGGTAAGGCAAACCGGGACAGGACTTACACAGTTAATGGTTGGGCCCTGGGTAGTGTTGTCAAACAGAGAGACCTAAGGGTTCAGGTACATAGTACATTGAAAGTTGCAACACAGGTAGACAGAGTGGTAAAGAAGGCATTTGGAATGCTTGCCTTCATTGCTCAGACCATTGCACTTAGAAGTTGGGATGTCATGTTGCGATTGTACGGGATGTTGGTGAGACCATTTTGGAATACTGTGTACAGTTCTGGTCACCTGCTGTAGGAAGGATATTATTAAATCGGAGAGGGTGCAGAAAAGATTTATAAGGATTTTACTGGGACTGGAGAGTTTGAGTTATAAACTGGGATATTTTTCATTGGAACATAGGAGGTTGAGCGTGACCATATAGAGGGTTATAAAATCATGAGGGCCATGGATACGGTGAATACAATGGTTTTTTCTTTAAGTTTGGTGTGTTCAAAACTAGAGGGCATAATTTTAAAGTGAGAGGAGAAAGATTTAAGAGGGACTGAAGGGTGACTTTCACACAGAGGGTGGTTCATGTATGGAGTGAACTGCCAAAGGAAGTGATAGATGCAGGTACAATTACAACGTTTAAAAGAGATTTGGACAGGTACATGAAAGGTTTGGAAGGATACAGGCCAAATGCAGACAAATAGGACTAGTTTAGTTTGGGAAACTTAGTTGTAATGGACAAGTTGGACCAAAGGGTCTGTTTCTGTGCAGATTGATTCTATGACTCTATTCGTCCTGTGTAGAGATTGAGTGACAAACTCTAACATGGTTATTTTTCACAACTTTTACTCCTGCAACAGACATCCTACACTTTATGTCAAATAAATTATTCTGGTTTGCAATAATGGGTCACATTCAAATATAATGTCAGGACCATCAGGCATATCTTCAAGATGGCCAATCATCTGTGGATTATTATAAGTCATGTAACTCACTAATAATTGTAATACCTCAAGTAGAATCATACTAGCAGTCCAGCTTTGGTCTTTAGAAAGTTAAAAGGTAGTTTCTAAGTCATTGCCAAAGGCTCCTCTGGGATAAAGAGATAAAGCTTTTAACAATAGATTATAAATATTAAGATTAAACAATATGCAGGAAACACGGATCTAGAAGCAGTTTGGGGAGAGATAAGAACTCATAAAGGCAAGAAGTCACCTGTGGGTGTGGGGTACAAGTTTCCTCACAGTCACCACATGGAAGGATGGTGTGTAAGTGAAGAAGCAATGGGAGCTTGTAAAATACGTATGGTGATAATCATAGAGGATTTAATCTCCCTTTAGCCTAGAAAAATCAGGTAGACAAAATAGACCAAAGAGCAGTGCTTAAAATGTTTTCAGGATAGTATCTTGGAACAGCAAGGTCTGGAGCTGACCAGAGATAGGCAATACTAGATCTGGTATTAATGCAAAGAGATAAGACTAAGTAATGATCACGTAGTGAAGATGTTCCCAGGTAACAGTAACAATAATATCTGGGAATTTTACATTTAGTTTGAGGGAGAGAGGAGTAGGTTCATGATTTTAAGTATTGTAGGTTTAAAGTATTTTAAGTCTAAATAAGGACAATTATGAGAACATGGAAAGGAGAGTTAGCTGAAGTAAACTAGTGGACTAAGTTAAGGAATAGATAAATAGAAGTGCAGTGGCAAACAATGTTTTCTTTAAATTTTTTTTCTGCTGTACGTTTGTGACAGCACCTTCTAGAAGAGCAACACAGTGGCTCAATGGTTAGCACTGCTACCTCACAGCGGCAGAGACCTGAATTCGATTCCACCCTCAGGTGACTGTCTGTGTGGAGTTTGCACATTTTCCCAATGTCTGCGTGCGTTTCCTCCTACGGTTCGAAGATGTGCTGGTTAGGTGAATTGGCTATGCTAAATTGCTCATAGTGTTCAGGGATGTGTAGGTTAGGTGCATTAGTCAGGGGTAAATGTAGAGTAATAGGGTAGGTGAACAGGTCTGGGTGGGTCACTCTTTGAAGGGTCAGTGTGGACCTGTTGGGGGCAATGGTCTGTTTCCACAATGTAGGGATTCTATGAAACAGAAGCTGTCAGCACGCTGATTGACATGCTCCAAGCAGCAGTCAATGTGCATTGAGAAACAACATTGGTTTATGGGGATATTTCAGAATACACAGAATTTAAGCATTTCAACTGAAATAATTCCATGAAGGCTGGTATCCCATCACAGGTCACCTTTTATTTACACATGCATAGTACATGAAAATTACCCACCTAGCTTAGAGCTGGCTCTTACAGTGAACAGAGCCTCAGACACACCTGTTATATCTGTCAGCCAGGACTCCTGAACAGGCCAGAATAATAGCCCCAATCAGGGAACTCACATGCTATGAGGCTGACCCGTTTCCAATCAGTACATCCCTCCCCCTCTAAGTCCTGAGACATAGGCCCATTCTTTTTCCTGTAGGTTATCTGGGGGCGTTCAGATCAGGTTCAGTTTCTCTGACTCTACTTCAGATATTAGTGACATTGTCACAAAGCTAGTCCTTTTTTTTTCCCCTAAAAGCTGTTCCTTAGTTCAAGGATACTCTGACCTTATTTTTTTCAGAGGGGTAATAAACCAGGCTGGACTCCGATCAGACTAGTTTGGTACAGAGATGAAAAGGATTTTGAGAGACCTTTTGTTTATATATAAACAGATGAGACTTCAGGCCAAAGTGGTCATGTTTTAGAAGTGACCTGGAGAATGAAAGGGGAGTGGTCAGCTCTCTAGCTGAGCGGTTTAGTTCAGTCCAGAACTGGTTGCGAGTTCAACAGTGAGCTGTGTGGAAACTCTCTCTTCTGCCCTTCTAACTTCAACCTGTAAACATCTGACCCTTTTTTGTACTGTGTTTTAAAGGGGGGTTGCTTATTGGGACTGTTGTGTATATTCAGAACAGTATATTTAGTTCTAGTTTGGATAGACTGGGTTCTGTAGGGGTTCTTTATTCTGTTCTTCGTGTTGCATTGTATAATTTTGTGAATACATTCTTTTGTCTGTTTTAAACCTGGTAGACAACCTCGCTAACTTTAATCCAGATAATTTTCACTGTGCACTTACTGAAACAAATTGCAAAGTTATGGTCTGGGCTGACTACTTAAGAATGTTTTGAGTGGTCTGACCTACTCCATAACAACATGTACTACACCGTAGCTGCCTCTTGTGTCCAGAGTGTCTCAGCTCATCTTCATCATCTTCTTCAGACAGTAACAGCACCAAAGTTGCAATATCTGTCGTGTCCATCTCATCCTCAGAAGTTGGGCGGAGGGGGAGAACCCACTGGTGCTGCAAGGCTTGCCGGCTGTTCTGAGGGACCGGATATGTTTTGGTCTTGTTCCCATTATAAGGCTGCAGCCTTCATGTGGTCCACGTGCTTGTTCAGGACTTACTTTCCTACTCAAACTTTGTACGTTACGGGACTTGACCTTGTGTTGACACTACCTCTTACCCATGCAGGACCATTCCCATGTTATGGACGCCAATCTTCATCCTCTGGAGTATATTGCCTCTCTTGCTTCGAGAAATCTTGTGTCCAGCACTGGCATTCCTAATGCCATTTCACCTTCCCCTCCAGGTCCAGGAAGATCAGGTTTGACCTGGTTGGAGTCTTCACCACATTAAGATCATAAGACCATAAGAAATAGGAGAGAAAGTAAGGCCATTCAGCCTATCGAGTCCACTCTGCCATTCAATCATGGCTGATAGCCATTTCAACACCACTTACCTGCACTCTCCCCGTATCCCGAAATTCCTTGCGAGATTAAGAATTTATCAAACTCTGCCTTGAAGACATTTAACGTCCCGGCCTCCACTGTACTCCATGGCAGTGAATTCCACAGGCCCACCATTCTCTGGCTGAAGAAATATCTCCTCATTTCCGTTCTAAATTGACCCCCTCTAATTCTAAGACTGTGCCCATGAGTCCTAGTATCCCCACCTGACAGAAACAATTTCCCAGCATCCAACCTTTTTATCCATGCATCATTAGATCTCTATTTTCTATTAGATCTCCCCTTAACCTTACAAACTCTAACAAATACAATCCCAGGACCCTCATCCATTCATCATATGTTAGGCCTACCATTCCAGGGATCACCTATGCGAATCACCGCTGGACTCACTCCAATGCTAGTATGTCCTTCCTGAGGTGTGGGGCCCAAAACTGGACACAACATTCTAAATGGGGCCTAGCCAGAGCTTTCCTCAAATCTCAATAGCACATCACTGCTTTTAGACTCCAACTCTCTTGAAATAAATGACAACATTACATTTGCTTTCTTAACCATGGACTCAACCTGCAAGTCAATCTTTAGAGAATCCTGTACTAGCACTCCCAGATCCCTTTGTACTTTGGCTTTATGAATTTTCTCACTGTTTATAAAGTAGTCCATGCCTGTGTTTTCCAAAGTGCAAAACCTCGCATTTGCTCACATTGAATTTCATCAGCCATTTCTTGAACCATTCTCCTAAACTGTCTAAATCTTTCTGTAGCCTTCCCACCTCCTCAGAACTACCTGCCTGTCCACCTAACTTTATATCATTGGTGAACCTCGCCAGAATGCTCCCAGTCTCTTCATCCAAATCATTTATATATAAAGTGAACAGCTGCAGCCCCAACACTGAACCCTGTGGGACACCATTTGTCACCAGCTGCCATTCCGATAAAGAACCTATTATCCCAACTCTCTGCCTTCTGTCAGACAGCCAATCCTCAATCCATGCCAGTAGCTCATCTCAAACACCATGGGCCCTCACCTTACGCAGCAGCCTCCTGCGAGGCACCTTATCAAAGGCCTTTTGGAAGTCTAGGTAGATAACATCCACTGGGTTTCCCTGGTCTAACCTACTTGTTACCTCTTCAAAGAATTCAAAGAATTCTAACAGGTTTGAAACTCTGCTGGAGCTATCCCTTTAGTTCTGTGAGGAGTGGTCCAGGAACCAGGACAATTGGGTATCAACTGAAGCTGTCTTCAAAGGAGCAAGAAATTCAACGTTTTGGGCATACACCCTTCATCAGGAATATGGGAGAAAAAGGGGGAGGAGAGATAAACAGGGAGTGGGGTGGGGCTGAAGGGAAGGTAGGTGGGAAGGCAATAGGTGGATGCAGTTGGGGGGTAATTGTGATAGGTTGGAGGGGAGGGTGGAGTGAATAAGTGGGAAGGGACTTCACTAGTTTCCAAAACTCCCCTCCCCCACCTCACCCCAGATCCATTACTCCAACTCGGCACAGCCCTCTTGACCTGTCTATTTTCCTGCCCACCAATCTGCTCCAGCCACCCCACCGACCTATCACTAACCCCACCCAAACCCCTCTATTTATCTTTCATCCACCGTCCCACTCCACAGTCCTGATGAAGGGCTTATGCCCGAAACATCCACTCTCCTGCTCCTCAGATGCTGTCAGACCTGCTGTGCTTTTCCACCGCCACACTTTTCAACTCTTCTACTGGTGGCACCACCGGTGGTGTATAGGCCAGTGGGAAGGCAGCTCAAGACACCTGCATTTGCCACTTGGCCTCTTGTATATTGTTCCAATTTTTAATTGTACGCACTCAGAATAAGAGCCCACCACTGAATTTGACCTGCAGCTCTGAGCAGCATGGCCCTGTCCTTTTTAAGTAGCCCAAGAAGGAGTTTGTCATCCATTACTACTACAAATCTATGTCCATAAGGGTATTGGTGGAACTTTCTCCCACCAAAGATGACCACTAAACCTTCCTTCTCTATCTGGGTGATTTTCATTCAGCATCAGCCAAAGTCCGAGGAGCATATGCTAGGCCACCGATGAGCCAATAGTACCCCAAAACTGTATGGGGAGGCACCACATATCAGCTCCACATCTCACTTGGGATCATCGTACGCCAACATTTTAAATGATGATAGCTGTTTCTTTCACTTCCCTAAAACTTACATCTTAGCTATGAGACCTTTTCCATGGCTGATCCTTTTTCAATAGCAGATGTGAGGGTGTCAGGATGGAGACTAGATTATGTATGCATTTTCTGTATAATTCACAAACCCAAGGAAAGATCTAAGCTCCAGTGCAGATATAGGAGCCGGGGCACTTTTGATCGTCCTCACTTTATCTTCCAATGATCTTGTCAATTCTGTAGCCCAAGTAAATCACTTTAGGTGCCTGGAATACACGTTGTTCCCTCCGAAAATGTACACATGCCTTAGAGAACCATTTAAATAGTATGTCCAAGTTCTCTAAATACTTTTTGTAAGTCTCCCAGTAATTAGCACGTTAATCAGATAAATGGCACGGGCTGATGATACGCCAAATGGCAGTCTTGTATATTGGTACAAACCCTTGTGGGCATTTATTGTCACATACTCTGGGAATCTTTATCTAACCACAATTGCAAGTACACATGGCTCATGTCCAGCTTCATGAAGGTCACTCCCCCTCGCCAGTTTTGTGTAGAAGTCCTCAATGTGAGGGATTGGGCACTGATCCAGCTGCAAAAAGCAGTTCACCATTTGTTTGAAATCTTCATAGAGGCGAATTGACCCATCAGACTTCACAATCGATACAACCGGTGCTATCCATTCCACCAATTAGACTGATTTGATGATTCCTTTGCTTTCCAGCCTCCAGATTTCTGTTTCTACTTTTGCCCGTAAGGCAAATGGCACTGGGCAGGCCTTGCAGAATCATGGAATTGCTTCCTGGTCAACATCTGGAAGAGCACAGCAGTTCAGGCAGCATCCAAGGAGCTTCGAAATCGACGTTTCGGGCTGGTCAACATGCAAGGTGGCCTTATCCCATTAGGTAGTTTCTAAACCTTCTAGAAAAACTTCCAGGTATTTAATTGGGACTTCACACAGGCAGCCATTTTCTAATTGAAAATCTTTCTCAATCAATTTTGCCCCATCAAGTCTGGGCCCAAGCCTTTTACTATGGTCAGCGATAACTGCACCAGCTGCTTCTTATAAGAGACCAGAATCAAAGTTATACCCTAAGGGATTCCCCGTTATGAGTTCTCAGTCAGCCAATGTCTTATGCAAATTTAAGTGTTGGAGTCCAGAGGAATTTTGATAAAGACTGGCTTCGCAATCACTGATACACTCACACAGATATCGACTGTCATTAGAACTGGGTGACCAATTTAACCAGACATCTATTTTGTTTGGTTCTGATTTGGATGTTGCCAAGCAACTTAACTGTTCCACACCAAAAGGTGTACTTTCTCAGGTGTACAATCTCCTGTATAATTGCTTATGAGTTCTCTTACTCAATTCAGGCCTTTTTTGCTGCCTTGAGTCCTCATGCCAGCAGCAACTACAATCCTTGCCGGCCCGGATCCTCAATTCAAGTTTAAGCATTTGGCTGAAGTTTGGTTTTGTTTTTTGGATTTTGCTGTGGGCTAACCTGGAGTCCCTCTGTTCAGGATATGTCCTGAGTCAGGCCATGCAACTGTTCCCCAAGTTCAATCAGCCTGGCAAGGTTATCCATTTAGGTTGGAATATTCTGTAACTCATAAACTCCACTTGCCATATTTTCTAAAGACAAAGCCAGTTGTAGTGCCTGTTTAAAGTCCAATTGAGCTTCAGCTAATAGACACTTTTTCATGAGCACGTCATTAATCTCACATACCAAGCAGTCTCTCAGCATCTCACTTAGAGAAAGAGAGAGAGAGAGAGTTAAAGATGTACATCATGGCTACAGACCCTTTGCTCCAATTCGTCTACACCAATTAGATATTCTACAATTATCTAGTCCCATTTGCCAGCACTTGGCCCATATCCCTCTAAACTCTTCCTATTCATATACCCATCCAGATGCCTTTTAAATGTTGGAATTGTATCAGCCTCCACCACTTCTTCTGGCAGCTCATTCCATACAAATACCACCCTCTGGGTGAAAAAGTTGCCCCTTAGGTCCCCTTTAAATTTTTACCCTTTCACCTTCAACCTGTGCCCTCCAGTTTTGGACCCTCCGCCTTGGGGAAAAGACCTTGTTTTTTCACTCTATCCATGCCCCTCATGCTTTTATAAACTTCTATAAAGTCACCTCTTAGCCCCCAATGCTCTGGGGAAAATACCCTCTGCATATTCACCATCACCTTATGGCTCAAACCCTCTAATCCTGACAACATCCTTGCAAACATTTTCTGAACCCTTTCAAGTTTCACAACATCCTTCTGATAGGAGGGACACCATAATTGAACACAGTATTCCAAAAGTGGCCTAACCAATGTCCTGTACAGTTGCAGTACGGCATCCCAACTCCTATACTCAATGCACTGACCAATGAAAGCAAGTGTACCAAATGCCTCCTTTCACTATCCTGTCTACCTGCAACTCCACTTTCAAGAACCTGCTCTCCAAAGTATCTTTTTCAGCAACACTCTCCAGGACCTTACCATTAAGTGTGTAAGTCCTGCCCTGATGTGCCTTTCCAAAATGTAGCACCTCACATTTATTAAAAGTAAGCATCTTTTGCCATTCCTCGGCCCATTGGCTTGTCTGACCAATATCATGTTGACCTCTGAAATAATCTTCTTGGCTGTCCACTGCACCACCTATTTTGGTGTCAACTGCAAACTTATTAACCATGCTTCCTAGGTTTACATCCAAATCATTTACATAAATGACAAAATGCAGTGGACCCAGCACCAATCCTTGCAGCACACCACTGGTCTCAGGCCTCTAGTTTGTAAAGCCATCCTCCACCATCTCTGTCTCCTACCTTTGAGCCAGTTTTGGCTAGTTCTCCCTGTATTTCATGTGATCTAACCTTGCTAACCAGTCTATAATGAGGAACCCTATCGAAAGTCTTACTGAAGTTCATATAGATCACTGCTCTGCCCTCTTTGTTACTTTTGAAAAAAAACTCAGTCAAGTTGGTGAGACATGATTTTCCATGCCCAAAGCCATGTTGACTATCCCTAATCACTCCTTGCCTTTCCAAATATATGTACATCCTGTACTTCAGAGGCCCTCCAATAACTTGTCCACCAATGTTAGACTCACCGGTCTATAGTTCCCTGACTTTTCGTTACTATCTTTCTTAAATAGTGGCACCACATTAGCCAACCTCAAGTCTTCCGGCACCTCATCTGTGGCTATCGATGATACAAATGTCTGAGCAAGGAGCCCAGCAGTCAATTCCTTAGCTTTTCACAAAGTTGTGGGGCACACCTCATCAGGTCCTGGGGATTTATCCACCTTTATGTGTTTTAAGACATCCAGCACCTCCTCCTCTGTAATATGTACATTTTTCAAGAGATCACTGTTTATTCCCCCAAGTTCCCTAGTTTCCGTATCCTTCTCCATGGTAAACCGTGATGCAAAATATTCATTTAGTATCTCCCCCATCCCCACATGCAGGTGGCCTTGTGATCTTTACAGGGCTCTATTTTCTCCCTACTTACTCTCTTGCCTTTAATGTATTTGTAGAATACCTTGGTATTTCCTTTAACCCTATTTGCTAAATCTATCTCATGTCCCCTTTTTGCCCTCTTGATTTCCCTCTTGAGTATAAACCTACTTGTTTTATACTCTTCTAGGGATTCACTCTATCCCTGCTGTCTATACCCAACAAATACTTCCTTCTTTTTCTTGACCAGAACCTCAATTTCTCTAATCAATTTCTCCAGCATTCCCTACACCTACCAGCCTTACCTTTCACCCTAACAGGAATATAGTGTCTCTGGAATCTCATTATTTCAGTTTTGAAGGCTTCCCATTTTCCAGCCGTCCCTTTAACTGTGAATAATTGCCCCCCAATCAACTTTTGAAGATTCTTGCCTAATGCTGTCAAAATTTGCCTTCCTCCAATTTTGAATTTTGACTTTTCGATCAGGTCTATCCTTTCCCATCACTATTTCAAAACTAATAGAATAATGATCACTGGTCCCATACTGCTCCCCTACTGACATCTCAGTCACTTGCCCTTACCTGTTTCCCAAGAGAAGGTCAAGTTTTGCTTCTTCTCTAGTAGATAATCCACATACTGAATAAGAAAAATTTCTTGTACATACTTAATATTTCCTCTCCACCCAAGCTCTTAACACTCAAGCAGTCCCAGTCTACGTTTGGAAATTTCAAATTCCCTACTATTACCACTTTACTATTCTTATAGATACTTAGGGTTAAACCAAAATCACATGCCTCTGCCAGTCATTTTAACCTTGCAAAAAATTCTGATGCGGATTCTCCCGTTCTCAAATTACTGAATAAAAAAGATAGCATTTCAGAATTAGAGGAGGCTTGGGGTTGTAATATACCTTAGGTAAATCCATCAACTGTTGAAAGGTTTTAGTATCTGGTGCCCCAGGGAAGGTCAAGCTTTTAATGACTGAAAAAGCTGAAGGTCCACAAGCTGTCAGGAGAATTACCCATTGCTCTATGTTTGACTCAAGGTAACTTACCTGGAAAAAATACCACATTCTTTCCACTGGGCCCAGTTTTCAACGGCAGGATCAAATGAGACAAGCTTCCCAAAGAACGGTATGATGCTAGAACTGCTTATCCCAACTCAAAAAACACTGTTGTGAGTAAATCTCTTCAAGGCCTGTTTTTCTCTTGTCACCACTGAAATAATTCCACAAAGGCTAGTATCCTTCATTAAGGTCCTTTATTTACACGTGCATTGTACATGACACTGACCCAGCTAACTCAGAGTGGGCTCTTGCAGTGAAAAAAAACCCCTGACACTCTTGTTTATATCTGTCAGCCAGGACTCCCTGTTTGCACCAGGTTAACAGTCCCAATCAGGGACTCATATTCTATGGTGTCCACCTGGCTGACCTCGTTCCAATCACTACACAAACAAGAAAGAAAAATTTGAATTGGAGGACTGCAAGAAATTGTTAGAGCTGTAGCCTGTCAAGTTCCCAAGCCCTGGTGGACTTAATCCTATGGTAAAAAAGAAATGGCTAGTTAGACTATTGATGTATTCATTTTAATTTTCCAAAATTCCTTAGATTCAAGGAAGGTGACATTATATTGGAAAATAATAAACATTCCTTTATTCACAAAGTGAGGGAAAGCAAGAAACTACAGGCTAGTCCGTTAACATATGTCATAGGGAAGATTTTTGAAGCTATTAATAAGGTTTCTATTGTAGGGAAATCATAACAAATTCAAGGGATTTAGGCAAAATCAACATTTTTTTGTGAAAGGTCAAACATTTTTCATCAATTTATTAGTCTTATGTGAGGAACTAACAAGGAGACTCATCAAAAGTTATTGTGGAAGTGAAAAGATCATGACAAAGAGGGTGGCATTTTAGTATCGATGGTGGCATTTTAGTATCGATTGTACATTGGCCAGCTAATGGGAAACAGAAAGTTGGCATAAATAGGTCATTTTCTGAATGGAAAAATGTAATGAGCGATGTGCCAGAGGGAATAGGCCTCAACTTTCTACAATTCATACAAATGACATGGATGAAGAAACCAAAGACATTGTGGCTAAATTTGCTGATGAAACAAAGATAGGTACAAAATTGATTTGTGAAGAGGGCATAAAGAGGCTATGAAAGACATAGATAGGTTATATAAATGGGCAAATTTCTATAAATGGATTACAATGAGGAAAAATATGAAATTATCCATTTGGCAGGAAGAACAAAATAATGTATACTACCTAATTGAAAAAAAACATTTGTGGAACATGGGCCCCACATGGCTGGCCAGTATTTATTGCCCAACTCTAGTTGCCCTTGATAAGGTGGTACTGAGCTGTCTTCTTGAACTGCTGCAGTCCATCTGCTGTCAGTTGACCCACAATTCCATTAGGGAGCGAATTCTAGGATTTTGACTGCTAAATGGTGAGTAATTGCAGAGCTCTGAGATACAGAGGGATGTGGTGTCTTACTGCGTGAATCATCAAAAGCTGGTATGCATGTACTGCAAGTAATTTGGAAAGCTATTGAATTCTATCATTTATTTTGAGGAACATTATATAAGAAAATAGGGAGGTTATACTTCAGTTATACAGGGCATTGATGACACCACATTAAGAGTACTGCATATGATATTAGTCTGCTTATTTAAGGAAATATGTAAATGCATTGGAAGCAGTTCAGAGAAAGTTTACTTGATGAATACCTGGATTGGGCAGGTTGTTTTGTGACAAAAGTTTGGACAGGCTCAAATAGTAAAGTTAATCAGCAATGATTTAATTAAATGTTAGATCAGGCTCGAGTGTCCAGGTAATCTGTTGCTGCTCCTAATTCGTATATTTATTTGTACGTAAATTTAGATAGGACAAAAGAATATTTAGAAGAAGAAAGTTCTTATTAATTCTCAATCAGACTCCATGATATACTGCTAGGTCCAATGCCTGAGTTTCCAATTGCTGAAGCAAATAGATTTACATTTGAATTTAGATATGACAGCTGTCATCACTTCTGTAGTTGCATTGTTGGTGTTATAGAGGTGAACCAATGGTACAGCAGATTTGGAAGAGAAGATTACTAGCTTTTGGTTTGTAGGCATGTCACGTAGAAGGGCTTCCTCCAACAGATCACTAGAATAACTGAGGTGTATCCACATAAGAATGGCAGTCTCACCATGAAGCACAAACCTGCTGTCCTCATTCAAGGTGACAGCATTCCACCAGCTGTGTCCAGTTAGTTAGAGAGCTCTGGTTACTGCCATACATTCTGTGATTTGGAGATGCCAGTGTTGGACTGGGGTGTACAAAGTTAAAAATCACACAACACCAGGTTATAGTCCAACAGGTTTAATTGGAAGCACACCAGCTTTCGGAGCGACGCTTCTTGATCAGGTGAGATCACCTGATGAAGGAGCGTCGCTCCGAAAGCTAGTGTGCTTCCAATTAAACCTGCTGGACTATAACCTGGTGTTGTGTGATTTTTAACTTTATACATTCTGTGATGTACCTCTCAAATAGACCTTCAGAGCTAATGCTGGGCAAGGTCAAATGACCAAACATTAATATATGTGATAGGTTTTAATGATATTAATGAAGGAAAGTGATGTGGAGAACTGGAGAGTTTTAGGGTGAGACTCTGTGGCTTAGGGTCTATACAGCTGATTGCACAATCACTAATAATGGAGGGATTAAGAATCGGAGACACTCAACAGACTGGAATTAGAGTTCAGAAAGGCTGTAGAACTAGAGATTACAGAGAGAGGGAGGAGCCAGCACATGGAGAGATTTGAAAACCAGGACATGTATTTTAAAATCAAAGTGTTGTTTAAGAAGGAGCTAGTGTAGAACAATAAGTATAGGAGCAATAAACCCAGTTACTCCAAAGTTCCACACGCAGCAATTGCAGCATTGACATCGGATTCTGGAAGTCACTGCCATGCATGGACCTCAGAAACCTATGCAGTCGGAAAAAAAATCAGAGGGAATGTTGTACAGGAATAATGTGTGAATGGGACTTAATGTGAGTTCGGGCAAGGTAGCAGAGATTGGAATGATCTTTAATTTATGGAGAGTTGAATTTGGGAGACTGAGCAGTAATGCATTATTATAGTCATATGTAACAGAGTTAAAAATCATATAACACCAGGTTATAGTCCAACAGGTTTATTTGGAAGGACAAGGATTTGGAGCTCTGCTCCTTTGTCAGGTAGCTAGCTACCATTTGAGGGAAAGGAGCACTCCTGAAGCTCAATAAACTGAGTGATAAAGAACTAAACTTCATACACCTTACTTGGAATGTAATTAAGAACATCTCATCATCAGCAAGACCGATGATTACCTCAGTGAACATCTGATTTTCATATGATGGTCATTCCGTCTATCCCAGACTCCAATATTTGTTAAAAATCACACAACACCAAGTGATAGTCCAACAGGTTTAATTGGTAGCTTTCGGAGCGCCGCTCCTTCATCAGGTGGTTGTGGAGGGCAAAATTGTCAGACACAGAATTTATAGCAAAGGTTTACAGTATGATGTAACTGAAATTATACATTGAATAATACCTTAATTGTTTGTTGAGGCTTTCATCTGTTAGAAAACCATGATAGTTTCACTTCTTTCATGTGTAAATCACAAAACCTTTTTTTAAAAGTTGTATTCTGCAGTTAACTGTAACAATGTTAGCTAGACAATATGTTGAAGGTGTTAGCCCCCTCTGTTCTCTGTCTTTACCATAATGTTTAGACTGATTGTAAACTAAAAAGTGAGTTAACAGAGTTTTACATGAATTCATACAGTTTTTGAGCGAAGTACAATGTAACTCTGCAAGTCCAAATTCACCCCACAAACATATGTGTATTTGTGTGCAGCTGAGTCTTTGTGTGTGTGTGTGTGTGTGTGCGCGCGTGTCTGTCTGTCTGTCTGGGAAGGGGAGGCTGTGAGTGAGATAGAGTGTATATTTGTGTGTATGTGAGTGCAGAGTGTCTTAAGTCTGTGAGGGGATACATAAGTGAGTGTGGGTGTGTGTGTGTGTCTGGGGTGGGGGTTGTGAGTGTCTGTGAGAGAGAGTGTATATGTGTGTGCATGAGTGTAGAGTGGTCTAAGTCTCTGAGAGGATGCACGTGTGAGTGTAGGAGTGTGTGTATCTGTAAGGGTGTGTGTGAGTGTCTGCGTGAATGTCTGTGTACATGTGTGTCCGTGTTTATGTGTGTATGTGTGTGTATAGGAGTGCCTGTGTGTGTATGTAGGAGTGTGTGTGTGTGTGTGTGTGTGTATAGTGCAATGGTGGTCACCTGTGGTGTGACATGAACCCAAGGTTCAGGTTGAGGCCTTCCCGTTTTTACCTCACTTAGCTATCAGTCTCTGCTTGGCCACTTTTTGTTGCTGCCTGTCCCGAAGTCCGCCTTGGAGGATGATCATCCAAAGGTCCGAGGTTGAATTTCCTGGACCGCTGAAGTGTTCCCCAACTGGGAGGGAACAATCCTGTCTGTTGATTGCTGTGCAGTGCCCATTCATCCGTTGCTGTAGCCTTTGCTCGGTTTCCCCATTGTGTATAATGTTGGTTGGAGGTCCTGCATAGAGAAGAAGTCTTGTTTGAACATGTGCATGAAGATGTCGGCATATTGGGGTGCAAATTTGGTCCCCACAGCTATTCCATGTGTCTGGATGAAGAACTGGTTGATAAAGTAGATGAGTTGTAGGATGGTGTTTGGAGATCGGCAGTTGTTGGTGTCGAGTACTGAGGCTGTTGTCGTGATGCCGTCATTGTGGGGGATGCTGGTGTAGAGCGCCGAAACATCCATTGTGACGAGGAATGTTCCCTGTTCGACTGGTCCGTGGGTGCTGTTTCTGTAAGAAATCCGTAGTGTTGCAACAGAAGCTGGGGATCTCCTGTACGACAGGTTTCAAGATGCCTTCAACATAGCCGGAGAGATTCTCACATAGGGTCCCATTGCCTGATACCATGGGATGTCCTTGTGTGTTGGCTTTGTGTACCTTTGGAAGACAGTAGAAGTCACCTAGATGAGAAATACGTGGGATGAGAGAGCATAGGGAACTCTGAAGGACTGGATCCAAAGTTCTGATCACTGTGTTTAATTCACAGGTGTGTTCTTTGGTGGGATCAGCTGGTAGTTGCCTGTAGTGTTCCTGGTTGTTCAGTTGTCGGTACACTTCCTTGCAGTAATCTGTTCTATTCTGAATGACAATGGCTCCTCCTTTATCTGCTGGTTTGATAACAATGTTGTGCTTGGTTTTGAGAGCCTGGATGGCATTGCGTTGTGAACGGGTGATATTTTGCTCTACCTTGTGGGTACGGCTGATGAAACTGGCATTTATATATTTCCTGATGGTTTGAGCATACATGTCAAGCCCAGGGTAGCGGCCCTCCGGTGGGGTCCAAGTTGCCACCTTCTTTGTTCACTCCTCTACAGATCCCTGTGATGACTGTTCCAGTTCATCAGTGGGCTCATTGGGATCATTGCTGGCATCTTGAAAGAATTCCCGGACTCTCATTCATCTGATAAACTCCTCCGTGTCTGCTGCAAGAACTAACAGGTCCATTTTGGTGGTGGGGCAGAAGTTGAGACCCTTGCTCAGGACTTCAATCTCTTCCGGTCAATCATTCAACCTCGGACCTTCGGGTGACCATCCTCCAAGGCGGACTTCGGGACAGGCAGCAGCGAAAAGTGGCCAAGCAGAGGCTGATAGCTAACTTCTGTACCCATAGGGAGGGCCTCAACCAGGACCTTGGGTTCATGTCATACTACAGGTGACCACATTGCATTATACACACATACAGACACTCCTACATACACACACAGGCACTCCTATACACACACATACACACGGACACACATGTACACAGATACGCACGTAGACACTTAAACACACACTCCCACACTCACACATGCATCCTCTCAGAGGCTTAGATCACTCTACATTCACGCACACACATATACATTCTCTCTCACAGACACTCACAACCCCCCACCCCAGACACACACACACTCCTACAGACACACACACTCCTACAGACACACACACACTCCCACACTCACACATGAACCCCCTCACAGACTTAAGACAATCTACACTCACATACACAAACATATACACTCTCTCTCTCTCTCACTCACAATTGCCCAACCCAGACAGACAGGCACACACACACACACAAAGACCCAGATGCACACATATACATATACACATACGTTTGTGGGGTGAATTTGGACTTGCAGAGTTACATTGTACTTCGCTCAAAAACTGCATGAATTCATGTAAAACTCTGTTATCTCACTTTTTAGTTTACAATCAGTCTAAACATTATGGTAAAGACAGAGAACAGAGGGGGCTAACACCTTCAACATATTGTCTAGCTAACACCCATTGTTACAGTTAACTGCAGAATGCAACTTTAAAAAAAGGTTTTGTGATTTACACATGAAAGAAGTGAAACTATCATAGTATTCTAACAGATGAAAGCCTCAACAAACAATTAAGGTATTATTCAATGTATAATTTCAGTTACATCACACTGCAAACTTCTGCTATAAATTCTGTGTCTGACAATTGTGCCCTCCACAACCACCTGATGAAGGAGCGGCGCTCCAAAAGCTAGTGCTTCCAATTAAACCTGTTGGACTATAACTTGGTGTTGTGTGATTTTTAACTTTGTGCACCCCAGTCCAACACTGGCATCTCCAAATCATGTCCATTATTTGTGTGAGGGGAGTGTACCAGTACAGTTAATATTAAGGCCTCTATCTCATCAATCTAGATTTTGCAATCATTGGAGAATTAATAGGAGTTGAGGAAGGCCATTTGCACCTTAAACCTGTCCTGCCATTCAATAAGATTTGCTCTATTTTTGTTTTCAATCTCATATTCTATCCTACTCTCAATAACTTTTAAGTCTCCTGCCCTAACAAGAACCTAACTACCTCCACCTTAAAAATATTCACTGAGCCTGCTTCCCCCACCTTCTGAGGCAGACAGTTCCAAAGTTGCATCCTCTGAGAAACATTTCTCCTCATCTCTGTCTGAAAATGGTGACTCCAATTTTCAGTACCTCCGAGTTCCAGACTCACCCAAGAGAGGAAAAATAATTTCCACATCCACCTTGTCAAGGTCATTCAGGATTTTATACACTTCAAGTCACCTCTCCAGTTTAAATTCCAGCAGAAACAGGTCCAGCCTGTCAACCGATCCTCATTATACTACCCATTTTTTTCCACTTTATGATCTAGTAAACCTCCTCTGAATCATCTCCAAAGCATTTACACCCTTCCTTGAATTAGGAACCAAAACTGCATACAATTTACAAGATGTGCTTTCACCAAAGCTTATGCTTAATGGCACATAATATCCTTACTTTTGTGTTCAATTCCTATTGTCACACAGGATAACATTCCAACAGCCTTCTCAAGTACATGTTGTATCTTCATATTGACATAGTTCCGAACATTTCAATCCCTCTGTGCCTTGGAATTCTGCAACCGTTCTCCCTTTAAGTAATACATTGCTTTTTTCATTCTTCCTTCAAAGTGAACAACTTCACATTTTCCCACATTATACTCCATCTGCCAGATATTTGCCCACTCACTCAACTATGTTGGGCAGGGCAGTGATGTGATTTGTAGGGACCTCAGTAAAGCACATTGACAAGGTTCCTTGTGATAGACTGGTTTGATGTCATGGAATGCAGGGACAACTAGCCACTTGGATACAGAACTGGCTTGAAGTTAAAAGACAGAGGGTGGTGTTGGAGGATTGCTTCTCAGACTGGAGGCGTGTGACCAGCATTGGTGCTGGGTCCACTGCTTTTTGTCATTCATATAAATGATTTGGATGTGAACATAATGGATATAGTTAGTAAGTTTTCAGATGATATCAAAATTGCTGGTGTAGTGTACAGAGAAGAATGTTACTTCAGAGTACAACAGGATCTTGATCAGATGAGCCAATGGGCCAAGGAGTGGCAGATGGAGTTTAATTTAGATAAATATGAGGTGCTGCATTTTGGAAAGGCAAACCAGGGCAGGACATATACACTTAATGGTAAGGTCCTGGGGAGTGAACAAAGAGACCTTGGAGTGCAGGCTCATAGTTGCTTGAAAGTAGAGTTGCAGATAGATAGGATAGTGAAGAAGGTGTTTGGTATGCTTTCCGTTATTAGAAAAGCATATATTTCTAATGCTTTGAGCATTGAGTATAGGAGTTGGGAGGCCATGCTACAGCTGTACAGGACATTGGTTAGGCCACTTTTGGAATATTGTGTGCAATTCTGATCTCTTCTATCAGAAGGATGGTGCGAAACTTGAAAGGGTTCAGAAAAGATTTACAAGGATGTTGCCAGGGTTTGATCTATAAGGAGAGGCTGAATAGGCTAGGGTTGTTTCCATGGAGCGTCGGAGGCTGAGGGGTGACCTTATAGAGCTTTACAAAATCAGGAGGGGCATGGATAGAATAAACAGACAATTCCTCTGGGGTGGGGTGTCCAGAACTAGAGGGCATAGGTTTAGGGTGAGAGGGCAAAAATTTAAAAGGGACCTACGGGGAAACGTCTTCATGCAGAGGGTGGTGCATGTTTGGAGTGAGCTGCCAGAGGAATTGGTGGTGGCTGGTATAATTACAACATTTAAGAGGTATCTGGATGAGCATGTTAATAGGAAGGGTTTAGAGGGATAAGGGCCGGGTACTGGCAAATGGGACTAGCTTAGTTTAGGACATCTTGTCATCATGGACAAGTTGGACCGAAGGACCTGTTTCCATGTTGTACATCTCTTTCACTCTATGACTCTGAATCTATTTGCAAACTCTTTGTCTCCTTCACAACATAAATTCCTATCTGTTTTTATGTCATCTGCAAATTTATCTCCCACAACTTTGCTTCCTTCATCAAAGTAGGCGATTTAAATTGTAAAATATTGAGACTGCAGCACAGGCCCCTATGGGACTCAACTTGACACATCATGCCAATTAACCAAAGTGCTAATTATGCATTATCTATTGATTTCTGCCAGCCAGCCAATCTTCTTCTATCCATGATACAATGTTACCCATGACACCATGAGCTTTTACCTTACACAATTATCCTTGATGTGGCACCTTATGAAATGCCTTCTGGAAATCTAAGCAGAATATCAACAACCCACAATCCACTATTCCAGCACCCCACTCTCAACTCTGATCTCCAGCATCTCCAGTCCTCACTTTCTCCTAGGATATCCACAACACATGTTACTCCTTCAAAGAACTCTCATATATTAGTTAAGCATGATTTCCCTTTGGTAATACCAAGCTGACTCTGCCTGATTACGTTGAGTGTTCCTAAATGTCCAACTATAAATCTGTAATAATCAGTTCGAACGCATTCCCCCTGACTGATTTAAGCCAATGGCCTTTTATTTTCTCTTTTCTTCCCCTTCCATTTTTGAAGTGGGGTTAAATTTGCTACTTTACTGTCTGGTGAAACATTTTCAGAATCTGGCAAATCTTAGCAAATTAACTCCAATGCACCTATCACCTCATTAGCCACTTCTTCTAAGAGCTTAGGATGAAGTCTATCTGGACCTGGAGATCTGTCAGCCCATATCCCCATGGATTTGCTTAGCACCTGAACAATATTCAGATGTGGACTGATAAATTGCAAGTAATATTTGAGCCATGCAAGTGCCAGGCAATGACTACCTCCAGTAAGGGAGAATCCTACCATCACCTTTTGACATTCAATGGCATTATCATTTTTGAAACCTCTACTAACAACATCCTGGGGATTACTAGCTACCAGGATCTGAATTAGACCATCTATTATGAATACCATGAGTACAAATCAGGTCAGAGGTTGGGAATTCTACAATGAGTAACTCATCTCCTGACTTCTTAAAACCCTTTCCATCATCAGAAGTATGATGGAATAGTCTCCATTTGCCTGGGCAAGTGCCACTGCAACAACACTGGGCAGCAAAGCAAAGCAACCCACTTGTTGGTAGCCCATCCACTAACTTCTGCATTCACTTGCTCCACCACTGATGCACAGTGGCAGAAATGTGTGTCATCTACAAGATGCACCACAGAAACTCATCAAGTTACTTTAGACATAACCTTATACTTAGAAGGACAAGTGTAGCTGAAATAAGGGAACACCACAATCTGCCATACACATCCTGGCTTGTAATTATATCATCATTGCTTCACTGTTGCAAAATCTGACTACTTTGCCACCAACCGCACTGAGTGTACCTACACCACAGGGACTTTAGCAATTCAAGAAGACAGCTTATACTCTACTTCTTAAGGACAATTAGGGACAGGCAATAAATGCTGGCTCAGCCAGCAATGCCCACATTATGTGAATGAATGAATGAAGTAATTCAAACATATCATATCATCAAGCACACCAAACAACCCTTTCCCCCTTGCATGACCCAACCTCTATTCACCTACTCCAGATCTGATTCCACGTATCCCTACAATGATCTAGCCTTCCTCTGTCCTGCACCAAAGCCAAATGCCTCTATTTTCTCTATTGTAAGAACTGAACCCCCTCACTCAAGACCTTATTCCCTATGCCATGCCTCTTGACCCAATGCAAACCATCCCTCACCATTGGATCTGAACCTTCCTGCCATCCCATCACTCTGGGAGCCAGAACTACCACCATGACCCTTGTAGGATCCAATTTCCTCTGGTGCCCCAACCTACCCAACCTTGGGAAATGCCCTTCCCACATTACACACTGGCACACTACATACCTGACACCCTACACCCTCGCATTCTATTCCCTACCCACTTGGCATGTACCAATCTGGCACCCTACTTATCTAATACCTTTCTGATGAAGGGCTTTTGCCCAGAACGTGATTTTCCTGCTCCTAGGATGCTGCCTGAACTGCTGTGCTTTTCCAGGACCACACTCTTGACTCTAATATCCAGCATTTAGAGTACTCAATTTTGCCCGAGTATCTGACACCTTACCTGCCTAAACACCCTGCACACTACCCTTCTGACACTCTAACTGCACATTTTTCTTATATATCTACTGGATATCAAATTGGCTGTCCATGTCAGACTTTTCAGATCTGAATACTGCTAGAAACACTGCTTCCCTTGACTGTTCTGGCTTGCAGATAGCTACATTGTCAGAATGGAAAATCAGCTCTGTATTTCCGAAGGAGCACTGATCAGAATCTTCTGTTAGAAATGTGGAGTTCTTCATTGCATGAAAAAAGGAGCTGAGCTGTATTCTGTAAGATGATAAATTCAATCCTCCTCTGCTTTACTTTTATAACTTGACACTTTTGTAATAAAATTTAGCATATCACTTGCTTTTCTAATTTCCTGCTGAACTGCATGTTAATTTGCTGTGATTTGTGTGCAAGGATAAAAATGTTCCCTCTGATTACCAACATTTCCCAATCTTCCAGCAATTAAAAAAAGAATCTACTTAATTGTTCGACCAAGTGTAATGTTTAATATCTCCTCACAATTTATTCCACTTCTCACTATGTTCATCTTACAACTCTGTTACAATCTCTATAGCCACATCATCACAAAATCACAGAAGTGTTATGTTGTATTATGCCATATAAGGAGACTACTTAACCCATTGTGTCTGTGCCAGTTCTCCAAATGAACATCATGACTCCTTTCTTGAGTGCAAATGGTTTCTTCCTATCTACTTTATCCAGCCCTTTCATGATTTTGAAAAGTTCTGACAGATCTTCTTTCTCTCCAAGGATCACAGCCCCAACCTCTCCAGTTTGTCTTCATAATTAATGTTTCTCATCCCTAGACCTATTCTTCTAAACCTCTTCTGCGCTCTCCAATATGTTCACTTCATTCCTCTTGTGACTCCCAGCATTGTACACCATGTTCTGGCTGAAGTCTAACAAGTGTCTCATACAAGTTCACCATCTCCTTGATCTTGGACTTCATGCCCATATTAGTAAAGCCAGAATTCTGTATGTTTAATTAACTCTAGGCTCCACATGTCCTGCCACATCCAGTATGCATACATATCCTGGTCTCTTTGTTCCACAATCCCTTTACAATTGTATCCCCCACATTAAATTTTCTATGTTCTTCCTAATAAAATACATTCCTTCATCCATGTCTGCATTGAACTTCACTGCCACCTATCTGCCACTCCGCCAACTTATCTGTGCCCTTTTGAAGTTCTATACACTTCCTCCTCACAGTTTACAGTGCTTCCACAAACATTGAAACTATCCCCTGCACACCAAGGTGTGTCATTAATATAAATGAGGAAAAATAAGTCTCAATTCTAAACCTTGTGAAACTCTACTACAAACATTCCTCCAGTCCATAAAATATGCATTGACCACTACCACTACTCTTTTTTCTATCACTTAGCTTTGTATCCATATTGCTTGTGTGCCTTCTTTCTATTAGCTAACAACAACATCATTATCCTTATCATCTCTTTCTGTTACCTCTTCTAAAAATCCAGAAAGTTAATTTAAAATGATTTCCTGTTCAAGTGTCCATGCAGACCCTTCCTCATCAACCCACTATTTTTAATATGACTACTAATTCTATCTTGAATAAATGTTTGTTGAAACTTCCCCAGCATTGATGTTAAACTGACTGGTCTATAATTGCTGGGCTTATCCTCGCCACCATTTTTGAATAACAGCATGATATTTGCAATTCTCAAGTCTTTTGGCAGCTCCCCTGAGTCTAGGGAAAATTGAAATGTTATGCCCAATTGCCTGCAATTTTCCATTCTTAATATCCTTGGCGCATGCCATCTGATCCCATTTCATGTATCAATCATCGATCATACACTTCTTCCTTATCAGTTTTTAACCGTTCTTGTGACAGTTTCCTCCTCTCCCCTTATAGCCTGGGCAGCATCTACTTCCTTGGTAAAGACAAGTGTAAAGTATTGAATTAATACCTCAAACATGTCCCCTGTCTCCATGTATATATTCAATAACTGATCTTCCTCCTTCTTTTCATGCTATCTGCTGGAATGTCATCTGGAAGACTTTGGGAATCCACTTTATGTCGCCTGCCAGTTGTTTTGTCACAATCTTTGTTGCTTCACTTGTCTGTTTTGTCATCTTCCCTCTCAATTTTTTCTATTCCTCATTGTTCTCAATTCTCAAAAAACTGGCAGGTAACATATATCTGATACTAATCAGAAGCATATGGTTTCTTATTTATTTTAAATGCTATCTCTTTTGTCAACCAGGGAGCTCTAGATTTGTTTGTTGGGAATATATCTTCACTGTACCCTAACTCTCTCCCCTTTGATGGTAGCCCATTTTTCAATTACTGTTTCCCCCACAAATCTTTTATTCCAGTCTATCGAACCAATAATATGCTTGCCCCATTGAAGTCAGCTCTCTGCCAAAGGATTGTTTTTACTCTGGATTGACCGTTAGGCCACTTTTGAAATGCTGGGTTCAATTCTGGTCTTCCTGCTATATGAAAGATGTTGTGAAACTTGAAAGAGGTCAGAAAAGATTTACAAGAATGTTGCCAGAGTTGGTAGGTTTTAGCTACAGGGAGAGGCTGAATAGACGAAGGCTATTTTCCCTGGAGCATTGGAAGCTGAGGGGTAACTTTACAGAGGATCATAAAATCATGAGGGGCATGGATAGGGTGAATAACTAAGGTCTTTTCCCTGGGGTAGGGGAGCCCAAAACCAGAAGATATAGGTTTAAGGTGAGAGGAGAAAGATTTAAAAGGGACCTAATGGACAACTTTTTCACACAGAGGGTAGTGAGTGTATAGAATGAGCAGCCAGAGGAAGTGGTGCTAACTGGTACAATTACAAACTTTAAAAGTATCTGGAAGGGTATATGAATATGAACAGTTTAGAGAAACATAGGCCAAATGCTGGCAAATGAAACTAGATTAATTTAGGACATCTGATTGGCATGGACGAGTTGGACCAAAGAGTCTGTTTCCATGGTGTACAGCTTTATGACTCTCTGACCACTATCATACTCCACCAACAATGATCACTGTCTCCCAAACATTCTCCATTGACAGTTTATCTACTTGGCCTTCCTTATTTCCAAGAACTAGATTCAACGACACATCCTTCTTTGTTGAACTGGCACATACTGCAGTAGGAAATTCTCCTGACCACAGTCTAGAAATGCTTTATCCTTGTTGACCTCACACCATCATTGTCCTAGTCCAGATTCAAGTAGTTAAAGTCCCCAATTAATGTAGGTATCTTTATAATTTCCCTGTAGGTTTGTTCCTATAGATCCTTCCTACAAGGTAATGGTCGATAGACCGCACTGAGAAAGTAAGTAATTTATTTGCTCTAGCTGAGTTGATTCTGGCCTTGATCCTTCTGGGACATCTACTTTCTCCAATACGGAAAAACTCGCCTGAACCAATACCACCACCCCTCCCCCTTCTTTCCTTTTCCATCTTTTCTGAACAACTTCTACACAGAAATATTTAACACCAGTCCTGCCCTTCCATGAGCCAGGTCTCTGTTGTTGCTATAACATCATATTTTCACGTTGCATCTGTGACTTCCTAATCTTACTTACTATACTCCGTGCCTTCATATACATGCACATTAATGTTGATGTAGATATCATTAATTTCTCTCTTAACTTAATATTCACGATACTAGCGCTGTCTGTCTCTTCAAGTATTTTGTGATCAATGGTACTTTTCCCCAATTTTTTCTCTTGAATTCCCACAACCCTGCCAAATTAGTTGAAAGCCTTACCAACAACACTATCAGAACTTCCCACAAGGAACTCAGTCTCACCTCTGTTTAGATGCAACTCCATTTGGCTTGTACAGGAGCCCGCCTCCCCAGAGTCAGTCCCAGTGTCCAGGAACCTAAAGCCCTGGATCATCTTTCTAGGGCTGTATCATCTTTCTAGTCATTGCCTTCCTCTTTTATTTTTGTAAGTATTTGCAGGTGGGACTGGAAATAATTTGAAGATTACTACATAAAAATCGAAAAAACTGCAGATGCTGTAGAGTTCTGAGGAAGGGTGGCTCAACCCAAAACATTAACTTTGATTTCTCTCCACAGATGCTGCCAGTCCTGCTGAGCTTTTCTAGCAATTTCTGTTTTTATTGTTGAAGATCACTACATTTGAAGGGAAAGGTAGGTTGGTGTGGGGGCGGAGGGAGGTAGCTATGTGCCTTAGGAGATAGGGTGGCCGGTGAATAAGTAGCGATGTAAGTCTATGAGTGGGAGAGAGGCCTGTGTTGGGTTGGGTTGCATTGGGTTGAGGACTGTTGGTTGTGGTGTTGGTGTTGAGTCGGATAGAGTTTGTATGGACGGGCAAGGTGTTTTGGGCCCAACAAGCTGAGGGACAGGGTGGGGGAGAAGTATTGGGTCAGGATAATGACATGTTAGGGTGTGGGACAGAGCAGGCCTGACAAGAGGAGGGAGGGTTATTAATTGAGCAGTAGTAGGGTCAAGTACAAGCTCATGGAACTTATGCAAGATTTATTTAAGATAGTGTGTCAAAAAAGGCAACTCAGGAACAGGATATTTTAGATTTAGTATTGTTAAATAAGGAAGGGCTAATTAATAGCCTTGTAGTAAAGGAGTCTCTAGCGATGGACAAATAATTTAAAAAGTGATCATAACATGATAGAGTTTCTTATTAAGTTCCAAAAGTAATTAGTTATGTCTGAACAAAGCAAACTATGTAAGTACGATTTGGAGATGCCAGTGTTGGACTGGGGTGTACAAAGTTAAAAATCACACAACACCAGATTATAGTCCAACAGGTTTATTTGGAAGCACTAGGTTTCGGACCACAGCTCCTTCATCAGGTGGTGTGGAGAATAAATTCTGTGTCTTACAATTTTATTCTCCACAACCACCTGATGAAGGAGCAGCGCTCCAAAAGCTAGTGCTTCCAAATAAAACTTTTGGACTATAACACAGTGTTGTATGATTTTTAACTATGTAAGTATGAGAATGAATTCATTATGCTAAATTAGAAAACCTCATTCAAACATTTGATGGCAGAAAAGCAACAAGCAATCAAAGAATTATTGCATAACTTGCTACAAATAGATAGATAAGGGTAGTAAATGCAAATATACACTATCTTTAGGACTAAAGCTTCCATGGAAAAGTGATGAAACCACAACTAACAACAAAAGTTAATAGCAACATTAGAGTAAAAGAGGAAAGGGTTTTTACAGTTGTCAAAATCATACTGAGAGGATTTTCGAATTCAGTAAATGATGATCATAATTTATTTTTAAATGACTATGTTCACTGGATATGGGCACTGTCCAGGTCAGCATTTACTTTCTATCCCTATTGCCCTTGACATAGTACTGGTGAGTCACTTCACTGAACTGCTGCAGTCCACGGGGTGTCGGCACAGCCACAGTGTTAATAAGAGAAAGATCCAAAGTTTTGACCCAGTGACAGTGAAAGAATGGTAATTGGTTCCAAACCAGGATAGTGTGCGGCTTGGAGGAAAACTTGCTGATGATCTCATGCATCTACTACCCTTGTCTACCTAATTCCTAGAGGTTGTGGATTTGGAGGACCCTTCATGAGTTGCTGTCATACATCTTGTGGTTGGCACACTCTGCTGCCATTTTGTGCAGATGGTGGATTGAATAAATATTTAAAGTGGCAGATGAGGTACCGATCAAGCAGCTTCTGTGTTTTGGGTACTGTCAAGTTTCTTGAGTGTTGTTGTAGCTGCACTAACCCAGGAAAGTGGAGAGCATTCCATTATACTCCTGACAGACTGTGGGACTGAGTGAAAGAGACAGAAGAAACAATGAAGAACAACGTACTATCACAAATATGTAATTATATTCTGTACTTTATAAAGATGGTTAATTTGAATGGATTATTATTACTCTGAACACCCAAATGGCTGATAAAATGGCTGTTGGTACATATACAGATAGGGCCAGAATCATCAGCTTGTCACAAGTCTTTGGAATCTGCCTCCGAGTGCACTGTTGGTGTTATCATGTTCCACGTGTAAGTGACATCAATACCAGTTTATATGCAGATTTCCCACTTTTATTTCAGAGTAATCAGTTATGCGTTCATTACTTAGTGGTGCCTCAGCTTTTTCTCACAGTCCATTCTGGCTCCTCATGCCAATCCACCCCAGGTGGGACAAGGGGAAAGTGGCTGCTAAGGAAGAAGAAGCACCTTGATTCCTGTTTAAGTTACTAAGAAATCTGGCCTGAGCTCAAATCAAGCCCCTTAGAATTCAGTATAATCAGCAGCAGTACGTACTTGTGTAATTACATCGGTAGCACCATGAACAGCTCCTGTGCCCTGTAACTGGGTCATGACAACACTGCAACACTGTGTTCTTGAGCATGTATACTTGTTTCTCTACCTGACGATAGCACTCACAACAAACGCACTGTTCTAAAATAGTCACAGTATTTTTAAAAATGCTGTCAGAAGTCACATGGCAGATTCTTATTGATTCACTTCAGACAGAAAAAACAGACAGACTGATGTGTTATCTCAACAGCACCATGAAGAACACTAGTTGGAATACAATTACTGTTTTGGAAATACAACGGATCCTGAAAGGCATGAGAAGTAAAAACCTTCTTAGACATCTAATGTCTGGAAGAATTCCTCACATAGTATTGCCCTGTGATTGAGTTTGCATTGAGGGCATCAAAAGTTTTCATCAAAAGTTAAAAAGCAGCAATTAAACGACTGTAAACAGCATTTGAAGTCATAACTCCCCAGGAAGTTCAGGGTCAACATCCTTCATGAATCCTTGGCTCAACTGAAAGGCTTTTCAGAAATCGATCACAGTTCAGTTGAAGAAACACAAAATACAATGGATGCTGGCCATATGCAATAAAAGCAGAAATTACTGGAGAAACTCAGCAGGTATGGCAGCATCTGTGGAGAGAGAATATTTTGTGTCCAATGACTTACATGGAACTTTAATGAAAATTCTGGGTCCTCACTACTACCTGGTAGATAGTGAAAAACATTGAAAATTCTGATGAGCAATTCCTTTGTGTCTGGAACCCTCCAAAAACATTGGAGATTTAAAGTTAGAGACAGCCAGTGGTTCCAACTCACTGAAACTTAATGGTTGCCCAGAATACATGAAACAATTAAAAACCTAAATCACAACAGCCCTGCCCCACTTCATCCCTGCGGCCCACTGACATCACCAGGCCTAGTACCTCCCACCTAACCTGACAACTCCATCCTGTCCTGAAAGTCCCTATCCCAACCTTACTCTGACCTGATACCAGCCCCTGACTTAACAGTTTCCCTAGCGTGACATCTGATACCCACCTCAACCCGACACAATCTGACATTCCCTACTCTGTGATGTTGCACACCTCCTTTCATTTCCAATTTCTTCATCAATGTTCTTCCTGCTATTGTAATTACAGATAAACAGCCTGTAGACTACTCCCATCAGTATTTTGTTTCCCCTTGCTGTTTCTTAACTCCATGCAAAGTATTTCTCCATCTTGATTTTCTGAGCCATGATCCCTTCTCTCCACTGTCTTTATACCACTCATCATTATTGGGGCCACTCCAATTCCTTCTCTATTTTGCCTAGCTCTTCTAAAAATCAAATAACCTGACGCATATTTCCAAAATTTAATTATTCTGTCATTCTTAACAATTATTAGAGGAAACCTATTAATTTCTATTTGTATTATTAAATCATTAATGCTATTGCAAATGTTTCTGTTTGCATCTCCTTTGTAAACTGCAGGCAAAATACACAAACCTACTATTAGCCTGGGTAGTAACAGTGTTCCTGGAAGATCCTATGTGAATAAGACCACTTTTTCACTTTGTCTTTTCTTTGAGAAAATTGCTTCCTTAAGTCACACTGGTGGAGGCGACTCCATATTCAGTTGTACATTTAGGAAAGTACAATAACTGGAGCAGCAAGATTCAAATTACTAGTACTAGCAACAAATTAACGTTAGATACTGATGCAATTATCTGTGTACACTGCATACCTCTGATATGGACTTGTATTGCTAATGTTATCACCCTCATCAAGATGAAGTGGGTGTGAGTGGGGCAGGTACCATTTTCATATTATCATATGAAACAACAAAGTACTAAAATGATGCATGCACACCCCACTCTCGATGCCACCTCATTCTGCCCTTGAGATGGCTGTGGTAATGAAAAGGCCATTTACATCTCCTTCTGGAAAGTACCTTTGCAAAAATTGTCTAGAGAGAGATACAGTGGTTCATCCTGAGATGCTTTGTGATGCAGGAGACTGTGCTTCATGGCGTGTTCCCTGGGATACATACACCGATATAAACATCAACTGCCAAATAGTAGACCATCAACTCAGTGAAATACATTATTTGGTCTGCCTGAAACCTTTTGATTCTCCAGTGCAAAGAGTTGTTCTCGACGGAGTGTTCCAGAGTGGTACATTCCAAGGTTCAGGACTACATGCTGAGGGATACATTGAAGGCATAGTAATGAAAGGCCACTGTCTAAGGCCTATCTGCCATAATATCCTGAGGGTCTGTTAACTTTTAGAACTCTCATAACTCATATTGGAATGCAAATAACTTCTTGTCATATTTAATAAATGTCCAATTTTGGACATGTGACGATACTACGGTTTTAAGAGGTGCATTTTGTCCTGGATTTTGTTTAATGAAGAAAGGTTGAGACAGAGGCACTGAACAGTCTACTCAAATCCATTAAACAGCTTGTGAAGGCTTGGGTTTTTTAAAAGTTGGAGCAATAAAAGCAGCCTGACTGGGTGGGGTCAAGCTCCCATAGAGCCAGGATTTTTAGTTTTAGGTTTCTGCATTGCAGGGATCTTGAAGCTGGATGTGGAAGCTCTCATTCCTCTCTCTGTTACAGCTATAAGTTGGGGTACACTTCCTGCTGCTAGAATTGCACGTGAGATAATCTATTTTACTGAATTTATCTTTGCTAAGGGTGTGTTTATGGGATGTTACTATATTGGAACAGTTAATTAATAGGAATATATCCATTATTTTCTTAAGCATTCAGAGTTACAGTTATGCTCATTCTTTTATTTTATTTTTATTTTGTCTGTATTTTGTTGGTAGTATTAAAATAAAATGTATTTTATTTTAGTCATAAGTAGTTTGACCAATTGAATTGCATCTGCAATGTAATGTCTTATACTCACCTTTAAAATCAGAAAAAGTTAGCATCTAGAATATCTTCTTAATATATTTTGATGGGGTCTGGTCTGATCCATAACATGTGGGTGAAGGCACCTAACAGCACAATGTTCCAATGTAAAATTTGATAGCTTTTATTTTATTTTCTCTATTGTCCAACTTGAAATGTTTGGTAATGCATTTATAGATAATTTACTAATAAAGTTTTTTTGGCAAAAACAGACAATGGGTTCTGTAGTGCTGGGTTTTCCAGCTCACAAGCTGTAAGGAAACAGGAAAGAAGAACTGATAAGGCATCTCTTTGGTAATTAAACTTATGTTTTGAACAAACACTTCACATGCCAATGGTTGTTTTTGCAAAATCTGTGGAATCTTAGCCTCTCAGTATGAATATTTTAGCACCAATCTTCAATTTGTAAGGAAATATTTTCAGACAATTAATTTCAATTTTGCAAGAAAGATTATGCATCATGAATATGCTTTGATGTTCAATTTAAAACCAGATGTGCTGCTCCTTCACCTATATTTACATCCTGAAATGTAGAAGCTAATGATTGTTTTTGTTGGGCCCCTATGTTTTAATAACTTCAGTGAACTCTATTCAAAATAATAAAGGATGCATCATCTGAACAGCATCACATCAAAACTCATAATTAGAGTTTTGGATTTTATCTCAGGTTGAAACATTTAATTAAATTTGTTATGTTATAGCAAGTAAACATTGTAAGATCTTCTATTGATATCTTGTGCTTCTTTCTGAATAATGTAAGAGTGGTCTCATTGAATGGCAAAGTCCAAGGACAACATCGCCAATGACTGTTCCTATTTCCTTTGCTCTTATGTTAAATTCACAGGTTGTCAGTTACATGGTCTTAGAGTCATAGAGTAATACAGCACAGAAACAGACCTTTCTGTACAACTCATCCATGCCAACAATAATCCCAAACTAAACTAGCCCCACCTACCTGTGCTTGGCCATATACCTCCAAACATTTCTTATTCATGTACTTAGCCAAATTGCCTTTAAACATTAGGAGATTTGGCATAAAAATCATGAGTTGCTAACTATTTACTAAACCTAAATATATAGATTGACAGTTATTTAATGAACTCAAAATAATGACATTTTTAATCTTGAATAGATTAACACTCTTTACAACAATTATATTACTCCTATTTAGCTGTAGCAACGTCAGGATCAAACATTCCTGGGCCTGCTCACACAAATGTGAGCCTCTCCTGGAAGGTTTAGTGCCATTCTTTTGTGTGGGTGTTGTGTGTGTGTTGTATGGGTGGGTTGTTTATATTCAGCATGGAGCTCTCTCATGGACGAATCTGTAATCAAGTCCCAGGCTCAACACAGTAATGTGCTTTGGTAGGCCTAATTTCCAGCTTCTTCCCAATCAGTTCACATGAGCAGATCTTTACTGGGTGTGCATGTGGAAAAAGAAAATGTAAAATCTTGCATTCAAAGAGACCTTGTGTGAGATTATGTGAGAGGCTGAATTTAGCTTAGAAATCATATCTCTCATGACACATTTATGAGAAGTGGCATGCCTATATGCTTGAAAGCAGTATTTAACATTTAAACATATACAAGTGATGCTACATTATCCAGCACATTCTTCCACACTGTAAGGATTCTATGATTTAAATAAATTGTTTAAAAACACAAAGAATAATTAAATAAAGAACTTGTAGGTCCCTCTAAATACAGGATTACATTCTATTCAAACACCCTGACAATCTCATCTCAAAGTCTGAAGCACAAGAAATTTCCAATGTGCTTACATATTTTACTCACTAAACAACAAAACAATTTGCATCTATATAGCACTTTTAATACTGTAAAGCATCTAATGGTTCATTGCCAGCACTATCAAGCAAAATTTAACATTAAGTTATATACAATTACAAGCCAGATAAATTAAAGCTTAGACGAGAGGTTTAAGATCTTAATGAGATATAGGGAGGGAATTCCACTGTTAGGACCTTAACAGTTGAATATATCACTACCAATGGGGAGCATTCAAAATTGGGAATGCTTACATAGTCCAAATTGGCTGAAAGCAAATATCTTGGGGAGCTGTAAGGCTGGAGAAGCTCCCAGAGATAAGGATTTGGAAACAAGTATGAGATTTTTGAAAATAATTATTAGAATCAAACTTTTTAAAATTATACTGAAAGTTAATGCTGCTTCTGTTAGATAAATCCAATGTGAGAACACCAAAACTAATATTTAGTCATAGAATTACAGAGCCATAGAGATAAACAACACAGAAACAGACCTTCCGATCCAACTCATCCATGTCAACCACATATCCTAGATAAATCTAGTCCCATTTGCCTGTATTTGGCCCATATCCCTCTCAACTCTTCCTATTCATATACCCATCCAGATGCCTTTTAAATGTTGTCATTGTGCCCAGCCTCCACCACTTCCTCCAGCAGCTCATTCCATACACACACGACCATTTGCATGAAAAAGTTGCCCCTTAGGTCCCTTTTAAATCTTTCCCCTCTCACTTTAAACTTATGGCCTCTAGTTTTGGACCCCCCCACCCTGGGGAATAAACCTTATATGTAACTTAAAATATATTTAAACATTGATTTAGAGCTTCATAGAAGACCCCGGCTCCACTTCATGCATTTAAACAGTCCATTAAATCAAAAGATTTGACAGTCTTTCAGGAAAACACACTAATTAGCTAGCTCACAAAATAGTACCAGTTAAATGGCAGCATTTTTGATGAAATTCAAAAAAATTAGAACATTAAACTCATCAGTCTGCAAAGTTAGCAAATGCATGTTTTTCTGTACAAATGGAATTTTGAATTCTTGAAGAGTAAACAGTATTTGCGAGACAATCAGGACTGCATTTCATTGCTGATCTCAGCAAGTGGGATTCTACAATTGGCTTTATCACCCACAGAGGGAGAAATTGGATTCTTACTCCTGATAATTATAATTTGCAGCAATGGATGGAAAATTAGTAGTAATGGATTGGCCCAATGTAACACACCATGCTCCATTTTCTTTTCCATTGCTTTCTGAATTGAAAATATACAAACTGCAGTCAACCCATAATCCTTAGTTTCTTCCTTCCCCATCCAACCCTGAGAAAACTGAAAATTACCGCCTGATCATTGTTGAATGACTCATGCTGATAGCTATCTTCTTGTGAGTATTGGTTGAGAAAGGGTCTAGTTTGGCTCTACTTTCTTTCTTAGCCTGCTAATGCAAGTTAACAGTTTTCAGAGGTATGAGGGGGGAGGTTTTGCCAGAAATGTTAAATCCCATCAAACTCTCCACAAACAAAAACTGGAGCTTTCAAGAGATGAAGGGAGCATCTAAGAAACACAGTAAATAAATTGCAGCATAATATTTCTGAATGTAATCTCTAATACAGGGAGCACAGAGAGAGAGGGGGACAGGACATTACAGGGAGCACACAGAGAGAGGGGGACAGGACATTACAGGGAGCACAGAGAGAGGGGGGACAGGGCATTAAAGGGAGCACCATAATTAATTGCCCAATATTCCAAACCAAACTCAATAACTTTTAAACATGATAATAGTATCATCAATTCATTTAGAGGTAAATGTATTAATCTTTGCACAAATCAAGGAGGCGATGGTAGTTTGAGGGAAGTTTACTACACAAAGTGAAGACTGACTGCTCCCAATACCAGTGTAGCATCGATCAAGTATCAAGCAAAGTTCCCTATATTCTGCCCAATAAAGACATACAGCTAAAATAAATAAATAAATAAGACTCATGTATATTGAGGGTTCTCTGGAATTATGTATCCAGCTTGACATTCCATCATGTAAAGCTCCACACTAGCTGCATTATGTTGTTAAATTGATATATGGCTCTTAACTCAGGGCCTAGGAAATTTGTAATTTATGGCTTTTGTCATGGAGAACCCATCCAAAGTCCATAATACAAAACTAAGCATTTTACAGTTAACGAAGTACTTTTGAATCATAGTCACTGTTGTACTGAGAGAAATCCAGCAGCCAATTTGGCAAAGTCTTGAAAACACGAGTAAGATAATGGACTAGATAATTGTGTTGTTACTTGGGGGATAAATATGAATTAAGATATTAAGAACTCACCCCGTATCATTAAATTATCTCCAACAAGAGGAGCAGACAAGGCAGTATTTTTACACCTCATATGACACCTTTAGGACAGTACTTTGTCCGGACTGCACTGTCGTCAGTCTAGGTTATGTGGTCAACTCTCTGAACTCACAATTTTCCCACTGAGAAGTGATTATGTTACCACTGAGTTTTGAAAATCACAAAGCTCTCAAAGCCTGGTAGGGCACTTACTGTAAATCATGTCTTTCCTGTTTGTACTTTTCCTGTGCTTCTTTCTAGCTTTTCTTGAAGTATACAGAAGTGTGAATTGCTCAAGAAAGTTTCTGACATCCTGTATGAACAGAAAGGTTAAAATTCTTTTGGTGAAGGATATGGCCAGGGAAATACAGTTACCAAGTGTAGCAAGGATGAAAGGTTTCTGTGATCAGCATTTAAACCATAGTGTCATTTTCATTCAGGTCACCAACATTGGTGTAGTGCTGGAATCTCTATCAGGAGGCATATGTTCAATCCCTATTCCTGTTGAACACATAAACAAGGATGGTTAGTGCAGTGTTCGGAAAGTGTTACCATATGGCAATCATTGCTTTAGTGTTGAACATGCTGCTTATCTGATGAACCAATTCTCCATTTACGTACCTATTCAGTTGGACAGAAAAGGTGCATGGCAATATTAAAATGGAAGCATTGAGTTCTCTCAGCAATTCAACCAACAATAACTGTTTTGAATTTTCAGTTTATACATAAAGAAAGACAGCTGCTGTAAACATTGAGATTCTATTACAAAGTATAAAGACATGGCCTTTCTCATCCTCCTCAGCTGTGTTTGTGTTTAACTTTCTTACTATTTTTGACAACGATGTTTTCAAACTACCAGTTAATATATAGTGTGCACTACCTTTTGTTCTCAGAAGTTGTCAGAAAAAAATTAACCTTCTTTCTCTTGTTATATAAAAGAAACCAAATTACTTTAAAAGATTCCTAAAGTTGCAGGATTTCACTTCTTCAGTTCTCTCCCCAAAGCTAGGTCAAACCCTAAGTGCTACAACCTCTACCACAGGTAAGAGAAGAAGGAAAGACCTGAATTCACCCCAGCCAAAATGAGGATTCAAACTCCATGTTATTGGCACCAATCTGATCCATATCAACTCTTCCATCAAATGCTTTGGCCACATACTGTGGCCTGGAGATATGGATAAAGGTGGTAGAAGCTCCAATTGCTTTCCATCTCGTGGCTGATCAGGGACCTCTCCCATTCTTACCATCTCACATTGAAGTACATTTGAAGGATTTACAAGCTGACTGCATTACAAATACATCTCTTTACAGCAAGATTTTGAGTTGGACCTGAACCCAGACCATGTATTCCTCTTTAACATCATAAAACATTTCTAGATGCTTTTGGACAACCAGGATTGTCATTATCTGCTGTCAACTAATTCTGTGAACTGTAATTACAAAGCCATGCAGGGTATTGTAACTACATTCTAATATATGTTCAAAATGGCTAACTGTGTTTATCTTTGATCAACAGATGTACAGAATAAGCATGGCAATCTACTGGGGAAACTGAGTCTGTTTTTGAGATACTTACTGTGTACAGTTTGAGGATTTAGGAGAATACGATTGCAAAATTTGGTCCATTTTCTACCATAATATACTTTATTAATTGAACTTGTACATGAACATTACAATAGAATTAAAGAAATGATGACACACAGAAGGCCATTGATATATTGTATATTTGCTAGCTCTCTGGAAGAGTAACACATCTACACTTGTGTGACAATACTGTGCCTTCAAGAGATGTTCTGTCCTGTTTCTCTTGGAGAAGGGTGTTGACACCATGGTGTCAACGTGTCTGTCTCAGAAGCAACTGGTAAACAGCTCTAAGCTTCCTAAATGTGTTTTTTAAAGTAAGATAAATGAAGCATGAGGGGTGGAGTCACACTCACATAGACCCAGGGTTTTGCTTTCAGTTGGGGAATTGGTTAGTTTGGGGAAACTGATAGATACAGCTCTCTTTCTCTCTGTTACAGTAGAAAGCTTGAATTCTCTCTCTGCTGCTAGGTTATTCTTTTGTTGCTACTTTCTCCTAGCCTGGAGTTGAGATAGCACGTGAGCAATATCTATTTTGCTAAATTTGCCTTTACTGACGCTGTGTTGAGATGCTTCTATATTGAAATGGTTGACGATTAGTAGTTAAATAACATATTATTGTATTAAGTATTTCAACAGAGTTAAAGTTATGCCAATCCTCTTTTTTGTTTGCATTTTAACTGTGTTGTAAGGGTAAAGTGTGTGTTTGCTTTAAGCCAAGTGGTGGACCAACTGAATCACATCTGGAGCACAGCAACTTATACTTGCCTCAAAATAAAATAAAAGTTAGGGTGCAGAATACCTTCTTAATATATTTTGAGGAGTTTTGTCTAGTACATAATACCTGCCAAAACAACTTTTTTTCTCTAGCCCTGCAAGTACTTTTGCTGAAACAATTAATTAATTCTCTTCTGAAATCATCCACTAAACCTGCTTCCCCAACACAATCAGGCATTGCATTCCAGATGCTAACCACTTGCTGCTTAAAAAGGTTTCACCTCCTGTCACTTCTTCATGTTAAATTGTTTCTTCTTCATGTTAAATTGGTGTCCTTTGCCTTTCCACACTTATTTCATAAGGAATAAGGAGATGTGGTTAAAACCCAGACACACACAGACACGGTGGACCAAAGGGCCTAGTCCTGTGGTGTACTGTTCTATGTTCTATATCAACTCTTGTCTAGACCCCTCATGATCCCTAAAACCTCATATCAAATTTTACTCTTCACATCTCTAAGGGGAGAAGTTTCAGAATTCCAGACTTTTCATATAGCTGAATTTCCTCATCCCTGTTTAGATTCTATTTAATTCAAATGTAGCAGTTTACACAGTGCAATACAAATCAATTAATATAAATATAGTACATGACCCTCAAGCGCACCTCACTCCACTTACAATGCAGATTTCATCTACATTTACTTTTAAAAATCTATTTCCTGATGCATATACGTCTAGGGGTTTTACAATTACCAAAGCATCTTGGAGTACAGTAGCCGGATCTCTAAACTGTACCTTTCCAGGTACTCTACGCTTCATTGTATCGCTCAGATCTGTGCCAGTTTGAAACACTTGGCCATGGATATCTGCTTACTCTGGAATACTAAAGAGTGTTTTTTGTTGATGTTGATGCTGTTCTAGCCGCAGTAGATGTTTATCTCAGTGTTTAAAAATGTGTTGCTGGAAAAGCGCAGCAGGTCAGGCAGCATCAGAGGAGAAGGAGAATCGACGTTTCGGGCATAAGCCCTTCTTCAGGAATGAGGAGGGTGTGCCAAGCAGGCTAAGATAAAAGGTAGGGAGGAGGGACTTTCGGGAGGGGCGTTGGGAATGCGATAGGTGTAAGGAGGTTAAGGTGAGGGTGATTGGCCGGAGAGGGGGTGGGGGCGGAGAGGTCGGGAAGAAGATTGCAGGTCAAGAAGGCGGTGCTGAGTCTGAGGGTTGGGACTGAGAAAAGTTGGGGGGAGGGGAATTGAGGAAGCTGGAGAATTCTGTAATCATCCCTTGTGGTTGGAGGGTTCCTAGGCAGAAGATGAATCGCTCTTCCTCCAGGCATCGTGTTGCCATGATCTTCTGCCTAGGAACCCTTCAACCACAAGGGATGAATACAGAATTCTCCAGCTTCCTCATTTCCCTTCCCCCCACCTTTTCTCAGTCCCAACCCTCAGACTCAGCACCGCCTTCTTGACCTGCAATCTTCTTCCCGACCTCTTCGCCCCCAACCCCTCTCCGGCCTATCACCCTCACCTTAACCTCCTTTCACCTATCGCATTCCCAATGCCCCTCCCCCAAGTCCCTCCTCCCTACCTTTTATCTTAGCCTGCTTGGCACACCCTCCTCATTTCTGAAGAAGGGCTTATGCCTGAAACGTTGATTCTCCTTCTCCTTTGATGCTGCCTGACCTGCTGCGCTTTTCCAGCAACACATTTTTAAGCTCTGATCCCCAGCATCTGCAGTGCTCACTTTCTCCTAGTTTATCTCAGTGTGTCATCTCTGGAATAGTTTGCTGAGTACAGACTGGTATCTTAAGGATGAACCTTGACAAATACCATTCTTTTGCGATATCCTTGAAAATGCATATTTCAGGACTAATTTTGTGCCAGATTTTTTCCACATACAGCAACTGAGCATCTCGTAGCTAAGATTTAGTTTTGTTTGTTTCTTGTATGATGTGAACCTTAACGGTTAGTCCAGCATATCTTGCTCATCCCTAATTAGCCTTTAGAAGGTTCTGGTGAGCTGATGTCTTGAACCATTGCAGTCCATTATTGTAGGAACACCCACAGTGCTCTTAGGAACAAATTCCCTTCGGAAGGGATTTTGACCCAGAAACAGAGAAGGAACAATTATAAACTTCAAAGGCAGGATGCTGTATGATTGCAAGGGAACTGTAGATAGTGGTGGTCCCACTCTTTCTGGCCTTTATCCTTCTTGGTGATGGAATTTGTGGATTTGGATGATATTGTTGAAAGTGATTTACTGCAGTGAGACCTTTAGATGGTACACACGGCTACCGCTAATTATTATTGGTAGGAGGATGAACATTGAAGACGGCAGATAGATTGCTGATCGAGCTTTGTCTTGAATGGTGTCAAGCTTCTTGAGAGTTATTAGATTTGCATCCTCCCAGTCAAGTGTGGAGTATTCCACAATATTCCTGACTTGTACCTTATAGATGATGAACAGGCTTTGAGGAGACAGGAAGTGATTTTATCACCAAAGAATTCCAACCTTTCTGTAGCCAATTCACTGTCTGGTCACTGGTACCCCTAGGATGTTGCTAGTGTAGAATTTAATGATGGTAGTGTCAAGGGGTAATGGTTAGATTCTCTCTTTTTGAAGAAGGCCATTACCTGTCACGTGTATGGTGTGATTGTAATTTGCCACTTATCAGCCCAAGCCTGAATGTGACCAGATCTTGCTTTAAATGGATACAGACTGCTTCAGTATCTGGGAGCTGAGAGTAGTGGTGCAACTATCAGTGAACTTTCCTATTTCTGACCTTATGATAGAGGGAAAGTTATTGATGGCTGTGCCTCTGAAACTATTAAGGAAGTCATGAAGAGATGTCCTGAGACTGAGATGATCAACCTCCAACAATCATAACAATCTTCTTCTTTGTGAGGTATGATTTGACTAGCAGACAGTATCCCCATCTCAATTTCCATTGATTTCAGTTTTGCTTGGAGTCCTTGATGCCATACTTGGTCAAAAGCTGCCCTGAAATCAAGAGTATGTACTGTCTTCTCATCTCTGAAGTGTTGCTCTCACATTCACTGGTTTACTACAGCTATATGATCGTTGTGAATGCTCTCGTCTCTCCAAACCTTATTCCCAGCATCTTCAGTAAACTGATCTACCAGTGAAACAGACAAGATGTCATTCAGCTCAATACTCTGAGAACATGGCCTCACCTGTACTGCCATTTAATCTAAATCATAAGACAAATTCAAACTCGTCAAGGATGCTCATCATTCTACAGACTGATTTGAGCAGAATACATGAATGTGCTCCCTGTTCAGGAAGGCTTTGGGGTGAATGCCTCCACAATCTGAGATCATCACCTCTTATCTTGCATTCTTTCTGATGAACTCATCCAAAACGTTTTCTTACAACACAGAAACAAAATACAGGAGAGAAGACAGCCTTGTCTGTTTTGAGATTTGATTGGAAAGCTTTTCATTTTAGGAGAAAGTGAGGACTGCAGATGTTGGAGATCAGAGCTGAAAAATGTGTTGCTGGAAAAGCGCAGCAGGTCAGGCAGCATCCAAGGAGCAGGAAATCGACATTTCGGGCATAAGCCCTTGTTCAAGCTTTTAATTTTAACCTGTTTGAAGCAGTGCTACGACTGAGCATAGAGCAGTTGGATCCAATTGTGGATACCCTTCTTACATACTATTTTGGACAATATGCTCATCATGAATGTGCATAGGATTCCATCAAATCCCTTCAGAAAGACTCAGCTGGTAAGGCTGTAATCTACTCTCTTGAGTTTATTCTGGAGTCTCACAAGGCCAGCAGTGAATTTGCTACTGGGTATGGCATAGGTCTGATATACATATTCAACAGCTCCAGAGTAGGCCTGACCTGACTGGTGATAGTCTTGGATTGATTTTTGTATCAAAATGAGCTATCCATTTGAAATTTCTTCCTTCACCCTTCTTTTCTTGTGCATAAAAGTGATGATGCCTTTTCTTAAAGATACTGATTGTGTTACTGTAAATATATGGCTTACTTGTAAATATATGGCTGGCTGCGAGTGTAAATATACTCGGCATTTGGAAGCCTTTGGGGATGCTCCTTTATGCGCGTGCAGGAGGAAGTCACGTGGTACTCCATTTCGCGGGCAAAACAAGGTCACGTGGTGCGCTGTTTCGCGCGCAAGGAAGTCACGTGGTACTCCGTTTCGCGGGCAAAACAAGCTCACGTGGGGTCGGACATCTGGGAACGCAAGGAGGCGGAGAATGGAGTCAGATCAACAGCCAATCAGAAGACAATCCCACCTCAGTGATTGCATGACGTTTTTTATTATATAAAAAGACTGGGTCAGGGACAGGAAGGTGTGGTACTTTCTGAACTGACACACTATATAGTTTGTCAGGGACAGAAAGGTCTAGACCTAGAGCTCTGTATGCTTTATCCATTTACTCCTAAAATAAATTAAGAGTGTGAGACTGAATATCTTCTCCTATTGCTTCATTTAAAGAACACGCAGGACTGGGCTCACACATAGAAGAAAGTAAGTTGTTAGATTGAGCCAAAGTCCGATAATTTAGTGACCCCGACGTGATGAAGACGGAGAAATGACAGAAAAGAGAGAAAAATAGAAACAACGGACAACTGACATCTGATGACAACAACAAGCGGCGCCGCATAAAAAAAGGTGAGCGGACACCTGTTTATATCGAAGTTCTGCAATTGGAAATACTAAATTATTTGTTGTCATTATACTGCAAGTGTCCTAGTAATAGTAAGTGGATAAAGTATTGATATAGTACATACAGGTTTAAAGTCCCTTGGGGTTAGAGTCCCCATAAAAGCAACAAGGTACGTACGGGTTTAAAGTCCCATGGGGTTAGAGTCCCCATAAAAGCAACAAAGTTTAATACGTACAGGTTTAAAGTCCCGTGGGGTTAGAGTCACCATAAAAGCAACAAGGTACGTAAGTGTGAGGAGGTTTAAAGTCCATTGAGCAGGATCTCATAAAAGCAACGCTCACAAATTGTGGTGTATGATTGTGTTGTATGTTTTAAAATTTATATTGGGGAATGTACGGAGGGTGGCAGAAAAGCCAGTAGTGTCTTGAAGACAGGGACAGTAGTGTCTCAGTGAGGGAGAGTTGGCAGTGGAAACCTAACAGTGACAACGACACTGCTGATAAATCTCGCTGAAAGGGTCAGTTGCTCGGGTGTACTCCATACAAACTGACTGGCCACCGGATTTGTCTCTGATTGGGTTAGCTGCTCGGTTATATTATATCCAAACCAACTGACTACTGGACGGGAGGATTAAAACAAAAATACGTAAAATGGAAGGGGAATTTGATAAAGAGTGTGAGGAATACAGAGGATGTTCTTTCGACTTAATGTTGCCCGTAAAACAGCAGTGGGGTAAAGCTAGAAGTCAGTTAGTTAGTGGGCTTGCAAAGGACAAACAAAAAACAATGATGGAGAAATATGATAAGATTTGGGAAGAATTAAAACAGGGCAAAGTCCCTAAAGATGAGGAGAGGAAGAAATTGTCACTGTTTTTAGGAAAAGCAGAAGAGGAAGCTAAATTAGAAGTTGAAGAACACATGAAGGGAAAAAAAGGGTCAATATTAGTTAGAAGAAAGTGGACAAAAGAAGGCGAGGAGAAAGAAGAGAGGAGGATTCATCTGCACAACATGACGTTAGCCTGTATGGCGGTAGAAACATTACAAAAGAGGGTGGGTGGTATCTCTATGACAAAACTGGCGAAGGAGACAGAAAAGGCAGGACCATCCACGCCATTATATTCTAAATCGCCTGGGGTACAATCACCGCTCCCATATCATGTAACACAAATGCAACTCATGTATGTTCAAGAAGGGGTGTTGGATGTCCAAGAAGTAGGAACAAGAGATTACGAAGCAGTAAAAGAGAGACTGGCGGAAGCAGTAGAAGAAAGCATCAGAAAGGTAGAAAAACTAACACTAGAAGCTGAACAGAGAGTTAAAGAAGCAGAGGATGCAAGTAGGGTGATAATGACGCACAGTAGGAACAAAGAACAGCCAAAACAGGGGAGACATTCATTATTGGAAGAGCCAGATGCTCACTCGACACCGTATAATGTTGAGAGCGAAAGGAGGGGAAGATTACATAGCTCAGGTCAGTTATTAGAAGAAGGGATCTCAGACAGAAGAAGGAGAAATTTGAGGGAAGAACAAGATAGAGACAAATTGGATGGGCGGGGAGGGGGGGGGGGGAGTCTAAAAATAGTACAGATATTGAAGACGAAGAATCCCTGACAGAGGATGACCCACACACCTACCCCATCACTTTGAAAGGCTCACTCACAATGCATACTGAACATGGCCCTCCAATGAAGCCCCTGCCTGAACCAAGTTACAACCTGGGTCACAGAGACACATTACGACAACCCATACAGTATCAGCACCACCAAATGCCATTAATATACAGAGGCTCTTATTTGGGGGATGTTTAGCAGCCCTTCACATTCACTGACATGAACTGCATCCTGGATAAAATGCCCCCACCCATGGAGGGAGGTGAACCCTGGATGACTAAATTTTGCCAATATACACTATGGCACGTTAGCTATGGGTGATTAGAGAGCATTGTTGGACAAGCAATTGAATATGTGGGAAATACACAGATTGAAGCGTCTGCGGGGACCACCTTACTACCTGATTCAGAATCGTTTGTGCTGCATGCCACCTGTGTGGGAACGGCAATGAGGGATAGATTTCCGATTCCACCGGAAGCGATGCACTCACTCACCTTCACAATGAAGGAGGGTGAGGATATGCCTGCCTTTTTGGCTAGGTGTAAGGGCACGTGGATAGATACTGCGGGGAGCCATCCAGGGTCGGGTCAGCTACAGACCACGTTATTTAGGAATGCCGTTATGGCAGGGATGCCGAAAGAAGTAAAAGAGGCAATGGAGAGTAATCCTGATATCCCAGGTTGTTCTACAGAACACTGGGAGAAACACTTGACGTACCACATGAAGCGCCACAGGACAAAACAGGATGAAGATAAACAGAGCAACAAGTCAGCTCAAGTGCAGTTGCTGAAGTTACAGCTCGATGAGGCTAGAAGGAAGGCTAATGATACAAGGAAGGCCTCCCAAAAGACGACTAATCAGATGGTTCAGCAGCCATCGCCACAAAACAACCTGCCGAGTCTAGACCCAACACCTGATTGGATGCCACCCTACCCCCACTATGGGGGCAGGCCTATAGGTGTTTTAGGAGGGATGCGTGGTAGAGGAAGGGGCTGCGGAGGACCAAGAGTTCAGCCACCCAACACCTGTTTTGAATGTGGCCAACCCGGGCATTGGAGAAGGAACTGTCCCATGCTGTGGGGACCCCAGGGATTATTCCGAGGACATCATGTCCACTCAAGTCAGCCTCCTTTTCAACAGGCTGCTCAGCCTTACTAAGCTCCAAATGCAGCTGCAGCCCCGGTGCAAGGACAGTACCCCCAGACTATGCCAGAAGGTCAGGGGTACGAATATTGACGGGGCCCGAGAATCCAGAGGCATGTGGGGTTGGCAGACCCCTATATGCAAATGAAGGTAATGGACAAGAATCTGTCTTTTTTGGTTGATACGGGTGCAAGATTTTCTACCATCACTTGTGATATACCTCGGTCAAATATGTCATCCTCCAGCGTCCAGTTAGTAGGGTTCTCGGGTAAACCAGAAAATCTGCCTTTGACATCGCCATTGATCACATCAGTGGCCGGACAGACCTTCCGTCACCAGTATATTTCATCACCTGCATGCCCTGTGAATCTGATGGGCCGCGACTTGCTGGTGAGATGTGGGGTCTCGGTTCTGTGCAGACCAGACGGGCTGGTAGTGACCTTTCCAAATGGCTATTCTGTCAACTGTTCTATGACAATGATTCACTCTGGATCCCAAATGATGCTATCACCAGACACATCACCAATGGCAGAAGGGCAGTGGGCAGATATATACTGGGGACTCCTCGAACCCGAAAACAGGCAGAACAACGGTATACAGTCTTTATACAGCTAATGGCGACCCTGGGTTCAGATGCTGCATCCCTATGCTCCTCCTGCAGATCCCCTTCATGTTACCCTGTATTATGATAGAGATGATAATGACATCTATCAGCATGCATTCTATCAGCACTTAGAAGGGACTCAATGGGATATTTCCTCTAGTTGTATTCTGATAGGGAAAGAAGGTGTGGCAGGTGTTGTTGAACTGACTGCAGAACAGTTGGAATGGTATGAGATGTCTGAAGAAGCTATCCCTCATGTCACATTGGCCGTGCATGCTAAATATCAGGCCAAGGATCTGGGACCTATCTCCAAACGTTTGATGGCGCTAACTGATTGGGTTTGGACTCAGCTACCCAGTTTACAATATTCACCATCAGAGGAAGCTTACAGAATTATGTATAGGACAACTGACAAGGTACTGCTGGAATATAGGCAGATTGAAAGGTTTCATGGCAGGGAGAAAACAGACCATCCACATGCTGCAGCGATGCTTGACACTCTAACAGATACATTGTGGTCAGCAGGTTCAACGGATGTTGATTACTGCAAACACGTCACACCAATCACATTCAATTTAATTGACCACACTCCAATTTGGCAGAGACAATATTCACGCAAACCAGAGACTGAAGCTGGCATTGCCGACACAATTGAAGGATTGTTAGCAGCAGGGGTGCTAGAACCCTCCCAGTCAGCCTGGAACACCCCTATCTTACCTGTAGAGAAGCAGAATACAGATAAATATATGGCGCATGATCTTAGACGGATCAATAGTGTCATTTCTACTCCAACAGTTCCAGTTCTAAACCCCTACACTGCGATGTCTGTGCTGACCCCTGACCATAAGTGGTTCTCGTGCACTGATCTGGCCAACACGTTTTTCTGTCTGCCCCTAGCTGATCATTTGAGGGACATTTTTTCGTTCACCTATAAAGGCCAACAACTACGTTATACAAGGGTCCCTCAAGGGTTCGTTTTGTCGCCGGGGGTGTTTAATCAGGTACTGAAACAGCAGCTGAAGGACCTGACACTCCTAAAGGAGGTGATATTGATCCAGTATGTGGATGACATTCTTTTGGCGGCACCCAACCATGTTTCTTGTCTGGCAGCCACAAAGACGTTGCTGCTTCGCATGTATAAAGTCGGTTTCAAAGTCTCACGGGCTAAATTACAATGCTGCAGACAAACGGTGTCTTTTCTGGGTAGAGTTATTTCCGCTAAGGGAACAGGTGTGTCTCCGTCTCATAGATCCTCCATTCTGCATCATACCAAACCAGTCACTGTAAAAGACATGCTCTCGTTTCTTGGGTTGGCAGGGTACAGTAGACAATTCGTTGCATCATATGGGGAGCTCACTTTCCCTCTCAAGGCCATGGTAAATGAACAAGGCATGAGAAATTTGTCGGCCCATTTGCAGTGGACCACGGAGGCAGACGAAAGTTTCATATCTCTTAAACAGGCCTTAACGCGGGCTGCTGATTTAGCGGTCCCGGATTACAAAGAGCCATTTTTCCTCGATATTTCTGAAAAATTACGCACAATAAATGGTGTTCTTTTTCAGAAAAAAGGGGGAGGCAGGCAGGTGCTGATGTATGTAAGTGTTACCCTTGACCCAATAGAGGACAGACACCCGCCATGTACAAGACATGCAGCAGGGGTAGCAAAAATTCTCCAAAAGATAGCACATATAGTCATGGGCCATTCACTAACAGTACCGACGACACATAGTATAGTGGCCTATGTGAACTCAACAGCCTTTACAATGATGTCACTGCGGCAAACCAGGTTAGAGAAAATCCTGAATGCACCACATATAACTTTTACACACGAAGGAATTAACATGGCTGACAACATGGGAGAAGGAGAGCTACACGTGTGAGGAAAGGGTACAGAGAGACGTCAAAGTTAGGGCAGACTTACAGGCAATTCCACTAGTAGACCCAGAAGAAGTGCTGTTCACAGATGGTTGCTGTTACAGACATCCAACTGAAGGACTTAAAGCAGCCTACGCAGTGGTGCGACGGACAAGTGAGGGATTTGAGGAAGTGTTGACAGGAAAAGTGACAGGCAAAGAATCAGCCCAGTTGGCTGAACTACAGGCAGTGATTGCTGCGTTAGAATGGTCAGAGGGAAACAGAGTAAATATCTACACCAACTCTGCATATGTGGCAGGGGCTATACAGGTAGAACTCAGTCAATGGATTAGAGCAGGATTCTTAACAGCAGCAAAAACCCCAATTAAACATGAAAAAGATATGAAAAGATTAGTGGAGGCCCTAATGAAACCTGCAGAAGTGGCGGTGGTCAAGTGTAGAGGACATGATAAAGCAGACACAGTAGTAGCGAAGGGTAATCAGGAAGCAGACTCAGCAGCAAAGAAAGCAGCAGGGTATACACCACAGTATATAATGATGCAAACAGAGAGAACAGTGTATGACCTGCTGCCTGCCTGCGATGCAAATGTGTTAATCAAAGAGCAGCAGAAAGCCTCTCCTCATGAACTGACTGTTTGGAGAGAGAGAGGGACCACAGAATCAGAAGGGATTTGGAGGTCACCAGACGGTAGACCAGTGCTACCCCCAGGTTTGATAGGTTCCATGCTCCAGGAAGCTCATGGGTTGATACATTGTGGAAAAACACAGATGCAGAGGTATCTGACACATTGGTGGCATACGTTCTTGCCAGCAATGATTGAAAATTATATCAGGGAATGTAGAAAGTGTACAGAATACAATGTGAGACCAACAGTGTAACCACAAGAGGGAAAATTCCCTCTTCCAAGAATGCCAGATCAGGAAATAGTGATCGACTACACTGACATGATAGAGAGAGTAAACGGATACCGGTACCTTTTGGTAGCAGTGGATGCATACACTGGTTGGCCAGAAGCGATACCTGCAAAAAACGAAGACACAAAGACAGTGATCAAATTCTTGGTAAACCAATACATTCCAATGCATGGGTTTCCAAAGGAAGTCAGGTCAGATAATGGCACACATTTCAAGAACAAAGACCTGCAAGAGGTTGAAGCAGCTTTAGGACTGAAACATGCATTTGGAACAGTGTACCATCCTCAGTCACAGAGAAAAGTAGAAAGAATGAATCAGTCCATAAAAGGAAAAATAGGAAAAGTGTGTGCCCAAACAAAGTTAAGTTGGGTGGAGGCCCTACCCTTAGCTTTACTGTCCATTAGAAGTTCAGTAAACTCCATCACAGGGTTTACCCCGTACGAGCTAACAACAGGGCAGCAGTTCCCGGGATCAGGAGCTGGAATACAGATGTTAGAGGGAGGAGGAGCCTCTCTAAGGTACAAACCTTACTATGATCAACTAACAGCTTTGGTGTCAGCTTTTTCCAAACAGGTTGGATCGGCAAAAGGGGCCCTACAGAGCCAGCCGCAATCTACCACGGATTGGGTCCTGTTGAAAGTGATCAAACGGAAATGGTCGGAGCCAAGGTGGACAGGACCTTATAAGGTCGTGGAGAGGACATCTCATGCGGTCAGACTACAGGGGAAAGGAGAAAGCTGGTACCATTGGAGTCAGTGTGCAGCCACGGAACCGCCAGCGAGAACTCTAGAGCAAATAAGAACAGAAAAAGAGTAGAAGGGTCTTAAACTTTTAACTCTTGCAGGAAGAGGTTCTGGAAAAAGGGGGAGAGGTTCTCAAGATCTCTAAGGAAGGGTTTTTCTGGTGAGCAAAAGTGAGGACAGGACCGGAACACAAGAAGAATTTGTTTAAAATATATAGGAAGGTTGCGTAACGGATGTAATGTTTATCTTTGTAAGAAGCCCACACTACCCTCGGCTGTTGAGGTTGGGAGTTTTTGCTATTCTTTTATGTATAAGTGTTATCCCGCTGTTAATAGGGGTATTAACCACGAGGGACAAACACACAGGCGAGGGAGAAAGTCCTAGGTATAAAAGAGCAATAGGGCAAGAGGTGGACAAATGTTTAAGGGAGGCGGGGAGCCAGGTACACATCAGACATGATAAAAGCCATGGTATAAATACCAGTTTGACTTATGCGAAGCAATTGACTGTGGCCACAATCCAGGGAGCTGGAGAGGATATGATGTATACCTTTGCGTACATACCAATTACTATAGATGGTGCCCGACATGGCATCATGTACTGACATGGACTGGGGTAAGATGGACGCCCAAGAAGTCGCCATCCTCAGATAATAGATGGAAGGCTTGAGACCATGTGAGCCTCACTAGGGGGCAACTCGATCATTCCTCAGAGATAAAAAATCCACTTTTGTTAACCCTAACAGGATTCATCATTAGCCCTGGTCCCGAAGAAGTATGGCATCAGTGCGAAATTGATGATAACAGTTTTTACTTTGTAATAGGTGTAGATCAATTAGGAAAGGATACCATGGGACTAATGAAGGTAACCTTGGTGGATCCTCCTACGTACCAGCCGAAAACACAACAAGCGTGGAGTTAGAACAAAGTTCAGGAGTTGTGGTGATAGATTGCAATGACATTATGAGAGATGACATTATTAGACTAGCTACCGGATATGGTGATAGGAACACGTGGCTTGACTGGATGACAGCTACCACAACCTCAATGAATATGAGTAATGGCGTTGCATGTTCCTCGGCTAGGCCAACCCTATTTACTACCCCAGCCCCATTGTTCCCTAATATAGACCCAGCAGGATTTCACTGCATGATGGCCCTCACCATGCAGGCGGACCCTCCAAATTGTACCACCTTAAGTGTTATTTTCCCACCTGTAAAGAATTCCACATTACCTCCAGTGTTTACCCCAAGGGCCAACAATTACACTTGTTTCACTCGGAGTTCTAATACAATCTTGGGAGACATGCCCACTGACTGGTGTTAGGACACGATTGATGTAACTGGCTGGCAGAATGCTAAGATAAAAGGTAGGGAGGAGGGACTTGGGGGAGGGGCGTTGGAAATTCGATAGGTGGAAGGAGGTCAAGGTGAGGGTGATAGGCCGGAGTGGGGGTGGGGGCGGAGAGGTCAGGAAGAAGATTGCAGGTTAGGAAGGCGGTGCTGAGTTCGAGGGATTTGACTGACAAGTTGGGGGGAGGGGAAATAAGGAAACTGGAGAAATCTGAGTTCATCCCTTGTGGTTGGAGGGTTCCTAGGCAGAAGATGAGGCGCTCTTCCTCCAACCATCATGTTGCTATGGTCTGGCGATGGAGGAGTCCAAGGACCACCCACCCATGCCCTCCACCTCCTCCATGTGGGACACCACCCACGCCCTCCACCTCCTCCATGATTTTCGCTTCCCCAGTCCCCAACGCCTTATCTTCACCATGGACATCCAGTCCCTGTACACCTCCATCCCCCATCCCGAAGGACTCAAAGCCCTCCGCTTCTTCCTCTCCCGCCGTACCACCAGTACCCTTCCACTGACACCCTCCTTCGACTGACCGAACTGGTCCTCACCCTGAACAACTTCTCTTGCCAATCCTCCCACTTCCTCCAAACCAAAGGAGTAGCCATGGGCACCCGCATGGGCCCCAGCTATGCCTGCCTCTTCGTAGGATATGTGGAACAGTCCATCTTCTGCAGCTACACTGGCACCACGCCCCACCTTTTCCTCCGCTACATTGATGGCTGTATTGGCGCTGCCTCGTGCTCCCACGAGGAGGTTGAACAGTTCATCCACTTTACCAACACCTTCCACCCAGACCTCAAATTCACCTGGACCGTCTCAGACTCCTCCCTCCCCTTCCTAGACCTTTCCATTTCTATCTCTGGTGACCGAATCAACACGGACATTTATTATAAACCAACCGACTCCCACAGCTACATAGACTACACCTCCTCCCACCCTGCCCCCTGTAAAAACGCCATCCCATATTCCCAATTCCTTCGTCTCCGTCGCATCTGCTCCCAGGAGGACCAGTTCCAAAACCGTACAACCCAGATGGCCTCCTTCTTCAAGGACTGCAATTTCCCCCCAGATGTGGTCGACGATGCCCTCCACCACATCTCTTCCACTTCCCGCTCCTCCGCCCTTGAGCCCCGCCCCTCCAACCACCATCAGGACAGAACCCCACTGGTCCTCACCTACCACCCCACCAACCTCCATCCGCCGTCATTTCCGCCACCTCCAAACAGACCCCACCACCAGGGATATATTTCCCTTCCCTCTCCTATCAGCGTTCCGAAAAGACCATTCCCTCCGTGACTCCCTCATCAGGTCCACACCCCCCACCAACCCAACCTCCACTCCCGGCATCTTCCCCTGCAACCGCAAGAAATGCAAAACTTGCACCCACACCTCCCCCCTTACTTCCCTCCAAGGCCCCAAGGGATACTTCCATATCCGCCACAAATTCACCTGCACCTCCACACACATCATTTATTGCATCCGCTGCACCCAATGTGGCCTCCTCTATATTGGGGAGACAGGCCGCCTACTTGCGGAACGTTTCAGAGAACACCTCTGGGACACCCGGACCAACCAACCCAACCACCCCGTGGCTCAACACTTCAACTCCCCCTCCCACTCCACAAAGGACATGCAGGTCCTCGGACTCCTCCATCGCCAGACCATAGCAACACGACGGTTGGAGGAAGAGCGCCTCATCTTCTGCCTAGGAACCCTCCAACCACAAGGGATGAACTCAGATTTCTCCAGTTTCCTCATTTCCCCTCCCCCCACCTTGTCTCAGTCAAATCCCTCGAACTCAGCACCACCTTCCTAACCTGCAATCTTCTTCCTGACCTCTCCGCCCCCACCCCACTCCGGCCTATCACCCTCACCTTGACCTCCTTCCACCTATCACATTTCCAACGCCCCTCCCCCAAGTCCCTCCTCCCTACCTTTTATCTTAGCCTGCTGGACACACTTTCCTCATTCCTGAAGAAGGGCTTATGCCCGAAACGTCGATTCTCCTGTTCCTTGGATGCTGCCTGACCTGCTGCGCTTTTCCAGCAACATATTTTCAGCTCTGATATCCAGCATCTGCAGTCCTCACTTTCTCCTGGCAGAATGCTAGCTCAATGGTTTGAGCCAGAGCTGATCTTTTTTGGTACTGTGGAGATAGAACACTACATGTTAGTCTACCTTCAGATTGGTCTGGAACCTGTGCAATGGTCCGGCTAGGGGTACCCTTATTCCTCTTAGGAGAACGACAAAAGGGAATAAATCCACATGTACAAACCCGCAGGGATTTGTTTGATGTCACATCTGACTCAACCACTTACATAGATGCAATAGGTGTTCCCCGTGGTGTGCCTGATGAATATAAATTGGCAGACCAGATAGCAGCAGGATTTGAGAATCTCCCAATTATCGGTGCTCTATTCCCAGTCACGCCGAATAAAAACGTCAACCGAATTAATTATGTACATTACAATATACTCAGGCTGGCCAATAGAACTGGAGATACCGTGGCGGGACTTTCTGAACAGTTGGCAGCGACCTACCTCATTGATGACAGTACAAAATAGAATGGCCTTAGATATGTTGTTAGCAGAAAAGGGGGGAGTGTGCTCTATGTTTGGAGATCAATGTTGTACGTTCATCCCCAACAATACGGCACCTGATGGCTCGGTAACCAGAGCCCTGGAAGGACTAAGAATCTTGTCTGAAGAAATGCATGAACATTCAGGTATTGACAACCCTCTAGGAGGCATTTACGACTCATGGTTTGGGAAATGGAAAGGATTAATTGTGTCTGTGTTTATGTCCCTCGTTGGTATGATCATTGTGTTAGTGTTGTATGGATGTTGTTGTATCCGCTGCATTAGATCTTTGTTGAACAGGGTAATTATTACAGCAATTGAAGGGAAGGCTCCTCCGCCCTAACAGATGTCACAGATGGAGATGGAAACCATGGTTCTGGCAAGAAAGGAAGCCTATGCATCGGAGAGCAAATGTGATGTATAAAACTGGTTTGTTGGTCTCATTTTCATGAGACCAAAAGGGGGACTTGTAAATATATGGCTGGCTGCGAGTGTAAATATACTCGGCATTCAGAAGCCTTTGGAGATGCTCCGTTATGCACGCGCAGGAGGAAGTCATGTGGTACTCCGTTTTGCAGGCAAAACAAGGTCACGTGGTGCGCTGTTTCGCACGCAAGGAAGTCACGTGGTACTCCGTTTCGCGGGCAAAACAAGATCACATGGTGCGCTGTTTCGTGCGCAAGGAAGTCACGTGGTATTCCGTTTCGCGGGCAAAACAAGGTCACGTGGGGTCGGACATCTGGGAATGCAAAGAGGCGGAGAATGGAGTCAGATCAACAGCCAATCAGAAGATAATCCCACCTCAGTGATTGCATGATGTTTTTTATTATATAAAAAGACTGGGTCAGGGACAGGAAGGTGTGGTACTTTCTGAACTGACACACTATATAGTTTGTCAGGGACAGAAAGGTCTAGACCCAGAGCTCTGTATGCTTTATCCATTTACTCCTAAAATAAATTAAGAGTGTGAGACTGAATATCTTCTCCTATTGCTTCATTTAAAGAACACGCAGGACTGGGCTCACACATAGAAGAAAGTAAGTTGGTAGATTGAGCCAAAGTCCGACACTACTTACTTTAAATATGCTTCCATTACACTTTCAGCATGTCCAGGTTGCTTGAGCCTCTCACAGCCAAAGTACAACTTGACAAGTACCTTGTTGTCTTTGTCAAATCATGCAGAGTTAGCAGGTGATCCAAACCTCCTCTGTTTCTGACATATGAAACCTCCTAGAATGAGAATAGGAAAGCCTGGGAGGCTGTGCTGAATGTGAGTTTCCTGCTGTGCAGCCTCATATGAAACAACTTGCTGATCCCAAATGTGTTAGCCTATGAGGCTATTAGAGTCAAGAAGTGTGGCGCTGGAAAACCACAGCAGGTCAGGCAGCATCCGAGGAGCAGGATGGATCCCTTCATCAGGAATATGCAGGGGTGAGGCGGTGGGGGGGGTGGCTGCATGGGCACTGAGAGATAAGTAGAAGGGTGATGTGGCTGGGGGCAAGGTAGCTTGTATCACCTGACCATCTTCTTCATTCGTGCTCCTGATTCTAAGCTTGTGTTCACTTTTTGAAAAAAGAAATACAAGCATATCTCATCTTGCTCCACAGACCAGTCTTTGAACCAGAAAAAAGATATTGGAGGACTCTGAGGTAACGAGTGAAGTTCCTTAACTATATCGACTGCACTGCCTGCAGTAGGATCATTTTTGGAATTTGTTTTGGAATTGAGGCACTTTCCTCTGTCTCTTAACTTCTAAATACCTTTCAAAATAACAAACCATTTGATCTTTATCTTGATTGCATCCCACCTGAGGATTGAAGAGATGTTCAATGTTATCCAATCTTTGTAACGCTCTTTGCGTTCCTTGATGTTTTCTGGGGTCAATGCCTGCCAACCCTCTAGTTCCTTATGAATAACAGTTGAACAGTGGGAGTCAGCCATTAAAGAAGAACATTGGGTTGACATACTGGTGTATCTGAGCATGAGTGCTTGAAACGCAAACAGGAAGTAATGATCAGGACTACCCCTGTATCTGCGGAATCATTTTCTACAGTTTCAGTTACGTGCGGCCCAAATGTATTATAGGGGACCTTCCAGAACCAGGGACTGGTTCTTCCAATTCTGCCAAAAATCCCTTTGAAATGAATAGGTTTGCTCCTATCCATGGTTTCGGGGCTTTCGCGGTAGGTAATGGAACGTCTCCCCCGCAGGTATGGGGGAGTAGAACTACTGTATTTAGACAATATTATTCAAGTGTAACCACATGGTGCTGCATCTGCAGCTGTTAGTGAAGACATTGTGGAGCTTGATATCTTTTATCCCCTGACTTAGCCTGAGGTAGACCACCAGCAGCATTAATGATCGATCACTAATCAAGGATAACATCAGTGAGGGCTGGGGTGAAGGGTCGGCCTCTAGGCCTCAACTGAGTTTCTTTTTCCAACCCCCAACAGATGTTGCCAGACTTCCTGATTTGTTTTTTCAAATTTCAGATTTCCAGCAGTTGTTGCTATGGCCCATATTTCATTTCCTTGGTGATCAAAGAATATAAAGCTCAGTGACTAGAGGACGCCAAACAGCACTTGATTATTTTGATTGGTAGAACTGATAAAACTGTCGTAAGTGAGCACACGCTTATTTTCACAGAGCACGTGTGTAATGGTGGCACCGAGAGAAAGGAAAACCCAGCTGAAACGAGAGTGTGACAGTTCTGAGAGACTTTCATTGATCGTGTGATCTTCATACGGGCGCCCAGAGACTTTTTTTTACAAAATTAAGACGCTCGCTGGTTTAATGTGCGGCCCTTTGGCGCGTTGTGACTGACTGTCGCATGATTGAACGGCAGGAGCAGGCGGGGGCCGGGAACCTTCGATCCTGAGCGGGGTTGCAGTCGGACCGGAAGTGGCCGGCGGAAAGCGTTGAGGAGACGTTGGTGGAGAGGCGGGAGCGGTTGGAACAGCGGCTCGCGAGACCGGGCACGAGCGGCAGGCCCCTCCCCCCCCCGACCCATAAGGAGGAGGGAGAAAGGCGACTGCTCCTGAGGTTAGCGCCGGTTTCACGTGAAGCCTCCCATGTGTTTGCAGCTCTGACGCCCGCTCGGCCTGGTTAGAAGAGGCTCGGTTAATGGAGGGGGGAGCGTGGGCTCGGCTCATGTGAGGCACCGTCTGCACCCCGCCCACCCCACGTTCCTCCTCCGCCGCCACACACGGTCAGTCTCCCGGGCCGCCGCCTTCTGAGCTGAAGCCCAGGCCCTGTGGCGTATCCACCGTTCCTGAGGTGTTTGCCCAGCTTTGGGAATTCTTTCACTCTATTCGCAGATCTCGTCTTCCTCCCACCGAACACCTTCCCGTTTAAATGATCGGAATTATTTCATTGGACCGCTGCTCCGCTCTGTGGCCTGTCGACATTTCCAGCTGGGACACAGAGAATGATCACTGTACAGGAGGAGTTCATTGAGACCCTGAAGTTCGTGCCAGTTCTTCGTGGAAACCTCTCGCCGAGGGTCATGTTTCTGCCTTTTCCCCTAATTTCCTTCAGGTAATTGTTCTGATTTGAAGAGGTTGATTGATTGAATCTGTTTCCACAGCACTCTTCAGTCCAGATCGTAATCACTCATTGTAAAGTAAAATATTTTTCCTCGTTGATTCTTTTGCCAACCACCTCGAATCTGTGCCTAGTAGACTCCAACCAATGTACTCGCAATCTCCCCATTTTGTCTTTATTGGCCCTTCACAAAGAGCTCCATCATACTAATAATAAAGTTTCTCTTGAGATGAATACCAAACGTATCCTTCGAACTGAATTTCTTTGTCCCTGGAATTTTACTCTAGAATCATTGTGATTCCAGCACAATGGTTCTTAATGAAGCCCAGGTCTGATCTGCTTTATTAACTGCTTTGCTGAACTACCCTGATGGGGTCAATGACTGTGCACATAAACTCCTATGTCCTTCTGCTCCTGCTCTCCCTTTTAAAACCATACTTTCATATCATCTACAATGTAGATGGACTCTATCCAAGCTTGGGCTAACAAGTGGCAAGTAGTATATGTGCTACAGAAGTGCCAGGCAATGACTATATTCAGTAAAAGAGAAGCTAACCAAAAGCCTAATTATTATGGTGTTACTATTGCTCAGTCACCCACTATCAATGTCCTGCAGGTAAGCATTGATTAGAAGCTGAAATGACAAGCCATTTAAATACTGTGGTTAGAGCAGGTCAGAGGCTAGGAATCTTGCATTATTCTGGCTTCCCAAAGCCTGTCCACCATCTACAAGATACAAGTCAAGACTATGGTGGAAGACTAGGCAAAAGTGAGGACTGCAGATGCTGGAAACCAGAGTTTAGGTCAGAGTGGTGCTGGAAAAGCACAACAGGTCAGGCAGCATCCGAGGAGCAGGCAAATTGATGTTTCAGGCAAAAGCACTTCGTTGGGAATGGTGGAAGACACTATCCAGGACAAATTGTCCCACATGGTTGGCATCACATCTACAATCATTTCCACCATCACCAACAGTGCAGAAGTGTGTACTATTTAAAAGATGCGCACGAGAAATTGATTAGGCACCTTATACAGTGCCTTTTTAACCCATGATGTCATCTCCACCGAGAAAGGCAGCAGGTACTTGGGAACACCATTACCTGCAAGTTCACCTCCAAATCGCATTCCATCCTTAATTGGAATTGTATACCACCATTTCTTCACTTTTGCTGGGTCAAAGTTGATAACATTTTGAATGTATCTACACTAAATGGACTGCAGTAGTTCAAGAGGAGAGCTCACCACTACCTTCGCTGGAGCAATTAGGAATGTAAAAACTGCTGGCACAGCCAATGAAACCCATGTCCCATGAATGGATTTTTAAAAAAATCATCTGCCATATATCTTTTGTTCCACCAGCTGATCTGTGTCCTTTTGAAGTTTATCATTATTCTCCTTTGCATTCGCAATATGTCAAAGCTTTGATCACCGTACAGTCATAGAGATGTACAGCACGGAAACAGACCCCTCAGTCCAACTTGACTTGTGCTGACCAGATATCCTAAAGTAATCTAGACCTATTCACCAACAGTTGGCTTACAGCGCTCCAAACCCTTCCTATTCATATACCCTTTTTAAATGTTGTAATTGCACCAGCCTCCACAACTTCCTCCGGCAGTGCATTCCATACATGCACAACCCTTTGCATGAAAAAGTTGCCCCTACGTCTCTTTTAAATCTTCCCCTGTCCCCCTAAACCTATGCCCTCTAGTTTTGGACTCCCCACAACAGGGAAAAGACTCTGTCTGCTTACCATATCCATGCCCCTCATGATTTTCTAAACCTCTACAAGGTCACCCCTCAGCATCTGATGCTCCAGGGAAAATAGCTCCAGCCTCTCCCTATAGTTCAAATCTTCCAAACCTGGCAACGTCCTCGTAAATCTTTTCTGAACCCTTTCAAGTTTCACAACATCCTTCCTACAGGAGGGAAACTAGAATTGCGCACACTGTTCCAAAAATGGCCTAATCAATGTCCTGTACAGCTGCAACATGACCTCCCAACTCCTATATTCGATGCTCTGACAATAAAGGAAAGCATACTAAATGTCGCCTTCACTATCTTATCTACCTGCACCTCCACCTTCAAGGAACAATGAACCCACAACGCTCCCCAGGACCTTTCGATTAAGTCTTGCCCTGATTTGCCTTTCCAAAATGCAGCACCTCAAATTTATCCAAATTAAACCCCATCTGCCGCTTCTTTGCCCATTGGCCCATCTGATCAAGATCCCACTATACTCTGAGGTACCTTCCTTTGCTGTCCGTGACATTTCCAATTTTGGTGTCAACTGCAAATTTACTAACTATACCTCCTATGTTCACATCCAAATCATTTATATAAATGATGAAAAGCAGTGGACCCAGCACCGATCCTTATGACGCACTACTGGTCACAGGCCTCCAGTCTGAAAAGCGACCCTCCACCACCACCCTCTGTATTCTACCTACAAGCCAGTTCTGTATCTAAATGACTAACTTTCCCTGTATTCCATGTGATCTAGCCTTGCTAACCAGTCTACTATGAGGATCCCTGTTGAATGCCTTACTGAAGTCCATATAGATCACGTCTGCTCTCCCCTCATCAATCCTCTTAATTACTCCTGAAAAAAACTCAAATCAATTAGCGAGACATTATTTCCTACACACAAAGCCATGTTGAACTATCCCTAATCAGTCTTTGCTTTTCCAAATGCATGTACATCATGGATGTGAATACCAAGGAGTCCCCTGCATGCCTCCCTTTTTATTTATTTTACCTATGTCATCTAATTGTATGAACCTAACCATTGAGATTCAGGGACCATGAGGTCATCACAACTAACAGCCCAGTGCTGATTTACATGTGGAATTTTCCACTGTGTCTCACTAGATAGCAAATGATACATGGTAAGTAATTATTGTTTCTACCCTTTTTTTTCAGTTTTATATTTAATGGTGCCACCCAGTTCGAACATTTGAATTGATAGTAGTAGAAGTTTTACCCCTTGTCTCATCACCACTAATCTAATTGTGGCCTGAACTCCACATGCCTGTTTAGCCCTGATAACTATTGACTCTCTTGTTTGTCAAGAATAATATCTACCTCTGCCTTGAAAGTATTCAAATGACCCTGTATCTGCTCTTTGGTGAAAGAACGTTCTATTGACTGTCAATGTCTGAGAGAAAAAGTTGCATCTTGTCTCCATTTTAAATGGTAAATCCCATACTTAAACAATTTTCCTAGTTCTCATTTCTCCCACAGGTGAAATATTCTTTCAACATCAACCCTGTGAGATCCTCTTAGGATCTTGCATTTCAAGAAAATTGTCTGTGTTTCTTCTGAGCTCCTATGAACATAAGCCCAGCGAATACAACTTTTCTTTATAAGATAATCCCCAATCCCAATATCAATCAAATAAACCTTCTTGGAACTATTTCTGACACCACTAACTTTTTTTTCCTTAAAACAAGGAAACCAAAACTATATACGGTATTCCAGATATGGCCTCATAAGTGCTCTCCACAACTGTTGCAAAGCATCCCTACTTGTATATTCCGTTTGCATTGCAATAAAATGTCATCCCAATCACCTTCCTAATAATTTGCTGATTTTGGTAATTTCAGCATGGATCATAATTGAATGTGAGTTCTTGGATCTTATGGCTGAGGTATGATCATCAGTCTAAAAAAGCCTAACTACAAGGTTTAGCGTTATCTGGATTTTTTGTATTTGTATATTTGTGTCTCATACAAACATTTTTTTTCTATTTTTAATCTATTAATCCTTGAAAACAAAAGTTTAAAAAATTATTTTTTCTTATCTATATAAACAGTTCAGGATCTATTATTTGCCAATTTCTGATTTCTAATTAATACCATTGTATTTAATCATTTAGTATACTGTACAAATGTAACCTGCAGATGTTTATCCAGCAAGCATTCTGGTGCAGACATGATTGGCCAAATGGCCGCTTTCTGCATCATAAGCAGCTCTGGGATATGGACTTGCAAGAAATTTATTTGCAGTGCCCAAAGACTGGCCGTCTTTTGAATTCAATGACAACATTGTATATGTTTAATCTCCTTTCCCATGTTGTATTCTACACGACTGCTGTCTGTTGATATTTACTACCTTTAAAGCAGAGGATCATGGGAAGTCTAATTCTGATTACCAACTTGAACAGTTCATTTGTTCTGCTCAGAACAATTGTCTCATAAGCATTGGTGTCCTGAAGTATAGAACTCGCCCAGGTTTTTTAAAAAATGTTTTTTTGATTAAAATGGTTTCACTGTTGAAAAATCCTGTGCTGCTAAATTTTAGTTCACTTTCTTGTGGTGTGATGGGAGCATGTATATGTGTTCAGGAGTGTATTGCCCATTGAAATTTATTTTTGCTGACTTTGCTGTATGTTGTATGGTAACACTTTGTGATATTATGGCCAATTGAAATATATAGAAATTGTGGTATCTTCTTTCAATGCATGTAATTTTAATGTCTTCATTCTTTATAACTGCAAAGTAGTTAAGCAAGGCAACAATAATTTAAAAAAATGAGGTATATATTAACTAGTTTACAAACAGTCAGGTCTTTACAGCAAATTTTTAGAGCAGGGTCAGGGTCATGCTTTGATAAAGCGGACCAGTGGTTTGTCTGAATTATTGTTTTCTATCTTAAATTTGGAACCCTGCAACAAGGACTGATTTCCTGAACAGCATTAATAATGTTTATTAAATCTGTGACTTCAGATCATGCTTCCTACTGGTGGAAGAACCTTCCCCAGGGCAAAGTAAGAAAAATTTCAAATTTTAAAAATGACAAATCTTTCATATAAAGTAGATCAACAGCCAGCCTCTTTCTAGTTCATCTAAAATAATTTTAAATATGGGATAGGCAACGACCTAGTGGTATTATCGCTGGACTGTTAATCCAGAGACCCAGGTAATTTTCTGGGGATCAAGGTTCAAATCTCACCATGGTGGAATTTGAATTCAATAAAAATCTGGAATTAAGAGTCCAGCGATGACCATGAAATCATTGTCGATTATTGGGGGAAAAAACTATCTGATCCACTAATACCCTTGAGGGAAGGAAACTGCCAACCTTGTCTGGACTAAAAGTGATTTCAGGCCCATAACAATGTGGCTGACTCTTAACTGTCTTCTGGGCAATTAAGGATGAATGCCCTTCTCCTGTAAATTTAACTTTTAAAAATTGAAAGCGATGTTAATTTTTAAAAAATCTTAAAATACAATGTATGGATCTAAAGTATTCAGAATAGGCCTGTTGGACATAACAGCAAATCAAGGGAGCCAGAGATAACAGGTAGAGGTTGGTGAGAGGTTTTGTGTATTTTTCTTTACAGTGTGCTGTCTGGGCATTTCTGTATGGTATAAAACTTTGTTTTCTCAAAAGTGTACCCATTATGATTTTAAAAAACACACAAAGTTGGGTTGATTAGTGGTTGCTTGATATCTGACCTAACAGTGGGAGCACAGTTTGGTATTCTGACTGCAATTGGATGGAATTAGGATACAGATGACAGATTATTGCATTTCTTAAACAAGGTGAGTGATTTTTAAAACTCAGTTTTGGTTATTGCAATTACAGTTGTAAATCAATCTTAATGATGTGTAGTGCCTGCATAAATTACAACATCAATCTTTTAGAGCATTCTTTTCAGCCTTTCATTTGAACCCTTTATGGTATTGGCTTTGTTCATGATTTTCAATGAAACCCTCTTTAAAATATTGGCCTTTACCAGTGTGCCAGTATTTCTTTAAAAATAACTCTAACTGTATCCTAGTATAAAATGTCTACAACAAACATAAGGCAAAATCGATATTTTTGAAGGGCTTTTTAAATGTGATAAGCAATTGGTAGTCTTTGAAATATGGTGCCACGTTTTGTATTCATTATTATTTTAAATGTGGTTTGATGTGGGAAATGGAAAATTCACAGTGGTGTCATATAAGTCAGTAGAACCAAAATCCTAGAAACCTGCAGTATGGAACAAACTGTTTCAAAATAATGCTTATATTGGCACTTTGATAGTGCCATCGTGCTTAGGTCCACAATTTTCTTTTGATGTGCAACATGGTCAGTACTTCATCAAGTACCGGGCCAACTTCCATTTGCTTATTGAATCGGCTTCCACCATTGTTTCAGACTGAGTATATTGGCTGCAGACAATTCATTGAAAAAAGTCCTCACCTTACTTCTGTATCTTTTGCAAATTATTTTATAGTCATTTCTGGTTGACTCATTTTTGTGAAGCAATGGTTTTATGTATCTTCTATATCAAAACCTCTATGCTGTTCTCACTTGTTGCTTTTCCAAGAAGAAAAGCTCAAACACTGGCAACTTAACTCTTTTAATGTAAGTGTCTCGTCCTTTGAAATCTTCTGGTCAACTTCTGTTGTATTCTTTCTAAGTCTTTTGCATTTTTCTCAATATGTGGTGCTCTGATTTGTTCTCAGTATGTCTGCTGAAGCCTAATCAGTGATTTATAAAATTCTAACATGATCAATTTCCTTTTATAAACAATAACATTATTTAAAAATACTTTTAACTCTGCATTTGACCTGATCTTACAGGGCTTCAGTTTCATTGAGCACACATAAAGAAAATTTTGGACAAAATTAGAAGTAATTCAAAAATAAAGTTTAAACAAATAAGCAGTTCTTCATAGATTCTTCATTTTTCTCTTCCTCTCTGTTCTTTCCTGCACTCCTCTCACATTTTCTACTTGTGTCTAGAAACATTGACTCCATTGATTAAGGGGTATTGTGGTATCTCATGCATTGGTGAACTCAGACAGCAAATGTTGTCAGACTTTTTAATCACATTTAATCCTGTTCCCACCAATGTCCAAGCACGCACTTGTTAGTCGAATTCATTCCATTATAATCCTGACTAATTTTAGTTCATTGAATTTCATTTTATTTCATTGGTCGATTGTTTGTTTCTCCTCAGTGAACTGTGGTTTGAGGAAAAGGCAGGAGGATTGCACTAAGTTGTGATGGTTATTTGGAGAGCCAGTATAGACTCTTTTAGCTGAAATGTTGCCTCCTGCAGCGTGACACTTCTGTGATTATTTGCTCTCCCACCATAACCTATTTAACAACACTTTTTGACAATTGGTTAACACTGCCTCACAGTGCCAGGAATCCGAGTGTAATCCCATCCTCTGGCAACTATCTGTGTGGAATTTGCATATTCTCCCTGTGTCTGCATGGGTTTCCTTTATGTGCTCCAATTTCCTCCCGTAGTCCAGAGATGTGCAGGTTAGATGAATTGGCCATACTAAATTGCCCATAGTGTCCAGGGATATGTCGGCTTTGTGGATTAGCAATGGAAATTGCAGGTTGCAGGGATAGGGTAGTGGATGCTGTTCGGAGAGTTGGTGTGGACTTGATGGGCCAAATGACCTGCTTGCACGCTGTAGAGATTCTATGATTTAATTACCTCATCAGGCTTACACATTACTACACATTATTGTGTTCTGTCTTTCGTGTGAAGGAGTAATTCTAAAGAAATTTTGCCAATCTTCTTTGGAAGAAGCAAGTTATGCTGTAGCTATTAAGAAAGTGCTAACACTGGATTGTGGTTTTCTGTTCCTGTGCACCCACATTTAAATCTATTCAAAATTGTTCAAGATTTTGATTTCAAAGGCCACCAATTCTGTTATGAAAGCCACGGATTTCATTGCAGTAGACAGGGTGGGTATCAGACTTAACCTTTTGAAGCAAGACTGTTTATATTTTACTTCTCCTTCAATGTAAATCATGCCAATTTGAGGCTTTCTTCTCCATTTTGAAAAGCTATTTTCACAGATATCTTTTAAATGTGTTACTTGCTGAATTGTAGTCACCAGTGTGGATTTTCTGCAATCAGATTTTTTTTTAAATTCCAGAGAAATTAGTTTTTCTGTCTCCTGTTAAGTGCAATGCTTCATTAAGGTTTAATTTTTAAAATTTCAATATTGAGATTGTGCAAACGTCTCTTGTGCAAGTAAAAGTAATGATGTAGGCTGTGGTTAGATCATTTATCGACTGCGCAAAAATCTAGCTATGCGTCTTAAAATAGCAGCAAGATTAATCACAATTTAGCACTCTGGTTTGCTGAGTAGCTACCAGTTACCTTAATCTGGCATTGTTGCTTAAAATATTGTAAGCTTCATATAATTTTGAACTTACTAAATGTGCATTTACAGTATGATGCTAGCAATGGGTGTCTGTATGTTGCAAGTTTGCAGTTTGATATGCCTACAAATTAGCAAAATATCAAGGTTTTATATTCTCTAACAACATCTTCAACTTTTATTTTAACAGCATATTCTGACAAGTTCCTGATGATATACTTCAAATCACCGGTGAGATGGTAAAGGTTAGCCTTTGGCTGAGCATGGCGGATAAACAGAAGACCAAGACTGGTTTGCCACTGAGTGGCCCAAGCACTGATATAAATGTATCTTCCAGCCACACGGTGGGGTATTTGGGAAAAGTCAGTAAAACTGTTTATTCCTCTCTAAACTGAGCAAAGTTCTAAATTTTATTATATTTTCAAATTATTTTGCATCTATTGTCTTGAAAAGGTGAGAGAAAGGTGGAACATTCTAAACTCAAAGTGACACGGAAATCTTGCACACAGTGCTATGGCGAAAGATTTATCTGAAGTGAAAACATGGTTACCATGGTAATCCTCTAAGTACTGAGTAGTGCTGAAACATGCACCTGCAATCACTGAGTTTTACTCTCCAACAAAAACTTGAATATGAAAGTAAACTTGGCAAAAACAATATTCTTTTTCATATTTGTTCAGCTTAAAACTGTCCTTAAGTGTGCTTTTCATCTTCTGTACTGAAGGTGAAAATTCAACCTGAAATTGTATTTTAAGTTTCTATCTGGCCATGAACAGATGGATGGTGTAAAACAGTTTTAATATTTTTAAAACAGACTTGGAATTGTATACATGACTGGTAACTTGCTCTTTTTTCCTTCTCTGCAGTTTTCTGAAAATACCTCACTCATTCAAGAGCAATATTGTCCTGCCTGTGCTGCAAAAGGAGAAAATAAAGCTTTGCGCCGATTCTATATAAGCTTAGAGGAATCTGTTCTTCTTTGTGAAAGTCCACAGGTATTGGAAATTTTAGATTCTATTGGTTGGTTTTCAGGAATCTCTCCTGAAATGCTTTTCATATTATCAGCTGCTCAAACATGTTTAGTAATATTTGAGTAATTAGTTAACATTCAGAGGTTATTCAACATTTTTGTTAGCCAATCCTAGTAATTCATTCTACCTGCACTGTCAGCAGAGTCGATATGTCGTATATGTGGTTACCATGCCATTGATCTGCAGTTTGGAAAGCATTCCAGTTTTCCAGATGTGATTTAATATGTTTGTAGTAAGATTTTAAGTAATCAAATTCGACGCATACAGATGGTATTTGCATTTGTTGTTATGTTTCTGCATTTAACAACTTTAAACTTCTTTCTAGTGTGTCTTTCCTTTGGGATGTAAACCATTGAATGAGATCCTTATTTCACCTACCTTGCCTCGATCATCAGTTCAAGCTGCGAAGAGCATATCTGGATCAGGTGCACTAGTTCCTCTGTGTAAGCGGAACGTGAAACGACAGAAAACTTCTAATTGTAATAATAAAGACATTTTCAGTGGATCTTGTATTATACCCAAGGAAGCTGCATATCAGCCAGTTGAAACTGACCTAAATAAAATTGACAGTTTTGTCCCTTGTTCAGAAAATGGGAGCAATCCTAAGTCAGTTAATTCTAGTGAAAGAAATGGCATTGTTATCCCTGATAAGACAATTCTTGGGGTACGTGGTCAATTATGTGGCAAAAGAAAGGAACCACCGTCTGAAACTGAACATTCTGGTCAGCCTAAATTGGAAGTTCCAGTTCTGCAGTCACAGGTTGAACAATTATTTCTTCAGTGGAAGAACAAATCTGCTCTCTGCTGGCTAGACTGCGTACTGATAGCTTTGGTCCATTTGAAAGTGCTAAGAAAATTAATGCCCAATCTAGGGACGGAAATGGAATCTCCATTTAAGAAACTGTACACAGAATATGATCAGGCGTGCACACTGGTATCTAACTGCCAAAGCCATTGCAAAGGTAGGAATTGATACGTGGTGTTCTGTATTACATTATGATGCCTAAATATTTATGATTTCCTTGTGTATCTGAGCCACTGCCGTGTATTGTTGCTTACTTATTACCATTTTAAACTCTAATTCTGTCCAAAGAAAAACCCTATTACAATTTACATCCCATGCCCATACCACAAGAATTCTCTGATCATATTTGTTATAGGAAAAGAGAAGCATTCCCTTCAAATCAAACAAAATTCTTGTTACTACTAATAATGTAGACTGGAGGTAGATATTTCCATCAATTCATTTCACTGAAGATTGTGATTTAAGAATTTTGTCTTGTGTATCTATTTCAGAGAAAGTAGTGATGAAGGAGTCTTGTCAAAATGCTTGTGAATTAGAACCCCTGCTCGAGCTTTGGTAAAAATATAGGACCAGGAAGCAAACATCGTCCAATTCAGAAGTTGATTATTAGGTTGAACTTAGGTTAGATTGTTATTATTACTTAAATTAAATCTTGGAGAAAGCCCAGGAGATTAGGTAACCAACTCAGGTAGCTAGCAACAATAGGATAGATTGATCCTCTGCAGGAATTTGGTGCTAGTGACAGTTTGCACAACTCTTTTTTTTTTTAAGTTAAAATGATGGTAGTTTATTTAAAAAACTAACTTTGATATACATTGTGATACTCTGGATACTTGGTATATTGCAAGGCAACACATAATTAAATAAAGCAGTTAAATATGTTTTAAACTTGATCCTTTAGTCTGAGTTCAGAGAGACTGTTTAAAGAGAGACATCTTTTTTAGCATCCATCTTGTTAAATCCTCTCAGAATTTTTATATCTTTCAATAAGGTATTCATTCATTTTTCTAAACTCAAATGGATGTAGCCCAACCTGTCTAACCTGCCCTCATAAATAATCCTGTCAAATATGGTATCAGTTGAGTGAACCTTCTTTCAATTGCTTCTCATGCATTTGCATTTTTTTTTAAATAGGAAGGCAAACACTGCATATGTGATCACTCCAATGTTATATATAATTATAGCAAAACATACTATTTTTATATTCAATTTGCTTTCAATAAATGACAACATTTCGTTTGCCTATCTTATCCTGAACCTCTGTACTCATTTTTGAGTCATGTACCAGGCTACTTGGATTCTGTCAGCACCAACAAATTTTGCAGTTTCTCTCCTTCTGTGGTTTTTTTTCTGTTCTTCCTGCCAAAGTGAACAAGTTAGCATTTTCATATATTATTTTTCAAATAGCAAATATTTGCCACTCACCTAACCTGTCCAGATGCCTGTGCAGACTCCTTATGTTCTGTTCACAAAGTGCTTTACTACCTATGCTAAGTTTGCTAGTGAGACAATCATACATTTTGTTCCTTCATCCAAGTCTTTAATAAATAATTGAGGTCGCAACACTGATACGGTACTCCACTCCACTGATGTCAGAGCTTCTGAACCTGAAGATGATACATTTATTCTCACTGTCTGCTGCCTGTTTATCAAGCAATCCTTTAACCATAAAAATGTGACCCTGTACAGCGTGAGCTCTTATTGTGCTCGTAAACATGTCAGGTGCCTTGAGGAAATCTGAGTGCAGCACATGCACACATTCTCCTTTATTCACTTGTTTACATTCTCAAATAGCTCTAATGAAAAAACATGATTTCCTTTTCTCAAAGCCGTGTTGATTTTTTACTGGAATAAGACTTCTTTAATACTGTGCTGTAACTTCCTCACTAATTTCCATCATTTTAGGCTGACCAATTGATAGTTATTTGTTTCTCTGATCCACTTTTGTTGAATGAAACAGTCCCTATTTGCTGTTTTCCAATCTGATGGAACCTTACCAGAATCCAAGGAATTTTGTAAAATTAAAACCATACATCTTCTATTAACACCCTTGAGGTATTCAGGGCTTTTCAGACTTTAGTAATAATTTTCTAGTACCCTTTCCTTGATGATGATAGTTACAAAAGTAGGACATTATAAAGCAGGCGAATTTTCAAGGCAATGAAAACCATGTGGATCACAAGAATAAGGGTAACAGTAGGCTAAAATATCCTATAGACCTTTTTTGACTTGATGTAAAATCTTTTTTTTTTAAATGAAAACACTCAATAGTATAGACCTAGTTGAAATCAATGACTAATCAGGTTAGTGGAATTTTTAACATCTTGGAGAAGAGTTTAATGTTCTGAAATGAAAAGCATTGCCTCAGAGTGTTAGCCACACCTCCCAACCCAATTGTAGGTTCCCAGAATTTCTGCATCTTACATTCTCCAAGATGATATGAGACCTTTCTTGCTTCATTCTCTGAAGGTACCACTACACAATCCTTGTACCTTTCAGGACTTCGAAACCCCCTCACAAAAAACACCTTCCGTGCTCCAGCAGTGCTGATCACAGATCCTGCACCTAATGCTGTCAATTGACAGGATCACTTTGTGCTACTTTTGTGGACCAGTTTCCCATTGAGATTTAAAGTATCTCTGGAACTTTCCAAGATTCCACAATCTTATAATATTAGATACAGCTGAATATGTTCCCTTTGATTAGCAACTAATAACTTCTACCATACCTACAAAGAACTCTTTGTCCTAGCCAGGAGGAATATCACAGTCTCGAACAAGGGATATGGAGTAGACGATCTAGGAGAATTGAGGAGAAAGTTCTTCAGCCGGAGTGATGACCTTACAAAATTTTGTACTACAAAAGTGACTGAATATCTTTAAGCTGGTAATCAATTTCTAGACAATAAAGTTGATGAGGCCATGGAGATGGAGCAGAAATATATTATAAAGATTGGGATCAGCCTGCTTGTAATGGCAGAGCAAGCTTGAGTGGTCTACTCATGCTCCTATTTCTACAACTCTAGCATTAAAGGAGATCCTGAATCAATTGAGAGATATATAAAGCAGGCTGCAGATTTACTGTCATCTGCTATGTGTGTACTGTGTAAAAATCAGTCTACTCGTGGCACTTTACATCAATCCTACAATTTTATGTGTCACTAATCCCAAATTTCAGGGAACACTTGTCAAACCTGGAACATTTACCTTATTCCCTAATTCCCAAAGCTCCATTTTCAAATACTATTTTCCTGGCATCCTCAATGTTTGCAACTTTCAGACTTTTATATTATTCTGTAACCCATGCAGGGCACTGTGATGACAAATGCTCTTTGACGCTGTTTCATTGATGCAGATGAGAATATGGGAGGGATGATGAGTATGTATACAGCTGACACAAAGATTGGCTGGGTGAGGAAGAAGGTCTTGGGTTACTGGAGGCTTTGATGATTTGGGCAGATCAGTGACAGTTGGGATTTAAACCCTGATAAGCGTGACATGATGCACTTTGAATGAAGTAACAAGGCAAGGAAGTACTCAAATGACATTACACTAGAAAACTAAGAACAACAAAAGATCTCAGAGTGCTTGTCCACAAATCCCTGAAGGTGGCAGGTGAGTTTAATAGGGTAGTTAAGGCATTTGTGACACTTGTCTTTATCATTAAGGCATAGAGTATAAGAGCATGGAGGTCTCATTGGAGGGCTTTGGTTAGGCTACATCTAAAGTACTGTGTGCAGATGTAATATTTGCATGTAGAAAGATTAAACTGGAGGAGATGCAAAGGAGATTTACCAGGTGTTGCCTGGCATGGAGCACTTTAGCTATGCAGAGAGGCTGGATAAGCTTGGTTTGTTTTCTTTGCAGCAGAGAAAGTTGAAATGCGTGGTCTTACTGTCCCTCTGCCTTGTTCTAGAAGAAAGGACGGTATAGCACAGGAACAGGCCCTTCAGCCCACCAAGACTGCACCAACACATGCCTTTTAAAAACTAAAAACTTTTTGCCTTAATGCTGTCTGTATCCCTCTATTCCCTCTCTGTTCAGATATCTGTCAAGATGCTGCTTAGATGTTGCTATTGTATCTGCCTCCACAACTTCCTCTAGTAGCACATGCCATGCATTTACCACCTTCTATTTAAAGGAGATGTTGTTTTTATTTAAACTTATCCCTTTTTACCTTAATCCTATGTCCCCTAGTGGTTTACATTTCTACCCTGGGGGAAAAAGACTCCAACTATCCTTTCTACCCATGCCTATTATAATATTGTAAACATCTATCACAGTGCCCTCATCCATCAATGTTCAAGTGAAAACAAACCAAATTTATCTAATCTCTCCTCATAGCTAACATCCTCCAACATCAAAGAACGCTTTTTATGTACCCTCTAAGCCTTCCACATCCTTCTGGTAGTGTGCAACCAGAACTGTACATAGTATTCCAAATGTGGTCGAACTAAAGTTCTGTACAGCTGCTGCATGGCTTGCCAATGTTTTATACTCTATGCCTTGACCAATGAAGGCAAGCATGCCATATTCCTTCTTGACCACCTTATTCACTTTTGTTGCCACTTTTGGGGAACTGTTGTTCTGTACACCTAGATCCTTCTGTATATTGATGCTACTGAGAATTCAGCCATTTACTGTATACCTCCCTCCTACAGTTAATCTCCCAAAATGCAACACCTTGTATTTGTCCGGATGAAACTCTTATTTGCCATTTCTCTGCTCAAGTCTCTAGCCTATCTATGTCCTGCTGTATCCTCTGGCAATTCTCTCCACCATCTGTAGCTCCCTCAACATTTGTACCATCTGCAAACTTACTGATCAGGCCACTTAATTCTCATCCAAATATATATTACAAACAGGGGTCCCAGCACTGATCCCTGCAGAATACCACTGGTCGCAGAGTTCCAATCTGAAAAGCACCCTTCTACAATGACTCTTCTGTGACTAAGTCAATTTTGTATTCAACTTAGCACTTTACGTGGTTCTCACGTGACATCACCTTTTATCAGCCTGCCATGAGAGCTTGTCAAAGGCCTTGCTAAACTCCATATTAACAATATCTACTACCCTGCTCTCATCAATCATTTTTGTCACTTTCTCATTTGTGAGTCACAACCTTCCTCACACAAAGCAATACTGCCTTTTGCTAATAAGACCATCTTTTTCCAAATGTGAGTAAATCCTGTTCCTAAGAATCTTTATCAATAATTTCCCTATCACTGATGTAAGGCTTACCAGTGTGACATTTCCTAGATTCTCTGTTGCCTTCTTTAAGCAAAGGAACAGTGACCTCTCCTGAGACTAAAGAGGAAACCGATTTTGTACAAGGCTCTAGCAATGTCCTTATCCGCTTCTTCACATTCTGGGATAAATCTCATCAGGTTCTGGGGATTTGTCCACCTTAGTGCTTTTTAACATCCAACATCACCTCTGTTTTTATATTGGTATGCTCCAGCCTATCAGCATACCTCTTTCAACTCTCACCATCCACCATGTCCTTCTCCTTTGTGAATATTGATACAAAGTATTTGTTTATGACCTCACCCACTTCCTCCGGCTCCATGCATAAATCCCTCCTTTGTCCTTGTGTGGACCTACCCTTTCCAAAGCCCCTTATGTATAAAAGCCTTGGGATGTTCCTTAATCCTGCTTGCCAAAGATGTTTTATGCCCACTTTTAGCCCTACAATTCCTTGTTTTGTTTTCTTTCCTGCTATATATGTGTTCATGGTCTTTGTCTCTCTTCAGTTTCCTATACCTTAGGTATGCCTCCATTTTCTTTCGGATTAAAGCTCTCAATTTTTCTTAATTCAAGGTTCCTAAATCTTGCCATCCTTATCCCTAATACATATAGGAATATGCTGGACCTGTACTCTAAACAACTGGCCTTTAAAAGATTCCCACATGCCAGATGTAAATTTATTCTTAAACAGCCACCCACAATCTACATTCCCCAGTTCCTGCCTAACATTGTGGTGGTTAGCCCTACCTCAGTAGCTGAAGACTACTCTTGTCCTTATCGATGGGTAACTTCAAACTTGAAAGGATTATAGTCACTATTCTCAAAATGCACCCCCATTAAAACTTTGATCACTGGGCCGCACTCATTCCTTAATGCCAGGTCTATTATGGTCCCTTCTCTCACTGCATTATTTACAAATCGATTGAAAAAACTTTCATGGACACATCTAACAAATTCGCTCCCATCCAAGCTCTGCTCTGAGCCCCAGTCAATATAAGGCAAGTTAAAATTACCCACCACCACAACCCTGTTGGTTTTCACATTTTTCTATTATCTGTCCACATATCTATTCTTCTATTGCTTGCTGGCTGTTGGGAGGCTCATAGTACAATCCAATCGAAGTGATTGCATCCTTTGTATTCCTGAGCTCTATCCATATGGCCTCACTGGACGAGCCGTCCTTGTTCTCCCTCAGTATATTGTGATAATCTCCTTTATCAGTAACACAACTCCCCCAACTCTTTTACATCCTCCTCTATCTCACCTCCTGAAACATCTAAATCCCAGAATGTTAAAGTACCAGTCTTGTCCATCTCGCTACCAAGTCTCTGTAAATAGCTACAGCATCATAGAGCTTAGATTAATACATATAACTAAGTTATCTGCAATACCTGTCACACTCCTTGCATTAAAACTTGAAGGGGGTCCTAATAGAGATTTAGAAGATCGAGGGGCAGGGACATGGTGAAAGGATAAACAGAAAGCAATTGTTCCCTTAGTGGAATGATCAATACAAAGGGGTTGTAATTTAAAGGTGAAAGGTGGTAAACTCAGAGGAGATTTGAGGAATAACATTTCATCCAGAGGGTGGTGAGGATCTGGAATGCTTAGGAGGGTAGTTAAAGCAGCTAGCCTCACCTCTAAAGTACATTTTAAAAATTACTTGGATGGGAACTTGGATGCTCTTTGGAGGGTTAGTGCAGACTTGAAGGGCCAAATGATCTCTACCCGCATTGTAGGGATTGAGAGATGTAGTGTTGAGTGATTGGGCAGGAGAAGAGTGTAGAGTTGTGTGGCTGATGGAGCTTTTAGAAATATGGGGAAGGGCAAGGCCATCAAAAGACTTGAACGGGAGGATGATTATTTCAAAATTGTGTGAAATGGGAAAGTGTACTTCAGTGAGCACAGTGTTGAACAGGACTTGATGGAAGTTAGGACGCGGAAAGCAGTTTGTTTATGGAAGATGGGAGGCCAGCCAGAAGTGTGTTGGAAAAATGAAGAGTAGAGGTAACAAACATCAAATTTATTACCACCATCTTCATGAGGTCTGACCATGTATATTAGTGTAAAATAAAAGCTCCGACCTATGCTACATACTCATGTTAATGTTTCTTTGTGACTTCTGAATTGGTTCACATTAGGTTTGGTGACTTCAGTTTCTGGTCACAAATATACAAGTAGAATTTCATGAATTTTAGATTTTCTTGATTGCTGCACTAGTAGGGACTTTCATGTTGCACTTTATGAACTATTCTTATAATTTCAGGTAATGGTTTATGGAAAATTACCCCCGAAACGCTCGGTCGCATCGAACTAACATTAAGCAATGTCCGAGAGAGTCTCTTCCAGCTTCTTCAACCAAAGTTGAAATGCGAATTGGGTAATTCTTATATATACTGTGCAACTTTATAATCTCTTTTATTTTTTATTTATTGAAGTGATTATTTTTTTAAATGCACATGCTATTAATGCAATAAAAGTTAAAAAAAATTCTGATGGTACTCAGCAGGAATGGTAACAAGTGAGAAACCAGAATGATGTTTTAGCTCCGTGACCTTTCATAAATAAAAACTGTTCAAATGCAATAGATTTTGAACCAGTAAATGGTGAGTGGATGGGAAGAAGAATAAAAGAGAAGGTTTATATTCTGGTGGAAGCCAGGAGAAGTGAAATGAGATGGTAATTGGAGCAGAAAATGTCTTGTATATAGAATGAGTTGACCAGAATTTCATCTGAATCAGCCATATAAGTACTGTGACTGCAAAAGAAGGTTAGAAGTTGGGTTTTCTGTAGTAACTCACTTTCTGACTTCCCAAAACCACCATCTGCAAGTGAGAAGTCAAGAATCAATGGAAAACTCTTCATTTTCCAGTATGCGTGTCCAATACAATTTTATACAAAATAGCCTACTTGATGAGTAACCTGCTTGACTGCCTATCAACTTCTAAGCATTCAAGGATGCAATAGAGAAACTCACCAGACCACTTCAACAGAATCTTCCAAACCCCAACCTATTCCATCTAGAAAAATAAGGGCTGTAGATGCATGGGAATGTTACGACCTGTGAATTCCCCTCCAAGCCCTGAGCTATCCTGACTTGGAAATATGCCACAATTCCAATACTGTATCTTGATCAAAATCATGGAAATCCTGAACAGCACTGAGTGTATCTGCACCCCAAAGACTGCAGCACTTCATGAAGGTCGTTCACCGTTATCTCTCGAGCAGTTAGGTTGACCAATAAATGCTGGCCTAATTAGCAACACCCAGATCCTGTGAACAAATAATTTATAATGGCCATAGTCAATTTTCAAGTAGTTTCAGTTGATAAAAGCAGAATACCTCAGTAATGATGTTTTGAACTCCATGGCTAACATTTGGGAGAAGAATTGCTAAGCAAAATGTCCTTAATATTAATCATAGTTACCCACAAGTTTTAGCAGTCATCCCATATCATATTGACGTTAACATAATTAGTGAAAATATTGGGGAAGATTGTTAAATTTTGCAGTTACTAATGTTTCCATCAGATAACTTGTGCTAGACTTCAATCAGTGCACAGGTATAATCAGAAACCAGAATATACATAACGACAATCTGCACTGATTAGGTCTGTATTCTTTTTCTCTCCCTCTCCTATTGTTAGTGAGCTATACTCTGAAATCCTCTTTCAAATGCCATCTCTCTTTGCCCCCCCACCCGCCACCTCTCCAAGAGTAGTTCTCATTGGAATTAGAATGTATATTACATGGAGCTTGTGAGAACCTAGTCTTTACTATAATATGTTAATGCATTTTCTCCTGTCTTTAGGAGTTCCCGATAGCCCAGTCTTTGCTTTTCCACAACTTCTACGGCAGGATCCATACGTTGAGGCGCTGTTCATGCAGTCGTATATTTGGAGCTTTGAATGCATGAAGTGTGGGTATAAGTACGAGGAAAGGCAAGTGTATTTTTAATTAAGTTTCATTAATGTACATCAAATCACAATAGAGGTACCAGGCTAACTGCTGGCTAGCACACATTTCCCTGTTTTGGATGTTACTTTTCAGCATTTCTCCATATTTTTACTGAAAACGTTTGTGGATTTTAGAAATTCAAAAACATTTTAGTCAGAAAACCAAAGCTTTTCAGTTGTGACACCATTAAATTTCCATTCAATTTTATCATTCATTATTTTCATTCATTAATGGCGAAACAGTGAAAGAGTAAAATCAGAATTCATTCATTTTGATTTTTAAAAAATTTGTAATCTTATGCAAATCTAATCAATTGCTAAACTAATGTTAGACAAATCTAACAGCAATAAGAACTATATAAGATTTAAAATAAAAGATTAGAACATTCGGCCATTCAACTTTGCTATTTAATAATATTGTGGAGGATGTGGTTATCACCTCAATCCCACTGTCTTGCTGTTCTTGACTCTCTTGTCTGTCATAGATCTACCTAACTCTGCCTTGAATAAATTCAGTGACACAGCCTCCACTATAGGGAATAGCTTAACAGTCTTCTTCTCTCACTAAAGATTTCTCCTAAATAAGTAAAAGTTAATGTTAATATGCAATTTATCTAAATTAAAAATATTTTGAATTTGTCTTTATGGCTATACCCTTGAAATTAAAGCAGGTAAGATGTTTATTCAAAATGTTGCAATCTAAAAAGTGGTCTTTGATCCTTTGGCTGTTTTGCTGTACAGAAGCATTATTGTGCCAGACTGGTAAATTCTTGTCCTGGAAAACAGTACTCCTTGTGTTTTCAATTTACAGATAGGCAATTATGACATCTCGAACATAGAGTCACACAGCATGGAGACAGACCCATCGATCCAACCAATCCATGCCGTATATAATCCCAAACTAAACTATTCCCACCTGCCTATTCTGGTCTGTATCCCTCCAAACCTTTCCTATTCATATACTTATCCAAATGTCTTTTAAATGTTGTAATTGTACCCACACCCGCCACTTCCTCAGGAAGTTCATTCCACATGCAAACCATCCTGTGTAAAATAATTTTCCCCTCATGTCTTTTTTTAAATCTTGCTCTTTTCACCTTTAAAAATGTGCCCCCTAAAATCCCCCATCCTAGGGAAAAGATAACTGCCATTAACTGTATCTATACCCCTCATTATTTTATAAACTTCTATAAGGTCATCTGTCAACCTCCTACACACCAGTTGAAATAGTCCCGGCCTTTCTTTATAATTCAACCCTTTCAGACCTGGCAACATCCTGGTAAATCTCTTCTAAACCCTTTCCAGCTTAATAATATCCTTTCGAAAATTGGACAACCAGAACTGAACACAGTATTCCAGGAGAGGTCTCACAATATCCTGTACAGCATCAACATGATTTCCTAACTCCTATACTCAAAGGACTGAGCAATGAAGGCAAGTGTGCCAAATGCCTTTTTATGCACCCTGTCTATGTATGACGCAAACTTCAAAAATTATGTATGTGCACCTCTAGGTTCTTCTCTTCTACTGCATTATCCAAAGCCATATCATTAATTGTATAAGTTGTTTTCTCTTTTGTTTTATGTCATTGAAAGCAACTTAAGTAATTGTTTGAGTTTTGTTTAAAGTATTTACTGCTGTCTATTCAGGTAGTGAAGAAAGACATCTTGATTAACTGATCGATGTTCCAGGTTATTTAAATCCAGAGGAGAGTATTAAATTTATAAAAGTTGTACAGTACCACTAATAAAATTCCATTTCCCGTACTGCCTTAAACTAATTGCTTCCCCTTCAAAATATTACCCAGGCTAAATTAAGTTTAAATATTGTGTATGCATTACATCATTATAAACTGAGGCATTTAAAAGGTGGACAATTTATTTCGCTATAAACATTTACCTTCAAGTATACTGTGTGTACTCAAATACAGAAGAGATTTTTACTGAAGTAAAACCTTTGCATGTGATGATAATTGAAGTTTTTTTATGATAGGTGTCGGAAAACCTTGATTACATTTATGAACATAGTTTCAGATTGGCACCCGCTGAATGCTGTTCATAAAGCAACCTGCAATAACTGTCGAGATAAAGATCAAAAAAGGAAAATGCTTTTAGATTGGTGGGTACACTGTTTATGCGTATTTATTTATATTGAATAATGATTGAAATTAGTGCTTGGAACTACTAAATTAAATTCTGTTTTTCCTAGCGTATCCTCAATATATATGCTACATTTTGTGGAAGGTCTACCACATGCAGACTTGGACAGCTACAGATTTGATTTTCAGGGCAACTCATACAGAATCTGTACCATTATTCAGTATTTGCAAGCTGTGAAACACTTTGTAACGTGGATTCAAAATTCTGATGGTATGTACTGCCTTTTCAAGCATCAGTTTTCAAGTTTTGAATTAGCTTTTTTTCTTGCTATGAATTGCTTTTCCGTTTATTGCTTGAAATGAAAATGTTGGCAAGCCAGGAAAGTGTCATTTTCTGTGCAACTGCTGGACTTGGGGTCCGTGTCCATAATTTGAGATCTAGCATTTCTTGGTATCTGCCAGGCCTAAGGTTTTTAGCCTACCCAGAAGAAAGCTGTACATATATCTGAGCACATGCATAGAGTTCCCTTCAACAGTTACAAATTTAAATGTTTAGGAGAGAGCTACTGCTCTGCCCAGCATTTCATGGAAGTGCTCAGAGGTCTGCCAGGTACTTCTCTTTTATTCTTTCTCACCCTCCACTACTTTTTCAGATTGGATTTACACTGCAAAATTAAAGTAGCAGGTTATTTTTCAGTCATCGCAGCGAGTTGAAAATACATTTTATTAAGCTAGGTGATCAGTTTTCAAAAATGGACTGATAAAATTAGGTTTAAAATGACTGTAAATTTTACTTCAGTTAATATCATTGCCATTGGGCTTGCACTTTGGTGAGTCACCTGTTGGTAAATGAAGAGAAAAATTTTACTTGAGTGTGGTACTAATTGGTGATAAGCCTTCTGGATTTGAATACGTTCTTGCCTGCTGAAGATTAACCATGATTTGGAGATGCCGGTGTTGGACTGGGGTGTACAAAGTTAAAAATCGCACAACACCAGGTTATAGTCCAACAGGTTTAATTGGAAGCACACTAACTTTCGGAGCGTCACTCCTTCATCAGGTGATAGTAGAGGGCTCAATCCTAACACACAGAATTTATAGCAAAAATTTACAGTGTGATGTAACTGAAAATTATACATTGAAAAATTGATTGTTAAGTCTTTCACCTGTTTGAATACCATATAGTTTCACTCCTTTCGTGTGTAAATCACAAAACTGCTTTTAAAAAGTTGCATTCTCAGGCTAGCTGTTAACAATGGGTGATAGCTAGACAATATGTTGAAGGTATTAGCCCCCTGTGTTCTCTGTCTATGCCATGATGTTTAGATTGATTCTAATCTAAAAAGGGAGATAACTGAGTTCTACCTGAATGCATGCAGTTTTTGAGCAAAGTACAATGTAACCCTGAAAGTACAAATTCACCCCACAAAATATATGTGTGCATGTGGGTCTTTGTCTGTGTGTGTGTCCGTCTGGGTTGGGGATTGAGAGTGTGAGAAAGTGTATGTGTGTAGTGAGTGTAGAGTTTCTTCAGTCTGTGAGGGGGTGCATGTGTGTGTGTGTGTGTGTGTGTGTGTGTGTGTGTGTGTAGGGGTGTCTGTGTATAGTGCAATGGTGGTCACCTGTAATGTGACATGAACCCAAGGTCCCGGTTGAGGCCCTCCCTATGAGTATGGAACTTAGCTATCAGCCTCTGCTCGGCCACTTTTTGCTGCTGCGTGTCCCGAAGTCCGCCTTGGAGGATGGTCACCCGAAGGTCCAAGGTCAAATGTCCTGAACCACTGAAGTGTTCCCCAACTGGGAGGGAACACTCCTGTCTGTTGATTGTTGTGCGGTGCCCATTCATCCGTTGTCGTAGCCTTTGCTCGGTTTCCCCAATGTACCATGCCTCAGGGCATCCTTGCCTGCAATGTGTAAGATGAACAACGTTGGCTGAGTCACATGAGTACCTGTCATGTACAAGGTGGGAGGTGTCCCCACACGTAATGGTGGTACTAACCAGGTTCATGCAAGACTACAGAACCGAGATGCTAGCTAGTATTTGGGGGGCAAGAAAGCTTTTATCTTTGGATATTGGGAATAGAAATGTGAAACAGAAATGGTAAATTTAATCTTCTCCTCTGGAAATGAGTTGTCCAGTGATTTACATAATCACGGACATTTGATCAGATAATCAAGATGTCTTCCTTCACAACCTGAACCAGTTGGAGTAAACATTTCTGCAGGGCTAAAGAAAGTTGTGTAAATTGTATGTGGTCTCTTCAAGAAATAAATTTATTGACAGGTTTACCTTTTTTTTGCTAATAAATTTGAAATATTGAGAAGAGCTACAGGGCAAATGGTTAGCCTAAGATCTTGAAAAGAGTATCTGAAAGCAAGGCAAGATCAAATTACATTAGAGTTTTTGAAAAGCAAATGAATGTATACCAGAAGAAGGCTAATGTGCAGGTTTATGGGGAAAAGGTAAAACTGTGGGTCTAATTTGGAAGCTAATATCTGCTGATACTCAGTGTCTCTTGCGACTGCTCATTTGCATCAATGTGGAAATACACACAAGCACAATTCCTGAAGCACCACGCATTACATAGAATTCCAGTGTGTCACATATAAAGGAACTGCACACAACTAGAAAGAGCGCCATTGAAGCAGAGATCAGCAGGAAGAATCAAAGGTGGTCCAAGCGTGCGGTAGGATAGTGAAGGGGATGGGAGTGAGTGAGGACAGTGCCCGGGATGGGGAAGTGGTGCAGCACCATCATCCCCATCCTACTTCACTCCACGCCCTACCCTTCAACGTTTACCTCTCCTACCTCCTTTGGCCCCTTAATCCCCCAAACCTGTTCACAAACCCTCTCTTTTTCCTCTTATCAACACCCCAGTTCTCTCCCTCCCCTCTCGCCCTTCCTAGCTGCACCATGTTTAAAGCTGAACTTATTTAAATGTGATGTGGAGATGCCGGTGTTGGACTGGGGTATACGAAGTTAAAAGTCACACAACACCAGGTTATATTCCAACAGGTTTATTTGGAAGTATTAGTTTTCAGAGTACTGCTCCTTCATCAGGTAACTAGTCAAGAAGCAGCACACTGAAATCTAGTACTTCCAAATAAACCTGTTGGACTGTCTCCTGGTGTTGTGATTTTTAACCTATTTAAAAACTCCTACTTATAAAATCTCAAAATTTTAGAGTTTGAAGTGTTTTTGATGCTAGAAAGTCTTACAGTTTGATTTTTGCATAAAGGATAAGGTTATACATTTACATTTCACATCTGTATGAAGATTCTGTAGTTCTGAAGCCCATGCTACACGCATGTGGCTTCACAACAGAAATTTAGGAAGAAACGTGCCAGATAGTGAGCTGGTTTACAAATTGTTTCTAATGTCTTTGGGTCTGTAATAGTTGATTTGGAGGTCCCAGTATTGGGCTGGGATGTACATAGTTAAAAAAAAACACACCACACCAGGTTATAGTCCAACAGGTTGATTTGGAAGCACTAGCTTTCGGAGTGCTGCTCCTTCAGGTGGTTGTGGAGTACAAGATCATAAGACACAGAATTTATAGCAAAAGTTTGCAGTATTACGTAACTGAAATTATATATTGAAAAAGACCTGGATTGTTTAAGTCTCTCATCTTTTAGAATGACCATGTTGGTTTCAGTTCTTTCATATGTAAATCATAAAACTTTTTTAAAAGCGACATTCTCAAGTGAACTTTAACAGTTGGTGTCATGTCGGCCCAGATAATGCATTTCAGGTGTGAGCTGCAGTTTTTGAGCAAAGTACAATGTAATTCTGCAAGTACAAATTCACCCCACAAACATGTGCGTGTCTTGGGGGGGTGTGGGGGATAGTGGTGGTGGTGTTGGTGTTGTGAGTGTCTGTGTGAGTGTGTCTAAAGAGAGACAACTCTGTGAGAGGGTGCATGTGGGAGTGTATGTGTGAGCATATGAGAGAGGTCTGTGAAGCGTGTGTGTAATAAAAATAAGTGTAGTACATATTTTCCAGTTAGTTAAAGTATTTTTTTTCAAACAACCTTTATAAGTAGCTGTTCTTGAGTTTATTTTTGGTCTTGTCTTGCAGGGTCATGGCTTGAATGTGATGACTTGAAAGGTTCTACTAGTTGTCGGCATTCAGTTTTAAATGTTCCTGCGCATGAAATTCACATTGTCATCTGGGAAAAGACTGACCTTGAAAATCCAACACAAAGCAGCACCACACTTTCATTTAGTGATTCAACCTCTGCATCTTTCCCAACCTTCAAAAGCAATGCCACTACCTCTGTATCACAGCAGCTCTGTGAAACATCATCTAACAGTCCTGTTCAGTTAAGTGCAGTCAAGAAACCAATTTTCAGTGCACATCCAGAGATTAAACCTAATGCAAACTGTGTAAAAGAAGGTGAACAAGGAACTTCAAGTAATAACTTACTTGCGAGTTTGGAACATCTGACAGATGATGCCGTGGTAACGCTGAATCTTGTAGAAGTTAAAGTCGACAATGAGCGGAAGCCAGTAGACAATACACAAATCATACCAAGTGCTGAGCAATATGATTTGCAGAATAAGGAGAAAACTCTACAAAATTCACCTCTTGTGACTCAAGTGGCTGTTGGTCATGATGTATCTGTACAACCTCGTACTGATATACAGTATTCTAAGGACATTTCCCAACAAATAAACCAGGTAACAGTCATTGAACCTGACATGCCTCAAAAATACATTTTAAAATCCAAAGCATCTTCATGGCCACCTAGACCATCGCAGCTACAAGGAATTGATGTAGCCGGTGCCTCGTCTGCTCTATTACAAAAAGATAATGTAACAAGTTCAAATTCCTCTCCTACCCAAGAAAGAAAAACTGCATCCGATTGTTCAGAAATGTCTATACAGTCTAAGGCAAGAGTACAAAAGGAAGATCACACCAAAATCCCAGTATCTGAGAACTTGAAAACGTCTACTATAAATGGGTCATCAGCTGATATTTCCCAACCTCTAGCAGCTAAAAAAAGCTTTGCTGTAGGTTGGACAAGGAACTTGTTCAACCGCCACCTTTCAACGCTGGCAGGCAATCAATCTAGAATATTGCCTCAGAATGAGGTGAAGAATGCTCACAAAGGCAATGCTTCATTGAAAATCACTGATCCAAAGTACCCTGTAAAGGACCGCTTTGATGGGTTCAAGACCAAATATTTATCAAAACGCACACAAAGCGCCAAAGAGCTATCTGTCTCTCAAGATTCAAATATTCCTACTGCTGCTTGTGTACAAAATGACAACTATTTGCCTCAAAATCCTGGTAACATGAATGAGAACTGCAAAGTATTGTTGCCTAAGACAATCTCTTCTGGTATCCATACATTAAACAAAACATTTCTTAATAATTCATCAAAATGTACTCACCCCTCAAAATCTGAAACAGGTACTTGTACTTTGAAGAATCAGTGCTCCAGTTCAAACAAGCAAACACAACTGAATTATGCCAGCTCAAAAGCTCATTGCCTTCGTCTCAAGTTGCTCAAAAAACTTCAAGACAAAAAAGATCAACTCAGTTCGCTTGAACAGCTCATGAAAACTAAGCAGGATGAATTTGATAGCGACTATGCAAGTACTTCAAGTCTTGAAGGACAGTTAAATGTTGCAAATAATGGAAGCATGTTGTATGATGATGTATTGAATGAACTTTGGCGTGAGCTTGGTGTTGAAAATGATAAGTCTGTTTATTCAGCCAGTTCAAGTGCTTCATTGAATAATAGCCCAGGCCATGATGAATTACTTGCAGAACTTTTCACCCCAGCTACAACCACTACTACATCTAATGACTTGCAAAGTAGTGACTCATGGCTTTGTGGAAGAGCAGCAAACTGTAAATTGAGTAATGAGTGTAACATAACTCCAAGGACTGTTAATGGTGATCACATATCACCTGTTTCAACTTTACAGGTGCAGAGCCATAAAATTGAATCCATTGGTAACTGTGAATCAGTTTATGAGAGTCCCACAAAGGAGGAAATGTTGGTAGATTTATTGTCCACATCCACACTGAACTCTTTAACAGGAGATCACGATGAATTACCTAACTTTGATGAAAATCTTTTTGAAAACTGTTAGGAAATGGTCATTTTGCTAAAGCAGTGAGGAAATATTGTCTCCTATAATTTAAAACTTAGAGTAAATTGTGCCCAGTCTCTTGCATGTTTAAAAAGGTATTTTTAAAATTTTGAGACAAATGAATGCATTCTGTGAATGTACCTACTTTGTTTTCAGGTAGTTTGTGGTATTTGAAGGACTTGTGAGGTTGTAATGACACTACTGAATAGAATGTTGGTAATGCATGTTTAATACATGTTGCTAACTTCCCGTTAAGAAAAAGACTGAACTGATGTTGTTCTTGACAAATGGAGTTCAACTTTCTGTCAGTGCTTACCATATTTTTGTTAAACTTAATTTGAAGTGCAATTTGTTAACCCTATTGTAAACTACAAATATTTAAATCATTTACAATGTTTATATTTCAAATATTTTGCTGAAACTTATTACAGACAGGCTAAACAAAATTGAATAAAATCAAATTATCAGTTTAGTGGAAAGAATAGACTAAGTTCAATAGCATGAAGCAATTGATCTATTGGAATAACTCCAAGTCTGTAATGGCAGCTATAATCCACTTCGTTTGGATTGTTGTTCCTGTCATCTAAATTTTGTTCAATAGATTGTCATCTTGTACATTTCCTGTAATGTGTACTTTTGACTTAAATGGAAACATGTAATGAGAAATATTTGCCACTTGTGCAATGTGGTTTAGAATTGCTGGAAATGATAGTTCTTTCAGTTAACGTTGTGAAGGGAGCTAGACTTACAATTAAAATTAGCATATCATGTAAATAAGGGCAACTTTTTGAAATATAAATTGGATCACTATTGTGATAAGTTTTAAAAAGACAAGATGCTAGAGACACGCAGGTCAATTAGGATCTGTGGAGAGAAGATTTTTCTTAATCTTCCAGGCAGGAGCCTTCTTCAGGGTTCTGTCCAACACGTCAGCTGGTTTCTCTTCATGGATGGTGTTTTTTCCAGCTTTTTAAAATTTATTTCAGAGCTCCAAAGTTTGTAGTCCCTGATTTATTTCATTTTGTATGATTCCAGTGTTGTTTCATAGGTTTTGAAAGTTCAATGTCGACATTTGTGCTCAAAGTTCTAAGATGTGGATATATTTTGTTCGGTGGTCACAAAGTTAAACTGATTTATTTAAGGGATGTTTTGATATCTAATAAAGTTTACTGTTCTTAATGTTTGTGAATTCTAATATAAGCCATGCATCTTATACTGAGAATTACACCAGTAGAATATTACTCAAGCCAGACCATCAACCCAAGACAAAGCAAATAACCATTTTAGTGAACTCTTAGTAACCCAGGGTGCTTTGTATTCTTTCCAGTGTTTGTGTAAATTATTTGTGTTGTACTTAGTTTTGAGTTCCTCTGACTTTGAAAGTTACTAGCTGGTTGGTTATTGTACTTCCAATAAAAATGTTAAGCTGGCCATGCGACCAAACAATAAACCTATTGTAATATACCTAACCTTCAGTTGGTCAATAGTCTAAATATATCTAATCCAGCACTCTGGTATTAATTCGATCTAATGTCTTGCATTTCTGGAACTGACCTTGCAAAACACACAATCGGCTCGTGGAGTAGACAATAAAGTTAATTTGAGGTGCAGAGCAGGAGGTCCTAGGGATGCAGGGTGGATAACTGAAATAGGATAAAGTGTAAATGAGCAGTTTTCTTTTGCCATTCAGTATTTCCTGAAGGAGTTTAATTGGTGGTGTGTAGTTGTGGTAACGTGTCAAAGAAAATGTTGAGGTTATGAATTGGTTCAGTTAACAATGGTTGGGTAGTCAAGAAGCTGACAGATGTAAAATTTGAGCCTTTAATGGCAAGAATATCACTTTCTTGTCTTAGGAGTTTCCCTGATGTGGTCAATGCCAGAAATCCTGAACTGGTGCATCCCAACACATTGTTCAGTGTGTGTTGTAAATCAGTACAGATTTGGAATTGAAAACCATGTAATTATGGTCCACTGGAATGATCAAGACCAAATTATTAAATGATAACTTAAAATATTGAAGGCTGTCTTATACTGATAAAACCTGGGCTAATCTTTCTATGTACCCCAGAAGTGCTCAATGTCTCAGGTACACAGCAAAGGGAAATTGATTTTGAGATCAGTCGCAGTGCAGGCCAGAGTCCCAACATATTGTCCCAAAATTTCCTGAAGTTTGGGCTGCATCCGTAGCCGATTTTAGGCTAAGTCAACCTATGGAAACGGAAAAAGGTAGGATTTGATGAGTCCCATTTTCCTTTTGGAACAGGAAGCAAATGCCTTTTAGGCACAGCATCCAGGAGAAATGGTCTCTAGGTTTCACACACAACTCTCTACCTCTTTTCCTCCCCCCCCCCAGTTTAAATTTAAAATCAGCTGTGCTCTGGCTGTCACCTGTTTGGAGCAATTCAGAAGGTACTTTTGTTCCTTTGATGGGGTCTAGTACAGAGTTTATGGATTTACTGTCTGTTATTACTTTACTGCATGCCCAGGAAAATATGTATTGTTGAATGAAATAAGTGGAAGGCATTCAGTAGAGCCCATCTCTCCAGTTTGCTTTTAACTTGATGTTATTACTATTATATACCTCTTCGTTGAAACTTTTACCTGCCAAGTAGATATTCTGTAACTGCAAAGTTAAAATAAGAAACGATTAAGAGCCTCCAACTTGCTGTAGAGAGATTTCAAGCCAATCCTCGCATCCCATCAGCCTGCTCTGAAAACTGCTTATATATTGCATGTTGTGGCAACTTTTACAACAGGAGCTTAGGCAATCCCCAAGACTAAAAACAGTCAGCATTCCAAGTAAAACAAAACGCAACATTCTTTTAAAAACAACCAAACTAATTCAACCAATCCCCTAATTTGCATGGATCCTTAAAATTCCAGGATTCAGATCTGTATCTTTACCAAAAACAAACGGTTCTTTGGATATTACCCTATTTGTATATCAAGTTTTATTAAAGTCCACCAATTAGTTTTTAAGATATATTTAAAGGCAAATAGATTAACTCAGGCAAAACATTACCTCAGCCACTGAAGGAGAACAGAAGTAAGAAGTCCAATGTCCATATCTTTATCGGTTCAAAGTATCCCATATAAGATAAATGAACTACTGTCTAAAGAGGTTTAGATTTATTCATTGGTTACAGGTGACTAAGGTTGGTAAATAAATAATTCAAGTTACACAGTATTTTGGAAATAGCTATAGAATGACAAAAGAATAGGGATAGCCCAGATAGTAAAGGATGACAAGGTCATTCATGAAAAAGGATCTGAAGTCAAAAGATCTGGAAGTAGATTTAGAATGGGTGGACATTAGGAATTGTAAAAGTCCAGAACGCTAGTGGTCATAGTTTATAGGTCTCTTACTGATAGTTATCCTGGTGGAGCCATCATTAAATAAATGGAGCTTGTGACCAAGGCAGACAATTCTAGGGGCTTCAACTTTTATATAGTGGGATAATCAAAAAGGTTAACTTGCCTTGAAGATAAAGAATGGGTCTTGTAGAATGTTCTTATGACAATTCATTGGAGCAACAAGTTGTGGAACTAACGGGGGGTGTTGGAATCAATGTTTTAAGTTTTTATTAATTAACCATATCCTGTTAAATAATTTGTAGAAGATATGTTGCAAAATGGTGATCATAATCCAATTAACTTGTATGCAAATTTGAAATTGAAATAGTCACAAACAAAAGCTTTAACATAAATTGCATGGTTTTGAGGGGAGGACTGGTTAACTGGATAAAGAGACTAATAACTATGGTAATGTCGGGCAGGAGGTTTAGAGGAATTCAAGGAAAACATTTTTTCATCTGAAGAGTGACAAATATCTGGAACTCACTGTTAAAAGTGTAGGAGACTTAATCATCACAACATTTAAGAAGCATTTAGATGATCCCTTGAAGTGCCCTTTCAAGGCAATGGACTGAATGTTGAAAAACGCAATTAGATAGTTGTGATGCAGAGATCATGGGCCAAATGCCTCTTTTCACAATAAAGCTGACTCTAAAATAAATAATGTAAACTTTTGAAGAAATAGTTTAAAAATAATGCATTCCATTTTTAACGAAAACAAAAGCTCAGTATGAAAGACCCATCTGTGGGTGCACTCAAAGCTAAGAATAGTATTAAAGGTAGAGATTTATAACATTGCAATGAACACAAAGAAGTCCTGAGGGTTGAAGTGTTGCAAAATGAGGCACCAAAAAGTTGATACAGTGGACAAAACAGTCATTTGTGTGTCACATTAACAAGGCTGATATGTGGATTGACAAAGAACAGTAATGTTTTTATGAAGCTTCAATGGAGTAGGAGTATGCTCCGAATTAAAGATTTTCAGGAAGTTTGTGAATCTGTAAATCACAGAATGAATCTATCACCCTGTGCTGTCATTCTGAAGGAGCTGCTTCATGCTACACTCCTGATATTTTCCTATAGTTGTGCAATTTCTGCTTTTTCAAATAATGTTATGATCCAGCAGTATTACTGGACAAGTCAAGATTCCATACAGGAACCTGGATTTACAGACCATATTTTCATTTGTTTTAATAAAGTGGTCCCTTACAAAAATATAAGTATGCAATGCAACAGATGTGCCGCCTTAATTAAACAGAAGTTTATTATGTAAGCAACAGATAAAATGGAATAAACCAAACCATCTATGTAATGTGAAGTCAAAGATTTTTAACTAGTAAAATAAGTCGCATTAATCCCAAATCAAAAAAAAACTGCTTATAGCATGGTACTCAAAAGGCATTTCTGTCACAGTACCAAAAACACCACTAGGACAATACTCACCAAAGTCCCTGTGTCTAACATCTTAGGTTTAAAACTGATTCTAGGAAGGGGATAAGCCAAACATGGTTAACCAAGAAATGGAGGACAGCATCGTATATCATCAAGCATATTATGTCAGGCCATCTTAATGTATTTTGATCCCAGGTTGTCTAATCTTCACTGAGGATTCCTTTACAAATATTTGCTGTTGTTTACAGCCATGCTTCGCCATGATCTGAGGTATTACTGATGATCTGCAACTATTGCACTTCAATACTTCTTGATTTAAATTATTACTGTCACATGTACACTGAGAAGTGTTGTCTTACATGCTTTACAGGCAGATTGTACTGTACAAGTGTATCAGGTAACAGAACAGAGTACAGGATTAGTGTTACAGCTGCCGAGAAGGTGCAGAAAGAGATTAATGTTCACATTTAAGAGGTCCATTCAAAAGTCTGATACAGAGAAGAAGCTGTTCTGGAATCTGTTCGTACATGTATTCAAACAGGTCACTTAGTTTTGAGGACTGCAATATCTAAAACAACATTTTATTGCAGTGCCTGGCACCAACATATGCACTTGCACGTCTGGACTAAAGCTAAGTGATTCGATGTACTACAGCACATATTCCTCATCTCATGCTACAAGAGGACAGGGCTCAATAAGGTGAAGAATGGGCTTTATATTATACAATGATGAATCATGAGCATGTCCCTTAAAGAGGAACTACACATCTTCTAAGAGACATAGTACAATGGTCAGAAGGCTATAGATTTGACTTTTGTGTACCATTCAAGTATACTCAAGTATAGTTATGATAGAACACCGTATTGTTGAAGAGGCCATTCTTAAAGGAAAATTTTAAACTATGACCCATATGCTTGTTCAGGACAATGCTAAAAGATGCAATGGATAATATTAGCCATTCATCATATTACTGTTTAGGGTATCAGTTACAGTTATTGTTGTACTTGGCTTTAGGTCTATCATTAGATTCCAAAGTTTCATTACAAAAACTGAGATTTGTTATGCTTCAAGTATTGCTTCTTTGAATAGTTAACATTGTAAATAAATTGCACACTGATTGTTTTTTTTTAAATCAAATTTTTGTGTCTCTGACATACTAAGTTAGATTAACTCTGTACCCTCAATAAAGTTTCTTTTTCTAGCAGGGCATTGTGGTAACACTGCTGCATTAGTAATCCAAAACACCAGAAATATGTTATGGAGACTTGGGATTGAATCTCAGCATGGCAGCTGATGAAATTTGAATTCAGTTAATAAATCTGAAATTAATCTCATTTAATGGCAACCATGTGTTGACAGTTGTAAAATCCTGTCCGATTCCCAAGTACCTTTTTGGGAAGGAAATATGCCATTCATATTTGATCTGGGCCTACATGTGATTCCAAACCCAAAGCCAACCCAACCCCTTAAAACTGTCCTCTGAAATAGCCAAGCAAGCTGTTCAGTTCGAGGGCTGTCTGTGGTTGGCAATGAATGTGGGCATCATTAGTAATGTCCGTACCCAACAAAAGCATCAAGAAAAATGTACTGAACATAAGACTGTCCAAAATACCCCATTCAGACCATTGAATCTGATCTGCCATTCAGTGATAATTTTGGTGATCTAATCTATCTTACTTTTTGACCTAATGGTGACACCAAGTCTCATTTTGATCCTATGGTAAACTCTGAGGGTAGTTGGAGAAAGTGAGGACTGCAGATGCTGGAGTACCAGAGTTGAAAAATGTGGTGCTGGAAAAACACAGCAGGCCAGGCAGCATCCAAGGAACAGGAGAATCGATGTTTCGGGCATAAGCCGAAAGAAGGGCTTATGCCCGAAACATCGATTCTCCTGTTCCTTGGATGCTGCCTGGCCTGCTGTGTTTTTCCAGCACCACATTTTTCGAGTCTGAGGGTAGTATATTGAGTATCATCAAGGTAATTCAAGATGGAGGACGGGAAAAAATTTCTGGCTGTAAGAGCTGCTCCTTTTTTTGAGGTATTTTAGGTGTTGGAGGTGATTTCCTCGAATTCCAGGAGCAACAATTACTGTTTTATATGCTGTTGCATTGTTTTGGAACTTTGGGGAAAAAAAGTCAAAACAACAGCAGTTTAAAAGGGAGAAGAGCAGACAAAGGAAGCACATGGTGAGGACAGTGCAGGAGAGAGAGAGAGAGAGAGAGAACCTGCACAGCTACTGCCTTTGCTGTTTGAATTGGAACCCAGGGAGATAGTGAGGAAAGAAATCAATCTGAGACTGGTACAGCTGAGAACAGAAGTGAGTCAAACATGGCAGGCAGGGACAAGGTAGGACGAATAAATTAAATTGCATTTATTTCAATGCAAGGGGCCTAACAAGGAAGGCAGATGAACTCAGGGCATGGTTAGGAACATGGGACTGGAATATCATAGCAATTACAGAAACATGGCTCAGGGATGGGCACGACTGGCAGCTTAATGTTCCAGGATACAATGCTACAGGAAGGATAGAAAGGGAGGCAAGAGAGGAGGGGGAGTGGCATTTTTGATAAGCTGTGCTGAGGGAGGATATTCCCAGAAATACATCCAGGGACGTTATTTGGGTGGAACTGAGAAATAAAAAAGGGATGATCACCTTATTGGGATTGTATTATAGACCCCCTAATAATCAGAGGGAAATTGAGAAACAAACTTGTAAGGAGATCTCAGCTACCTGTAAGAATAATAGGGTGGTTATGGTAGGGCATTTTAACTTTCCAAACACGAACTGGGATTGCCATAGTGTTAAAGTTTTAGATGGAGAGGAATTTCTTAAGTGTGTACAAGAAAATTTTCTGATTCAGTATGTGGATGTACCTATGAGAGAAGGTGCAAAACTTGACCTACTCTTGGGAAATAAGGCAGGGCAGGTGACTGAGGTGTCAGTGGGGGAGCACTTTGGGGCCAGCGACCATAATTGTATTCGTTTTAAAATAGTGATGGAAAAGGATAAACCAGATCTAAAAGTTGAAGTTCTAAATTGGAGAAAGGCCAATTTTGACGGTATTAGGCAAGAACTTTCGAAAGCTGATTGGAGGCAGATGTTCACAGGTAAAGGGACGGCTGGAAAATGGGAAGCCTTCAGAAATGAGATAACAAGAAAGTATATTCCTGTCAGAGTAAAAGGGAAGGCTGGTAGGTATAGGGAATGCTGGTTGACTAAAGAAATTGAGGGTTTGGTTAAGAAAAAGAAGGAAGCATATGTCAGGTATAGACAGGATAGATCGAGTGAATCCTTAGAAGAGTATAAAGAAAGTAGGACTATACTTAAGTGGGAAATCAGGAGGGCAAAACGGGGACATGAGATAGCTTTGGCAAATATAATTAAGGAGAATCCAAAGGGTTTTTACAAATATATTATGGACAAAAGGGTAATTAGGGAGAGAATAGGGCCCCTCAAAGACCAGCAAGGTGGCCTTTGTGTGGAGCCTTTGCATCAGTATTTACTGTGGAAAAGGATATGGAAGATATAGACTGTAGGGAAATAGATGGTGACATCTTGCAAAATGTCCAGATTACAGAGGAGGAAGTGCTGGATGTCTTGAAACAGTTAAAGGTGGATAAATCCCCAGGAACTGATCAGGTGTACCCGAGAACTCTCTGGGAGGCTAGAGAAGTGATTGCCGGGCCTCTTGCTGAGATATTTGTATCATCAATAGTCACAGGTGAGGTGCTGGAAGACTGGAGGCTGGCAAAGGTGGTGCCACTGTATAAGAAGGGCGGTAAAGACAAGCCAGGGAACTATAGAACAGTGAGCCTGACCTTGGTGGTCGGAAAGTTGTTGGAGGGAATCCTGAGGGACAGGATGTACATGTATTTGGAAAGGCAAGGACTGATTTGGAATAGTCAACATGGCTTTGTGCATGGGAAATCATGTCTCACATACTTGATTGAGTTTTTTGAAGAAGTAACAAAGAAGATTGATGAGGGCAGAGTGGTAGATGTGATCTATATGGATTTCAGTAAGGCGTTCGACAAAGTTCCCCATGGAAGACTGATTAGCAAAGTTAAATCTCATGGAATACATGGAGAACTAGCTATTTGGATACAGAACTGGCTCAAAGGTAGAAGACAGAGGGTTGTGGTGGAGGGTTGTTTTTCAGACTGGAGGCCTGTAACCAGTGGAGTGCCACAGGGATCGGTGCTGGGCTCTCTACTTTTTGTCATTTACATAAATGATTTGGATGCGAGCATAAGAGGTACAGTTAATAAGTTTGCAGATGACACCAAAATTGGAGGTGTAGTGGACAGCGAAGTGGGTTACCTCAGATTACAACAGGATCTGGACCAGATGGGCCAATGGACTGAGAAGTTGCAGATGGAGTTTAATTCAGATAAAGGTGAGGTGCTGCATTTTGGGAAAGCAAATCTTAGCAGGACTTATACATTTAATGGTAAGGTCCTAGGGAGTGTTGCTGAACAAAGAGACCTTGGAGTGCACGCTCATAGCTCCTTGAAAGTGGAGTCGCAGGTAGATGGAATAGTGAAGAAGGCGTTTGATATGCTTTCCTTTATTGGTCAGAGTATTGAGTACAGGAGTTGGGAGGTCATGTTGCGGCTGTACAAGACATTGTTTAGGCCACTGTTGGAATATTGCGTGCAATTCTGGTCTCCTTCCTATCGGAAAGATGTTGTGAAACTTGAAAGGGTTCAGAAAAGATCTACAAGGATGTTGCCAGGGTTGGAGGATCTGAGCTACAGGGAGAGGCTGAACAGGCTGTTTTCCCTGGAGCGTTGGAGGCTGAGGGGTGAACTTATAGAGGTTTACAAAATTCTGAGGGGCATAGATAAGATAAATAGACAAAGTCTTTTCCCTGGCGTCGGGGAGTTCAGAACTAGAGGGCATAGGTTTACGGTGAGGGGGAAAGATAAGAGACCTAAGGGGCAACTTTTTCATGCAGAGGGTGGTACGTGTATGGAATGAGCTGCCAGAGGATGTGCTGGGGACTGCTACAATTGCAACATTTAAGAGGCATTTGGATGGATATATGAATAGGAAGGGTTTGGAGGGATATGGGCCGGGTGCTGGCAGCTGGGGCTAGATTGGGTTGGGATATCTGGTCGGCATGGATGGGTTGGACCGAAGGGTCTGTTTCCATGCTGTACATCTCTATGACTATGACTCTAAGTTGTTTTTCACAAGCGTAATATGCAAGTCTTAAAGTTGTGTGCTCTGTGCTACCCAATACTGCCATGGTGTTTTGAAAGTCAGTCTTTTACTTTAAAAAAATCATAACATTGTGTAAATCAATTTTGATAGAAATTTTAGATCAAGTTAAATTAATTATGATTAAAGTATGTAGTAAGATTTCTAACTTTTGAAGTTAAAGGCCAATGATTAAAATAGTAGTCCATGTTTAAATATGTTGATGTAGAACAGACAAGTGAAAGAGTGAACACATTGTGGAAAATTAGTTATAACTTTTTAGCTGGTTGTGTGTGGACCCTGATAAACATGGCAAGGTAAGATATGGCTCCCACTTCCTGTTCCTGTACTTAAGGAAAGGACATAAATACTCAACAGTAATTTCAGCCCAGTGCTTTGTTTTGCTATTAATCAGAAGCACATGATGGGAACTGATATTCCTCATTTTCTTTTCGTTTGACCTATGTATATTTGTGTTGATAAATTCAATATTCTTATTGGATTTTAGCTAATCTTGCAAAACTATTCCTCACCTTTGCTTCCCTTATTGATCTAAAGGACAACAATCAAATTTGTAATTAGTTCTCAACCAATCTATAGCTTGTTACTTAGGAACTGTGGTAATGTGTCAAGGGCTGATTCAATTTACGTTTTACATAATCTAAACTGCCAGCTTTTCTCCTGCTGTCTCTTTGCCCAAGTATCAGGAACTTGTGGTTTGAAATGAAATGAAACTTTACCAATAGTATCCTGAACATAGAGCACAGGACATAGAACAGCACAGCACAGGATCAGGCCCTTACTTCCACCATGTATGTGCCAACCATATTGACCAGTCTAAATTAATCCAATTGCCTGCACGTGATCCGAAGTCCTTTTGTTACCTGTCTGTTCATGTGACTGTCAAAATGCCTCTTAAATGTTGCTATCATATCTGCTTCTACCACCTTCCCTGGCAGCACATTCCAGGCACCCACCATCCTCTGTGTAAAAAAAACTTACCTCACACATCTCTTTATTTTCCCCTCTCACTTGAACAATGCCCTCAAGTACAGCGTATTTGACATTTCCACTCTGGGGTTAAAAAGATTGAATATCTACCCTATCCATGTGTCTCATAATTTTATATATTTTTATCAAGTTGCCCTTAGCCTCCACTCTAGCATAAACAATCTTAAGTTTACCCGACATCTCCTTAAGGCTAATAAGCTCCAAACCAGGCAACATCCTGGTATTTCTCTTCTGTACCCACTTCAAAGACTCCACATCCTTCCTAAAGTGGGGTGACCAGAACTGCACACAATACTCAATTGTGGCCTAATTAAAGTTTTATATAGCTGCAACATGACTTCCCAAATTTTGTACTCAAAGCCCTGACCGATGAAGGTAAGCATGTGCACCTTCTTTATCACCTTATCCATGTGTTTTGTCAATTTTAAGGAGCTATGGAGTTCTACCCCAAGATCCCTCTGTATGTCAATGCTCCTAAGGAACCTGCCATTTACTATATACTTTCCCCTTAATTTGACTTCCCAAAATGCATCACCTTACACTTGTCCAGATTAAACTCCATCTATCCATTAGTCTGCCCTACTTTCCAATTGATCTATATCCTTCCTCAATATCTACAATTCCACCACACTTTACATAATCTGGAAACTTATTAATCAAAGCACCTACGTCTTCATCCAAATCATTTTTGCATATAATGCAAATCACAGAGGTGCCATCACTGATCCTTGCAGATCAACACTGGTCACAGACCTCCAAATAGTAAAATATTCCTCCACAATGACTCTATCTTCTATGACCTAACCAATTTTGTATCCAATTTACCAACTCACTCACTGTGGATCCCATGTGACTTAATCTTCTGGAACAGCCCACCAAGAGGCACTTTGTCAAATGCTTCAATGAGGACAGCATCCACTTCCCTTCCCTCATAGATCTTCTTTGTCACTTCCTCAAAATACTCAATCAAATTTGTGAGACAAGACCTTCCCATACACAAAACAAAATTGTGCTGGAATGTTGGTGACTCCTATGAGCTGCCTACAGGAGGTCCTATTCTTACACACCTTATCATTTTAAGGTTGAAAATTCAATTCTAAGTATGTTCAAGTTACTAACAATTTTCTCTGAAACCTACTTGCAAGTCTGGGAATCCACCAATCAATGAAGGCAGATTACTGTTGCTGGAATCCAGGTGTGACCAGCACGAGAATAAGACCTGACCCTGTGGTGACTTAACGTCAAGAGCTCTGACCAGATCAACTGCAAGATTCTGTGGATCACTCAAGGACTTGACTAGTGCCCAGGACTCCATCAGGAGCACCGACTTGCCTTGCCAACGCTGGAACTATAAGCCCAGAGAGATCGTCAGCCTGCAAGAGGCCAGAAGGTTTGAACTTGTGGAAGCCTGGAACCGAGGCCTGATCATTGCAGGAACTAGTCCTGACCACATGGTGACCTAATATTGAGGAGGCACAACCAGACCCACTGCAAGACCATCTGGAACGCACAAGGGCATGACTGTGCTCAAGACCCCATTAGATGCACACTCATATCTTCCAGAGCAGCAGACTTCCCTTACCGATGCATGGAATTGACTAGGAGTAGTGGCCCACCTAGGAAATGCAGGAGACGCACTGAAATTCAGTTGACACTGAAACTTTGGGGTTTCAACATCCCCCTCCCCTCACCCCACCCCTGTGTGTACCTCTCAAACATCCATGACACTGAGAACAAAATGGATGAACTTGAAGCTAAACTCACCTTTCAAAGATAATTGAAGCACTGTTATGTGCTCTGTTTTACTCCCATTACCCTGAGGGTTTCTCAGTTCATTGAATGGATTGCTTGACGTCCTCGGGTGAGGCAAGGGGCAGTGGTGTCTGCCATCTGATCAACACCATCTGGTACTCAGATCTGGTGACCCTGGCGAGTCAGTGCTCTCCACAGCTAGAATATTTAAAGTGAAATGCTGTTCATACTACCTGCCGTGCAAGTTCACCTCCGCCGTCCTGAAGTGGTCTACATTTCACCACATGCGGAAAGGAAGAGTGCACTTGATGAAGTACGCAGCGCCACAAACAGTTTTGAGATGGAATCCTGAAACCTTGCTCATTATAGCCAATGATTTCGACCAGGCCAACCTCAAAAATGTGCTTCCAAAGTTCACTCCTGACTGAAGCCCAGGTCTGAGGCATTTAAGTCAGGTGACCCTGACCTATACAGGGAATCCAGGCACGACTTTCTTTAGGCCATCAGAGCCATACCATGAGGTATAACGAACTAACCACGTGGACACCCGTTGTCTGTGTCAAGGCTTACATGACATAACAGGTTACAAAGCGAATTTGAATGTTTGCCCACAATTCTATGCTCACTTTGAACAGAAGGGCAGTGAATCACCTCTCCCATCTGTCTCAGATGCACCTACATGTCCCTCACATGCATACATTCTCACACTCTCTCTCTCACATGTGCATGCGAACACACATATGAGTCTATGAGGTGAATTTGCATTTGCAGAATTGTATTTGCAGATACATTCTATTTTATTCAAAAAGCACACAATCTGTAGGCAGTCATTTTTTAAAAAAATCTATGTGACATTTTATAAATTCCTACTTTGAAATAGAACCAGTCTGACTCAAGACTGGAATACATACAAACTCTAACCTCACACCTTTAATGCATTGTCTGAGCTGAGGTGTCACTTTTTTATTAACAAAACCTTAAGTTATCTCAGGAATGAGACTTGAAAGAAGTTCTGGGACTTACATATTAGTGAATTAAACCTGCAGCCCATTCTAAAAGATGAAAGACTCAACAGCAATCTAGGTTTGTTCAATATACCACATCAGTGTATGACACTATGTTCTTTTGCTATAAATTATGATCCTACACCACTAGTTACCTGACAAAGCAGCAGTGCTCTGAAAGCTTCCAGTTATACCTGTTGGGACTATAACCTGGTGTCCCATAATATTTAATACTTGTTGTGAACATCGTTGTCAGGGGCAGTAAATTTCTCCTTGATCTCCCATATCTCTCAGGAAGAGCATACCACTTCACTAATTGCCTTTACTATCCCTCCAGTAAGTACTGGATTACGAGTAAAGGAAAGACTTTATCCTGTTGTACCTTAATGTCACTCACCCTCCTCAGCAAAACATGATGCTTACCAAAGCCTGCACTTTGACCTCAACAGCAACACTTTGATCTCACTGCTGAGACTCTGTTGTTTCAAAGCCACAACGACATTTTCTAGCAGGTACTCTCTCTCTCCTTTTTTTAATTTCAAATATATACTTGCTCATAAAAATCTCTTGGTGTATATTCATTATCACAAATACACTTCAGTGCTGTACAGTTGCGTGTCAAGTAATCAAACAAAACATCGGACTTTGACTCTATCCAAAATCCCAAAGACCTCTTGTGTATGTACCATACTGATATTTACATATATTTGAAAAACCAGGAAGGTCTGATAACTGGAGGAGAAAGTGAGGACTGCAGATGCTGGAAATCAGAGCTGAAAATGTGTTGCTGGAAAAGCGCAGCAGGTCAAGCAGCATCCAAGGAACAGGAGAATCGACATTTCGGGCATCTGCCCTTCTTCAGGAAGAAGGGCTGATGCCCGAAACGTCGATGCTCCTGTTCCTTGGATGCTGCCTGACCTGCAGGGTCTGATAACTGAACAAACTCCCATTTACCGACAACAGGGAGACCTCACACGATGGTCTTTCCCCACTGCATCTCGGCAGGTGCCCCTATCTTTAGTACATTCCTCAGCACGTTATCCTGACCTTGAAATTTACTAGTCTCAACATTCCGTTGGGGTCAACTCCTTGTTCTGGAAGACCAACAGATTTCAGACAGGCTAAAAAACATCTTTCACCAAATTGATGGTTCTCCAGATGCAGTTGATGGTTGTCTCAGTGTATGTTCTGGGCAACAGACCATATAGCACAGAGTCTCATGTCATGGAGCTACTCACACAGCCACAGAGATATACAGCACGGAAACAGACCATTTGGTCCAACACTTCCATGCCGATATCCCAACCCAATCTAGTCCCACCTGCCAGCACCCGGCCCATTTCCCTCCAAACCCTTCCTATTCATATACCCATCCCAGTGCCTTTAAAATGTCGCAATTGTACCAGCCTTCACCACTTCTTCTGGCAGCTCATTCCATACCTGTACCACCCTCTGCGTGAAAAGGTTATATCTTTCCCATCTCACCCTAAACCTTGGTATATATTCATTATCACAAATACACTTCAGTGCTGTACAGTTGCGTATCAAGTAATCAAACAAAACATCGGACTTTGACTCTATCCAAAATCCCAAAGACCTCTTGTATATGTACCATACTGATATTTACATATATCTAGTTCTGGACTCCCCCACCCCAGGGAAAAGAACTTGTCTATTTATCCTATCCATGCCCCTCATGATTTTATAAACCTCTATAAGGTCACTCCTCAGCCTCCGACGCTCCAGGGAAAACAGCCCCAGCCTGTTCAGCCTCTCCCTATAGCTCAAATCCTCCAACCCTGGCAAGATCCTTGTAAGTCTTTTCTGAACCCTTTCAAGTTTCACAACATCCTTCTGATAGGAAGGAGATCAGAATTACACACAATGTTCCAAACGTGGCCTAACCAATGTCCTGTACAACCTCAACATGACCTCCCAACTCCTGCACTCAATACTCTGACCAATAAAGGAAAGCATATCAAACGCCTTCTTCACTATCCTATCTACTGCGATTCTACTTTCAAGGAGCTATGAACCTGCACTCCAAAGTCACTTTGTTCAGCAACACTCCCTAGGACCTTACCATTAAGTATATAAGTCCTGCTAAGATTTGCTTTCCCTAAATACAGCACCTTGCATTTATCTAAATTAAATTCTATCTGCCACTTCTCAGCCCATTTACCTACCTGATCAAGATCCCGTTGTAATCCGAGGTAACCTTCTTTGCTGTCCACCACACCTCCAATTTTGGTGTCATCTGCAAACGTATTAACTACACCTCATATGCTCACATCCAAATCATTTATATAAATGACAAAAAGTAATGACTTGCTTTTTCTCCACAGATGCTGCCTGATCCACTGTGATCTTCGGCATTTGTTATTTTTCCTTTCCAGAAGGAGATATTTGTAACAATTTTTTTCTGGTTTGAGAAGGAGGGAGTAAGGGAAACACTCCAACAACGTAATGTTTTGGTCTTCACTGTTCTTTGAAACTGGCTTCTCTGCAATTCCCTTTTCAGTTATGGTCAGTGAGCTGACTTCTCCCAGAATCCTCCTCCATCGCCTCTCACTACTGCCCTCTACTGGTCCTCTACTGTTGTCTCGAGGAATTAAGGGCTACGGGGAGAATGTGGCTAAGTGGAGTTGAAATGCCCATCAGCCATGATTGAATGGCAGAGTGGACTCGATGGGCCGAATGTCTTATGGTCTTAAAAGCAAATTACTGCGGATGCTGGAACATGTAACTAAAAGAGAAAATGCTGGAAAATCTCAGCAGGTCTGGCAGCATCTATAAGGAGAGTCTAACTGACCCTTTGTCCTAGCTTTGACAATGGGTCAATTAGAGTCAAAACATCAGCTCTTTTCTCTCCTTACAGATGCTGCTAGACCTGCTGAGATTTTCCAGCACTTTCTCTTTTGCCCTCTTCTGGATACCTTTCCAAGCCCTCCATTTCTTCCTCTCTTGACGTCTCCACCAGTACCCTTCCACTGACACTCTCATTCATTTAGCTGAACTGGTCCTCACCCTTAACAATTTCTCCTTCAAATCCTCCCACTTCCTCCAGATCAAAGGATTCGCCAAGGGCACCCATATGGGCCCCAGCTGAGCTTGTCTCTTTGTCGGTTTCGTAGCATAGTCCATCTTCTGGAGTTACACCACCACCTTTTCCACCGCTACATTGATGACTGCATCGGTGCCACCTCGTGCTCCTGCGAGGAGGTTGAACAGTTCATCAGCTTCACCAACACATTCCACTCTGACCTTAAATTTACATGGACCATCTCTGAAAACCTCCCTCCCCTTCCTAGACCTATCCATCAATGACCAACTCAAAACTGACATTTTCTACAAACCTACTGACTCCCACAGTTACCTGAATTACACCTCCTCCCACCCTACCTCCTGCAAAAATGCTATCCCGTATTCCCAATTCCTCCAGTTCCACCACAGAACACACCAGATGGCCTCCTTCTTTAAAGTCTGCAATTTCCCCTCCCACATGGTTCAAGATGCCCTCCAACACATCTCATCCAGGTCCCGCACCTCTGCCCTTGAGCCCCACCCCTCTAACTGCAACAAGGACAGAACCACCCTGGTCCTCACCTTCCATCCCACCAACCTCCGCATAAATTTCATCATCCGCTGACATTTCCGCCACCTACAAATGGACCCTTATCCACTTTCCACAAAGACAGTTCCCTCTATGCCTATCTGGTCAGGTCCAGACTCCCTAACGACCCACCCTCCCCTCCTGGCACCTTCTCCTGCCACTGCAGGAACTACAAAACCTGCGACCACACCTCCTCCCTCACCTCCATCCAAGGCCCCGAAGGAGCCTTCCACATCCATTAGAGTTTCACCTGCACTTCCACACATGTCTTTATTGTATCTGTTGCTCCCGACGCGATGTCCTCTACACTGGGGAGATTGGACGCCTCCTCGCAAAGCGTTTTAGGGAACACCTCTGGAACACTTGTGCCAACCATCCCCACTGCACCGTGGCAGAACACTTAACTCCCCCTCCCACTCCACCAAGGACAACAGGTCCTGGGCCTCCTCCATTGCCACTTCCTCACCACCCAATGCCTGAAGGAAGAATGCCTCATCTTCCGCCTCGGAATCCTTCAACCCCATGGCATCAACGTGGACTTCACAACTTTCTTCATTTCTCCTCCACCCACCTTACCGAAGTTCCAACCTTCCAGCTCAGCACCGTCCTCATGACCTGTCCCACCAGTCAATCTTCCTTCCCATCCATTCACTCCACCCTCTTCTCAGACCTATGACCTTTACCCCCAACTCCATCCACCTATTGCACTCTCAGCTAACTTCTCCCTAGCCCCACCCCCCTCCCATTTATCTCTCCAGTCCCGAGGTTCCCTGATTAAGGGCTTTTGCCCAAAATGTTGATTTTTCTGCCCTTCAGATGTTGCCTGACCTGTTGTGCTTTTCCAGCACCACTGTATACTTGACTCTAATCTCCAGCATCTGCAATACCCACTTCCGCCTACTCTTCCTCCCCTTGAGCATTGGGTCCTCTGTGATCTCCATCTCAGTAGTGATGAGCAAACCAATATTCCCCTGAACATAACTGCATTTAAAATATTTTTGTGAAAGTCATTCAATGTTTCGTGCAAACACGTATAAGAATTTCATAAAATGAAAGGGGTAGATGCCTACAAATTTGGAAAGCCAGAAATTTATATTTGAATAGAACACGTGTTTAAAAGATATTTGCATAGATACATGAATAGGAAAGATTTGGAGGGATATGGGCCAGGAGCAGGCAGGTGGACCGCTTAGTTTGGAATTATGGACTGGTTCGATTGAAGGGTCTATTTCTGCGCTGTATGACTTTATGACTATTTGTTTCACTATACTTGGAGTACTGTGCGCAATTCTGATTGCTACCTTAAAAAACATATGGAGATAA